>NW_026136724.1:13635524-14345524 GCF_905237075.1 Dicentrarchus labrax | reverse complement strand
AGGGAAGAGCTTCTGCAAAGCTAAGCATAAATCACAAGTAGGCCACTGGCAGTATGACAGAGTTTTATGAATGCTATCTGGACATTTATGCATTTTTCCTCTCCTCCCATATTCGTGCCAGTTTGGCGTGGGACGGAGTGTGGGAAAGTAATGGTGCCGCTTCTTGTCGGGGTATTGTTCTGCCAGGGGTGTCGCTGACGTATGATGTTTGAACAAACCCTTAATGCTCACTTCCTGACCTCTCTGCCTACAGATATACTAACTAAACACATACAAAGAGTTGATACAACGGGAAAATATTGTATATTGACATCTTTATGCATTGTCCACGTCTGCAGCACGACCATTTAGTGAGGAGAACAAATACGATTTAGATATGAAAAGCATCTTCATGAAGGTAGAAAGAATACTGATGAGGCCGGCGTTCTAGCGTCCTCTTCCCTCTCAACATCTTACTCTTTCGTCTTCATCCCCATCTCCTCATTTTTCTGCCATCGTGCTGTGGCCACATACTGACAGGATTACAGCAGCTGATAATCAGCCAATGAATGAATCACTCAGGCCCAGCCAGCAAGCGTAATGGCTTTACGCATGATCGTCCAACCTTGCACTGTGATGGATGGGTAGGTACCTCTAGGATAAAAAAAAGACCAGATCACCATCTTTCACATGTTCAAGTTGCATCATGTGGTGCAGTACAATACACTCCCTGCTGCAGTGACCATTGAGGTGAAATTTATGGGATTTTTATATCCTCAGCCAGCTGTGGCGTTCGCTGGGAACAAAGCCATGAACACTGTTTTCCTGCCAACTGTAATGCCATATGGAATTAGGACACTGTTTCATATAGATTACATATGGTGTCATTCTACATGTTCAGAGTGTGGAGCCTTGAGCGCGCATACACGCAACCTTTAATCAGATTAGTCGTTGACCCCGACCTTTGTGCATGTCACCAAAACTGCATGCACTTTATGATCACTTTCTAATCCTGTTAGTATTGGATTAACACAGAGGTGATCTGGACCCTGACACCCACCCACACATACACTCTCTCTCCAGCTCTCTTTAATACACTGCCCCTTAGACAGAATCTAAATGAAGATGAAATCAATAATTGGTTGCGGATGCGGTGAGAGCCTCGTCTCCCAATGCAAATTGCTTTGAGAACTCAGTAAAACTTGATGTCAAAATCAATGAATTTGATTTATTGTCAGTAAATTATCAAACATTTGTTCTTGACTTAATCAGGAGGTGTCACTGGAAGCATAACTTTTGCTTTCTTACAAATTAGCAGGGATAAACTACACTATTAATTATCTTTTTGTCCTGTGATAAATGGTGAATCCATTTAGAAAATGTCAGAAAATAGTGAAAAATGTTTTAAAGTCAAAAATGAAGCACTCAGGTGTCATGTTGTGTCAGACCAATAGTCTAAACATCAAATATATTCAGTTCCCAATGATATAAGACACAGAAAACCAGCAATAGTCACAATAGAGAGCAGAAAACCAAAGAATAGTTGGTGTAAAGGCCCCTACATAGAGCTGTTTTGGGCTTTCTCAGCCGAAAATTGACAGTTGTGAGAGAAATATGATGAAATCCTTGGTCGGCAGTCCAAAACAATGGTCCTAGATTGCACTGTGTTGCATTTACTTATGTCTGTTTTTTATTTACTGATAGTGACAGTAAAGCTAGACAGGAAACACGGGGGAGGGAGAGGGGGATGGCATGCAACAAAAGGTTCCCTACTGGAGACAAACAGCTATCTGGATGCCCTTTAACTGTTAAAGTCCACTGTGATTCTTGTTTATTTTTCTTTACTATTTAAGAACAAAAAGGGTGAATACTATTTGACCTAGGCATATTTTTCTTGTTTATGAAGGTGGCAGCTCTGTAATCACACTGCTCTTTAGTTGTTCCACCTCATCACATGTTTGTCTGTGCTGCTGTGATACGGGTTTGTTTTGTCCCCTCAGTACGGAGGCTTTTCCTTCTCATACAGTCTTAATCATCTGCACTGCTGTTACTCCTGCACAAAGCCAGCAACATCAGTGGCGTGTTTACTTCAGCGGTGCGCCAGCCTAAGATTAGCACTGTGTGAATAGGCCTGTCTGCCGCAGTTCTCTGTCTGTGTGCTTAATTAACACTCAGATTGCTCAGTAAGGAGAGGGAAATTTAATAGATCTTGGCCAGACAAGGGGTACTGAAGAGGGCGTCTACCAAAGTAGACCAGTTCAGATGGGTTATTAAGGCAGAGTAGAACGATAAGAAGGATAAAGGAGCAGAAAGTAAAGGTGACAAGTTCAGGTGAATAAGATGGATGGAGAACAAGGCCAAAATGACTTCATAAATACTAGAAATTGAGTTAATGGATGGAGGTGGATGGTTAGAAAGAAAGACATAATGGTAGAAAATAGAAGAGAAAAAAAGGAAAATGAACAAAGAGGTGATGATATCAATGAAATAATGTCCAGGCCAGTATCCATTAACAGTGCTGTTTTCATGATGATTGGCTAATCCATCTCATTACTGCCATCAGGAAGCAGGAGGATGCACTCTGCTACAAAAGGTTGCAATTCAGCCAGTCCTGATTATGTTAAGTGATGGCAGTTTATTCTGCAGATGTTTATTAGAGTGGAACAGGCCGGCCAGTGCACATGCACTCCAGACAGAGAGGCTGGACGAGAGCCCAAATATTTAAAAGAGACTCAAGTGTTGTGTTTTGCAATGCAGTTAATATTGCTGTTCTTTTATTAGAGCACACACAAACATTTAAACTAAAGGTAGGGAGTACTGTACCGTTGTGTGTGTTTGTGCATAAACTTCTCATGTGAAATCTGTAAACTAAACTTTAAGGAAACAACTCTTTTAATAGGATACAGTGTCTGACTCTGGGGATTCAAGGGTCTTGCTGAGAGAAAGAGTCAAGATCCCTCCATGGCCCCTTTGTCTCATGAGAGTTGTTCAGGGAGGATCAGCAGGGCAGGAATGATTTAAACTGTAGCTGGAGTATTGGATAAATAACTTAATGGATTTAGTAAAGAGAAGAGAAAGTTTTTTAATAAAAGAGTGCAAACATGTTCAGCACTAAGGTTCAGGGAGTAACATGTACATCCAAAATGCAAGCACACATAGATAGCTACCCTTGAATATTCAGCTTGTCCATTCAAATACAGGACTAATACTTGGATTTATGACAAAAATAAAATTGATTGTATTCTGAAAATCAAAATAAATATATGTAGTAGAGAATACATTTTTTTAGGGTTGCATTGTAGCCCTTATGTTTTGCTGGCATTGTGATTCCATAATAGATTCCAAATGTTATTGATATTGGTTAAGATTAGTTGTTTAGAATTGCCTTTACTATGATAATGTGTAAATTATATACATCATCTATATATAGCTTTGTGAATGTATGGGCACCATGTGGCGGTTTTGACCACTAGTAGCTATACGGAGCAATATATTCATGAGCGGTTCCCTATTTTGTTTGTACAAGGCCCAGGAAGCAAACCAGGTGCACCATCATGTAGGTGATGTGACATGCATTCCTGTTGCCGGTTTTGCACTATTCCTCTGATTGATAGTTGTCGGCTGTTACACACAAATAAACACGGCAATCTGCCGACAAAGGCAGTAAAGAAGAACACTGCAAGCTAGCAAATTAAACAATATGTAAAAAAAAATAAATAAAAAATGCACCACTTAGAATATTGACAAAAATTGGGTTTGCAAATGTTTTATGAGAAAGAAAGTGCATTTAACACAACAATGATATATGTTTTGGTCAGAAACACTAAATGTAAAGATTTTTGTTTGTGTACAATAAAACTGAATAGTGCTAGTACTTTAATATAAAGAAGACCATAATCTAATTAAAAGTATGTGTTGATGACAGGTGATGACAATACCCAATTTCAATATTATTATTATGAATATTACCATATTATCACCGTGAAGACTGCATACCTGAGAATCTGTGCATTTTATTCCTTTGTGCTAATCATAGAAACTGGAAATATTTAATTAAAAGAGTATCCTGACACATAAGGGTGTGCCAACTCTTTTTATACTACTGCTACACAAGAAATAAAAACTGTAATAATCTGCCAGTAGAGTCAGCTCCACTATAACTGTATTTTTAGGAGATGCAATGATTTCCATTCCTCCCACACATGGGAGCTAATGGAGTCATCTTTTGTTCTTTAAACTTCTGTAACTCCTCTTCCTCTCTTTGTCTCCTCTTTTCTGACTGATGCGTTGTGATAATAAATAATGGCTTTTACTTGAGTCACCTAATCAGTGTACAGAAAATGTCCCTTATATTTTCACACATTCAATGTATATTTGCATGCTCTCCCTAGCAGAGGCCTACAGTGTGGATCTGTAGGCAGCCACAGCATAAGAAGAAGCAAATCACTGGTGGTGAGATCACTGTTGGGGAGGTGGTGGAGTGCCACATTTGCATATTGAAAAGACACATATCCAAACACTGAAAGACATCTAATTTTCTCTTCACTTAAAGCAGTGGACAGGTGAAAGAAGACCTCAACCCATTACAAAAAAAAAAATCCTTACCACTACCCACTAATGTCTCTTTTCAGCCCCTGATGGAAATCCCTTCGATTTTACCTCCCCCCACCAAAAACAAAAAAAGGGAAGAAAATTGAAAAGACCAAACCCGTCCTGTACTTTGAGGATTGTGAATAGAGTGCCCCACAGCCTGCCTGCCTGCCTGCCTGCCCCACATACGGTGGCTGAATACAAAAGACCCCACTCTGTAAGAGCAATCACTACGGGAGACCACTCTATCTGCACCGCTGCAGCGACAGGTCTCAATGAAGCCATCAGCACACACACTCACAAACACAAAGAAAGACACCTTTGCATGTATTCCTTTACCCCTTATAGGGCACACACACACATACACACACACACACACACACACACACACACACACCAGTGCTTTCAATCCATTCCCAAACCCTCATGGCTAATGCATTCTTTTCATCCTCCAGTGGCGGGCAGGAACAGGGAGGGAGATGAGTGGTTGGCGCTGATTTAAATATTTAAATTATTTATCACCAGAGAGTATTGAGATCCAAGCCATGCCAAAGGACACGAGGGAGCTGGGTGAGGGTGAATCCAGCCATGTTTTGATTTGATAGTGTGCTGTTATTGCTTGAGGGGACAGAAAAGTGGAAAAAAACATGGACACAATTGCTGATTTTGGTGGACACGTTACTTATTCTGTTTCAGTAATCTCTCTATAACCTCAAGACATTAATATTAATATACAGCATGAATAAAACTTTCAATGTCGATAATCTGTACATTTCAATATAGGTTTATTGCTCTTATATCCTGAGTCCTCCCACCATCATACCATGCTCGGCACTGTACTGGGGCTATAAAACATTTTATAAATAATAGCTCGCTGTGGAACTACAGTTAAAAAAAAAAATTTAAAAAAAGAGGAAGTAAACTGAGTGATGTAATGCATTTAGTTCTTAGATATATCGGACAAGGGAGAGTTCCACTTTGGCTTGAAGCAGCTCAGAGCCTGAGAAACACACACTTGCCTTTCCCTGACAGAGAACAATCCTGGGAAATGGAGGAATTTACTATATAGCTCACGCGATGACAGGGCTGCAGGCTTGAAGGAAAAAACATGAATTAAGAATAATGCATTGAGCAGTTCTCGCTTTGACACCTCATTTGATGTCCTTTTTATTTTAAAATGTTTCTATTTCTTTTTCTCATTGTCAGTCTTCCCCTTTTTACTTTGCCTGCTCTCATGCTGGGTGCAGGCTGGCAGCTCGAGCTCCCTCGTCCTCTCCCTCCCTCTTTCTTTATGCGGTCTGCACTCAGTTACAATCTCGAAACAAAGGAAGTCCTCGGCTGGCCCCCATGTCGCTGTCCCTTTCCTCTCTTGTGCGCCATTGCAGAAACAGCGATGATCGTAATCAAGCCCTGAGAAAGAAGATTTCCATTAGGCCAGTGTGATCAAATCTTGGAAACCCAAAGTTTATGACATTCAGCCTCACATAACCAGAGTTTGCAGGTTGCAACATGCAACAGCAATATGTAGCCTACATAAAACTAATTAGCAAAACTAAATTAAACCCATAATTTCTGCAGGGCACAGGTCATGTGCATGGTTTGCTTCTGAGTCAGAACTTGTTGGGTGGCATTGTCTACAGCTGAGTATAGTCTAGTATAGTAAAAGCAATTAGCTGCCTTACTGATACTTGACATTTGCATCAAGTTACTATCGTCCTCCATCAGTCTGACTGTGACGTCTGAATTAAAGTTTATGATGAATTCTTTATTCAGTTTGTAAACTGAAAAAAAACTTGCACTTGCAACACAAACAGCATTCAAAATGAGCCCCATGTGACACAGTGGTTAGGTTATAAAGCTAACAGGAAACTGCAAAAGGGAAGGTTTAGTTCCTCTAGTTCCATAGTTCTGGAAGCTTTAGTTGAAAAGTAGCTATTTTTCCCATTTACTTTTTTTCCACTTCCACTTTTTTGTAAGAGTTTGGTAGCCTTCTTATTTTCTTCTGGAAGGTTGAATAGCTTCAGTAAAATCGCTTATAACTATTTTTTTTTAATGAAATTGAGTTTTTATTCAATCAGAATGTTTTCTAAATTACTTTAAATGTTTGGCTTCTTGCGTGTTTCTGATGATAGTTATTTTTTGGGTGCTAGTATCTAACTGGTTTTGCCACACCTGGGTTGGAGGGTTAAGCACGTCCAGTACTTTCAGGTCCCTTTGTGCCACAATTTCAAATAACAAAATAGTTTGAGTTATATTAGATGGTGTTGAGTGGCCTTTTACCTGCTAAAAAGTGATATGAGATCATTTGTATTGCTGTCAGTCAACAGTCAAATCTTAATTTTACATTGATCTGGCAAATAACAAATCTAATATCTGTTGCCTGCTAGTTGGGTAGCATTGGCACTACAGCTGAATGTAGTTTTTATAAAGCCCTGAAGCCACAGTGTTCCATTCAGCATGTTCAGTGATACTATATGTTTTCAGGCAGTTGTGTCTCTTAATAAAGAAGAAGCTAATGGCAGTCCAACATTCAGTGACTTTTATCATTTGACTGATTATAAGATTCACATATACAAGACTCATTGAATTTGTTAAAATTATTTTAGAATTGTGTAAATGCATACTTTATCAATCTAGGCATTAAAATTGAACTCCAGGTAGAACCTCAGATATTAACAATACTGAAAATACTGGTTTATAATTTTCTTCTTGCTTAGTTTTGTGTGTATGTGTTAGTTTTCTCCTTGGTCCCCGCTTCTGGTAGGCTGCCTATAGTGTCAGGAAAATAAAATTTGGTGTTATTGACAGCCAGTATGTGATATCTATGCCAGCTTCATCTCTAATCATATTTCTGATATTATTTTATTATTATGATACTTTATATCTTATGGGGGATTCTCCCACTTGTGGGTTGTTATAGCTGCCATTCATCACTCTTAATCCCTGTGGTGAACCTCATTCGTTACAGCCTGTGAGTGTACATGAATGCAGCCCATGTTCCTGGTAATGATCTGCTAATTATGAGAATCCGCAGCAGCCTCGGGGGGTGTGAAACCACCTGCCCATGTGTGCGTAAGCAGGTACCTGTGACATGTGTACATGCTGTGTTTTCTACACAGCGCACGTCTGTATTTTTAATCACACGCTCTGTGGCCTGTTTATTACATTTGTCTATTAAATTTCACTTATGACTGGATCATCATCAGTAATGTGGAAAACATATTATTCCACATGAAGCCATGCTGATATACAGCATGTGTCTTGAGATGCAGGGGGTTGAATTTTTCCCAAAAAGGCTCTTGAAAAGAAAATTATTTATTCACATGTTAAAATACTTAGTTTCATAATTTAATGTTTCTTTTTTAGCTTAAATCTGCTTTTTTGTGCTTTTTAAAAATGTATTATGTATATGTTGATCACATGGCTACTTATATGTGAAAGAGAGAGAAGGTTTTCTTTTGCACCCAGCAGAAACATGACTTCAAATTAATGTTAACGTTGTTTCTTATCTGCTGGATGTTAGCTAAATTAGCTTTTTACTTACAATTTTACCATATCAACTTTATAGAAAATAATATGTGGTGTTCAGAGCTTGCTTCCGCTGCCCCCAAGTGGCCAAAAAAAATCACTAATTGCAAAAAATATAAAACCACAAAACAATATGGAGTATAATACAAAATAACAGGTACATTTGCCCTAACACCTGTGCTTACCATATGTACTGTATCTACAGTAGACTCCCTTTTATTTGAGGAACTTCATCGTTATTTCTTCTGCCCTTTATAGCCGAGCCATCAAGACCAACCAGGATCTTCTTCCTGAGACTCCGTGGACCAACATTCTGTATGACGACTTCTGGGGCACCCTGCTCACTCACAGCGGCAGCCACAAGTCCTACCGTCCACTCTGCACCCTCTCCTTCCGCCTCAACTACGCGCTGCACGGCCTGCGTCCCTGGGGCTACCACCTGCTGAACCTGGTGCTGCACGCTCTGGTCACCGCCCTCTTCACGGCCTTCAGTCGCCCGCTTCTTGGTGGAGGACTGTGGAGCCTGCTGGCCGGCCTTCTTTTTGCTTCTCATGCGATACACACTGAAGCAGTCTCTGGCGTGGTTGGGAGGGCGGATGTTGGTGCAGCATTGTTTTTTTTGCTGTCACTTCTCTGCTATATGAGACACTGTGGACTCCGTGGGAACCCATGTGGGACTTTTCAGAGCAGCTCGGCCGCCTGGTGCTGGGGTTGGATGCTGGGCAGCCTGTGGTGTGCGGCAGCCAGCATGCTGTGGAAGGAGCAAGGGGTGACGGTGCTGGCTGTGTCGGCTGTGTATGACCTGTTCGTGTTCCAGAGACTCCGGTTTCGCCAGGCACTTCTCCTCCTGCTGGGAAAGGTAGATTAATGCATGCCACGGGGGCCGGTGTGTTCGCTGGCTCTTGTCTTGGCGTCTATACATATCCAGTTTCCTCTTCCTTACCTCAGAGGCAGACCTCATCCAGCCAGCTGTTAATGGTTCCTGTATGGTGGATTAGGTTTTATACTTACCATGGTTGTGAGTGGAAATTGTGTGTGTCGCATGCTGTTTGCTTTCCATTAGGAGTGTAATTAGGAAAGCTGTTTGCCGGTGCACAGTTGGTGCATGAAAAGTAAGCTATTCTCATTTGTCATATGCTAAACAGGAAAAAAATTGTATGCAGAGGGGGAAGTTTTCCACTTCCTCGAAACTTCAGTTTGCTGCAGTAAATATAAACACATTAATGCAAGGAAGATTGGGATCTCAGCCTCATTATGTGTGTGTGTGTGTGTGTGTGTGTGTGTGTGTGTGTGTGTGTGTGTGTGTGTGTGTTTTTGGAAGAAAGAGCGGTTGTACAGGAAAAGCTATTTTCAGGATGAGTTGTTTTTTTGTTCAATTTAAGGTGACAAAAGGTATGTGCAGGAAAACAATAACACATCCCACTCTGGTAAATGATTTGGTGCACTTGTCGAGTAAGCTGTCCAAACATACAGAAATGTGCGCGCACACTAGCCTTCCTCTGCAGGACTCAATTTTTCCGCTCCAAACTCAAGTTATCTGAGGAGGACAACCTTGACGCAGTGACTCATCTGATTATGGGAATCAGCGTTTGACTGGAAAACCTCCCCTCACAAGCACTCCACATTTGATTAGAGAAACTGCTCCTTAGCCAACATGATGGCCCTCGTAAAATGCATAACTGGTGTAATAAAAAGTCCCCTTGGGTTTTACTGAGCAAGGACAGTCTGGCTCTCGTCTGTGTGTGTGTGGGGAAACTTTTTATAGTGGTTTGTTCTGGAGGAAACATCTATAAATACCTCTGTTTGTTGCAAGGTTTGTGATGTAACCTTGTATAGTACATGACAAATGCCCTTTTCTGTTGTACACAAACTCCGGCCCATTACAGACTTATGTGTGACTCTCTTATTTACACAGCCAGCATCCAAATGAAAACATATTCTCCCTACAAGTGTGCATGGCTTAACCGTACCTGTGGGGCAGCTTCTCCAGTAGTGGTTTCTGGCAGAATGATAACCCGCAACTGTTATTAGAGGGGCTTGCGGTGAGCGGCCCAGAGAGATCAGAGAGGGAAGAAATATGATGTTTTTTTTCGCAGCGTTTGGCAGGAGTGACTCCTGTGTGTGTGCTTTCATGACTGCTAGACCTTAGCAGATGCAAAACAACACCTGTCTTTCAAATTGCACCCAGTCATCTATTAAAGCTGTTAAATTATGTTAGAGTAGCTATGCGGGAGGAAAAGGGATGTAACTCACTTGCAGATGATGAGGCAGACAAATATATAATCTATAACCTGTTTCAGGGGAAAATCACGCTCATAAACAATCATAGTATGTAGAGTAAAGACCAAATTGTGTCTCAGGTTTCACTTCTCAATCTGCTCCCTTCCTGAATATTTTTGAATCTGCCAACCTCAGTGGTCAGGGGAAGAATACCAGTTCTCAACTGGGCAACTAAAAATCTTGATCTTGATCTTGATAAGTGAGATGTAAAATATCATTCAGGGCCTCACTTTAACTTAATATGCATATATAACATATTTATCTTTGGAGACTTTGGATTCTTGCCCAGAATTTAAAATAAAGTTCTGTGGGTTTGAGATAAGCATGAGGCTGACTAACTGACCCTCAGGTGAGTCTGTGGGGCTAAAGAGGTTACATTTGTTGAACCACCTACCTCTCTGACACTGTCTCAACCTTAAATTATGGGGGGAAAAAAGATAAATATTGAAATTTCAAACATTCTTAAAATGTAATATTTGTTGGCATTGTATTGTATTATTGGGTGTTCCCCTTTTCCATCTTTGGTCTACAAACAAAGACGAGCCTTGGAATTGAAACCACAACCTGAAAGACATCGAGTACTACTTGTTCCAGTCGATTGCATTACGGTCTGAAAGATTTCATCACCCTCCGTGCTTGTCAGAAGCTGTTATGAAAAATCACATTTCCCTGTGTATTTATCACACAGGAGAGCAGGGACATCATCAGCAGCCTCCACCTCTCTGCCCAGACACAATAGCCCTGGCCGGCATCCATGTGCCCGTCCGTCAGGTCCTGGTGCCAACCCCCCCCTCCACCGCTAGCACATCTGGCTCGTTTATCACTCTGGCAATGCCCTCCTCTCTTGCCCCAGTCACAGTTATCTTGGCAGGGAGCTCGTTATGTGCCGGGGCCAGCCACAGGGGCAATCGTTTCCTCGATTATGAGCCAGACGTTTCAGGACGCATGGGAACACAAAAGGGAGAGGGATATCGGTAGAGAATAAGTGAGGGAGAGGGAAACTATGCTCTCACTTCCTTTCCTCTATCTGTTGTTGGTCTTTCTCACCTACTGTGCCCTAGCAGCACTTTGGGAATGATCGACTTGGCTTCTCCTGTATCATATTCTACTGCTGAGGGCACAGTCAGCGGCCATTGAATTGTTTGAAAATTGTATTTTTTATTCAATCAAAAATGTTCCATTTCTTCCACAATGAAGCAAAAGATTGAAACACCCTCCCCCGACATCACATTACCTGACCGCTGCCTCACAGCAGCCACAAACAATGAGGAGATGTAAATCAGCTGCAGCGTGGCACAGGCGACAGATGCGCTTCGGCCAGCACTCCATTTCTCATCCTATTAACTCCCTAATCAGACTGAGATGAGATTTCAAATGAGACAAGGTAGGACAGAGGGAGAGTTAGAAAGTGATAGATGGAGACAAAGGAAGGTGTGGTGTTAGCACTGCAGCCTATTGAGAGGGCAGAATGAGTCTTGCATGCCAGAATCATAGAAACATAATGTCTTTGTTCTTTCCGCTCTCCATTTGTCAATGGCTAAAACAAACTGGTTGATGAATGAGGCTCCAGGCTTTAGACGGGGGCCAGGGAAATTGTTTGCTTTTGTTGGTAGTAGGAAAAGTCAGAGATCTCTCTGTTAAGCCTGAGGTAAACTGTGATTCTTTGGCAGGCAAGATTGATTTCATTCAAGGTGTTTATTTAAATGTTGAGCCAGACTTTTAAGCATTTACTTGACTGAATAACATCGACGTCAGTGATCATACCTTTTAGATAAATCAAAAGGTGTGAAATGAAATACAGTTCCTCAAATAGAAATAAAGCAGGATTAGATGGGAGGACTTTTTCTCACTCTCCCTAATCCTCCATATTCTACTCCTTTGGATTTTCGTACTGAAAACAATGTGTGCACCTGGAGTCAAATGAAAGATGAGAGATTTTACTGAAGGACATGGACAATATAGGGCTCTGGTTCTGGCTCTATTCTTGCAATTAAAGTGTTACGGACTCCTCCTTCTAATTTGTCTCAATGAGCGCTGCAGGCACGCAGATTAAGTTCGGTGTAACCAGCTGACGGCTTGATGAATGTTGTGCCAATTATCATGTGGCAGAAGCACTCGGCTGCGAAATGATGCCCTCTGTTGCAAGTTCTGCTGCATGCTCTTTATTTAGCTTGCTATCATGGGTAATACCAAAAAGTAGTCCATGTTCAGGCTTTCTGACACATTTAAACAACATATCATGTCAGAATTCTTTTTAATTCTTATCCTAAACCTGCCACACAAGTGTTCCAGATTGGATTCAGCCGCACAAACTTATTGTAAATTGCTCCAATATACTTGATGAACACCATCTGAAAGCACCAGACAAAACCAAACAATTTCCGTCAGAAGTGGTATTATGGGACCCACAAAAAAAGCTATCAACACCATGTTATTGCAAAAAAAAATACTAAATGGTTCACAAACATCTTTCTCATGCAAAGTGGGACTAAAATGGAAGGGGGTGAAGGGGATGTGACAGTCAGATAGAGGGACAAGAAGTTTTATTTCATCATTTTATTCCAAAATCATTCCGATTAAGGCAAACATAGCTAATACTATCAAACAAGTGTTTTCTCTCGGTGGAGAAAGATGATTTTGTTCATATTAAAGAAAAAAGTATGAAATTCTTTTGGACCCCATTTACACATTGTCACTTCATGCATGCTACCCCATCTCAAAGAAGCTAAGTATAAATGTGTCCAAGAAGCGAAGAGAAAGATTGAAATCCGATTGCTTGCTCTCTAGCCAGATATTGAAAAGGTGTAGATGCAGCCGTGTCTCAAAGATGCATACGTATTTTTTTACTCCTTCCTAGTGTAACTACATCAGTAAGTATTCTGTGGTGTGTCCCTTGTGATAAATTAAATTACACAGCAAATTTGCGAAAGCAGTTCCAGTAGCTTCCACACATCATACAGAAGGGACACTAAGCATTTTCTCAATCACCAGCAGATTCAGGTGTATTACCACTACTCTCTGGGCTGTAGTAGGGCCAACACTGATTTTCACGTAGCATGAGAAAACCAACAGATAGCTATCAGATTTATGACCTATACGGTGACGCATAAGTCACATCTTGAATTTGCATGTTGATTTTGTCCGAATACAAGACATTTGTGGTAGGAAATGTAAATGGGGCCTTAAATCACTTGTACATGCCAGTTAAGAACTAATCTGTTAACACAAGTGGTTCTTGCATGAGCCTCATTGTAATTTTGCACTGGAATGTGCGTTTGAGCTGCTCATTATCTTCAATAGCGCAAATCAATTGATCTTTCAAGTAACCAAGTAAGTATGAAATGGGTCCAACAAAGCAAAATCAGACGCACGACATCTCATCAAGAGCATCAAGAGTTCGTACTAAAACCCCTGTCACGCGGATGTCACTACATTATTCCCACTGGAACTTCTTTAAATGTCAAGTTAACACCACCGGTGCCCCTGCTTTTATCAGCTGTCTTAGTGGATAGCATACAAGGCTTCAACCTGTGACCCATCTCATTACAGGTCTCTGTGCCAGCAGCAGCAGGGCTTTCATGGAGAGAACTATGGGGTAATTAGGTCACTCTATCAAAGTCAACCCTCTCAATGCCAGCCATGGTGCTGCTGTCTGATGACTTGGGTGAGTTGTGCCAAGTCAGCAGAATCCAGAACACATTAGAGCTGGAAAAAGAACTGGATGCATGCCTCGTTGTACCTTTCATCGCGATTTAGCATGTCACTGGTAATGCATCAAATACGAGCGCTGCTGGATGTGTGTTGTGCAAACACAGTGTGTCCAAAACTTTGAAGGCCTTTCCATGCACATGTCACTGAGAAAGAATTGCTCCACAGTAGGGAGATGTAGCTCCCACCTCAACTTTTTGAAAACTTTCTCATTTGAAAAATATACCTTCATTATTTATTTTAACTTTTAATGAATAGTAATGGTAAAGTGTTTGGTTTTGTGTATATTTTAGAGAAATCTACAGTAATTATAATGATCAACACTGTTTTTTTTTCTCTCTAAAAATGGGTTTTGGAGGATAACTATAACACTTTAATTTAACTTTCTCAAACAAGTTGTTGAAAAAAAATCCCATGCTTGATCAGCCCTATGCTGGAAAGAGTTATGAGCCATTTAAATTGGACACGACTTTAACAAGAATAGTCCGGAAGATTGATCCCCTGCTGTCTTGCGTCAGTCCACAGCAGCTTTAAACAGTGCACGCATGAAGTCAGCCGTATCCTGCTGTTTCTTCAGACATGTTTTAAACACTCTGCACGCTACAGTGTCAACAGATGGACCACACACTTCTGGGATTAATAAAATGAGAGCTAATAATGAATGGCACCACAAAAGATGAAGGCTCGGGAGCTTAATAGTGTGTGTTTATACGCGGAAAGAGAGAGATGGAGAGAATGAGAGAGGGGTTAATTCAGGAAAGAAAGTGGATAATAAACTGAAAGAGAATAAAAAGTAGTAGAGGGAAAGCTGCAGAAATTGATGCTGAATTTCCAAATGAGGATCCAAAGTGGAGGAGATATGTGAAAGAGCGTTAGGTTCAAAGGCTTGGAGCGAGCGGGATGTTACATTTGACAGTTGGCAGAGGATTATGCGGCAGCCTTCCTCCATGGATACACACAGATCTCATGAAGTCCAATCAATCAGAGCAAGAACCAGTTCCCAGGAATTTAAGTGAGATAGCAGGAAAGCGGAGAACGGTGAAATTTTGAAAAAAAAAATCTTTTAAAAAAACACTCACTGAGGATATAACTGGTATTTGTGGCGGTATTTTAGTTTTTTGATGTAGCATTGTTTATTTTCCCACTGATAATAAAAAAATATATATTTAACCTATAGAGAATGTAACGTCACTTAAGTATATCTCCAGAAGTTGAGTTTGTATTTTTGAGCAGAAAGTATTTTCAGCCCAATATCGAAAAACATGCTAACTTTGCACTCATTGCCTCCGTTGTAAAGATTTGAGAAGCACAAGTCCGGTAAAAACATTATGGTTAGACGGCAAGTTGCCCCAGAAGTAGATCCACATTAGCTAATCCAGGGGGCTAACTCTTCAAGAATCCCTGTGTTGTCTTAAACCCCCTTTAACACCGATGTCCCGCCATTACTCATAACACCACTGGCGCCCCTGCTTTCATCAGCTGTCTTCATCCAGTGAACAATCTCATTATATTTCTGTGCCAGCAGACATGGTGCTTTTATGGATGAATTCTTAATTTTGTATGCAACGCATATGGTCTTGGCCGCTGGTTCTAAAACTATGGTAAGATCTTCCAAAAAATATATCAGAGAATCCTCTGTGTACCACTATACGGAGGAAATATATATATTTTAAATGAAATAACTTAATTTAAAAACATAATATTATCAATCAAAGTTTGAATGAAAATATAAACTTGTACATTGTGAAAATATAATTCAATCGCATTAGCATGAGCCACAAAAATGAGAATAAGTTCAGGTTGAAAAATAACTGAATTGTACTAATTCTCTCATTGAAGTCTGATCATGAGGCGAGCATGAAAAGATAAGTTGCTATGATGACTTTGTTACCAAAGGCAAAAGGTGGTTTAAAGATTTTTATTGAGTTTATGGAGAAAAAAATTGAATTTGACAGACAAGGACAAATAAAGACAGAATAGACCTTTCCGGTTGTAGCGGTTTGGCTCGTTAAACACAGGTGTAACTCATAACCTTAATTAGGTCCGTCCTGGTGTCGAGCGTGCTAGTTCAGTGGCACACTTGAATGTGGCAAAGCCATCGTTAATGTGATTAGTTACACCTGTGCTTCTCCTGCCAGGAGTCAAAACATGCACCACGAGAAAGGTCCAAGAAATGGCCAGAATTAAGTTTATGTATTTTTTTTAACTTAACTTCCAGAGCAGAGTCATTAAGAGTATTAAGCTCAGAAAATCTCATTTTAAGATCTGTATTAGTGAGTTTAGTGTCCTGCCAATATTGCTGAGCATAGATAGACAAAGTAAGCTGGAATTGTTAGGGAAATCAATAAATCAACTGCGAAATCGAGAAAGGACTTTTTAGAGCAATTAGAGGGTGTAGTTGAGTAGGGAGTGATTCAGTTGGTTGGTTATTGAAGATCTATTTTCAACCGACCGCAGGAGACTACTGAGTTGGGAGGAACGGTCGTTGTAGACTTCTGCAGTATCACTCTTACAGGAAATAAAAAGAGGCAATCCTGCCACTTCGTGCCTACTTCAATAACCAACCTGCAACCTGATGCTTCTAAAAACACTTAGAAAGCTTGTGTAAAGTTGGGAAGAAAACTGCAGATATTTGCTGCTGAGTTTGTGAATTTATGGCCATACATCATTGAAAAGCAGAACCGGCCTCCGCTCTAGCACACTTGCAGTTTGACTTCTTCATGTGATTGATCGGGGAGTCAATTAAGGAACGATTTTGAAATAGACAAGGCAGCGAGGGGTAAAATGAAGCTCATTCACCTAAATACCACAAATGACTCTCTTGCTGGAATTGGCTTATCTTCTAATACCAAGCAGAATTGGATTTCTCAGACAGTTTCCTCCCTTGACAGCCAACACGAGCCCATCCATCAATAAGCACACCCCCCCTTTTTATGTAAAAGGAACTCTCTCTTATCCTTTGTGTACTACCTTTCAGCGTTGAAATCAATATCCAATCTTTTTCCACTCTCACTTCCTCACTGCCATTGAACTCCTTGAACTGGCCCTTTTCCATCGTACTATTGACAAGTGACTTTCTGTAACTAGCTGTGCCTACACTTCTTACCTTAGTTAAACTCTTCAGGGAACTTTTCCATTTCAGATCCGGAGAAATCAGCTGGAGCCAAAAGGTCAGGCGAGGCAGTGCTAAACCTCTTATTCTAATCCTAACATGGGTTTGTTATGGATAACTTGTGTGTTTCCATCATGGTTCCTCAAAGTGCACACATGAGCTTACTCATTCATGCTCATTGTAGGAGAGGAAATAAATCTCTCTAAAGTTTATTAATGAGACAATTGAAAGCTTGTTCTTTGTTCTTTGTGTAGCTTTTAAAAAAGATTATATCTGCCTATTGTGCAATTCATTCAGAGCGGATTATACAGAAAGTCTAAATTATTACTATTGTAGTGTAAACTGACTTAAGAGATAAAAAAAAATTAGGGTCACACTGGATCAACACTTTGAATTATAGATGCTCTGATGATGATTATCAGTTACATCAAAGCCCACACTGATAACACAAAAAACAGACCACCAATATATAAACTTCTCCTGTCCTGCGCAAAAATACAACACAGTGTAAAGAGTATTTACAGTATGTAAGCATGTACCAGCTCTAATTCCCCGTGGACAGGTTCAAATAGAGTTCATATTGCACTGGTGCTCGGAATAAATAAATGGGCTCAGAAAATAGAAAGGAAGCAGCATCTCTGTGATCATCACTCATGATGTTATGTTGTATTTAGTCCACTAGGTAAAGAACATGACTAACAAGCACTTTTTGGTCAGGACTGCGCCAGACTGTCTCCGTCAATAAGTCTTTGCCTGTATATGCCATTCCAGTTTCATCAGTGTTTAATGAAAGACATGAAATCAGATTTACTTAATCTTGGCAAAAACACACCACTAAATCAGATTTAAGCAGTAATTGATTTCAGAAAGCATCATATCAGAATGTTGTATTGAAGAAATCAGACATCAGAGCATCTGACAGAGAAAGCCAAACAAAAATTGTCTTGCTGTCATCAGTCTTATGGCTACGCCTTCCCATTTCTTTCCCTTCTGTCACTGATGAATGTCATTTAACAAGCCAGTGATCATAGGTCAAGAGGTTAAGGATGTGATCGTACAACCCTGTTATGTTTTAGTAACTGTAACTCAAACTGCCGACCATAGTGAAGCAACTGAAATGAATTACTTTTGCCCCAGCGGCGTATCACATAGTTCCAGTCTCTGGCTTTAAATCTAATTTATGCATCAAAGACTGATTTAACAGATTTTTAAAGAATCACTAACCAAATGTCATCTGCATTTCTTTCCAAGTATGTATCAATGCAGCCATTTTTAAGGAGTTTAACATGATTTAGTTTAGAAAGGGAGCATTCATTCAAGGTTGCATTGAGGGCCCTGTTGGCGTGTGACAGTTCGTTTAAAGGTGTTGCGTGACAGAGGACCTAATGGTGATCATGCTGCGGAATTAATGCTCTTATGAGATGTAAACAGCATCTGCATACCAACACAATGAGTCCTAAGCTGATTACCAGTCACACTCACTGCAAAACCTGACAGGCAACAGGGAAAGACTTAGAGAGAAATCCTCTCATGCTTCAAGTTTACTTCAAAGTTGAGCCCAGCAAGGTCAGAACTGAGGAGAATGTGGTTTACTAACGTATAGAAAATTATAGAAATAATCCTTACTTCACATCTGTATGGAAGTATGATGATTTTTCTCTTTTTTCGTTGATTTTGGACTTTTTCCCTTCTTACCCTTAATAATATGTTCTCGACATTTCAAAATAATGCATCTTTCACCAGTTTGAATATGACATATTTAATTAAAAATGATGATTTCTTCATATAAACAGTCCCATTGTTGCTGCCCAAAAGTGACACCTATTATAGGACACAGCTGTCCAAATCCCAGTGTGTCTTTCACCAGTTTGAATATGTCATATTTCACTATTTTCATGTAAACAGAGCTGTGTTGTTTCTGGCTATGGTGCATTTTAATTTTAAGAACTATGCTAGTGTTACAAAGAACTGTATAATTGTACATGAGTGCGGTTTATGCCCCAGGCGGCTATCAAAAACATTCCAGAGATTGCTTTGCATAGTTTCTTTTTCTATACAACAGTGGGATAATACATTTCGAAGTTTCTAGGATTTATAAATCAAACCTTAACAGCTCATACTGAAAGATTGGGACTAACAGCTGGTTGTTTACTGAGACCACAAATACATTTACAGGACCATTGTCACTCTGGTTCAGCGCTTATCCAGACCTTGAAAAACTTGACAGGTATTAAAAAGCCTTCTTATATGAAAACAAATTCAGGTGCTCTGGAACACGGAAAAAATATTGTGGTTTTAACTAAGCTCTTCTGGACTGAAATGTTGATTTAGGTGTTTTCCTTTAGCATGAGTTTTTTTTCCCCCTCTCTTTCAGAAAAAGAACATCAGCGTTTTGCTGAGTCTTGGTGCGCTGGCTTCCTGGGGAGTGATTCTGCTGTCAGCTCGCCTCTACTGGATGGGCAATAAGCCTCCCAACTTCTCCAACTCTGACAACCCCGCAGCTGACTCGCCACATTTTCTCACTCGAATGCTAACGTTCCTCCACCTGCCCGCCGCCAACGCCTGGCTCCTGCTCTGCCCCGACAAGCTCAGTTTTGATTGGTCCATGGACGCTGTGCCCTTGGTCAGGTCTTTAGCCGACTGGAGGAACCTTCACACTGTTGCCTTTTATGGTGGATTTATCCTCCTGGCTTTGTTTGGCCTTCGTAGCCCCACCTACAAAGCCAAGGAGACTAATGGGAAGACCTATGTCACTAATGGGAAATCAATCACTAACGGGAATGGTTACCATGCCCTTGACACAAACCATAACACAGACCAGGGACTGCCAAAGTCCACCTTGAATGGGTCAGATGGACTCCACCACTGCCCTCCACGGACCTCCCTGCCCCCTACAGAAAACCTAGTAATATTTTCATTAGGCATCATGTCATTGCCTTTCATCCCAGCCACAAACCTATTCTTTTATGTAGGTTTTGTAATTGCAGAGAGGGTACTATACATCCCCAGTATAGGCTTTTGTTTACTGGTTGCTACTGGTGCAAGAACCGTGTATGTCAGACTGAGGACTAGAGGCTGCAAGGCCTTACTGTTGTGTCTCTGTACGGGACTAGTGCTGCTGAATGGACTCAGAACTGTTCAAAGAAACAGGGACTGGAGCAATGAGGAGAATCTCTACAAGTCTGGGATTGGTGTGAATCCTGCTAAAGGTGAGAGAAGGGCACCGTTTATCATTAGGGATGGGTATCAAACTTTAATACCTTTTTAGTACTGACTGAAATCTCTGCATAGCATCAGTATTCAAAGCAGTCAAGCACCAAAATCTGATTTAAAGCAAGACAATATAACTTTTGAATGAAGAAATAACACATCCTTTATCTAATACACTCTAAATCTTATTGCCAAAGTGACCTGGTATGACTAACTTATGGTGGCTAATGTGTCGGTAACATGATACCTTATTTACTTGTGCTACTTTTACATAATGTATTAGCATTTACCAATATCCTATGTCTTGTGACATTCACAAGAAATTAAAATCTTTCATTTTGCTAACTGAAAGGCACCCTGCAAAGTTTTTGACCACTAGTGGCGCTACGAGTCCTTGTCTATTTGTCTCAAGCATGCCCACGAGGAAGCAGAACACGATACGCATTACTGAAGAT
Source organism: Dicentrarchus labrax (assembly GCF_905237075.1). Taxonomy (NCBI): domain Eukaryota; kingdom Metazoa; phylum Chordata; class Actinopteri; family Moronidae; genus Dicentrarchus; species Dicentrarchus labrax. Next base: position 14,324,662 of record NW_026136724.1, on the reverse strand, counting down.
GGTTTCACATTATTGAAATGATTGACGTTCAGTACTTTTGTTAGATCTCAATGGGACATTGAATCTAAACATAACTTTTGTTTGTTTGAAAGAAAACAGTGGGAATAAAGTTAAACTAACATCTCTGCTTGGGGAACTTCAACACAGTTAAACCCACAGAGAAAACCACAGTTATTTTAAATCCAGTCTTGCATGAAGAAGAAAATTTCATGCAAGACTGGCTTTAAAATACTTCAAATACAGAAGTAATTCTAAGTCACATTACACCAATGAACATAAGCAGTATAACTATGTAGGCTTTAGTGATGACTTGTTATTTAATAAACCGATTACAGTTTATTTTGACAAATTGATGGCAATAACAGTATTTTTACATCAATACCAAAAGTTTTTCCACTCCACAAGTGCAACTTTTTGACTGACACATGTCTCCTGTAGCCTGGGGAAACTTGGGAAACGTACTGAAGAACCAGGGCAAGATGGCGGAGGCAGAGAAGGCGTACAGAAATGCTCTTCACCACCGAGGGAACATGGCTGACATGCTGTATAACCTGTGAGTGTTAAAGACGCCAGTTCCCCCTCCTCCTGTTTGCAAAGTCTTGACACGAACGAGTTCTGATTCTCCCCCATCCATCACTTGAGATCGCAGCGGCAGAACAAGAAAGGCAGAAAGAGAAAGGAAGGGAGAAGGGAGAATGACAGAGATGGTGACAGACAGGAAGAACTTAAAGAAGCCAAAACAAAAATAGATCTAATACAGGAGGAAAGCAAGTGAGACGTAGAGCTAAGAGTGATGCAAGAGTGTGACAAAAAGGAAATAACTTTGTGTGTCCCTGGTGACTCTTTGTACCTTCTGCTACTGATTAGATTAGTCGTGGTTTGCAGGGCCTATGGGAGATCACTTCCAATCCTGCAACACAAGGTGTCAAAGGTGCCAAAACCTCATAGCAGACCCATGTCTTTTGCTCTCATGCTGACACTGTTTTTCTCCCTCTCAAGTTACGGGTGTCAGGAAGCTGGCAAAGCAACATAGGGAGAAGGGAAAACCGAATGTTGGTGTTCTTGCTTTCTTTAAAACGGAGGTGCTGTTTGAATATGATGGATGGTCGGGTATATTGGGGTTATGTGTTGGTATATTAGGTAAGGGATACAGAAGCTGCTACATTTTGTTTTTATTTCTTAGCTTTCACCCAAAGTGCCCTCATCACTTTGACATGCTGTAATTTTGGGTAAAGCTTACTTTAGCTTCACAGATTTAAAATAACAAGACAAATCCTCTGTTATGCAGTTTATGGTGTTATAAAATTGTCTCACATTTTTTCTTTTTTTCTCTATTAGTGGCTTGCTGCTCCAGGAGAATGAGCGTTTTTCTGAAGCGCTGCATTATTACAAACTGGCCATTGGGAGTCGGCCAACACTGGCATGTAAGTAAACTTAAGATAAAGTCTCATTTTGTAGCTGATACGTGATGTTTGGAGTGGTTGTGATCAGGGGAAGAGTTATCAGCAATTAGATGTTCTCATTTTGGCTGAGTCTTTATTTGGATTAATTAGATGTGAGCTAAGAGTCTGTTACTGGACCATCATCATGGTCCAACTTTAGTGCTGAATTAGATGTTCTGTTCGGTGCCTCGTAGTTCATTTGGAGGGCCATTCAGCCTATTTCAGCTTGACGGTGAAGTGATGAGATTCAATCTCACACTTGAGTGCTCGCATTTAAGATGAGGGTACGTCTTTTTACTGTACCAAGGACAATTTTATGAGAGAGGACAGGTTTCCTGGCTGTTTTTTCAACTTGATAAGTTATCTTCAACTCGTCCTTAGCCTAATCTCCTTTTAGCCAAATTTATTTCTTCTTCTGACTTACTTTTCTTATGGTAATTTTACCTTTCTGTGACCTCTGTCCTGTCTCCTATTGGATATATTATTGCTTTTCAATCTTCCTCAACTAGCTTTGTAGATCTTCCACATCATAAACAAACCTTTAACAGCATCCGAACTTAGACCTAGATCTAGTTGTTGAATGTGTAAGTGACAGGTTCTAATCCTGTGTTTACATTTGGATGGCAGGTTGTGCTGTTTCAATCAATTCAAAAATCTAATACATTTTCCCTCCTCCTCCACCTCCTCCTCCTCCACCTCCTTACAGCGGCCTACTTGAACACAGGAATCATCCTGATGAACCAGGGCAACCTGGAGGAGGCCAAACGCACCTTTTTGACCTGTGCAGACATTCCAGATGAGAACTTGAAAGACCCCCACGCCCACAAGAGTTCCGTCACCAGCTGCCTGTACAACCTGGGAAAACTTCTCCATGAACAGGGCCAGCAGGAGGTTAGTGTGTCCAGTTTGTGCTTTTAGGAGCTTTTAAATTTGGATTATCAGGGTAGGACCAAAATACTTTTTGTATTACTTTTCACAACAACTTTATGACCACTTTTGATTTAACCACTTACCACTTATTCCTAATGTAAGGCTAAAAGCTCAACCATTTAGAACTGAACAGGAAACTGTGTACTTAGTAAAACCTGTTTTGCATAAAGTAAAAGCCTCATCAATTACAAGGCCTCTGTTATGCTGATGCAAAACAAAAACTGGACTTGCTAAGTCTAACTCTTTCCCCTCCCTGACAGGAGGCCCTGTCTATTTATAAGGAAGCGGTACAGAAAATGCCCAGACAGTTTGCACCACACAGCCTTTTCAACATGATGGGTAAGTTACCGTTGGAGCCTGTTTCACCCTGAATCTTTTTTTTTTTTGCAATACAGAAACTGAGATTGCGCGATTATAAATTCCCTACTTTGGCGACACCTGCTTTGAAATGTTAATCAGTATTTTGATGAGGTAAACATTTTAAGCATGTAATTACATTTGCATCCATTATGAAGAGTGTCATGGTGACAGTGTAGTCATATGTAGTTTGGCTTGAGTTTTAGTGATACATTTTACGTGATTTTCATTTGCATTTCCTTTATATTTTATTCTATATGAGCTTTGAATTGAATTAATCAAATTGACAAAAAAAGGTCAGAGGACATGAACCATCTGTTTTACTCCAACACTGTAGCTCACAAGTGTGTGTGTGCACAGACTGTGTCCTCTTCCAGAGGACTGAAGCTAATCCGTGTAATAAATCACATCCATCTCTTTGTTATTCTAGCACTAATTACATTATTGGAAGCTCATCCTGACGGCATAGTTGAGATTGCAGGGAGATGTCTGCAAGAATTCCTTTGACAAGCTAAATGGGAATAGGAAGTGTGTTTTGTCAGGTGGAGGGAGGGTTTGAAGAAGGGCAGTGTTTGTGATATCCAGTGGATTCTTTGTTAAAACTGATGTCATTTTACCCCAGGGGCCGACAGCATGTTCTCAGATCAAACAAAATGTTTTAAGCACAACAACTGTTATTTCAGAGAGGGTGTTTTCCAGATTGAACTACAGTTGTGTATTTATTCAGCATGTGAGGAATGCTGACCCTATGGATAAGAGGCAGAGTTCAAGGAAGTTTATTTGTCCATACCTATTACAAAATGCTGCAATCTATTGTTTTTTGTTTTCTTCTTAGAATCAGTGTTAACACTAACTTTTCATATATGTACAGGGGTCGGGAGATTCAAATAATAAAAATCTAATTTGTTAATATGAATAATACACCAGGGAGCTGAGAGAATTGCAGAATATGGCATAAACAGGTGGTTCAATTTGTATGTACGCTGGGGCAGACTAAGACACCCTCCTCCTCTGCACACTGCCACAGTCTGCTCCAGCCTTAAACCACGAGGATCCCCGCCAAAACTTTTCTCAGTAAATCATTTTTGAATTAACCAAATGGCGAGCCTAGTGAGAGAAAACTAAAAGCAAAACAAGGGTTCTGTCGTTAATTAACATGCCAGTAATAAAAGTAATGAGTATTTATTATTGAAATTAAATCATTTTTCAGCTGTTGATGTTTCATTTTTGCATTTATTAATAATATTCTTCAAATATCAAAATGAAATACATATGCCAGAAACCCAGCACTCATGGATATTGCACCTTGAAAAGCTTTTCATTTCTAATATTTCATTAAGTCATTATTATCCCCCCCAAAAAAACACAATCTTGACTCCTGATCTGTGATCTGTTTCAGGGGAGGCTTACATGAGGCTGAACAGGCTGGAGGAAGCAGGCCACTGGTACAGAGAGTCCCTCAGGACCAAGCCTGACCACGTACCTGCACACCTCACTTATGGCAAACTCCTGTCTATCATTGTAAGTCCAATTACTGGAACACACACAAACACACAGGAAGAAGCATGAGGCGAGCCAAAGCTTTATCTTAGTAACGATTGCAGTGGTTAACTACCTGGCAGAGTGTAATTAAAAGGGACCTGAAGTGGCAGAGTGCAGTGATGAATAATGCATATTGAGTGACTTATGGGACATCGGAGCGAGGTGAACCCATCTTATCGATTCCCCTGCAGAGCCTGAAGAACTGTGATAATTGTTATGAGGTACGAGCTTCTGACTCCAAAAGGTGCATCCTAAACAAGCTCTCCTCCCCTGCTCAGACGTCAACAGGAATTATGATGCATTCATGAATATAGCGTTTGACCTTTAGCAATAGCTGGATGAAAAGGGAATCACACAGCATGAAAGATGGAATTATGACAGAAATGTTATGATAAATAGCTTTTTTTGTGACCTTGGATTGACCCTGAAGCAGGAGCGATGCCATAGCTAAGTAGCTTTAAAAATCAGCTCTATAGTAGCTGCATAAATTCATGTCTGCTGTCTGAAGGTCACAGACGTGGGGGAGTTTTTCTGGTGTGGATGAAAGCTATCCCTCTGTGATTGGATGAGTTCCAGATTATCTGTGTGTTTTCAATCCCTCACTGTGTGTATCTGTATATACATGAAAGTGTTCGAAGACGTCAAGGGCACACAAGTTTGCCCAACTTCTAGTGTTTTTTTTCTGCAGGACAAAACCCACACTTCCTGTCCTCCCACCACCTCTCCCTCGCTATCAAAACAAAAACACACTCATGTGACAACAGATGTGTTCACAGCTGAGTCAAGTTTAGATGTAGGGGGGGGTTGAGCTGTGCGTCCTCTGTAACCTCTCTGGAGATGTTTGACCTCCTCCCTTCCACGGCCTTGGGTGCTGGATAAAGACACAACCAACCTGCAGTGCCTTACGCACTTGCAGCTGCAACCCTCACAGGCTTTAAACCTGAGTTCTGATCATTTCCCCTCTTTCGCTGAAAGATTTCAAGATATACACAGCACACACACACACACACACACACACACACACACACACACACACACACCTAAAGCACAGGTTCAGATTAGAGTCGCCCAGTGTGGCTGGACATCTGCTGTGCTCCCTCAGGCTCGGGGCTGCAGATCCATGCATAGGCCCCCCTCCACAACTATAGGGCTTTAGGAACAGGAGATTGGATGGACCCCGGACAATGGGCCAGTGGACAGGCTTATAATGCAATTACTCTCCTTCCTTATTGAATCACTCCATCAGCTACATTTTTGTCCGTCCTGCCGAAGTCAATCGACAATACAGACGCGGGGAGGAGAGGTCAAACTGAAGTCTTGTACTGTGGCTCACCCCAGCATGTGCTGTAGTGTTGTTTTTCTTGCTGAAAGTTGATGTGGAGTTGAGCTCCAAGTTTAAAAGTGACCCTCTCTTCCTCCTTTTACAAGTAAATCCACACAATAATAAAGCTGGAATAGTCTTGTACCCATCCACATCCCTCAGCAAAAACCAAGTCCAATTCCTAAAGCCACTAATTTGCCTTATTCTTCCCAAGGTCAGAGTACTTTCAAATAAGTGTAGTGTAACATTAGAGCCCCACTGCCGGTCAGAGATCCATGCTGGAGTCAGAGGGGTGTGGTGTGCATTAAGGGAAAGTTGCGGTCAGTCAATGTTAAGCTGATTTATGAATTTAGATACATTTAGCCCTGATGATAACCACTGCCTCTCATGGTGGGAGACCATTCAATATAATAATGTAATAATGTACACACAGAGAATTACATATGGTGAAAGTGTGCAGGTATTTCAGACTGGAGAAGTGCATACCCAGCAATAAATCAGTTAAAAAATAACATATCACAAAATAGTTTTTTGATAGTTGTTTATAAATGTGTTTTTTTTTAATTGACCTGAAACCTTTCATAAATCTGCTAAATGATGAAATGCTAACCTCACTGAACCACTCTACTTTCAGTTCTGATGGATGGCTGGGGAAAATGTTTAATTGAATGCAAAGAGAAAAGAGCCAAAGAAAATGTGAAATAAGCCATCTAGGCCCAATGTTCGCTCATTCATATGGAGTGATTGCGGGCATGGGAAAAGGCTAATGAAGCAAACCTAATATGCCCAGTCCTCTCATTTCTTCTTGCATGGCAAGTCCATTGGCAATATGGCAGCAATCAGTGCTGAAGCATGAAACAGAGGAGGTGGAGAAATCGAGCCTCATGCACACAGAAGCAATACGTTTCTCAGTTTGGTTGCAGATTCTCTTCACACACACACACACACACACACACACACACACACACACACACACACACACACATTCACACCTTGGAGGTTTATTTTAAAGGTTCTTATGAGCATTGGTTTCCTGCTGAAACTTAACAGCAGGGTTACTATGCTTCAACCAAAATAACTCAAAGCAGATACAGTAATGTACACGTGATTTTTGTAGCTGTGTGTTCAAATGTGTGTGTCTGTCCACGTATACAACATGCATGTTATATACAATATAACATTTTTAGCTTTCCTTACAGTTTCTGCTTCACCTCATTCAGAAATTAGTATCTATTCCTTTAGGTCAGTTGTTTGTACCCCAGTATTCCGGCTTGCAGGTCTAGTATATTAAATATCAATATTATAAATATCAGGTGTAGTCAATGATTTCTTTCCTTTTCCTCTCAGGGGCAGAAGACCGAAGCAGAGAAGTTCTATCTGAGAGCGATTCAACTAGACCCGACAAAAGGAAACTGCTACATGCACTATGGTAAGAAGAGATAGCAAAGGTTTCCCTTCTAACATTTCTAGCAAAACCTGTTTGACAACTCACATTAGAATCATAAACATATGGATGCTTCTGCTCTCAAAAAATGTCTCTCTGTGGTTGACAGAGCTATGAAAATATAAGTCATTTTCTACTAAGTATAACATGCCTGATTGCTTGTAATCCAAACCTCTGGCTAGGCTTTACTGTGATGATCAGGCTTTGCTGCAGTAAGCTGTTCTCTGGATCATTATTAGGCAGCGGTCATTAGACTCTTTTATCCAAGACCCAAACTTTGTAGCGTCACCCTCAGACCCAGAGTCATTAAATATACAATGTCCTCTTACAATTTATGTTGTAAAGCACCCTGGATCCAAGCTCATAGCTTGTGTAACCTGATAAGAGTTTTAGAAAGAACCAAAGCAGTGTGGTAACCATTTTGGAAGTGTCAAAAGCCCTTCTGTTTTTATCATTTTCCCCCCCAAAAAATAATCACAGGGCGTGTTTTAGCAATTCCTGCACCACAGTAACTAATTTGCGGTGTCATTTAATTCGCTGTTGGTATCAGTGCTGGGAGTGTTGGAGCTGTTTGAGGTTTTGCAGATGGTGCAAACACACACAAACAGGCATGTATGCTATGTTTATCTGAGTGAGGAGACAGGATCAGAGTACACTGTTTACCATTCGTAACAGAGAGTACAACATGATACCACGTTCCGCCTTAATGCAGTATTTCATATCAGTTGGGAGGAGCAGGCTCTCTGTTGCTCCGTGTCGCTATCTTTAGGATATTCATAGGAAATGAAATCTCCACTGTCTCGCTGAAAGCGCCATTGTGCGTCGTCCCTTTCTCCTCTTCCTTATCTCTCCCCATTCCTCCTGGTGCTTTCTCTGCACTGGATATCTTGGTGTTGGAGTTTAGTTTGGTCCCTGGCGAGGGGTGGGTTGCTGTCTTTGGACCGAGCTGTTTCCCCTTACACTCCTTTCTCCCTCTCTGCCTATCAGGCTGTTTTCTTCTTTCAATGTTATCTTGTTAGCTTCTTGCTATAGGTGATGTTTATTTGGGCTGGTCCCCCTCCTTTATCGCAAATCTGGCTGCTTTAGCTATCCAGGGTTCACTGGATGAGCTCCAGGTGTGAGTGTGTGAGGAGTGATGATATCGGCCCACATTATAACACAACGGATGCACACACAAAGACACAGAGAGCGCAAGGAAGAGAGTACACAGAGCGTTGATAGCTAAGACAAGACCCCCTTTCCTGCCATTGTTCACAATAACACATTTTAGTGCAAACTGTCCCTCATACGACCCGGTTCTAAATAGTCTGCTTTGTTTTTGGAAGCTGCACTCAGGCAAATGCAGTCAGCATCCAGCTCAAGTAAAGACAACTGAAACACACCTCAGTGGAGCCTCCCCACATTCCCCTTTTCCCTACACTCAGTAACATCTGTGGCCAGGCCCAGCTGTTAATATATAGCCAGTGAGGCAGGCACTTGTGGGTGCCGCACCAGGTGGCCAGACTCCCACAGGAAAACGCATGAAATACCTCCGTCTCATCTGTGTTCTCAAACATCGCAGAGCAAAACAACAAACCTTTCACTGTCTCATTTTTCTCTCGCTGTCTCTGCCTCCGCGCTGCTTCCATTCGTCTTCCTTTGTTTCCCCAACGATCTCCATCTTTGTCTGTCAGAGCTTCTCTACAAGCTTTCCCCCGTCTTTCTTTGCTTTGCCCTCAGTACCGCTTCTGTATGTTTGCCACAACATGACACTAAAGATTAAACTGAATAATAGCAAACAAACAAACAAAAGCCACGCCAAATCCTCTATTTGCAAGTAAACAAGAGCGTAAGCCATACTAGTGGCACAGTCTATAGGCTACAGTGGTAAAACTAACTTGCTGACATAAAATGACAATCTTAGTTTAACGTCCTAAGATGATAATGTTAGCTGATAATCACATTTTGTGTTCATCCTGAGGGAAGCATGGATGGACTGCTATGAAATGTGGTATAAACATTCAGTAGTTGGCGACCTTTCAATTTAATCCAAGAGTATCTACTTCATGGTGGCCCGAGAGGAACAGTTAGGGGATCACCAAAGTCATGATGATTCATCATTTAGAAACCATGAGTAAAAGGCATCCATTGAGGTAATGCGGAGCTGTTTTACTGGATAAGTCTGAACTGCTGATGTTGCTACAGGAAAAGTCATGGGATCGCCAAATTCAATATCCTCTTGGCACCATGGATATGCGCCAAATTCCATGGCAATTACACCCACCCATCCAATAGATATTTCATAAATAAAAAATGTCAACCTCTTGTTCGTCCTAGAGGAAAAACTCTATGGAGACCTTCAGTGCTGTACAAAATGTCATCTTAATCCGCCCAATAGTTGAGATATTTCATCTCCATCTCAAAAGCCGTTATACTAGCATGGCTAAAAAACTATAAAAGTGCCTATAAGTGCCCTTCCTCTGTTTTCCCCTTTCTCCAGGTCAGTTTCTGCTGGAGCAGTCTCGTCTTGGCGAGGCGGCGGAGATGGCGGAGAGAGCTGCGGAGCTGGACAGCTCAGAATTTGATGTGGTCTTCAGTGCTGCTCACATGCTCAGGTTGGCTAAACTACTGACATACAACAACAGTTTCCCTGCTTGAAAAAGCGCACAGTACAGAAAATTGAATTAGCGTGTATATATTTAAATTAATGTTGAGGTTTTTTAAAATGTGTATTTACAGAATTTGCTGCCGTGGTACTTCACCATATGTGGGTTTATCCTGCACCACAGCCATTTAATAACCATCCTTGAAATATAAAGTATAGCAATGTTATAGAATAGTAAATGTCCTCCCTATGGAAAGAGCTACCATAAAAGCTATTATGTATAACATTAATAAACAGCAGTACAGTTTCAGTCCATCATAGTGCTGTTTCGGTCCAGGGCTTGTAAAGAAGCCATTGGAGAATTTTCCCTCTAAGTTTGGCAAGCACATGCACAGACCGCGTATAAGTCTTAAAATGTGTCAAAAGGGACTGCAAATGTCCTCTACTCCCAGCCACTCAAGGAAATATTGGAGCGATGTGCCTTCATTCCTTTTTTGCTCTACATATCTGGAAAAGTCATCACTGCTCTCTAGTATCCATCTAAATGCAACACCACGGATTTGTACAAAAGTTGAAAGTCTCAGGGTTTGGCTGAGGTTCGCTTTCTGGAAACATAAGAGTAAATCTAAATGACAGATCACTCTGCTGTATTCTGGCCTAACTGGTTATATTCATCTGATACTGACTGTGACATAAATCCAAACAGATTAGAATTAGGGTTTGATGAATGTGACACACACCTGTCATTAGCTGGATTTAAAACTGAAGCTGATCCACTGATAGCAATGGTGAGCTACAAATCTTGACCATAACCAAGATTATAAATATGACCCCATAAAATGCATGTGCTTGGCCACTGTCAAATATTGTGTTGGTAATCTGAGATTTATCCAATGAAACAGTTAGGATTAAATAATAATGCGTTTTTCTTTTTGAAAGAAAGAATGACTTGTCTTTCCTTCTACCCAATGTTACTTTCCATTAAGCCTGACGTCCTGAGTCTTTTTCTGTCTTCTTTACTGACTCTCCAGCACTTGACCAAACAAAACAAAGACAAAGGCTATAAGATGAGGCCTATGATAGTCAGTTATGAACTCCAGTGAACCCTGATACAGTGTTGCATGCATTCTCAAGGCATATTTTACTTGAATCACAGTCTTATAAATATTAATCACCATGTCAGGAAAGAATCGTTTCCTTGACTCTATTAACTTTGGCACAGCAAAGTCCGGTTCATGCACTCTTTGGATAAAATCGTATGTATGGAGCAGATTAACGGTTGCCATTTCATAAACCCAGCTGTGAGATGTAAGGGAGGACTGGTTGGTGAAGTGTTCCTGGCATTATAAAAACATTCATCTCTCTTCATCATACTCTGATAAATAATAAGTGAGGCATAATGGACAGTGAGCTACTCATCTTCAAGTCATTACTGCATTATCACAGTTATTGCACAGCCAAAAAATGAATCACTTAACAAAGATAATTTTATTAGAAACTAAAGTATTTTACAAGCTTATAAAAAATTATTCCAACATTGCTGCAGCCGAAGAAGGATCTGTACCATCTGTCTATTATATTACAGTATGGACTCAAAATGAATTATTGCTGGCTAATTAGAAATTAATTAGAAAGGATATGATATCATAATGCAGATAAATAAGGTTCGATATGAAACAGTTGTTAATAAGTAATAATAATCTTTAGAATTTACTTTTAAAAAACTTAAAAAAGGCATCACAACACACAAGAGAGAGATTTAAATGTAAAAGTATAGTATTTAAAACCAGTTTGTTTGAAGATGCTGTAAAGTTTAAATATCCTGTGACCTGACATTATGATTATTGTATTTTGAGAGCTGTTTAAAGAGCAGAGGTAGCTAGATAGTCATTTCCAGTAGAACCTTATAGATACATACGAGACACAACGGTGAGTGAGAAATATATCACCTGTGATGAGACCCAGAGGCAGGAGGTTTTAACTGAATACAATATACTGTGTGCTTGATTGCTGATCATTTCAGTAAGGTTAATATAATCTTTACATGCAATGAAGCCAACTATTAACAAAGAATTTTACAGCAATTTACACAATTAATGAATGGCTAACTCTGATTACAGTAATTGATGTGCTGTGCAATAATGAATGAATACAATTATAATCAGCAATTTGTATTAGTACAATGTTATTGATATAAACTGTATTATGTCACATTTTTACTCGTCTTTCCTCTCCGTTCTTTCTCTTCAGACAGGCCAGTCTAAACGAGGCAGCCGAGAGGCAGTATGAGCGTGCAGCCAGCCTCAGACCAGATGTAAGTACCTGGACTGGTGGGCCTGTTAGCACTTATCATGGAAATGCACACACACGCCTGTACTGTAAATTCAATTTACAACATACTATGTGTTACCCATCATTCTGACATTATGTTATAGTACTGTTGTTCCTGGCAAACTGTAATGCAACTGAATATAAAATGGAAACTGTGTTCTGTTCATGCCTGCAAAGTGGTGCCTCGATGTGCTTATGCCAACACAAAAACAATCCCAAAGAGGAAAGAGTTCAGTGGTTACTGTCGCCTGATATTGAATTCACACATTTGGCTTCAGAGTAATACAAGATCATTGCAGTATAGTTAAACAGACAGAGTCCTGTGGGATATCATGTCTCTCAGTGTCAGCACATGCGGTTGAGGAAGTTGAAGGCTATTATATCCTGTTTCTATGTAGTATGAATTAGTTACTTCAAAAACAAAAGGGGACATGGACTGGTCTGGTAACCTAGAGTCCTAGGAACCTCTGTGTTGTTAGACAAGACCTAGACAGAGCTTCCTGCAGTCATTTGTCATGTTAGTCTGTTCAGTGACAGTTTGTTCTGTGACTTATGTTGCCCGTACAAAGGGTCAGACTTTCATTTTTCATGCCCTTCACTGGAGTAACTGGCAAAACCTGTAGTGTTTTCCCACCTTTTTGTCCGATGTACCCGAAACAGCCCTGTCAGATGAACTCAAGTACTCCTTCATTAACAATACCTGTCATCCAAATGTGTTAATTTTAATTTAATTTTAACATTATCAAACATTTTCATACAATTGAGCTAATCTTTAAGTTCTAGATTCTACTATCGCTGAAAGTGCCAGAAGCTGGACCATTTATCCACTAATTTAGCTAACTATTTAAACCATTTTCCTGCTACTATATGTTACTCTGAGCTAACTATTTTTAACCATTATTTTGGCTATTTATTTCAACTATTTAGCTATTTCTTTTAGCTAACTGAGTCTACTGTTTATCCATTACTATTGCTATCTTTACCATTTATCTATCACAGTACTTTTTAGTACCCTTTGTTTATACTTTTTAGCTAAACATTTCAGCTACTTTCCTTTCAGCTATATTTCAACCATATTTATTACATTTGGCTAACTATTTTAACTATGTTTATAACGTTTGGCTAACGACAGTATTTCAATCATATTTATTATATTTGGCTAACTATTCTAACCATTTATTTATTACTTTTAGCTCAATATTTCAACTATTCATCCATTGTCTTCAGATACCTATTTCAACTGCTTTTTTATTACTTTTAGCTAATTATCTTTTATTTTATCCATCTATTATATTAAGCTAACTATTTCAGTGTTTATTCATACTTTTAGCCAATTATTTAAACCATTTATCTTGGCTAACTCTGTATTCATACCTGAAGCTAACATACATTAATGCATTAGCCTACTGATAGCTAACTAAACTTCCTGCTAGCCTTATTGTTTCCATGCATTCTCCATGTTCATTTCTGTTTATTTATTTATTTCAAATTAGCTGAGCTACTCTACAATTTTTACACATATACTCCCTGGCAACTACAAAACTACCCCATGGGGAACAAGTACTGGCTCGGAATCACTGTAGCATCTGCCCATTATAGATAGTCTGCCTGTTAGACCTTAAACGTCAGTAAAACTATAGAAGAGGAGAATGCTGGTTGTCTATTTTAATTTTGAAAACCATGTGTTTTGTATTTTATTCTGTAAAAAATAATACCTCAAAGCCACAGTCGTTATAATTCAAAGTCTGGAGGCATTCATGTGCACATTCAGACACACTGAGGGTTCCTCTTGTCATTTGTCACGAGTGAAGCGCCTCTTGTCTTTGACATTTTCCCTGCACACGTCTGCTTAGTGAATGACAGTCTCTCAAATATCAACTTAATCCAATAGCTTTCAGGTCATGAAAGATTCAGCGCTGGCTGTTCGTGCTAGGAAAGAAAATGATTGTGTGCCTTGAGAGAAAGCTGCAAGTAGAGTTTTTCATTTTGCACACACAGACTGTATGCTTTATTTACACCACTCAGAAAGAGGTTCCTTTCAAGTATACGGCTGTACTCTGATCTAGGACAGGTGATGTTCACTGACTGGGGAAGCTGGTACTGTAATTCTATGAGTAACTATGCTTCAGTGTGTTCTTTTGTTTTCGTGTTTGGTCCCTGTAAATGAAAGAGGATTATATGGGAGCTCATATTGGAATAATGTTTTTTCTTCTTTACTTTACAGTTGTAATCACGTGGTTAACCTGTAACCTGTGGTTACCGTGCTAACAGCAAGTGGGAATAATTCTCGTAATGACCGCTGATTAATGATTAATGATGTGAGTGCTGACAGCGGTGACAAATGGATTGCTTCTTCACGATAACCACCACCCAGTGTTTCGCCAGTTGAATGCTTTTAATGTGAAGCAGCAGCAGCAGGATGTTCCATTTGCATTTGCAGTAAATTAATTATTAACTAATACTAATGAAAAATAAAATTTCCAACTTTGAATCTTGTGCCCCAGTATCAAATGCACATTTATGTCTTGTTACATGGCAAACATGTCAAAAAAGGTATTTTTAGATGAATTATTGATCAAAGCAAAGTATCTTTCTGTGTCTTAAAGCATGTCTGGAGGGGATTTTTTTTTTTTAAGATTAGATCTTTTAAGCCAATATGATATTGGTTTACTGTAGCTCACAGGGCAGGGTGCATCTCAAAAGCTGCAGATCAGAGGCAGATGCTATCTTAAAAAATACGGCATCCAACTTGCTGAAGTTCAAGAGATTACAATCCTTTCATCACTGTGAGTGTGTTACAGAAACACTGACCCAACTTCAGAAGTCATTTCAGTAAAAATAAAGGCAAAAAAATTACTTACTGACTAACTTTCTGGCTGTCTTCCTGGGCACAGAACACATGTGAAGAGGGTTCCATTTCTAATGATTTAGCCCAGTCCATGTATTTAGAATGACTGAGAGACCCTCATTTATCTAGCTTAGTACAGTATGTCTCAGCTGCTTGCAAAGCTCCTCAGTGGTACAATAGCAGAACATGTGCTTTGGAGCACTTGTAGCTGCCTGATACATGTACTTGTTGAACTAGGTGAGAAAATCAAACCCAATGAAAAAGGGGTGGCCGTACTGCACTGCAGCTGCTCTCTCTGTAAAACTGCATTAATTAATTCGTTTTGCAGCATCTTGCAGGCCACTACTTCAAATATTCCAGCTCCGTAAGCATTCATTTGATACATTAGGTGAGAAAAACAAGCTCCCTTTTCGTAAGGCTAGTCTTTTAACACCGCTTGAGAAGTGGAATGTAAACAAGTGAAATATCAGCGTTGAGAAGAGACGAACAGTTGTGTTTGGGGAGAGAAAATCTGTGAACTAGTTGCCAAGTTGCTAACCATATGTCATGCAGCGAGGACGCAGGGCTGGGAACAAGGCCAGGTCTGGGGGATGAGGTGCAGACGACTTTTAGGATGAGATTTGGGTGTGTTTGTTAGTTATGGCTTGCTGAGAGTCATGTCTATGACTTGGATTTTGTACGTTTCCACGACTGGTACATGATTCAGGGCCAGATGGTTTCACTTTGCAACTTCAAACGATGGTATTTTATTGAATAAGACTCCAGAAACACACCTCTAAATGGGTTTGTAATTCAAATTGTAAAAAATGCTTTATGACACACCCACACCCACCCACACACACACACACACACACACACACACACACACACACACACACACACACACACACACACACACACAGTAGCTACCTATTTGTTCCCAGTGGCACTGTTAAAGGACACACACTTTTGTCTTTGGCCATGCCTGCTCCTGTGCTGTGAGATTGCATTAGGGCTAATGTAATGCATATTTAATTCTCTTAGCCTTAAGCAAATTTCATCAGAGTCCTTGTATTAATCCACCATCCATAAAAAAAACCTGGCGAGTTTCCTAAAATGCATGTATGTCTCTCATACTGTCTGTATCAAAAGTAGAACTGAGAAGGGCAAGTTTAAAATAGTTTGTCCGGATAGATAAATCCAAGGTCGCCACAGTTGCCACAAGTACAGTAATCCTGTAAGTTGACACCGTAAGACCTTAGAACACTATAATTATGGCACTATGCACCACTCCCTGCCTCCTTTTCTACTGTTCTGACCCTTTTCTCACTTTGTCTTTGCCCTCTCCCAGTACCCGGCTGCTCTGATGAACCTCGGCGCCATCCTCCACCTGAATGGCAAACTTCCTGAAGCGGAGGCAAACTACCTGCGTGCACTACAGCTCAAACCCGATGATGTCATCACCCAGTCCAACCTGCGCAAGCTGTGGAACATCATGGAGCGGCAAGGACTCAGGATTAGGCATGGGCTTGGGATGCAGAAGAGGGACATTTGAACTGAGAGAGCTGCTGCACTCTTTCTTTAACGATGAGTCCTCCAGAGAGTGAAGCTCCACAGGATATAAAAGAGCTTGAGGCTAAGAGCTCTTCTCGACGAGACAGGAAAGACAATTTCTTTAGAGTTGTGGCCTGTGATGCTTTGGGGAAGACAGTTTGAGGCTTGGCATGTTTGGGATTCAAGGGTGTAAGAATTCTGCCTTCCTCTGAATTCTACTGAATTCAGTGCTGTATGGTGGCTCAAACGACTAACGTCACCTTTTTATTATTGCGTTTTATAAAACGATGCTCAGTTGCTAAATGATGCACTGAAGGCAAATATCTGCAAAGTCCAAAAGAAGATTGAGAACAAAGGTCTCAAAGGTCAGCTGATCATTATTTCCCTATCATTAAAAACGTGGGTATGTTTTAAAGCACTTAATTTGAATGAAGATGTAGCAAAAGTATTTAAATAATAATTTCTGCAAAATGCGTTTTGAAGTTGTCAGCACTATATTGTCCTTAATGATGCCGGCTGGTTTGTGTTAATGGGGAACGCCACCGATTTTACTCATTAAGTCTGTTTACATGTCTTGAGGAGTACTTACTGTGTTATGTGAAAAAAGTTGTATAGAGCCTTTTACGGCTCCATAGGGAGTCTGAAAAATTGCCTCAAGTGATGTCACATGAGTCTGAAGAGGGCTGAAGACTACAAGTTTGAAATTGATGAATATCTTGGGGTGTGGCATTAGAAAGACGTTACCAGACCTCTGATGCCCGCTCCTCATCTCCGCCCAAGCTAGCGGGTTACGGCTACATTAGCCGCCATACTGGCACAACACACCCGAATCTCTGTCCGAACTGCAGGTGGTCGAGTTGCATTGTGGGTCATGAAGGTCCCATGATTCGACAGGGAAGCAGAATGTGTGGAATAAAAAAAGATGATATCTCCGTCTGATTGATTTTCTTTTAAACACCACGAGTTGCTATATCAGTGGAACACTCTTAAAAAATTAAAACCCTGATTAATTACCCTCAGGGTGCTCTCGCATTCAACTTGTACTCTTAACGCAGTAAAGCATTAATATTAAAAGCATGACAGTGCTAAGACATCTTCAGGTACCACCATCTAATACAGTTGTATAGTAAATTGCTCCAACCAATTAAAAGAACAAGCATAATGCATAGCCAATCACATTCTGTTGTCCGAGTCACTGAAGATTGTTTGCACCTGGTGCATTTTAAATACTTGTGACTGTAAGAATGAAAACAGATCATGAGAAAACTCCTCAGCGGTGCCAAAGCTTGTACTGAGTCTTTACGCCTCTCGTGCCAAGCAAGAACTGTTCTCACGTACGTGTTGTGTTCTTTGTGTCAAATGAAGGCGTTTCACTTCATGTGATCAAACGATCGAACTTAATTTATTAATACATGTTATTTTATGTGAAAAAGCCAACACTGTGCCGTCACTGTCACAGTAGCCCTCGTTCTCCGATTTCTCCACATAGATAGGCTACAGAAGGCAACATGACAATTACATTAAAATGTTTTTTTATATTTTTTTTTCTCTCTGCTCAGGGACATCAGGTTGTGATTCCTGTCACACAATGGGTTTGTGACACAGAGAGAGCTTCTTAAGATGATGTTAGATGTTTTTGATGATTGTGATGTTTGGTTAAATTATAGAAAAATGTGTAGCTGAAAATTGTGTTGTGTTTTGTAAAGAAAAGTGAACCTTTTTCCATAATAAAAAAATATGATTTTTGCTCTCAGCAGTGTGATGTCCTCCGAGAAGTCTGTACCTCTCAACAATGTAAATTCCAACAAACATATATGTATGTGAGTACAGAGGACGCACATGTGGCTTTCATTTCTGTCACTGCATGCAATCGTACACCTCCACCTGCTTCTTACAGTGGTTAAATCAAAGTGCAGCAATAGGAACCCCCCTAATTAGAATTGTCAAACCAAATTTGACCAAATTATGTATATTTCTTAAGTTTGCCAAAAATAAATGTGTAAATATGTAAAATTTAGAATGACACATTTACAAATGTCTTTCTTTTGTATATGTATTTTCATTTAGGTACTAAGTCCATTTACCCAAGTACTGTACATAAGTATAATGGACTTATTGCACAGCAGATACTCACAGGTGTATTGATGATAGCTGCATACCGCTAAGTGGAAGTCCTGCTGTTGTACTGTTGGTTCGTTTAACAGAACTGAGCCATCGTTACTGTTATTAAGTCCACCTGTGTTTGTCCAGCTTAGTCAACATGTCTGCTGTGCAACTAGTCCATTTTGAGGTACTTATACCAAGTATTTCCATTTTCTACTACTTTATACTTCTACTTTACTACATCTCAGTTTACATCAAGTAATCTACACAGTATTGCATCAGTAATTAATAATTATAATATAATTTCATATTTCATATTTATTATTTTGAAATTGATTTATGATTTGATCAACAACGTTTTGGTGCTAATGCTTTTGCTTTTCTTAATTTTAAATGTAGTTAAAAGATCTGAGTACTTCTTCCACCACTGATTAGACCCGAGAGAGGTTCTAACTCTCTGTTAGGGATCAATCAAATAACCAAACATAGAGCATTATAGAAAATCCATTGTACTGTAACAACATTTTCTGGCATGACCTTCTGAAACACTTAAAAATCATGTTTATAAGCAATTCTCATGAAGTATGTTTATTAGGGCTGTTGAAGAGGAACCCAAACAGAACATCAGAACTGAGATTCCCCAAATATATTTTTGAGTGTTTGAAATATTAAATAATTTAGCAAGGAAGTAATTTCTCTCCAGTGCTGTTGGTCCTAGCCTTGGTTTCACTGGAGACGGAGAAGAAAAGTGCCACGCTCAGCCTCTCTAAATGACACAACACACACAGACAGCTCTCTGAGAGGAACCACTAATTAGACTTGGTCTTTTCATAAACTCAACATGTTGATATCATCTGATCAAGCAGACATCAAAGAGGTTCTAATCACACGCCAGACTCTGAGCACACCAAGCTGTAAATATTTAAGAAGATATCAAACTTGACTCACTCATTGACTTGGAAGAACTCAAAGCCCCAGTTTCAAGCATTTTAAACACTAGATTGCACTAGAAGTTAGCATAAATCTACGAGGGCAGATTTTGTTATGTAACAGTAATAACACTGAATCAATAATGTGTTTGTTATGCATAGAAATAACCTTATTCTGAAACACCATCTGCTGGACTCATCACTGAATCTGCCCATCTTATCCACAGAACCAACTAAATAATCTCAAATAGTTTACACAATATTGAGCCAACATAAATGAATGAGTAATAATAGAGGAAAGTAAGTGTGATTTTTTCCCCCCTCATTCTTACAAATTGGGGTGTGAATATTTTGGTAAATAAATAATAAAATATTTAATGAAATGGTAATATTATAGGTGTATTTATCTTGTGTACAGTCAAATATTTGGTCTTATGTATGAATGTGATGAAATATTGCATCATCTTATGGTGCTGAATGGATTTCACTGGACAGTAATGTGATTTTTATGTTTCCTGAAACACAAAAACATTGAACCTTGAACACACTCAATCCACCGTAATAAAGCTCATTAGAATTGTCTATTTATGTAATATCCTGTGACCACTGTGAGAGAGGAAACAGAGCTCTTATTTTTGTAAACCTGACCCCATCATACCTCTGTGTATCCCAGGTCACGCTAGATTGACACCCAGTGAGCAAATACTTTCATAACCTCTAATCAAAGGGGCAAAACATCAGTGAAGTAACATTTTTTCTCCTTTCCTTCAGCAAGGACAGTCTGTACTTGTTTCTTTACTTTACTTCCAGTTAACTGGTAGCTGCCTTTGTCATTAAGAAGATGAAAGTTATTCTCACATGATGGCTACATGTGCGTGCGGGTGTTCCATATCCGGCAGACATGACTTCTGACAGCTGGAGCAACACCTGGGCCAACATGTTAAAGTAAACCACTAAAACTACACAATAGGGAAGGAAGTGAGGCTGGCCCATGACAAGATGAAAGATTTCCTGCCACCGTTCAATACTACACCTGCAAGGTAAGCATGTTGGAGTAGTGGAAGCACTCGGCTAATGCCTTATGTTTTGGAGTTGCAGTAAGTTGTGGGGCAAGTAGCTGGGCATATAAACATAAATGTACCTGAGGAAAAAATACAGATACTCTGTTACAGCATGGAGAAAGATCAATATTAGTAATGTGGTCCACAGCTATAGCCTTCAGTGTTGCCTCAGTTTTTAAATGGTGATAAATTAACTTAAATGTAAACTTTTTAAAATCATAATTATGAGGCACCTGTTTCATTTATACTTACAGTTATGTACTTTAGAAGAACAGTGCTTCTTTGAGTGGTGGAAGAAGTACTCAGATCCTTCAGTAAGTAAAAGTACCAATACAACAATGTAAAAAATACACAGCAAACTATACTTTATGTAAGATAAGATAAAATAAAAGTACCCATTATACATAAAAATACCCCCTGACTGATATATTATTTAAATAAGTTAGGTAATGCTGATGCAATAATGTGTAGTATTTAGTATTTAGCAGCATTTTACTCTTGTAGCTGGCTGAGTTGCTCGTTTTAACTTCTTTATGTATAGTTCAGGGTTGTGCAATCACTAATGGCATAGGAAAGAAGAAAATATAAAGCTATTTTCATTACATATTCTGACCTCTTAGAGCACAAATTTGAAGTTTAGAGGGAAAACATCTCTTTGCTGGAACTGCCAACACCTCATAGACATCTACTTTTTTGTAAGGGGTCACAAGCCAGACACCACTAGTTTTATCTTTAACAATGTAAAATCTTAATCTGTAAAGTAACTAGTAAGTCCCTCTGTCCTGTAAATGTAGTAAAAAAAAAAAAAATTCTCCCTAAAATGGCTTACAGTATAAGTACACAGTAGCATGAAATTTAAATACTCAAATAAAGCACAAGTAGCTGAAAATCTGAGTGATGTAGAGCACTTCAGTAAATGTACTCAGGCAATTTCCACCCCTGAACACAACCACTGACTGGGACCCTCGGGTAACTAATCACGAGGATTCTGGGAGATGGGCTGCTGGCTTTTTGAAAATATAATGATGAGCTGCTGACTCACTCTGAAGGAGTTTAGTGCAGAAATAATGGCAGAAATGTGCCAATAGAAACCACTGAACATAATGTGGACCAGCTAGTGCTGACATGTGCCAAGAGTTCAACCTCTTGCTAAATGTGTCAATGGCGACCTCTGCTGACACTTTTCTTTAAACACAGTTGGCTCCATGTTCTTCTTTTAGTGTGAGTTAAGTTTTGCTTTCCTCGTAACAACGCCTTGCCACCCCAGTTTGTTGCCAAAGGCTGTAAAATGTAACACATAATTTAGACTAACCTTTAAAATAATTTGATTTATTAATTTCGAATGCCACCTTTAGATATTTCTATTCAATTCTTTACCGATGTGCCACAATAATGTCATGTTTTGAGTTCAAAACATATAGGTTTTTTAAGCTATAAGAATTATTGAGGCTTTTCTTTCAATTTGCAATCAGTATGATTCCAAGTTCAAATTCTCTCCTGTAACTGTCATTTTAAGCCTTTTATACAGATGATGAAAAGCTGGAAAAGGAATAAACACACACACACACACACTTTGGTTTAGTCCTACCAGTAAATTTATTAATGAAACTTATCAAAGAGAATCTGTATATTTGGTCATAAATATTGTAAACAGGTCCACGTGTAGATTGCATTTTAGAAACAGCACTTCCAATAGTAAAATACTATTAAGTTTTTTTTTACTATTATACTATTACTATTAATTAATAAATACTACTAAGACTATTAAAAGATCACTTCATTTTTAAAATAGCTAAATGTATGTAAACATAGCTTTTTATTCATAACCTAGCTCCTTTTTTAAAAACGTAGTGAAAAACAAAAACCCATCACCAAAGCCAATAAAAGTTAGGATGGAAATAGTGTTCTCCCAGTTTGAGGTAGACATGTTGATGCTTGCACATGCTTAGCATCTTCTCTTGACGTCATTTGTACTGAACCAAGTACTCGGGATAGATTTGATTTGGATCAAAAATAACAAAAATAGTGGGACATCTGACATCATCCACACAGCTGTCGTGAGTGTTTTCAGAACTTTGATGATCAGGTTTCTTGAACTCCTTTTTTCCAACTTTGGATTTTCCAATCATCACTCGTGCCAAAAATACTACTTTAGTGTATTCACCGTGACCACCCCGCGTTTGCCCGCCATACAGCTTCAACGGATCCACGCTGCCCTTGCTGTATTTGTCCGCATATGAGGCATGTTTTGCAAAATATATTCCTAATAAAAAAAAAATCTCAGATCAACTGGGGAAACTGGTGAACAGTCACACGTAGATTACAATTATTTACATTGTACAAAGTGACACAGAGAGTTATTAATGTATCATTTAACTTACCTTTACCATATATGTGGCCGTGTTGTCCCGCTAACCGTAAATCAAAGTTATACTTGCAAATGTTTTCAACATTTTGGATCTCGGTCCCATGAAAGAGTCTCCTCTCCTGAATGTCTCTGACGCCTTGAATTCTCATCAGCTGTTTCTTTTTCCTTTGACATGAACAGAGAGAAGGACCAGTCTGATTACAAAGTAGGGCAATGATAAATGGAATGGAGAAAACTCAAAGACTTTCCTACCTGCAATACAGTTCCCATAGGTCCATATTCTGTATCCTGCTGATTGAGATGATGGATTTGTCCAACAGCCCATCATTCTTCACATAATCTGCCACAGTCTGATACTCAGGGGTGAGCTCGTTCAGAGGGATTAACTGTAAAATATATTAGGAACACACATTTTGTACATATTCAGTTGAAGACAATATTAAAGCATATATGCAGCACAGTTTGAATCCCAATAGCTGTCAGATTAAAAAAAAAAAAAAAAAAAAAATACTGAAAATAAAGACATTTCTAAAAAATAAAATAAAGTAAAATGTTGTGATATTTCGTGACCTTAGAGTTAATTGATTTTTACAAGTCAATATTCTTTACTTGTTCTACCTGAGTTTGATTTAGGAATGAAGGATGCCTGTTATAATGAAACCACAATATCTCACTCACATTGCAAATAAAACTTTTTGTTAACAATTTTGCTTTTCCCAGTACATTTCTGTCATTGTTACCTGATACGGACAGGTGGGATCCACATGTTCCCAGAACACAGGGGGAGCACCGAAGCAGGAGCAACTGTGGGAGGAAAGAGTTAATTCATTTGCATTGTGCTGACTTTCACTTTCATTTAATCAGAAACAAAACTGAAGACTGACTTATCCACGTCTCACTGTTATGAGCGTGCATTATTTGTTATATTGCTGTTTTAAGCCTTATTTCACCTTCTCTCAACGTTGTAGCCCCGTTTGATTCTTCTCTGCCTTCCCGTGTTGAGGTCAGTCTGTAACATTGCTGTATAGGAACACACAAGTCACGTCAACCAAGTTCTTTACAGATAAATGAGGACATAATGTGAACAAGAAAACGTAACTGGATAACCTGAGAAATCAATCTTCCTCTGACAACCTGGAGATGACACGTTTAAAACCCCTTTTGAGTTTCTTTGGTAGTACTGTTCGATATCCTCACTCCTACAGGGGTGATCAGGGTCATCCTGTAGAGTGGACAGAAAGCAACTGCAGGTCAGCTACACCAGGCATTCTGCTCTTTATACGCTTTTTGTAAGGCAATAGACTGAATTATAAAAATGTTAAAAAAAAAAAAAAAAGCATACCTCAAACCTGTGCCACCTTCCA
Organism: Dicentrarchus labrax; assembly: GCF_905237075.1. Lineage (NCBI taxonomy): Eukaryota > Metazoa > Chordata > Actinopteri > Moronidae > Dicentrarchus > Dicentrarchus labrax. The sequence goes on along the minus strand of NW_026136724.1, from coordinate 14,300,505 downwards.
CAGTCTGCCAGGTAATACCAAGACCACGGGATGTCTGATGTGTCCATGTCTTCTTCCTCGAGCCACATTGTCCTCACAGAATGAAATGAAATGGATTATATCAGAAAAGAAGCTAAATAAATAAGTTTTAAAGCTAGCCTTCTTCTCTCACGTTTGCTGAGGTAGCTATTAAAGTTGACACTGCTATTCCTAGTTCATTTGAATGAAATGTCATCAACAGCCACACCTCTAAAGGGAGGCCGGCTTTACTCACCAAACATTAATGGGAGAGCATGTCACAATGCCACCAGCACTCATTTCTCATTAGCCTTCTAAAAGAGATAATTAAACACAATTACTTTTAAAAGTTTATTTGCTTTAACATTTGCAAATCACAGACACACACATAGAGCTTCATACACACCACTGCTGCATCCATTTTACTTTTGCACCACCTTGTGGCAAACTTAGTACTCTGCTTTATTATTATCCTTGCTCAAACACACACACACACACACACACACACACACACACACACACACACACACACACACACACACACACACACACACACACACACACACACACACACAGTCATACAATAAAGTCAACAAACACACACACAGCAAAGCAATATTACATTGTGTGGTTACTTTCCATTACAGTACTATACATGTGCTGGCTACATTCTTTTTTGTTGATAAATTTACACAGGTGCAAAGATAACCTGTGTAATCCTCTAAAGAAAGACGTTAGCAGGTGGTGACGTCGCACTCGGATGGTTTTTTTAAGTCAAATGTGATGCTGATACGGATCTTATTCTGGTTTCGGGTTGAACCACGAAATCCAACCTCAGTCATTGTTAAGTCTTTTAAAGACTGAAGTCAATGGTCAGAAAAGATGCACAAGAAGGGAACATATTGCTCAGGGACCACAAGTGAACATGACATCACAACTTTATGTCATTGTGACACAAATACAAAACCTTTCATGGAAAGGGGGGAAAGTGCACTGATGCATGGTTCAAAAAAAATGTAGAGGTAGAAGCGTTTTTTGAATAAAAACAAAAACAAAACCCATGCCTACGTAATACATTGTACTAGGTACACACAGATGTGGATGTTCACTGACTGATGGATCACGGTGCTATATGAGTGAGCAGGAACATGTTGTGGTTTTTGGCTTCGTTATTTGGATTCATGACAACATGACTTGTAAATAAGCTCATGCGTGGCACTGTGGATGTGAAGGAAGGGCTGTTGCCGATGGCGGGACATCACCTATATAACCTACAGGCTGCAAGTGCCACTCTTATTTTTAACAACTGTGCACAGATATTGAACAAGCAAGCACAGAATCTGCAATTAATACAAAATTACCACAAAGACTGGTCTTTAGTCATTATTTTCATCCTTTTTTTTTTTTTACGTCAGAGAGACAGCCCGTCTTAGAATATACTGTACAGTATACAAAGTGTACACAAAGCCTTTACTGTCTTCTTTGTTTTCCAATTTCCCCAAAGGCACTTTAGATGACTCAGATTCAGTTAGGCACTGGATCTGACTGAAAGAAAAAGCAAAAGTCCCTTAAGCATTTTCCATTTTGTCCGTCATCTGATTCTGTATCCAAAATGTTTCAGTTTTTGAGATCCAGCCTCTATTAAAAAAAAGTACATATCTCCGTTTCAGGCTTCAGTAGAACTCAATCAGATACTCTGGGTAAATCTGATTACTGTCAAAAATGACATAAATCTTTGGATTGGCCATATCGTCCACACAGCTGTCATAAAAGTTGGTGAAGCTGGCATCCTTGGAGGGCGGTCTGCAGTACATGGGATGACCGACAGTGTATTCTCCAACGAGCACTCTGGCCAGGAACATGGTCTTGTAGGGAGGCTCGCTAGCAAATATTGGTGGGGCGAGTCCGTGTCTCTGCAGGGTGGTGTTGTGCTTCCCTGTGGTGTGACAGAATTTACTGGAGTATTTGGCATCCCGGGCAAAGTAGCTCCCTGCAGGAAGGAAAATTGAATGAAATGTTAAAAGTCTGGCCCAAATAAAATGTGCAGTGAATTCTTTCATGATGCTGCATCACAACACTGAAAGATCTACCTTTGCCATAGACATCGCCATGGCTTCCTGTCAGCCGCCAGTCAAAGTTAAATGTACATATAGCTTGTATGTTGCTGTGTCCTGTGCCGTGAAACAGCATTCGTTCCTCAATATCCAATGTGCGCTTGACTTTTCGCAACTGTGTTTTCTTCCTTAGGAGGGAACCAAGGAATGACAACACAACACAGAGTAGTGATCACTTTGTTAAAAAGTGTACTTTCCTACAGGCATGTGCTCAAACCTACAGCATGACTGACTTTAATGGAAAAAGACTAACTGAATGTGTGTACCTTCAGATGTTGCAGCAAAATCAGTGTTTCAGTAAAGGTAAGAGAATTGAGAATCTCAACTGGGTTTCATTTACTTTAACAGCTCTGTCTGCAGTAGGAGCTGGGGAAAGTACCATTGTATTTCTCATTGTAAATTAACGCATGCCCTAAAGAATTATTATAAAATTAGCCAAATCAAGAGCAGAATCCTCTGCTAACACAAAAAACAGAACTTGCAGTCAACCCACAACAAGACAACAATTATCTACCTGCAGAAGAATTCCCATAAGTCCAGGTTCTGAATCCTCTGGATGGATTTGATTGGATGATCCATAGTCCTTTCATACAGTCTGGCGACTTCTTTAAACTCATAGGTGTCTCTTCCGAGCTGGATGAGCTGCAGAAACACAATCACACATGGGTAAAACAGGACATGCAATGGTGTGTTACAGTGCCAAAGCTTGGTTGGAAAGCAAAACTAAATCATGGTAGACCACTAAACCACTGCAGAGTGTAAAAGAGTGTAAAACATTTTCAGCTTCTTCTCAATATCAACTTTAAAAAGAATCTGAATCTACTGGGTAGCTAAATGCTTAAGCTGTGGGTTCCTTTACTCACCTGATAGGGCTCATCTGTGTTGATTCTCTCCCAATGACACGGAACAGGCAAGGCAAGATTATCACAAATAAACCTGACAGAAAGAGCAGAAGAAAGAGAGCAGTGTAAGAAAGTCTCATTAAAAAAAAATTCCTCATCTAAGATATTTGTGCCTGATGCAGAGTTCTCTTGCTCTTTGTGTTTATGGAGATAACAAAGCTCAGGGTCAGCAGCAGGACAGCTCCCTGTGGGGCTAGCAGGAATTTGGGGTTATTGTCAAGGATTCCTGATGCTGGCAGAGGCTTGAACCCTGACCTTTCACTGAAATCATGGTGTCCTCACTCACAACTTCATCTAGCTCCCTCTAGCATATTGTCTTTGTTAGATGAAGGGATGAACTGAAACTTAAAATGAAAAAAAAAGGTTCTATGGATGTCACCAAATCTTACCTGAAGCCCGTTGCAGAGTGGAGGGAGCGTTTGATTGGCCGCTGCTTCCCCGTCGTTACGTTTATCTGCCGCATGACTGGTGAGGAATTTAATAAAGATTAGAGCCATAGGAACTCATACTCATGCACAATTTCTACAACGGGATTAATTATATTTACCATAATTCTTGACTACTTTCCTTTTATTCTTTGTCTGATGAAGCACCTTTAATGTTCCCTTACCTGAGAAGTCCAGTCTGTAGGTGTACTTCGCTGTGTAGAATTCCATAACACCTCGTTGGTTTCTGTTGTAGCACTGCTCAATCTGAGCACTTGTCACAGAGCAGGCTGCACTGGGATCAATCTGACAGGAAAAGATGAATTAGTCTAATGGCGATTGACATACTGTAGAATTAAGTGGCATCTATTTAGATAATTAATTGTTTAAGTAATTTTTCGAGAGAAAAAAGGCAATTTGTTAGTTCCAGTGTCTTTTGTGGCTTTTCTTTGTTTTAAATTATATTGTTTTGGTCTGTTGGTCAAAAATAATTTGATGTCACATTAGGGTTGGACTAACATGTTGTTTCTCAATTACTCAATTAACTGCTTGGTCTATATTTTATAGAGCAAACAACCAGTGGAAAAAATGCCAATCACAATATCCTACAGCACATGGCGGCATCATCAAATATTTTTGCTTTGTCAGACCAGCAAAAGTTAAAAAAATATTACATTTACAACAAAGTAAGAAGGGAAAAAGCAAGCAAATTCTCACATTTGCGTAGCATTCTGACTTGACAAATAACTTAAATGAATGAATCCATTCATTTTGAACTCATATGCAAAAGTAACACCAACCAAATCATTTTATTGACTAATGGACCTCAATCAAAGAGGAAGGACTACTCTGTGCCTGGTCTCTGACTAACATCAGACTGTTGGCTCACACAATAAAGAGACCCAGGTGTCACCGAGGGGGGGGGTTACAGTACTGTGATGTGTACAGTTGCCATGTCCTGTGAACTACCTCGAACATATGCCACACTCCACACTCAGCCAAGTAGAACCAGCACCAGTTGGGCTCTGAGGTGTCCATCTCCTCCATCTCAGTGGACTCCTCCTCGGACGATCTGATGGCTAACATAGCTAAATCTGAAATTAAAATAAAGTGGAAACACACTTAGACGACCAGCAACTGGAATAACAGGAAAGTACAACGGGGGAGAGGGGGGAGGGAGGTGGGAGGTGGGGAGGGAGGGCAAGGTGATGTTTAATTCGTGTGACGAACCTAACGTCAAGGAGACATTTTTAAGCCACGGTCGTGAGGGTATTTCATCTTGTAAACAAATTCAAACAATACAGGAAACAGCCACATCGAGCTAGCTATCATTAGCGGCTGCCGCACCCGACTCCTCTCCACTCTACGGGTGTCTTACCAGTTTTCAGCCTGTCTCTAACTGGCTCCCTGTCCTTATCGGGATATAAATCCTTCATTCATTATGAATAAATCACCACAGGAATCACAGGCTCGGAGTGAGAATGGATGACTAATAACGCTACATAACATTCTCGTCTTCCTGTGCGTTGTTTACTTTTATTTCCTGGTTCGTCACGCACGAAACGTCAATGCGTCAATGTGATGTGATGTAACGCCTCCAGCTTTTGTGCAGCGCTGTTGCCCCGGGTTTGACCTGTCAGGTGAACAATCTGCCCCCCCAAATACCACACCCCCAAAGAGTGATTTAATTGGATGTAATTGTGCCCATGGTATGGATAGGTATCTATGGCATAGACAGTTATGAGGGTATAGAGGTTAGAGTAGTATTGTAGGCCTAAGGAACCTGGGGAATAAGAAGAACCATGGTAGTTCAACATATCTCATCTTGCGATTTAAACAGGTTTTTGATAATAGGGTCGTATTTGCAATCCATTTTTTTTTTTTTTTTTTTTACAAAGAGAATATCCTGCATTTTACTCTCGCACTCTACCCTTCAGAAAGTATAAATTATAGTAAAAAAAAAAAATAAAAATACTAAATTACTTTGCAAATTATCATTTTACATGAAAAAAATAAAAATAAAAAATCACCTGCTTAAACTACAACGCATCAGTACGCACATCTGTAATAATAATCCTATATAATAATAACACTGACTGACTAAATGGTGCAGCATTTAACTTGCATCGTTTGTTTCTGGAGTGCATTTTGCTTCCTACATTGAGGTGTTGTAGGTTTTGCTTGAAAAAGTCACATTCCTTCCGCCAATCTTTGTAAGTTAGTGCGCAGGCGCCGAGAGTACACGCTGCCCCGTTACATTTGCTCCAGTCGTCGTCTTGTCTGTGTGTGTGTGTGTGTTTGTGTGTGGTATCCTTTAGGTCAATGTTTAGGACACACCCCCAAAGGTTTTCTTCAAACCTCGCTCAGTCAGTCAGGGGATTTTATTGTCGGAGTCCACTGCAAGCTCACGGGTGAGTTTAATGCATTAAAAACCTTTTTTTAAGACGCTAAAAATATTTAATTGCCTCATTGCGTTTGTTTTTTTTTGATTTTCCAGTCCTCAGCACAAGTTAGTAGATCATTTATTTGATGCAATTTGCAGTTAATAGCATTTGGGCGTTTGTTTTTGTCAGAGTCTCTTACATTTTTGCATTCATTTAACCAGAGGAAGAGACCATAATACACTGCATCTATTAGAATAAATGTGAGAACTATCTATTAAAATGTAAAAAAAACAAAAAAAATCTTCTCTTTATTATGTGTGCATACAACAGACTGAGAGACCATGTCTCAAGAAACAGCCAGAGGGGCCCCTGCCGGAGACCCCAAGCCAGATAAAGGGATCTCTGGGGAAAGGGTTCAGCAAAGGGGGAAATGGGCCAGCAAATCCGAGTTCTTATTCTCCATGGCTGGAGAAATCATTGGCCTTGGAAATGTATGGCGTTTTCCATATCTGTGCTACAAGAATGGAGGAGGTGAGGGACCGGGTTTGGATGTGTGGTGGATTTCTGTTGGATTTCATATAAAATAAATGGCTGCGGAGGCTGAGTAAAAGCACTGCAGATAGGCTGAAAATATGTGCACATTGTTATCACCATATTCAGAAAACATTTCATAGTGTACCGTTTTAGCTTGTCCAGACAAGTCGAAAGGATAATTCCATTTAAAGGTCATTCATTACAACTCCTCCCGCCTAGGAAGTTTCATAATCCACCTTTAATATGTGGAGGTTTTTGTGGCTTAATATGTGTTTGTCTGTCAGTGTGTGTGGCATGCCAACATTTATGGAGCTCTCTTGCTTTATGCCACAAACATGTAACTCTTCCTCACGGGTGTCTATATTTGCAGGTGTCTTTTTCATCCCTTACTTTGTGTTCCTCTTCTTCTGTGGTGTCCCTGTGTTCTTCCTGGAGACGGCGTTGGGCCAGTATACCAGTGAAGGCGGGGTGACCGCCTGGAGGAAGATATGCCCCATGTTTGAGGGTAAAAACAAACCTCAGACAGACTTTTGTTGAATTACACAAGACCGGAGGAAGAGTCAGCTGACGAGCGGGAAAATGTTCAGTGTCCTTTCTTCATTGTTAATGGAGAAGATATATCTGTTTGCATGCTGGTATACACTAAAGATGTACATTTTTAATGTTTCTAACCAGATCGAATGAAACTAAAAGACTATATCAATCATTTTATATTGGCTTGTAGAGATATTTTCTGTCTTTTTCAACAATAGTTCATCCTCTTTCAAGCTTGTTTTCTCCAATACTTAAATTCACACAGCTCTAAAACAAGGGCAGGGTATACATTAAAATAAATGCTAAGTGGAAGGGAACATTTCATTGATTGTGGCCAGTGCTGTAAACATTCACTAACTGTGTGAAAAATGTGTCCTGCAGGGGTGGGGATAGCATCCCAAGTGATTGTGGTCTATCTGAATATCTACTACATCGTGGTGTTGGCCTGGGCTATCTTCTACCTGTGTAACTCGTTCCAGAGCCCGCTGCCTTGGTCCACCTGTGACAACTGGTGGAACACTGGTAAGAACTGTTTTGTGAAGAGTCAATGCTGGCTTGTTTAAACACGTCTGTATTTGATTAACGTGTGTCTGTTGCTTTCTTATAGGCTTCAACAGGAAGCGCAAGAGGAATTCTCCCACGCATTTTAACCTTTTGAAATTTGCAACATCCGACTCACCTTCTTCTCTCTTTCCTCAACCTCTTAGAGTCATGTCACAGTACCGTATCCATGTTTGCCAACCCCCATTTGTTTAAACCTGACTCCAACTGGTCATTCCTAAACAACTTCACCGCATCTGACTACTCTGAGAAACTCACTTTTCTGTAAGTTATAATCCAGCTTTACCATCTTAACTATCACAACTTCTAATTGTGTGACACATACTGAATGCACCGTGGGAAGTCATCATATTGACGTGATACATAAAAAGAAATGATAAGAAATAAGAGATGAGTCTTGGCTTCCATAGCTGCAGCAGCTTTGGGACACACCCGTGCTTTTATGTGTTCAGAGCAGGAGGTTCTTACATCTGTTACTGTAAATAAAAACATTATTAATTGCTGCCATGGGACAGTTTAGAGGTGAAAAGTACACTGAATAAACAGGACTTATCAGATCTAAGTTTATAAGTTGCTGAAAAAACAAGTGGGGTGTCAAGTGGTAGAAAAATACCATATTAAAATATAATAAAACATAATTAGACATTGTGGGAAGATACACTTATTTGCTTTTTCATTAGAAGAGAAGCTACAGCCTGCAACCGGTTATCTTAGCTTAACTGGAAACGGGAAACAGCTAGCTTGGCTCTATCAGAAGGTAACAAAATCAGTGTAAAAATATAAACGTAAAAAAAAAAAAAAAGACACATAGAGGATTCTGTATAGAAGCCCATTTCCACCAATGTGACGAACATTTTTTATTATTTTAGGAAGTTATTAAGTCATTATTTTGAAATACATAGTCATTATTTAAAAAGTGTATCATTATTTTGAGATATTAAGTCCTGATTTAGAGAAAGTTTCTCATTATTTTGAGAAGGTTTGTCATTATAATGACTTGGCGGAAATGGGCTTCCCTATGGTTGTGTGTTGTAAAGCTAGACCTATAAATATATCACTCTGTATCAGTAATAGTATCTCATTTCAGATACATTGACATCAGTGTATAAGTCAGAATAATATGTATCAAAGTGCAATGCAGAAATGTAATAAAGGTCTGAGGTAATTTCTAAACAATGCTATGTGTTAATGTTAAAAAAAAAATAAAAATAGCCATTGTATTGTTATCAGATTTTAGAAACCCTTAAATATTGATATCACTATTGACATCAAAATCCAGTATCTCTATTTTGTTTTATATTTCCAGGAATGACACAGACCCTTTCTTTGCCACGTTACCTGAAGAGGAGTTCTGGAAGTGAGAAACACACAAACACACACTTTATCTTTTTAAAACATGAAAACAGCTTTGACAGTAATATCATCCTCCTTAGTTCGCTTGGTCTTTGGGGGAACATTCCTCAGCAATAACTCTTAATGCATCCCAGATGCCAAAGACCATCTATACTCTCAGGATACTGAGTGAACGTGATGTTAATGGTGAACCAACAAAAGCTGAACCGAGGTCACCCAAACATAGCAGAGAGTGTGAGCCAGTTACATTTGTCAAAATGACCAATCACACCATTTTATTTAACTTCCAGCTTTGATTAAAAGTACTTTTTCTTCTTACTTTTATATATTTTGAAACATGGCCGCTGCTCCTCACATGATATTCTCCTGATTTGGTGTAAGGTCAGATATTGAGAAATCTCTCACGCAGCTTCACTGCATGACGAGAACAACGTGTTCTCTTTTCCCTGCAGCTTGTATAATATAAACTGAAGCTGTCCAAAATAAACTAAGACAGACTTAAACATCTGTATTCGTGATGCGGATGTTGTATTTGTATTTGTTTTTGGTGTCGCACGAAATATAGCATTCTTCTCATGCTGTTAAGCCGTGACACATTTGTAGTTGGCTGTGTAGTGTATTTGCAATAGGTGAAAGCTTTGAAAGTAACAAACAAAGTGTGTTTGTATGCCATTATGCTGCATGTTATTTGCAGACCATGCAGTTGCATATATGTGTTTACGTGTGTGATGTCTTCCCCACAGGCACCGTGTGTTAAGAATATCAGATGACATGAACCTGTCTAAGATACACTGGGATTTGGTTCTGTGTCTCTTGCTTGCCTGGGTTATATGTTACCTCTGCATCTGGAAGGGAATCAAAGTCACAGGAAAGGCAAGTATTCCTTTAGCATACAAACAGTTATGTCTCCGATATTGCAGCGGTCCAAATGATTGACTTGGATAGGAAAGAAACAAAAGATCCTGGAACATGAAACAATTTATTTCGTTTTTGACTTATCTTTAGTCTTCGCTCTTGTGAAACACTGAATAGTTCTATAAACATCATTCATCTTTGGTTTAAGTATTCACATCTCAGAATTATGCAATCTATGACAAGGGTTTGCATATACATATATCTTCATTTTGAGGGCTCACCAGCAAAAACTGTTGGGAATCTGCCTTAATGAACAATCTACCTGTCAGCTGCCTTTAGCTAATCCTCTTTTCTTTTTTATCTACGTTCACTCCTGTGTGATTGATACAGATTTAATAAAGGGAAATTAAGTTATAATCCTTAAAGGGCCAGTGTGGAACATTTAGGAGGCTCTATTAGTAGAAATGGAATATAATATTGATAGGTATGTTTTCATATGTGTATAATCATCTAAAAAATAACAATCGTGTTTTTGTTACCTTAGAATGGGTTAACTGTTGTTCCCAAATGGCCAAAAAAAAAAAAAATCACTTAATACAGGTTTGATTTAAAGTGTTTGTGTGTACATACTGAATCATAACCTATTTGTTTCTATGCTTTTTTTGTGTTTTCAGGTGGTGTACTTCACTGCTTCATTTCCCTACCTGATGCTGATCATTCTCTTCATCCGTGGAGTGACGCTCCCAGGAGCGGGGGACGGACTGAGATATTACCTCACCCCTGACTTCAGCAAGATCGCTGATCCAACGGTAAGACCTCTCTGTCATGAGCAACTGCTCTCGTAACCACGTGTGCTGTTACAACTGCGTTAGAACCACGTCATTAGAACTTTAAGCGTTTGACATCAGGTCTCACAACCAACCAGAGCATCATCTGTCTCTTTTTATTTCTCTATACATCTCTCTGTTGGATTCCACTGTTGGATTCCACTGTTGGATTCCACTGTTGGATTCCACTGTCAGGAGATCCTTGAATACAGTGTGCTATTATTCTCATCGCCGCTCCCTTTCTCTGTGCCTTGACTCTTGCTTCCGGTCCCAAGACTTAAGAGTCTTAACAAGAAAAGCAAACCAAGATACCCTTTTCCAGTGAGAGGGTTGTCAGAGAAAGCATTTCCCTTGAGTACACAGTGACATCATCACACAGAAATAGTTTCACATGGGGAATTTCTCACACATTTTGAGGGTATATTTACTATATAAAAAGTCAATACAACTTGCTTTAGGATGATGGTAATTTGCCAAAAGCGATATTTACAGCTCATCTATTATTCACTCAGCATAATGATGTAATTTCTAAACTGAATAGGGAATTGAACAGGGTGGAGATCGGAGGGATTGTTGGCACGCTCTCGTACAACGACAGCGTCTGTTTCTGCCAGTAACGGCGTCTTAAGAAAAAGGGGTCTTTCTTGATTGTCACCCCTCTCCCTCTCTCTGCTTCTCTATCTCTGTCTTCCTCCCCTGGAATGTTCACACTCTCGGCTTCAGGGTTCAAATGTAATCAGCGGGGGGGTTAAGGCTCAGAAGGTCGCTTCCTCTTCTTCTGTGGGAATGTAGATGTGCAAAGGAGAAGATGCAAGATACAAAATGTGTCTGCCTCTCTAAGAACCCAAACATGACTGATATTCATACAGCTCTGAACTATTGTGGAAATCTTCATTTGTTATCATGAGACGCAGCAAAGAGAAAAACTGTGAGAATACTATTTGGATAATGTCGAAAGCAGGTGAAAGCAGTTATGGGTGAGAGAGTTACACAATACCAGATGCTCTTAAAACAGATCTGTTTCTAATGAGTCTTGCTTTAGCATGCAAGCATCTGTTTTTCCTTCAGAAAGGAAATCGTAATAGTGCTCTGGCTTGCGTCTGAGGTCTGTTTAATGTGTGAATGTGTCTCCTTTTGTCCATGTTTCAGTGTGCGTATGCGAGTCTGTATGCAGAGCAGTCAAAATAGAACACATTCTTCTAAGAACACAACAGTTTCCTCTTTGTCCAGTATCAAATGTAAAGATCCTTTAGGACATACTTAAGCCTGTATTTCTGACCCTAGACTGGGATTAAGTCGGGCCCACCAAGGGGCCAGAGTAAGGGTCTGTATATTGCTGTGGAGCCTTGCCAACTCTATCTTTTAGTGACTAAACTCAGCACTGTGGTGCCACTAATGTTAACCAGATGCTGTCAGAACAAGGGCCCACAGACATTCTTGTATACAAACCCGCCTACACCCAGAAACCTGAATGCGCACAAATACACACGCACGTTCACGTAGTTACAAAAAAAGTGGACATCTGTATTCCTGCAAAAGGAGATTTTATCAATTTTGACGCTGGCATAAAGCAGAGCTGTTTGTTCTTGTTAAGTTCTGATTAATTGATTTGACTTTTGTTGTTGTTGCTGTTGCTGTTGTGTAATACCCCTGTTGCTGTCAATATCTGTTGCTGTCATGTCTTAATGTTAATCATGTATCTTGCACTATCAATAAAAAAAAAGGGAAAGGAAAAGGGGGACAGCAGGAAGCGAGGGAGTTGCAATCTGCAGCTACACTGCTAGATGCCACTAAATCTTACACACTGGACCTGGAAATGTTTCATGAAGTTAATCTCTTACCCGTTCTAGGTATGGTCTGATGCGGGGACTCAGGTGTTTTTCTCCTACGCTGTGTGTCAGGGAGTACTGACTGCTCTGGGAAGCTACAACAAATACAACAACAACTGCTACAGGTCAGCGTCCATACGCACAGTCACGCCATTCTCAGTCCATTATCACATTTACAGTTTTACATTCATGTGCTCTGTGACAGTGCAGGTTGTTTTGTTCTTGCTGTGTTTTAGGGATTGCTTGGCACTGTGTTGTCTGAACAGTGCAACCAGTATCTTTGCTGGTTTTGTGGTGTTCTCAGTGCTGGGATTCATGGCTCATGAACTTGGCTTGCCTTTGAGTGAAGTTGCCAGTGCTGGTGAGTTAATTCCTCCCTTTTCATCATCATCTGCATCCTTTATTTTACTGCTTTTGCTGTTCATTTAATAAACAGCGCTATTCTTACATCTCATAACAGCTGCTGTATTAGTTTTTTATGCATTGGCTGCAATGAACTATTTCATCAACAAATTGATTGTTCGTTGTCTATAAAATACCAGCAAATAGTGGGAAAATGTCCTTTATTTCCCACAGCCTGAGGACACCTTTCTCAACAGTGGCAAAAGTACACATATTCTCTAATCAGGTAGAAGTACAGATTCAACCAATTTACTCAAGTAAAAGTGAAAAAGTACAGGTTCAGAAATGTACTCAAAGTATAAAAGTAAAAAGTACTCTTGTGCTTCTTTGAAGGACATTTCTACTGGCTGTTCCTGTGCAAAGCTAACTGAAACTTTAAAATAGGGTCGAGTCTCCCTCTCTTGTCTGTTCAGTCTTTTACGTTCTTTTAATCATGTAACGTTTGTCATGTGTGACACTCATTCTGATGCTAGGAAGGCGTTCAGTGATGCCAAAAAAAGGAAGTAAAATTAAAAAATAAACTAAAGTACAGATACCTGAAAAAACGACTTAAGTGCAGTGAGCAGTATTTATACTGCGTTACCTCGCACCTCTGAGTTTAATATCATGTGTGACAAAGACAGGCAGTTGGTACAACAACCAACTGTGTCCACAAGATGGCATCTTATGTTCACATACATTTGAAAGAATTTGCTTGAAAGTCTCTTTATTGTGGTCAGTGGAATGTTTTTAATATTTTATTGTTATTTTTTTGTTGTTTCCTTGTTCTACTTCCCTGCTCAACTTTTGGAAAGCACTTTAGACTTCATCTCTGCAGAGGAAAGGGCTATGCAAACAAAGCTCTTAAACTAAAGTTATTAATAGTTTAAAACCTGTCGACAGTGTTAAAACAGTGGTGCCCAAAAAAATTATCCTTCACAATGTTTTGTTTCATTTGCTCACTGTTCTATAATAATTCTCTATTTTGGCATGGGATGCTGGATTCTTCTACCTCTTCAGATTTCTAAAAAAATCCTTCAAAAGAAGTTAAATAAAGTAAAATGTTCAACTCATATCTCTCTCTCTAACCTTTGATGAGGTTCAGAAAACATTTTAAGGTGTCACAAGGCAGAAAGGATGGAACTTGAAAGATTGCTGCCCACTATCATGTGTTAATAGATGCATGCATGTGCTTTCTACAGGTCCTGGTCTGGCCTTCATGACCTATCCAAAGGCTCTGTCGTTGCTGCCCGTCTCGTCCTTCTGGACGGTGCTATTCTTCCTCATGATCCTCTTCTTGGGTCTGGACAGTCAGGTATTGTATGCAATGCATCATATATAGAGTTCCAGCATCATATTGTATTTAAAAAATAATCTGTTTCAATTCTGTCCTTAAAGTTTGTATGTGTGGAGAGCCTGGCCACAGCCCTCACCGACATGTTCCCACGTTACCTGAGGAGACCGTACGCCAGAGAGAAACTGACCCTAGTCATCGCTGTCGTCTGTTTTCTACTGGGGCTGCCCCTCATCAGTGAGGTTTGTAGCAGAGAGTATGTTTGATGGATGCTGCAAGTACAGTCAGTTAATGAGTTGCACAATAGTTTGCACTAACTAGGAGGAGGGAGTCAGAGAACGCCTTAGTGGAGCTGGACTTGTGACTCCAAAGTCAGTGAAAAAAAAAAAAGTCTTGAGTTTCGAACAATTCGCTCATGATTCACACATCACTAGCAAGGGAATTGTGAAATTGTTGGAATGCCCACTATGTGCTTCGCTAAATATGCTATGTACACCAATAATTAAATGGTTTCATTTCACAGTCAAGTGGAAAAACACAGCTTCCGTGTGACAGATTCTTCCTGCCTGACATGATTTTTTTCTGCTCATGTTTCAGGGAGGGATAGTCCTCTTTAACCTGATAGACACGTACGGTCCTAGTGGAACCAGTCTCCTGATCATTGCCTGTGTAGAGACCATTGTGGTTGGCTGGGTGTACGGTAAGTCACTCTGTTGGTCTTTACTGCACTACATGATGCTTTTTATTGACTTTTTTTCTCAACACAAAAGTGATTTATCAACTTATTTTCTAAAATGTTCTGAAAATGTGTGAAAACCTTTTGCTTTTGGGTATAGAAGTGTCGCTGCTCAATATCAGCATCATCAGTAGTGCACTACATTCACAGTAGCTACCAAAAGGAACTTCATTATAGTTCTCGTACTTGTGCAATCCTGACAGCAGCATTTGTTTCATCAGTGTAATCAACTCACTGCATCTGTATAATCTTATCTGTAAGAGGCCGGCTTTTGATAAAAAGATCCACACTCATTTTATTTTATCCTGAGTCACATTAAAGGGGACTAACAACAAAAAGACATTTTGGTGAGATTGAAAAGATAACAGGATCTGTGTTCATTTTTGTTTTAGAGTGAGTTTCTCAGACATTATTCCCCCATTACTCTGCATATGCATCACATACACTGCAGACATACACTACAGGGGTATGGAGGCACACAGAATCCAGGTATCCACTTTCAATACCTTGGGCTTTTTCTCTTTTTTAGGAGCTTCAATAAATATATTTTAGGTGCTTCCAGCCTTTTGTATTTTTTTTTAAAATCTCAAACAATGGCACAAATATTTGGCCGAGTTATCGCTGGGGTCGGCTCATCTCAGCAACTGCTGGAAGGATTGCCATGAAATATTGTACGGACATTCATTCATCACAGACAATGAATCCTAATGACTTTGGTGATCCTCTGACTTCCATCATCAATTTTTATTTGTCCAATACTTCAATTTTACAATCATTTTTCTATCAGCCTCAACTGTACTTTGTATTTTAAAAATTTTAATTCTGAATATAATAATAGAAAAAACATGAACAATAAAAACAATTTATTTCTCCAAGGACTGTAATTTGTGGTAAAAATATGTATACTGTGAACTATTTTTATTGGCAACAAATCATTTGCAATTATTTGTGTGTGACTTTCTTTTGACTCTGACACCGCCTTCTAGAAATTTATTAAATTAACTATGCTGGGCTGATGAAGATCAAAAACTAATTTTGGACCTCAACCTTAAAGGTTAAATATACAAAATTCACTGCTACTAGATGTCTAACTAGGGGATCTCATAATAAAACTATGGGTGCTGCAGCCCACCAGACTCCATTGAAAAAAACAGTAATTTTACCTCGCAGATAATGGTCAATCACACTTGAAACTGGACAGAAACAAAATAGTCATTGTTAGTCTTTCAAACAATCACAAATGCTGATTTGGTTTATATAAACCCTTAGTTCGCAGAATAAGATGTGAAAATATTTGTGACAGGCTTGGATTGTTATTCTTATTGTTAAGTGTCCGATAAGATTATGGAAAGGATCCCTACAGAGATAGAACTTTTGTTTAACCAGGAACAACTGTGACATTGCTATCGCTTGCAACCATGACTACAAAAACTGTAATTTTCTTCCCAGATTATTGTTACTTCATTCAAAGGCAGAAATAAAATAAAATCAAAGCCGCCATTGTTAGTCCTCACACTGTTCCAGTAATCACAAACTCTGGTTTGGTTAAAAATAAATCCATAATTCACCGTCGTGGATGAGAAAAACAGCAGTTTCAGTCTTTTTCCTCAGTTGCACAGGGAGGTACTCACATGCACTAACATGCATGTGCGGCCACGGACATGCATGTTAGTGCAGACAAGCTGTGATAACAACACACACAGAGGGAGTGTGACATCAATTTCTGCTTAGGATGGCACGAATCCACTATATCTTTACATAGCAAATACCTGTTTGCTGTTATACTGATGACCTGTAAATAGCATTTTTCTTCCTTTTTGCTTTACTTTAAGTGGCTTTACTTTAGGCACTCTGAACAGAGAGTAATAAGAACATGATGTATTTCTCATGACCCTCTCTCTCCTGCAGAAGGTCGAGTGCTCCATCTACTGGACTGTTTCTGACTTCATTCAAACACTAACAGAGGAAACGTGAGAACTTTAGGCCTCCTTACCATTTCGTTTTCAGTATTGTATTCTCCTCAACTGCGTCACAATTTGTCCATAGCCTATATCCCAAATGCCACAGCCTGAACCACATCCACTTCCATATGCCAGTCTTCCTCTGCCATCGTTTTAGATAAATCGTCTGAGCTCTCACTGCTTCCCACACCTTCATTAGCTGACTGAATTTACTGGCTAAATTACAGCATGTGGGTAGGGAGTTCCTCTGTTTTCGTGTTTGTCTTTTAGAGCTCATCTCTCAGATCTCATCTATATCGTACACTTTTCTCAGAACAAGCCGTTTCCTCTAATGAAACGGAAGGTATGTGTCACTCCTTAAAAATGTCCTCACAAACATGTATATTCAATTTCTGTGACTCTGGAAAAGTGCGTTTCCATTCCCAAAAGGCCTCTTGCTCTTTTGGAATTAGTGTCCGGCTACACATCTCATACTGCAAACTGACTCGGAGTGAGATATCGATCAGTTTCTGCCGCTGCTTCCTCTCCCCGGTTTGACTTGTTTAGCCATTCGTTCGGCTCCTCTGCCTCTTCAGAGTGAGTCTGTGTTATGTGTGGAGAAACTTCCTGAACCAAATTTAAATGAGGCCACTCACTTTCCTCTTGTGCAGGAATGTAGTTAGTTAGGGTTTTTAAAACTGTATTATTTTTGCATCTGCTTTCCTAAATAGGTAACTTCTTCCGTGCATTGTGAATTTGCAAAAAGTCAATCTGCGGATGCTGTTCAATCAGCCAGGTCATGTACTTGACCGATCTCATATCAGTTTTCTCCTGTTTTTTAATGTTTCCTTCTTTCTGTAGTTATTCTCTTCTCCTCCTCCTCCTCCTCTCTTTGGCAGCTCAAGGCGAGCAGCTTTTTCATCTCCATCTCATTCCTCCTCCTCTGTTCCTCCTCCCCTCACCTTTCCCCCTCATTTGAACCACCTGAGTTTTGTACTGAGATTAAACTGGAGTTTGATTTCCCTGGATACTTGCCTCCTCCTCTCCCCTCCCTCCTTCCTAATTATTCACTTATTCTTCATTGTGTCCATGCAACACTGTAAAACCAAAATGATATATTAGATTGTGTTACTAATGCTGTATTTCTAAATTCATAGCTGCAATTAAGATTGGTGTTTCAGAAAATGGGACTGAATTACAGTTTGCATGCTGTACATGAGTATTTAGGACATAAAGTATAAGTAAAAGTATTTTATTATGCAGACTATTTCATAATTGTTGATGTATTAATATGTATGACCTTAATGTTGTAGAGCTGTTGTGACTTTGGGTAGTTTATGATATTTTTGATATTTAAATACATTTATTTAATATTTCATGAACTGATTACATGATTTGTATGTAAAACCTTAATCTGACAAGTAACTACAGTTGTTAAATAAATGTAGCCTAGTATAAAATAAATGTAGTCTAGTAGAAGTTTTAAGTAGCATGAAATGGAAATATTTCAAACATTTACGTACTAACTTACAAACTTTCTGTTACTGGTCAATCAACAATCTAATCATAGATTAAGAATTTAAAAACTTCCTTAATAAAGAGTAACAATATCATTCCCGAACAGCAACGATCTGGAATTGATGACAGGATGTCACAAACCCGAGGCTTCACCATCTCATTGTGTTTTCAGTCCCCATGAGTTTGAGAGCATTTCTGGTAAAAACAAAACCATTTTGTTCCCTTTGATTGACCAACACCTCCCATCCATGACTTTGCAGGTGCGGACCGTTTCTATGACAACATTGAGGACATGCTTGGGTACAGACCGTTCCCCGTGCTGAAATACTGCTGGATGTTCATCACGCCGCTCATCTGTGGAGTAAGATACTCACACCTGCTTCACATCTCTTGATTGATCTACTTGGCTCTCTGCTTTAATGTGTATTTCCTCTCATGTTCTCATCTGTGTTCATTATTTCCAATCTTACTTTACTTCTGAGCGCAGATCTTTGTCTGCCCTTCATCACCCCTTATATTTGCTTCTTCCTGTTTCCCTCTCTCCTGGCCTTTCATCTTTGATCAGACTTTCATATATTTAATTTTGCCACATCAGTAATTATGCTTGACTTCACATATGGGAAAGAAGAGGAGAGACTGCTCTCTTTACATGAAAATGTGGACTCATCTGTTTTAAAACACACTTCACTGTAGACATGATCAGTGCAAAATCAAAAACTGTAGACAGCATTTTAATTCTTAAGTCAGTAAAAGGAGCATACTGGTGTTTTTGTGTATTTAAGCCACACAAATCACACAATTTAAGATACTGTTGCATCATAGTTTTACATGTCGCTCATATTGATGGACCCGCAGAGAATTATCTACGGAGCATTTTAGTGTCTTTTAGCTCATTGTTTTGGTTTTCTGGTCCACAGCTTTTTTGCTTTGGTCCATTCTCACTGCTCTCATCAACCTCTTTTGGCCAAACAAAATTGAATAAACCCACTGTACCCACCATCAAGGGGCAGGGAAGGTTAGAAACTAACTGGTGAAGAAATATTAACGTTTGTTGGAGGAGACCAAAACAGAGCTAAAAGGAGAATAAATGCTAACGCCATATAAACTGCGTAAGGTGACAATATGTTGTGTTTGCAGCTTGTTTTGCTATCCCCAAGTGGTCAAAAAATGTTCCACAGAATACTGTGTGTTCATTGCTGTAGCCTTCAGCATTAAAAAATGCACTGGCACTATATTAACACCACCAGTGAAGTAGTTGTAGTGAAGAAAGTTATATAATATATTAAGTTATATAATATGCCTGGAGACAAATAATAAAGAGAGAACCATTAGCAGAAGCTGCCCCTCTAAGTTGGAGAATAGTTCAGCATTTGCATGTGCTTATTTACCAGTTGAATACTTTATAATCATATAATTTCTTCATCATTTGATTTGATGCAGAGAATTTGATTTTATTCACCTAAAGACAACTACTGTTTGTTTCAAAGCTGAACCATCTAACTTGACCATTTCCTATCGCCTAGATCACACTGTTATATAACCTGTTACAACCACATATCTTCATGGTGTATGGTTATGTACCTGGTTTCTGGAGTACCATAATAGCCAGACTTCTTATCATCACTCCACTGATATGCATCCCAGCATTCACTTTTGTCTCACTCTATAAGGTGAGTCAATTCAAGTTGTATTTGGTCATTTTCAAAATGTGATTGCATGACTATGTTTCAGAACATTACATAATTGCATTTCCCCCCCTTGTGATCAGAATCTTAACAACATGACTACACCATCCAGTGATCTGCGTCAGGTTCGACCACACAAGCCAATCCTCACACTGTGTAAACGCGTCATCTTCGGGCCACAGAGGCAGCCAAACACGAGTGTGGACAGAAGAGAAGAGAAGATGATGATGGGGGACCACGGTGGGGTTTGATGGTCATTGATGACACTTATAGGCCTGAAGCAAATTATGGTGGATAAATGGTCTCATTGAATTGTAACATGACAACAAAAATACACTTTTTAAATCAGATGCAAAGTTTTATAAAAGTTAGGGTAATGTTTTTTTTTTTTGTTGTTACATAAGACCTTACTCTCTATACTTCTTTTATCATGAATAATGATGTGAGCGTCACATATAATGTTCCTGTACACCTATAATCCTGTATTTTTCTTAAAAAGTACTCCACAGATTTAGCACTGGTGATGGGCAGTTAAAAAAAAAATATCACAATCATTTTGTAATTTTCTAGGAGATTGAGGAGGAGTAGGGGAGAGAAAGAGAGAGCAAGCTTTAACCAAGCCTTTATTGATCCAGGTTTTCATTTGCAATAAAGAAAAACACAAGGATGGAAAATTTAAAACATACAAACCACCTTGCATCCAATGCATACCCCCTCTGTGTTTAAAAACAGAAGATATTGGAATACATTTACTTACATATATTTACTTATACTTCAAAAGATTGAACACTGAAGATACTGCAGCGTGTGCTCTGTGAACAAGTAATCAAATGTGCCTGTGATCTGTCTACCGGGATCAGCACACAGATCTTTATTGTATAAACAAACGATGCAAAAAATGTATATTCCAGTGCACTAAGGGTTGTTAGGATTGACAAATAGCTATCAATAGATGACATTAAAGACAATATGGTGCAAACTACATGTTTCGCATGTTGATTCATCAGTGAATATTTGACATGAAGCGATGTACTAAATACGTAGTTCGCTCCTTTTTGTTTTTAATGTAATTTGTTAATAAATAGTGTTAATCCTAGTATTCTTGTGTACACTGGAATATTTATTTTATAGGACCAATTTGTGTACATTATCTTCAATTCATTATCTGTGTTTATACTATATGTGCAGACAATGGTTACAAACTGTATTAATCTCATTAAATGTGTCAGTTTGCTAAATATCCTGGTGCAGTGTGTCTCTTTTGATTCTGTCCTATTGATTTCTGACCAGAGAGGACAAACATTCAATACAAGTTCAGGAGGATAAGCTTGTCAGATCAGTGAACAAATCTCATGTTTCCTGTTTTGCAGCAAGAAAACAAAAATATTCCACAGGTCTGTGTGTCTTCCTACCTCCTAAAAAAGGAACTTTATACCCTCTTGTGTATGTGTATGTATGTGTGATTTCACAGGATATGTGTTATTGGTGAACATGAATTTGCTCCATCATAATGCCAAGTTCAGTCATCTGTGTAATCCAAACCGGCATTCAATTAACAAGCTATTCCGCCCAGTTGCCTCCCAGCTCTCCTGACTGCCTCCACTCCACCCCCGATGACACAAAATGACCCTCAGTCCTGAAAAAATATTGCCTTGAATGCTCGAAAGCCCACTATTGGGTCAATCCATTGGCAGTTCAATGTTCCTCAAGTGGTAGAAAACAGCAGTAGGAATATGTGAGGTCATGCCCCCATTTTATACATTGATGGTTCTCTGCTTACATTAGAAGCTACAGGTTGCCTGAGGGTGGATAAAGAGCTATATGTGGTGCAACACTGCCAGCAT
Source organism: Dicentrarchus labrax (assembly GCF_905237075.1). Classification (NCBI taxonomy): domain Eukaryota; kingdom Metazoa; phylum Chordata; class Actinopteri; family Moronidae; genus Dicentrarchus; species Dicentrarchus labrax. The sequence goes on along the minus strand of NW_026136724.1, from coordinate 14,278,792 downwards.
TTTTAATTGGAGCATCATCAGCCTTTCCATGATCAGCCGCTAACCTGCTGCAGAACATTACAGAGTTACTGTAATGGAAAACCCAACCAGTTGTCTATATCTGCAGGTCATACAAATACAGCATGCAAAAGGTCAACAAAATAAGGCCAGTGGGTTATCAGCTGTCATGGAAACAATAATCAAACAAGTGAATAAATAAATATTGTAGGTTTTATTAAGCAAGTTCATTTTCTACACATTTAAAATCACTGGGTTACAACATGACGCTGTTCAATGTAGCACCAACACAATACTGGGTTGACTTCACCCAGAACCATTGTTGTGTATTGACCCAGTGATTGTGTTATTTACTGTTTGGTTATTAAATATGTTTATTTTGACCAAGGGACAAAAACAAGCTCAAGTTTTACCTTAAAAGTCACACAAATCTAATGTTTGTACAAAGCAATATGCAGATGACACTAAAAACCACAACAGACACACACATATCATTAACAGATAGTGACATGTAAGTTTAAAAAGAGCTAGAGTATAACAGCCTGTGCAAATAACAGGGCAATAATATAAAAAATAGCACTAAGCACGGGGTGGTTGTGGCCCAGAGGCAGAGTGGGTCATTCACCAATCAGAAGGTTGTGGGTTCGATCCCTGGCTCCTGGTGCAACACGTCAAAGTATCCTTGAGCAAGATACTGAACCCAGAAAATGTTAGTTTCTGTTCAATGGACTTTGCCATCGCTGTGTGAATGTGTGGCATGTAGTGTAAAAGCACTTTGAGTGGTCGGAAGACTAGAAAGGCACTATACAAATACAGGTCCATTCACCATTTAAAAAAAAAAAAAAAGTTGACCCAGTATTATGTCAGTGCTTTATTGATTCCAACTGGTTCACTTTTGACCTGGTCATTTTTTATTGTGTACTTCTATATTTTTGATATTGCAGCCAATACCCAAAACACTGGTACTGCAGCTACATTAAAGGAACACTCCAGCAATTTAGCATTGGTCATCCACAAAATGTTGGGAGTCACAAAAACTCTTTTAAAACAGAAATGGTCAAAATCGAAGCAACAGAAGCTGAAATATTTTAACCTACAGTCCCTAGTATGGGTCAAGCACCAAAAACACTAAATCCTATATTTCCCATAATGCAACTTGACAGTGTCAATAGGCCTACCCTGACTGGTAAATGCTGACATCTGTCAAACTCCACATTTCATTTCGTCTGTAATGCAGGCTTTCTGCTAAACATCCAAAGTCTTGAGCTAAATGACGTTATTGTGATGTCATCAGGGTTATTTTCTCAGGAAGTCACGGAAGACATAATTTTACCCTTTAAAAACATATCAATATTGAACCACCGATCTTTGAAAAATCAACAAAACAACAAAATTAAGACATAGAATATTAAAGAAAATAATATAAAAAATAGTTTGTTCTTAAATTACTTAGTAAATCTGAGCATGCTGGGATATCACATTGGTATAATTCTGCTGCATCATTAGTTCGCTTCACTAATGAACTGGGATCTTCCTCCAAATGATACCTGCTATCTTTGTATCCCCTTCCCTCGTTCTGCCTCATAAAAGGCAAAGAGAAAGAAGCAGAAGATAAGAAAAATGGGCTTGTAAAAAATACTGCGAAGATATTTCAAGACAAGAGGGACATTTCTTCTATTAAGTTAAATGTGGGAAGAAGATTACAGAGCGTAAATCCGCAGTGGGTTGTAAATAGGGGACCCCAAATTAAAAAGTTTACTCAAAGATATTCGCTGAACTTATACTCAGTATTCTCTCTATTGTTTTTATATTATTACCATGTTTTCATGTCTTGCCGTATACCTAATACTGTAACAACCCTCTGAACAAGTTTCCCTTGGTTCTCCCTGCAGGAGCACGGCGGGTGGTGTAGGATAATCAGGGAGATTTGGCTCACCTGCACTCACTGCTTACTACTCTATTTAAGCTGGTAGCAGTCTTTCTGTTGGTTTGGTTTCATTCCCTCTCATTTAAGTTTTATTTTTAAGTAAAAATATAGCACATATTTCAAGTTACAGTGCATGTGTCTTCTCTTCTTTGTCCAGCCTTAAGTTGGGCTGTGACGTCTCCTCGACTATCTCCAATGCTGATAGAACACATGGACGTGAACAAAAAGGAAATGTGATATTATCATTTGCTCATTACTAACATGGAGCTGAATGGTAATTATCTTGTCAGGTAATTATTGATGCCTCAACCACATCGTTTAATCATATATACAGTTGGCCAGCTGATTAAAGGAAATTGAATGCTCAACGTTTGGAAGCATCAGATGTAAAAGAGACAGGTAAAGACTATTTGGTAAAAACACTTCCAAATAAATATATCAAATCAGGGCAGAGGTCAAGGTCACCACCAGTTCTGTCTTAATTTGTCTTATTTAAAACTAGAACTGATTTAGAATTTGGTGGTGAAAGGTCAAGGTCATCACACTTGTTTTTGGTCATAAGTCAAAAATATTTATACAGAATTTCACACAGATGTTCAATGGGATAAGTGATGACATTTTTCACCCAGAAGGTCAAAGGTTAACTGTGACATCATAATGTTCTGGCCATTATTCAACAGCATAATTCAGGAACAGAAGGGGAGATTGCGGCCATATTTCACAGTTGGTTGGACACTGAATTTGTGACACTTGTGAGTCAAAGGTCGCTGTAACTTCAAATTAGGTTTTTAGCTAATAATTTAAAGAATGAACTTCAGATTTCACACACACACGTTGACTGGGACAACACAATGGGTAAACACCTAGCACAGTACTGGCATTCCTATTTCCACCTCATCCATTATGCCTTTCACTTCCTGCCTCATTCTGAATTTCGAGCATGATTGGAATCATGTGACTGCAAACAATGTGTGTGGAGTGTGTGATCATGTGAGCTTTACTCAATATAAGAATCAATCTTTACATCAGGTAAATGGGTACCAGCCATTACATGGATGATAACGTCCATTTAGCAATACAAGTATTGAAAGTATTAGAAAGTGTTACATGAGTCAGGATTGACACTGAACCGAACTACAACTTCACTGGTGGGCGGAGGAATACAAGCTCGAGGCGTTACCTCTAGTTTATGCCCAAGTTGAAGATGCACGTTAAAAACATGCAGGTAGAAATGCACTTCCTGTTTAACATATCTCACTGAATACATGGCAGTGAATGACTTTCTCTGCAAGGCATGCATCACTCTACGTTGCATTTATCTCTGTCTGTCCCTGCCTGTATAACTTCATCAATGTTTAATGAAGCTTTTGATTGCATTGCAATTCTCACAGGGCAAAAGGTGAGAAAAGGAAAAAATGTCTGCCCTTATCATTCAGTCGACCATTTGATCAAAATCACTAAGATGAAGGCAACACTGAATGCATCATGGTAACAGATTGTTCCGCATAACAGATTGTATTTCCGCTTGATTGCTTTTTTAAGGCTTTTATGGCGACAGTGTCTTGATGTAATTTAGTGGGGGGCATATTAAGGACAATGACTTTGCATATAACAAGGTCACAAAAATTTTAGACAGTTGCAATGATCAAACATGACTCAGGGGTAATGGAAGGAGAGCAGAATGAAATGGAGAATGAGGGGGTTGATAGATCTCTAGGGAGGAAATGGCACACTCTGCAGCGATGCCAATGAAACTCTACTGGATTTATGTATCAGGCAAACTTTAAATGAAGACATTTCAGTGCCCTCTGTCACTTCTTTTATCCGATGTTCTCTCACTTTCCGTTTTTTCTTTCTATCTCCAGTGATGGAACAATCTTCCTCTGCATCTTGCAGTCATTTTCCAGTTTCTGTGTATCTTTTTATCTCATTCCTCTCTTATCTACTCAGGAACTATACTGCGACATATCAATTTTTCCCATTTTTATCTCACTATCTTTCCATTCTGCCCCCCAAATTGTATCCACACCTTTTCCTCCCTCATTCTATTCAGTGATTTCTCTGCCCCTGCCTCCCTCATCATCTTTCATCTTTTCACTCTTTCTCTCTCATTAACACAATCATGCTCTCTCTGATGTGCGCCTGACCTGCGTTTGTCCTTAACCTGTGGAAATGTATGCAGCATGCACCGACCTACTGCATTACTGGGTAAAAATGTTGGTAATATTAGCCTTCATTTCTATGCATGCCAATCGCCTCTGGGTGTTCCATGCTTTATAATAACCCCTGCATTGATTCACAGACCACGACACGTGCTGTGAATTAAAGGCAGCTCACAAGGAGGCCCCATAGGCAGCAGTAGCAAAATGCAAATCCAACACTTTTTATGATGCACTGACACAGAATGATATGTTGGAATTGTTGAATTATTACTATTTGCAAGATTGATTCACCAAAAAATCCCCTTATTTATTATTAAGAGATTAAGATTAAGGCAGATTGGACAATGTACACTAGTTAGAAGTTACTGCAACTTCCGGTTTTGCTGCAAAATATCGAAATTCAACATCACGGATTCTTCTGTTCCAGCAAGAAATGACCACTAAATCCAAAATGGGTTGAGTTGATGGTATTAGAAGTAATATATATGCATATCAGTGGAATTTACCGTGGCGCTGCTCGTTAGCAGGACCATGCACAAGACCCCTGTGAGATGTAGATTTTCAAGCACTTTTAGCCCCTCAAATACCGGTATGTGATTCATTTGGAGGCATAATAATTCCTATATTCATACCTATAGGGCCTTCACAGTGGTCGCTGCTCGGGCCCTGATTAGCGAAAAAAGGTTGATGAGAATGTTTTTTAAAGTATTTGGTCATAGACCTAAGAACTGGACAAACTCACATTTCAATCTGCTGCTGACACTACAGTGAAGGTTGGGAATCACCAGTTGTCAGGATGTAGCCTTCAGACAGTGAAAAAATTCTGTGCGGATCAATCCAATTAAAGATATTTCATTAGAAAGTGTAAACTTTGACCTACTAGTGTAAGGTCAGGGGGTCGGAGTGACATTATTATTATCAACCTCCAAGATGATTTATTCTGTATGTCGGGAGTGAGCCATTACTCAGCTTTTTGTTTTGCTTTTCTGCAACAAAACAACATCTGGATTTGCTGAGTCATTTATCATATGTAGCATAATGCAGCGCAGCTCTCTAACGAATGTGATGAGGGAAATGCATCAAATATGAAGTCTTTCTCACTAGCAACATACTTTTGACCTTTGCCAACATAACTTACAACAATAATGTTGTGTTGACAAAAATAGAATATATTAGACTCGTTTTAAACGTTGAATACAAGAAATCTACAGCAACATAGGTTATTATTATAAACATTAGTCCAGTGAAATATTGAGAATTTATAGAATTTAATGTTTTCAAAAACTGGACATATTCTTCATTTTGAATATGTTCTATGATCCATTATTCTGCTTCATGAGGATGTGTTTGGATGTTGCTACAGGCACTCATTACATACCGTCAGGACCAGCGCTCATGCATAGAAATGACTAGAAGTATATCTCTGGGCATGCAGAGTCAGCAAATCTCAGAGGTATCCATAAGTTAAGATGCTGTTACAAAGTAAATAAGATATTACAGTGGATTTTATGGTGGCCTTAACACAACATGCCACACCTCACAAAGGGAACCACAAAGGTTTATATGCAGTATATGAACAAATATATTTTAAAAAACACAACAAGGTAAGAATGGTTTAGCATTACATGGTGGAGCAATTGTGTAATGAAACAAGGGTTTGCTTCTGTTCTATCTTTTTTATTTCACACCACATTTGTGTTTCGTCTCGGCGCCTTAACTGTTCTGTATTAAGAAAAACGTGGGAGACTTAAATCTGCCACAAAGAAGATCTTAAATTCTGACCATGTTTTGGAAAGCCAACAAGCATTACTGCAGGAAAATAAACGCTGTTAAAGAGGACTTTAGACAGAGGAACATAATCTGTGCTTCTCACTTTTTGTCACTTTATTTCCTTTGTCTCTCTCTCTTAAGGATCGGTGTGTAGGATTTAGTGGCATCTATAGCGGCGTAGATTACAAGCCTCTCGTCTCACCCTCCTGTTCCAAGCATGTCTACGGTGGCTGCAAAACTCCCAAAAAAAGGCCCTTTCTAGCGCCTGTGTTTGGTTTGTCCATTCTGGGCTACTGTGGAAATGATTCCTATAGTCAGGTGATTATACATTAATAAATACATACCGATGAATATTACATTTCTGCCAACAGATCCACCTAAATATTACGCATCTGCCCTTTAACAAAAACCTAAGGAGGGAAATCTTCAAAACTCTGACAAACTAAACTTTTTCATTATGACATTCATTCTCTCTGTCAGCCTGCCTCTGTCACCTACATAATCGCTCCCTATTATTCTTGGCTGTGGACACTCTGGAATCGTAATTAGGCTGCATTGATCGAGGGACGCTGTAAACAGATTGATGAAAACCAGCTTTGACAACTCCAATCCAACCAGCTTTCATCGTTTGGGTCCATACGGACAATAAACCTCACCAGAGATTACACTGAATCTGTTCTTGATAGGGGCAGCTTGCTACGGGTGTAATTAAGCTTCTAATATCATTTAATCTCTCACTTTTGAAAAACCCAGTATCTATCAACCGTCCCCACCCACAAGCACGCCAATGGGCACTGGGTACAGTGTTGCCAGGGCCATTGTGGCAATGTTCATTAGTTTTTCTAATTGGCTGGTGATGAAATATCTGGAGCAGATATTAATGTTAGGAGGATACCTGCCAGGGGAAACAAGAGGGGTTCATCGTATCTAATCTTATTAATATTAATGAAGACATTGTTTTACTGTCACCAGAGTAATTAAAAATACAATATACCTAACATCACTGTATCTATTATTGGTGTAACAATTGCACTGGTTTCATGGTGTCTGGATTAAACCGTAACAAACTCAACTCAACTGACTCAATCTAGGGAAAATTCAGTGTGACATTAATTGCCCCTTGTGGCCACAAGTCAGTGAAGGTTAAGCAAAATCAAAGTAGTCAAAGTCATGCTTGAATGTGCCTTTGAGGCGCCAACTGGGACTATTTGGCACTGCTTAAAGACAGAGGAGGAGTTTGTTCAAACAAAGTTTCAGTTTAGAGGAATAATATGGCAGATAGTTGAGGTATAGTAGAGTGGCACATGACATTTCCTTTCGGTCTGTGTGGCACAACGGTCCATTTTTTTCATTAGCAGAAAAGGTTGCTATATGCCTGAAGATGCTTCAAGATGCAATATTTCTTGAGACTGCTGGCATATGGTATTGGTACACAAAGTTTGCAGAGAAATTAAAATTCTTTGGCACTCATACACTTTAATCTGTCCTATATTTCCTTCCAATCATATGAGTGGGGACACTGAGGATGAATATTAGGTCATTTTATGTGCTGATTGCTGAATCTGATACTGGCATGACCGCATTTGTGGTCATACATTTCCAGGGTCCTTGCCAGCAGTCGTCCCTCGTTTCATTTTCCAAAACTCCATGAGCTCTTTCACTGATCGGGCCCTTCTCTGTTGGGAAATACCATGGCAACGGTGTTGGCAAGAGCTGACCTCGGCTATCGCAACAAACACATGTACAAAGCACAAAAGACACACTGCTGCTGCCGCTAGAGTTCCCCACCAGAGATGGGCGATTGACGTATCCCCCATGGCCTCGGGGCCTCACTAGTCAGAGCTGAGCAGTAATCAAAGAGGACACACAGGTCGAACTTTATTATCAACCACTCGATACCAGCAGCAGGAACAGCCACAGGTCCTCCAAAATACAGTGTACAGGAAAGAGCTGCAAAATCAAAAACAGCTTTTCAGGCAGCAGATACATTGTGGCTTCCCTTGGGCCTGGAGAGCCGGCTTGAAGCTTTTCACAGTTGACTCAAAGATGATCATTTTCCCTCTGGATGTTAAGTTGAAGTTTCAGGACTTTTGTGGTGCCCGTGTGGAGAACTGAAGCTGATGACCTGACGAAGGACTTGGAAAATCTCTCAGGTAGGATTACCCTCATTTTCCCCTGTCTGTCACAGACATTAGAAATAAATCTGTTAATCAGTATGACTTCATTAACGGGTTGAAACTCTTTGTTAAATTCTGCTTTAACTGTTGAGCGAGACAAAACTTTGCTGCTATAGAAAGGCAAAATAAAAACTGGCATCCAAAGTCTGTGTCATAAACAGCATGATTTACTTTGAATCTAAATGGATGACACCCTCAAAGGGAATCTCTGATGTGTTTGGTATTATGGGTATGCTTTTGAAGCCGATACCGGTACTCACCTAGACAACAATTTGATAGTACATTTTTGATCATTTCACAGTATTATGCACAATTGAAGTTGATTGCTTTTTACACAAGTCATTTTACAGCAAGGGAGAATTTGTTTGATCAGTATTGATTATACTAAACATAACAGTCACTGTTTAAAACTGTCACTCTGACTTTTTCCATTACTTTGTCCTTTTTTGTATTTTGAATAAGAATCATCTGTGTCCATTGCGTAGACAGTACACTTTGCCAATAATTTTTTCATCAGCATCATCAAAGGGTAGTAGTCATAAATGATGCATCTATTAAATAATGCAAAGACGTTTCAACATGAGAAATTGCAATTGAACATGAATATACATTTGAATACTAAGAATACTGAAGAAAAAGACAGTGAGCACAGTCAATCAGACAGATAATGAAGTACGGCAGGCTTTTTAAATCAGTGTAACATGGTTAATGATTAAGTATGCAAAAGAGTAATACAATGAGAAAGCTCAGTGTGATCCTTCTGTTTCAAAGCTCCTCTGTGTGTGAAAATGAGCAATGAAATTTCCTCGAAAAATATCAGGGCTGATCAGAGAACATCTCTGTTCTTATATCAGCAAATAATCTTAAGCGATGAAATCAAGGGATTTGGACAATTTCTGGGTCAATCAATATTTGCTAATCATGAACAACTTCCTCCCAATTAACATTGCGATCATGTGATGCCATCCGGACATGAGATGAGAGATTATTCCACAGGCAATTAATGGCTTAATAATTAAGATATAAATGAATAAGAATTCACTTTGCTAGAAGCGCGCTCATATATTTATATTCTCCAGAGTGAGCAGCGATATGTGGAAAGCACATAGTTGAACCTTTGTGATATTTTCATCTAGGTTTTTCCTCTCTTCCTTTTCCCATCTTTTGGTATTGTGATGACTCACCATGAACTCGACTGTGGTGGACTGGAAAGAAAGGTGAGGTAGAGGGTGTGTCAGTAGTGATTAAGATGTACGGTGCAGTCTTCTCAAGAATGACCTGGACTGCGCCACCTGCCTGCTCATATCAGACCAATGGTGCTTGTTCTGTGCTATTTTTGTTGGCTTCCATAATCAAATAAAAACCTGTCTTGTGTGTAGTTATGCCTCCCTGATTTAATATAATAGAGCTTCTTCCGCCTGTGGGAGAGGCACAGAACCTGCTCACCAAAAATAGGATTCTAAAGAGAATTTCTGGAGAAGCAATTACCCCCAATTACTCAATAAATCATTCAGTTAATAGAAAGTATTTGCTGTTTTCCTCTGTTTTATGTAATTGTAAACTGAATATCTTTTAGTTTCACTTTTAGTTGAACAAAAGAAGAAAATTTGGGCTTTGAATAATCTGAGGGAAAAAAATCGGATTAATCAATAATGACAATATGTTTTATTTGCAGCGCTACACCCAATACTGGTTGGAAAAATATCACTTTTGTACTTACACTCAAGTTCAGATTGTTTTTTTAACCATCATTGCAACATATACATACATATAGAGCAAGGAATTGAGATCCTAGTTGTATCACCTTCTTAAGCCACCCAGATATTATGACTTTCTAGGATATGCTTCTGCTAAAGTTTGTACTAGAGATGTATGAAAGTCATAATTTAACTAAGAAATAATTTGGAAAATATCTTTACACAACACCCAGACACAACATTTATAAATTTCAAAAGCATCGGTGGAAACAGTTATCATCTAGCTCTAAACGGCTACAATTAACAGTTATCGTTATGCTAAGTAGCTACGTTGCAGACACACACACACACACACACACACACACACACACACACACACACACACACACAGAGTAACTTACTTTACTTTTTCAAGACCAATACTCTCATACCCTTCCATGGGCTCTTGGATTGGGAACAAATCCAGCGAGCCAGCTAGTCTACTGTCTCAACAGACAAAAGGTCAGCCTGAGTCCTGACCCCTCTAGTACTATATTTTCACCTTTACACCAGAAAATGTGGTCCACTATCATTCTTCCTTCTTTCTGATTCATATTTGTCTGTGCAGGAACTCTCAACTTCCTCACTGTATTATTTTCTCACTGATTTATGCAGTAGTCATAGTTTTGGGAGCTATATAGTTGCCCAAGTTAATAAAAGGGCTGTAAACACCATAAAAAATGCCTCAACATCAGTAGATTGTAATTTAAGTATCATTCCCCTGAAACACACCAAAAAGCTTCCAGTATTGCCCATATATAATTGTTGTAACACTGCAAAATGTATTCTCCCTCTGTCTACAGATTTTCTGCACATTGAGTGTCTGCGCATTGTCTGAATCTGTCGAGAACCAAATTCGACGCGAGAGCCTTGGCCGGACAGGACCAGAGAGTTTAATTCGTCACCATTACAGGCTGTGAAGACCAAGTGACTTCCTGACCCCACTGGTCTGTAGTGGTCCCACCATGGGGAAGACTGGGAAGAGTACAGTGGATTTAAACTCCCCGACGGAGGTCAAACAAGCGGTTCCCTTTGAGGAACTGGATCCTGTGGCGCCCCCTGCAGATGAAAAGAAAAAAGAAGAGCCACCCGACAGGGGGAGCTGGAAGGGAAAGTTTGATTTCCTGCTGTCATGTGTGGGATACGCCATTGGCCTAGGAAATGTCTGGAGGTTCCCTTATCTGTGTGGCAAGAATGGTGGAGGTAATTGCCATCAAATCATCACCCTCAGCTACCTCATCTTAGCAAGCAACAAACACACACTTCTAGCGGTCTCTTCTTGCTTCTGAATCAACTCTAAAACCAGCTTCCTCTTGCCAACCGCTGCTTCTTTGCCCCATGCCAGCTGTAGTCCAAACTCCCCATCCCCAGCTGTACCTGCCCTACAACATCCCTATGTCTAAATGCTGCCTGTATTGTCTTCCACTTCCTCCCTGATGAGATTGTTGACACTGTACTATGTAGGCCTGCTGCTATATCGGTAGACTCAGCATCATCTCCAGCCTTGCTTTTGCACTCCTCTGTTAAACTGGTTATAAGGAGCCCTCAGACACCACAGTTTGAGTATCTATACTGTCATCCTCAACAACTGGATCTGCTCCTTTATGAACTTTAACTGGCTTCTCTAACACTGTTGGAATAAAGTCCCCATCTATCTAAAACTCTTACTTCAAAGCACACCCTTTACAATTGCCTAACTACCATTTCCACCTTTTTCAAAGTGGGTGTTCAACATCCATTGGGTGGTCTAGTACCCCAGTGGGGGGTGTATGTAGAGGTAAACCTGTCCCTATTTTTGTGTGTATACAGCTTTTCTAAGTAAGCCTCTAACTACCTAGTTCATTTTTGACTGTTTTTTTTTTACTCATTAATGCACTTCCCTCTCATTATCTACAGTTGCCTTCACTCTCTGATGAACCTATCAATCTCCTGTTGCTGCCTTGACTTTAAAGCTAACTTTTTCCTAGTCTCACAAACCCCAAATTGTCCCTCCAGTGCACTTTCATAGGGTCTTTGACTGACGTTGCCCTTTCAGAATACATTTTATTGGGAAAAGGTCCTGAGCAACACATTAACATTTATGGAAACTTTTTTTAATCAGTTGCAAACTTTCGCTCTGGGCAAGTGTATATTCTCTGGAAGATGTGTGTCCCCTGCATGCAGATTGTATCATATTTTTAACAGGACTGTCTTCTAGCATTTTTCATAAAATGCTAATAACAAAATAGATCTTCAGGCGGGAGCTGTGGTTGAACAAATTGGAGAAAATGGATATGTCATTCTTACCATAATAGTACAGCAATATTCCATTTCTTTTTCAGTCTGAAATGAATAAAAATAAATATTAAATATTAAGGTTTCATACAGTCACTACATTGTATTATGAGCTGTCAATCTAAATCATATCAGTGTGTTGAAATGGGTATTACTCTGATATGTTTATGATAGTATTGCTGCTAAAACTTTCTGATTGTACTTCAGCCATTTTTGAATTTATATAATTAGAGACAGACATAAAGTCGTTCAAATTAGTATCAACATTATCATACCAAACAAATTTGCTTTATGTACTTTGTGGTGATCTCTTTAGGGGCCTTTCTGATCCCGTACTTTCTGACCCTGGTGTTTGCTGGGATACCTCTCTTCCTTCTGGAGACGTCCCTGGGACAGTTCACCTCAGTGGGAGGGTTGGGGGTGTGGAAGCTCTTGCCCATGATGAAAGGTAAGATGTAGATATAAATATGAAGAAATGGATGTACTGAACTACCTGTTGTTGCCTCATTTAAATGTACACATTTGAGCTCCTGACACGGTTCCCCTTAGTGGATGCACAAAAGGAAACATTTGATTTATTAGCACAGATTCAGGATGATTTCTATACCATGACACTTGTTGCTTACGTAAAATAAACATTCAAATGCAAATGGCAAGGATATTAAACTACCAAAGAGGTGCATAAAAACAAAAGTTTAAAAAAAAAGAAGGATAATAGTTTTGTTGACAACTTTCCCCATTTAAGAATCTTCTCCAGCCAGTGCTTGTTGGTGGCAATTATGCCACTGCCTCCAAGCTCAAAGAGCTCGAGTGAAGCACATTTTATCTCCTGCCAGCACAGACGGCAACAGTGATAGTGAGTGTGCCGCCCTGCCAACTGATACTCAAAGCCAAGGGCAAGTAAACAACAAGAAATGGAAAAATAACAATGATGAGGATGATGAAGATTATTACTTACATGCTGAGTAACAAACCTTTTCTTCTCTGCCTACCATCTGCTCTGGTGTTATTTAGCCCTTACATATTGCATTACATGTTTACCTTGCATGATAGCTCACCTATAAAATATTGTACAGTAAAATGATGAATGTCTCTTCCTTCCTCAGGTGTTGGTTTAGCTGCAGTGGTCCTGTCCTTCTGGCTCAACATCTACTATATTATCATCATTGCCTGGGCACTCTACTACTTATTCAACTCCTTTGGTTCGGTATGTTACATAATCAATCCTTCGGGGGGCAAACCTAAACTAAAACTTTAAGAACTGATTAGTTAATTGACAGAAAATGACTGCCAACAATTTTGATAATTGATTAATTGTCTCAAAGAAAAATGTCAAAAACGTACAGGTTCAAGCCTCTTAAACGTGGAATTTTTGTCATATATGATGAAAATGTTAATTAAATATCTTTGGGTTTTGGACTCATGGACAAACAAGCAATCTGAATATTTTACCATGTTCTGCAAATTAATCTATTAGTCTACTAATAAATTAATTGCAAATCGTTAGAGCAACCGCCCCGCACAGCAAAAGTGCCCTCTTGGATGCCCCTATGGTTGATAAAACATGATAAAGTCCCCCCTAGGGTGACATACCAGTGGACAAAACATAATAATCTTATCAGAGTATGTATCTGTTTTACCATAAATGCGACTTGCTGCACTGGTGCCCTTTTTATTTCACCACTGACTGAGCCAGATCTGTTTAAAAGAGATATAGAAGTTCATCAAAAAATGAAGCAGTAAAATTAAAGCTGCACTAAGCAGTATTTCTATATTAGCAAAGAGGCAAATGATTATGTGTAATGTGAAAGTTGTAGTCTGTAGTGACAAACCCACATAGAATTATCACCAAACTCTGTAATTCCACCCCAACTCTACAGATCACATGGTGTCTTTAAGCTCATTGTTTCGGTTTTCTGGCATTTTTACTGTTTAGGTTCACTCTCACAGCTCTGATCAGCATAGAAAAGCATAGCATAGCCAAATATTTCATTTGCCTCCAAATAAATACTAACATTTCTCTATGTCTGTTGGATGTATATTAAGGCCTACTACCTACCTACTGTGATTACAGCTTGTTTGTGCTGCCCCCAAGTGGCTTAAAAAAATCAGTAATTGCAGGTTCAGTGTCACATCAGAAAGGTATTTGTACCTGTTTACTGCCAGCCATGCCTTCATCACTTCATGTATATTGAGAAATGATACTCAGGGTCTTGTTTACCCCCTCTACAATGTCATTCTTTCTCTGTTTTGGCTTTTCTCATTCTGTTTGTATGTCTCTGCATGACTGCCCGGCTCAAAGAAGCCTGGTGGAAGAAATTTAAAGACTTTGCAGGCATTGTGCTTGAGGCTCTTGTGGTGGGAAAAATGGAGGATTGAGAAGCAGGGATCAAACAATACATTGTTCATTGTTATGCTTTTAATCTGAAGGCCGAAAAAAACATGACTGGCTCATTAAAACGTGGAGAGTGAAGGATACACATGATAGAAGTTAATGTTTTCCTGGGAAGAAAAGCAGAAATGTGTTTTTCTTGTATAAATCCTGTTGGTTTATGTGTTTATTAAAATGCTACATCCGATAAATCCCACAACAGCCTTTGGTGCCAAAATATAGAATGCAAAACTGAGAAATATGTCATCATATTTTTGGAGCCATATATATTTTTTTATGCATATGTTTTTTTGTGTGAAGGAGCTGCCTTGGCAAAGCTGTGATAACCCCTGGAACACAGAGAAATGTTTTTGCAACTACAGCCTGACAGACACCACCAACCTGACCAGTGCTGTCACCGAGTTCTGGGAGTAAGTCAGCGAGATACGTTCCTGCCATACAGCGTGTGAATGTGTGTGCAAGATGCTCTGTACAAGAATGTGTAAATAAGTGTTGAAGCTATTTCTGGAAGCTATTTGTGCTTATCTGTGTCTGAATTCAGTGTGTGTGTGTGTGTGTGTGTGTGTGTGTGTGTGTTTTCCTGAAGGCGTAACATGCACCAGCTGTCTAGCGGTCTGGAGGAGCCAGGGGAGCTTCGCTGGCCCTTAGTGGGCACTCTGGCACTGGCCTGGGTCCTTGTCTATTTCTCAATCTGGAAAGGAGTGGAGTGGACGGGGAAGGTCAGACTCTGTGCTTGAGTTTCTCTTTAAACTTCCAGTACTGTCTCTGGCCGCAGACTACTTCTGATCTATCTGAGCTTCTTTCTCTTCCTTTTGCATATTTCACGTTGTAATCATACAAACATGACAAGGCATAGAGCTGCTCAGGAGGCAGAACTGATGTTGTTGTTGTCCATTCCTGATCGGTGGAGCTGATTAAAGAGAAAAATGGATTCAGGAGACCAGACTGAAATAGATTATTGTTCCATTTTTTTAAAAATACGTCTTAATACATGTCTGCAGGGGATCTTTAACCCTTCCCTCTAGTACTATCATTAGTTAAAATTTTTAACTTGTGTTATACTTTTATGAGCAAAACCTAAACACAACTAATGACATTCCCATCAGCCTCAGCTGTATGTTGCGTTTAGTGATGATTATTAACAAATGTTAGCATGCTAGAACACTGATCTTATAGTTGTAATTGTATTTGTTAGCATGTTAGCATTTAGCTCAAAGCACTGCAGTGTCCATGCACATCCCAGAGGTGCTAGCAGACTCTAGTCTTTTTTAGGATTAAAGTTAGATGATCAGGAATCAGTAGGTTTATTGGTCCATTAATATAATAGTCCAAAGGGGGGCTCCAAAAAATTGACACTAGAACTGAACTTCTGTAGTGGGTTTGTTTTTCATTTAGGTCTCTCCTTGGGCCAGAAAAAGTAATCTCAGGCTTGACGAGATATGTGAAATTGGTAATTGGATCATTTCAGCCCCCTTCTCCTTTTCAGTGTTTCTGATTGTCTGTGTGTTTATTAATCACAAAGCACACTGGCATAGAGTCATAGCTCGTAGTTCACAGCTCAGTTGGATGTTATTCATCATTGCACAGGCTATTGATCTGTCCCCAAAATAGGAAAACAAGGATTTCATCCATTGATCCATAAATTCACATTCAAAATTGATTCTAGAGTTTGAAGAGAGTTTCAAATTAAGTGGTGCTGGCATTTCAGCTTACCCAGTTAGATATTATAATATAAACTGTATATTATGTTTTAGTAGTTACAGATCTTTCAAATCTGGATAGGACATCATTAATGAACATGCAGTTTTCCTAATTTCCTTTTTGCTTGTTAGTCTAATAATGACTGTTTAAGCTCTTCCCCTTTCTATTGCTTATTTGTATTTATCTGCAAATCAAATTGAAATGTCTGGCTCTTTGAACTTCATACGAAGAGTGTCTGTTCTAATTTTATCTATGATTTATTCATTTTCTTAAAGCTGCCCAATATGCAATCCTGATTGGAGAGCTTGTAAATTGTCTATATGTATTGATTCTGAGCCCTCATACATAAAATAAATTTGATGGAGCAGGGGTCTTAGAATGTATTTATTCTTCTCAGATATTAACCCTGATTATATCTGCTGCCATTCTGCTGTTCAAACCCTGTCACTCTCTCAGCATTTCACTCTGAAATATGAAATATCAAAAGTTTTTATTTAATCCCAAACTGCTGGATGAGGAAGCTACTAAGAGAAAATGAGTAAAAGAGAAGAAAAAAATAACTCACTCTGCCTACTGCCTGGATTTTTTAAATTACAGCAAGTCGAAGCGATGTATGTGAGCAGAAACACATTTACACATTCACTGGCAGGGATAATTGGATTATAATGTGTGTGAGAAAAATGAATTCCCCCAAGAACCTGGCCTTGACGGACATTACCAATTAAGCATAATGATTATGCTACAGAACTACTGGCCACGTCCTCTAGCAAGATCTTCTGGCAAAGTGAAGCCATGGATATATTCTAGCAGTTGAGACATTATTCACTCTGTGATCTGTGTCAGCAAGGGTTTTTGCATCTCTTTATAAGTTTTACTTATTTAAGAGGAATGGCTTTGAGTTGTTTGCAATTGTGATTAACTTGTTCTCTCTGTATGTCTCCTAGGTGGTGTATTTCTCAGCCACGTATCCCTACTTCATGCTGTTCATCCTGTTCTTTCGTGGGGTCACTCTGCCTGGAGCCATTGATGGGATCCGCTTCTATATCACTCCAGACTTCAATAAGCTCATCCGGTCTGAGGTAGACAGGTTTGCACACACATCAAATCACACATGGTCATAGACAAAGAGACACAAATACATGCCCGTACTTGTATCTGTTGTCTTACAGGTGTGGCTGGATGCGGCGACTCAAATCTTCTTTTCTTACGGACTGGGCCTGGGCTCGCTCATCGCGCTGGGAAGCTACAACAATTTCAACAATGATGTGTACAAGTAAGAACACGGAGTAACAAGCTTTGTGCATCCTTTATATATATATATATATATATATATATTTTTTTTTTTTTTTCTTTTTTCATCTTCTTAATTTTGTTCCTTTCTCTTCAGGGACTCCATCATAGTGTGCTGCATCAACTCCTGCACCAGCATGTTTGCTGGCTTTGTCATCTTTTCCATTGTAGGCTTTATGTCCCATATCACTAAGAGACCTGTCCAGGAATTAGCAGCATCAGGTATAGTACTGTATAGACTTGTTTAGTGCTGTGTGTATCCTCCAAGGCACGAGTCTGAAAATAATTATCTTGTTCTACTATACAGTGGAGGAGGAAGTACTTAGATCTTTTACTTATGTCAAAGTACTAATGCCACTCTGTAAAAGACTGCATTACAAGTAATAGTCTAACCTTACCTAAGTATTATCATCAGGAAAATGTATTAAAAGTATCAAAAGTACCTTCACTATTTGATAAAGGAAAGTTCAAACAACCAAAGAGCTAATAGAACAATGAGAAGAAAACTGAATCTGTCAACAAAAAAAAAGCCTATTAAGTATGCATGATTGTTAAAAATTGCATAAAAAGTTTTAAAAAAATATTAGTGAAACTTACTCATCAATACTCATAGGAAATAATCTGCTCAAAATTCAACCAAATCACTTGTTTTACATAAGACTCCATAAAATATGTCATTTAGTCAGGGCTCGCCAGTTTACTCAATGATAGAAAAGGGGTCCGTTAAGGAAAAGGGTGGGAAACCACTGCTCTACCTCAATTGATTAATCTATGTATTGTTTGTAAAATGTCAGCACCAACAGCAGTAACCAGGAACTAAAGCTGTCAAATAATTGTATTGGAGTGAAAAGTTAAATATTTCTCTTTGAATAGTAGTGGAGCAGAAGTATAAAGTGGCATGAGAATACTCAAGTAAAGTACCTCAAATGTGTACTCAAGGCCCCTGCAAGGAACTTTCATTTTTTGATGTCTCTGGCGGCCCCTGTGGACAATCATGGTAGTGTTTCTACCACCTAATTTCATTGATTTGAATCCGACCCAGTGGCAGGCAGTAGGAATAACCTCATAGTCTATCTTGTAGCTGATGGTTCTCTTTGTTTATGTAGGTCATCATTACATTGAGACTCTTTCATAACTGCTTAAGTACAATACTCGTGTAAATCTACTTAGTTACTTTCCACCACCCACACTATGGGTGATGTTTTTTTTGTCTTTCTCTGTCTCGATGGTAAGATAACTCATGTTCTAACATTTTAAAGGCATATATTTATCGTGATTAGAGAAATGTTCTTAAAACTCGAGACAGGTTGTGATTTTACACTGAACAAGCTTTCTCAGACAAATTGACCTGCTTTCAGTCCGTCGCTGCATTGAACTTCTGAGGACCCCCATGAGATTTATTTGCTGTCTCTCTTGTTGCCATGAAGTGTTTGAGAATTGTCACTAAACACAGAGGGAATTTTGCTCCATTAGTGCCTGTACCAGGGCAGTCTGGTGTAATTTGGCAATTTTTATTATGCAGTTGGGAACCGATTCTCAGGCTCCTTTTCCTTGAGTAGAGACTTGGGGAAATCAGTACTGCCACAAAATGATGTCTCTTTTGTGTGACATTTAGGTCCAGGTCTGGCGTTTTTAGCTTATCCTCAGGCTGTCACTCAGCTACCCATGTCCTCTCTGTGGGCCATCCTCTTCTTCTCCATGCTCATGATGCTGGGCCTGGACAGTCAGGTACAAACAACACACACTTTACCTGTTGCTGAACTATTCATTATTTATTAGTGGAGTGCTCTTTTAATAACAAACTCCAGTACATTCTGCCCCATGTCTCTTAATAATGTACATGTATTAGTTCTGCACAGTGGAAGGCTTCATCACAGCTCTGATGGATGAATATCCCCTGCTGCTGAGGAAGAGAAAGAAGATCTTCATCCTCATTGTCTGCTTCATCTCCTTCATTATCGGCTTCTCCAACATCACACAGGTTCACTGGAGTTGTGCACATGTGGATTCTCTAATATAACAAACATTCAGAAGATCGGTTTTTACATTGTACTGCAGGATGTGAGCGTGTATGACTTATAATAAGTATTCAAAGAAGTTGGTTGTCAACACTAGGGAATAGAGCCCCCTCCTGCATTAAACATAATGGAAAAATGATCTCACAACAACCTGCGGTGTACATTCATCATGCATATTTTATTTAATAAAGAGAGCGATGTTAATATTCAGCCTCTAAAGCAGATATGTGTGTCTGTGTGTGTGTGTTGAAATCTCCCAGGGTGGTCTGTACGTGTTCAAGTTGTTTGATTACTACTCCGCCAGTGGGATGTGCCTGCTCTTCCTCGTCTTCTTTGAAACCGTTTCCATATCCTGGTTTTATGGTAGGATACCTATTTTATGTTGTCTACGCTTAAACTAAACACAGTAGAGTAAAATCATAGCTGAAATTAGTTCTGGATAGAAAGGACTTTATTGTGCCAACTTGCCTGACGACCATGTATTTCCTATATACGCTGTGGCTGTCCAACAGGAAATTGGATTTATCTGTTTCACTTTCTGTTATAAGACCCTCTGTCCAATCAGCTTCCCCTGTCATTCACCCCATAAGGCTTTGTTCTTGTAGTCATTATCTCCATACTAACGCACACATGTTTCTTCTTTGTCCTCCTCTCTTTATGCCACAGGAGCTGAGAGGTTTTACAAGAACATTGAGGAAATGATCGGGTATAGGCCATGTGGCTGGTGGAAGCTCTGTTGGAAGTTCTTCACTCCGTTGATCTGCCTGGTAGGCGGGGAGGGATTATCGATTTAACCCCCTTGATATGCAATTTTTTTTCTAAGTCGAACTCTAACATGTGCTTCCTTCTCCCTCGCGGAGATCTATGGACCCATCAAGCTACAGCAAGTGCCGATAGGTAGAGAATTGATGACATTGCTCAGCTGGTTCCCCTCTGTGGTGATTTGTACTTCAGGCCCTCGGGGGAAATCATGGCAAAGTCTTTATCTTCACTACATAGAGATAAAGGAAGTGTACTGTTAAAGGAAGCTATATAAGTGAATGAACGAATACAAATGAATGGTGTTCTACCAGCTTATTCCCAGTAAGCACTGATTTGATGATTTGTGGGTAGGTCAAAAAACATCTAAATGAATAGGTTAAAACCGGGCTAAATTTGGTTGAAAAGTGAATTTAGCCCGGTTTTAACAGTTTTTTTTTGGTCCACCACTAGACTGAAATGTCTAAATGACTGTAGGATGAATTGCCATAAAAGTTAGTTTACAAATGTATCCTCCCAACATCAGGTTTTAAATTATTCAGCATGGTTTCAGAGCAAAAACCCTGACTTTTGTGTTTCAGTCCTTACCAAATGTTAGCTGTAAGCACGCTAACACACGAAACTGAGATGGTGAACATGGTAAATATGAACATGCTCACCTAAACATCAGCATGTTAGCACTGGTATTGTGAGCATTGTTAGCATTTAGCTTAAAGCTTTTTAAGCTTTTTTTTAGTGCTCGCTGATCTCATTTGAGATTAAATTGACTATAACATAATAACATAAATGTATATTGTAGGGGGTGTTTACCTTCAGTGCCATCGAGATGACCCCTCTGACCTTGGGGAAGTATGTGTACCCGCTTTGGGGCCAAGTGATTGGCTGGTTCATGGCCTTGTCTTCCATGTTACTGATCCCAGGCTATGTCATCTACATGTTCTGCACCAGCAAAGGCAGCATCAAACAGGTACAAACCTCTTACAAGCCTCTCTGTTTTCTGCATGTTTTTTAATGTATTTTAATTCCCTGCAGTCAAAGAGAAAAGATACTGTTATGCGGAACTGGTGCAAGGAGGGGAAAACGGAAAGTAGGCTGCACAAAATAAATACTAGGCCACAGGCAATAGTTGAGAGATACAAAGCAAATTTTTATGTTATTTGCATGTACATTTTGGTCCAGCTTCCACATCTGGATTCACCTTAAAGAATCACTCTTAGGCATTTAATCTGGCACTGATGTAGCTCTTTTTTACTTGAACAGCGTTGGCGGAAGATGACAACTGCCCTGGAGGATGAAAAGCCATCGGGGCATGAAGAATTTACACACACAGGGAGCGTGGGCGAAGCTCCTGTCTAGCCAGGATTGTTCAGGTCGAGATATCTGCCATTTTCCTCCGTCTGCCAGGACTTAACTGTAGTCAACATCGAAATTTGACAAGTGGGCAGATGGAGTCTTGTACAGTACTTTACGATTATGTTTTCCTCCATCTTAAATTGTGCTGTTACATCAGGTGAATAAAGGAAGAAGATGAGGGGGCACTTTTGAAATTTAGAGGATAGAAGATTTCCTTTTGCAGTAAAAGTGTGAGCTCTGATAGCAAACTGAATGCTATAGCTCAGCATTGAACCTGTGTACATATACCACAAATATACCATTTAATGTTGTAATTTTCTCTGCTACTCAACAAAATCAGCGTCTTTGATTATAAGCCCACAAATGTTGTTGTACAGAAGCATTAAAAAACTGTGATGCATCAAAAATTATTTGTGGTAATATAAGTGGTAGCTTAAAGAACCTGTAGGCCCTACAGTTATATTTGCTGCCTTTGTTGATCCAGGTCGACAAAAATCAAAACAAAAAGAAAACATTTGTATCTATTAATGTGATGAAGTTGTACATCATAGACAATTACTCAAATAACACAGCTTTGAGATAAGTTTTAAATGATGTTGTATAATCTTAAATATTAGCCATTCATGGCAGATTGTTTGATTAAAATCTTAGAAAACTGTAAATATAATTCTGCCACTATATTAAGTATGTTGTGTTGTGTGTATTTTTTTTAAAGGGTTGTTTCCTACTGTGGATTACGACAGAGTGCCATAAAAAGGCTCTGTTTTGTCAGTTTGGGGACTACATCAAATGAAATGAGTATGAATGATTTGCCTCGTATTTACTCCACTTTTTCATGTCATTAAAAACAAAATAAACTGCTCCCGGTAACTCCTTTCCTGTCGGCATATTGCAGCATCTAATAGTGTTGTGCTTGGTAGCTTTTTCATTGCTAATTACTTATTACGCCCCTAAAGTTGATACGAGAGTATTTCACTGAAGAGTACTTATTGAAAAAGACCAGAAAATGTATTATCATTACTGAAAAGTGGTCCATTACACAACTGAGATGGTGAGGAAAATGATGTGATGCATTAAGCGTTTGGTAAAAGGTAGTCTTGTTGGGATAAACCCTGAAGCTTGTGGTCTGACTCCGCTGTAGCGCTTCGATCACTATTCACAGTTGGCGATGTGTTCGGAGCAGCACTCTTTGCAACATCGACCTACATAAAGCTCTCCACAGAGCTAAGTGATGAAATATTGAATATGATCATTTATCACCATGGGGAAAGCTACAGGAGTAAAGCCAAAGTTGTGAGGGGAATTATCCCTTGAACCTGCAAGCCACACTTTTTTGGCCACTTGAGGGAAACAGAAACCAGCGGTGAACAAAACAGACATATCCTTTTTAAAGTTGGCTATTAACACACCCAGCAAACACAGTTAATTAATGCTTATGTTGGTCTGACAAGAGCAGATAAGGATTTACCAAAACATTAAAGCTGTGTTCCAGAAAACCAAAACAATGAGCTGAAAGACACTAAAACAGTTCATAGAGCTGTGGTGTGATAATTCCCCTTTCACATAAAAGTAATCATGCAATCCTTTGTTAATGAAAATGTACTATTTTTCAATATGTTGGCTGTACTTTTTTAGAACATTAATTATTTGGTTTGTAGTATATACTGTAAATACTGATTAAACTTCCTGCTATCAAATTAAAATATTAGCTTTGTGGTGTAATGCATGGTAAAATGTGTGTGCAGTGTGTAACATGACATTTCAAAATGAACAAAACTCCCCAGGAATTCCAGACTGATGGTGGCGTTTGAGGAATTTTGAAGAATCAAACTATTAAATCCAAGGAACCAAATCAAACCACTGTGGTGAATAGATTTAAATCATCTTTAATAGCATGTTGATATACTGCAAAGACAGGTAGAGAGGGATTCAAAGCCAACTGAGGGAGGTGATGATTCATATCTGTTACACTCAGTTTCCGCCTGTCTTAACCTAAATATGTCCACTTTTTGTAAATATTGTCTTTTTTAAACTAGTATGAGCAAACACAGTGTTGAAGAGCCAGACAAAAGATCCACATGTCATTCATGAAGCAGTGCACTGGTATGGCAGAGCCCTTTTTTTTCAGTTTCTTTAGGAAAGTTAGCCACTACTGCGCTTCTGTATCATATGCTGCACTCCCAAAAATGCTACATTTATTTCCTTTCAAATATAAACTCAGTCTCAGCCTCATATTCGTGTTTATTGCACACACAGCATGTCTATCTCCCAAAATGCTTTAACACATTGTCAAGTAGCAAAGAACTGTGCAACCATAAACAAAGGGTAGTTAAAGACAGGGAAGCAAAAATGGCCACTGTTTGGCCTCAAATTTACCACTGTAAATCAATTTTCTGTTTGAAGGGGTGTTTGCTGTTATAAATGTTTTTTTTTTTTTTTTTTTCAATTCCACCAAACTCTCTTGTGCAGCATAACAACAAAAAAAAACTTTCATCTTCATCTCCCACTTGTGTGCTCACAGCAAATTCAGTCATGCACAAAAAATACTTTTGGGAATCAGAGTTCAATAGGCCTCCAAACTGATGCCATGCATGAGAAAAGAATCGCTTTATATCTGAATGTTTTGATTTTAAATAAATTAGCAATCATACAGTCATCATCCATCAATGCAAATGCAGAGCTTATGCTATATGCTAAAATGTATCGCCTTCAAAAGTTTGTTTATAACCAGTAAAAAATATTGAAATTGCCATAATTGCTCTTCGTTCGTTTTCTAAAGCACTAATTCCTCTCATTGTGTTATAAAATAATAACAAAAGAGAGGTTTTGTTTACGGGAAAGTTATGATGCTACTGTTAGGTCACACACACGCACACACACACACACACACACACATTTATCACCTCTGCCAGAACAACAGACTGCTTTCTTTCTGCAACCTCTGTCTTTCCACTGGGTAAAGTCGGGGAGCGGAAAAGGACAGAAAGATGAGATAGAGACCTCCCTGCAGTGGCTCTGCGATTATAAATCAACAAATCAGACAGATGGGGGTCAGATGGGAGCAGAGTTAACCGAACATCCATTTCACAGTACCTGCTGGGGCTTATGTTTAAAAGATAGACGCATTCAGGCTGACCTATTTCAGAATGAAGGACGCGTGACAGGGCAATAGCATTTTGAAGAGGCTAAAGGTAGTTTGCTTGTCCTTTCCGACATTGCTTGAATGTGGTATTTACATTCTGGGCTGGGGCTGAAAGGGAAAGAGATCAGATAATGCATTCTTTTTGTCCCATTCTTATTTAAAGCAGGCTTGCCAACAGCACAAACAATACCATTAATGCCAGCATTTGCAATATAAGCTGTGTGTGTGCCTCTGTAGTTTTTGCCTTTTTTGAAAATGTCAGACCGAAAGGTTAGAAGGGGAGAGAAAAACAGTCACGAAGAGCTGAAAACCAAACCTGGGAGTTGTACCGACACAAAGAGACGGTGTCTGGATGTGTGTTAGCGGGTGGACTCGGTCCTGCATTCATCCACCAACGGGGGGGGGACACACACACAAAGGTGGAATATGCTTTACGCAAATTAAAATAAACATAGATCTTGACATTTAACAGTTTGTAGCAGAAGCATCCTCATGGAAATTTATGGCGATTTCCTGGAAATGTGAAGAAGCATTTCATAAACAGATGACAGCACAGCGTGTTGCACATAATATTACATGTGAATGCTGAATCGTTTTTTTTTTTAGAAAAGTCCAAAAGCAGTTTCAGCCTTAAACAATTTCCAAAATATGAAAAACTTTTCCTCCATCAGCAGATAAATGTGGCGAGAAGTCCCGGGAAGCGCTAACAATATTAAATATGAAGACAAACAATCAACAGGACCATCCCGGGCTGACTTTTTGGTATGGCAGCAATCCATGTGATTGGTTGCCTTTTTGTTTCCTGTCATCGTTCGCTGTAGAATGATCTATGGAGAGTGACAATTGAGCGAGAGTGTTTTCGGATGATAGAGAGCCACAACACAACAGAGGAGCGCGTAACAAACACAGCTTATCGGAGGATGTTGTTTTTTTTTTTTTTTTTTAATCCAGGGGAGCAGAGAAGAAGAGAGAAGGCTCTCCATCACATAAATAAATCAGCAACAGCGCAAACTAGGAGATAGGTTTTTTGTGTAATATCAGTTTTGTTACTCTTTTTTTTGTTCTGCTCCTTGAGGGAGAAGCGTGAAAGGACTATTTTCTCAAAACAAAAAGGAGGGAGGGTTTTTTTTTCTCTCTTTTCTTCTAGCCCTAGCATTTTAGTCAAGTGCAAAGAAGTCAGTGTTTTTAGTGGAAGCGTATGTATTTTGGCACATGTTTTCAGTTAAGTGTCAACTATGCACGCACGCGCACATACAGCACAGTAGGCATGAGGTTTGGGGATGAGAAAAGCGAAACAGAAGCAGGAGGTCCTTGGAGTGTGACCGTCCATCACAATCCCCCCAAAAAAGTTTGAGGGATTCACATATTTCTGTTGTTGTTGTTGTTGGTGAATACTGGAACTACAAGGGATCCATCCAGAAACTGAACATCTGTTTTCTCTAGCAAGAATTAAAACTGACAAAAAGTTATAGAAATTTGTTAAAACTACATAATATTTCAAAATACATGTGGAATCAAGTAAAACTTTATATATGCACTTTATTTCTCCGTATCTCTTTTTAAAACCTTGATTTTTCTTTTCGTTTATTTTTTTTCCTTAAATATATGCATATAAGTGAGATTTTATTTTTTCATTATAGCTCTTTCATCTGTATGTATATATGTACATTATGTACTTTTAAATAGGTAGAGGAGGGGGTAGGGTTTGTGTGGAAGTGTGTGTTTCGGGGAAAGAATACTAATTGATTTATTTACACCATGCTCCGAGAGCCACTTGGGGTCCGGTGTAGACTGAGGCGGGGGTCGGGTGGTATATACTGATGCGGGTGGTTGTAAGGCGGAGGTGGAGGAGGCAGCGGGGGCTGGTGGCCATCGTTGCCATGGGAGCCGTCCGGCGAGCGGACCGGGGTGGACATGGCCGACTGACTGAGCTGGTGGCGGCTGTGGTGGTGATGCTGGTAGTGGTGGTGTGTGGGCGTTTGACTGAGGAAGGCCTCCATGCGTCCGTGGCCGCTGTTGTCGAGCATGATGACCTTGACGATCTGCTGACACTGGATGAGTGTCTCGGGCCGCAGATCAGCCATGCTGACAGCGGGCTGGTGGTGCTGCTGGAGGTGGAGGTGGTGGGCAGGGGTGCTTGCCGCTGACTGCAGCTGCGGGTGCTGAGGTGGAGGCGCCGGCCCCTGGGTTAGCCCCTGGGGCCCCTGCTGGAAAAGCAGCTCCCCCCGGTGGTTAAGAAGGGCCACGCTCTCGGGACTCCGAGCCGTGCTGCTGCTGAGCTGGTACGTCTGAAGCCTGTTGTGAATTGACACCTAGTTTAGAAAACAGCCAAGAGAACAGCATCAAATGTTATAAAACTGGTTCCTCCTCTACAATCCGTCAAGCCCTCTTTTTGTTTTTTTTTGGGGGGGGTGGGGTGGTGAACGCACAGCACACACACACACAGGGCATGCGTGGGGGCTTAGGTGTTAGGGGTCGGTGGAGGTGTTAAATCACCGTGACTACTGCACTCTCCCCTCCCTCCACCCCCACAGGTACTGGGAACAGTGTAGATTGGATGCTGGGAACACCAGTGTGTGACTGGGGTCAGGAGGAGGACAGTGGTGGGGATATGGGGATAAGAAATTTGGTGCGACGCTAACAGAAGGGGCCCGGTGGTTCCAAAGGGGACACTGAGGGCCCCTGTGTCTCCCTTCCAAACCACTGTGTGGCGCTATGGGGACATCGGACACGAGGAGATTTGGGGGGGGGGTAACCAGAACATAGACGGAGGTCATACGAAGAAGAGGGAGAGGTGGAAGAAGAGGAGGAGAGGAGGTGAGCAGACTGACAACCACAGACGTCCACAGGCAACACTCATCAGAATGCAAACCTCCATTATGTCACATTTATATTGTCACACTTTTTATTTCCTGTTGACCTGCTCTCAGAGCTGTTTTTCTGTTACCTCTGTTTCCTTTATTGTATATCTCTAAGAAACCTGTTTCCATGTCACCTTACACTACGCTTCTCTGAAAAGCATACACCTGAACAAAAATATAGGGGAGCCTCATACAAAATAATGGAATGAGCACAATCTGAGTATGCAACCACAGCACATGGCAGGCACGCAGTTAACACATTTGTCATGTGTTTGTTACCTTAAAGAAAGTTAGGTTAAATTATTGGTGTATATAACTAAATGTATCCAAACTTATGACTTTTGCTTTTTGGTTTTACCCTACATCATGTTTTTGTGTTAGAAAACAACAGCCTTACTTTTCATGGAGCTCATATTTGGATTTTAACACATTGTTTTATCCTGCTATTAGGTTCTTTCAGGTAGCTAACTTACCCTACATCTTCGTTTTAAATAAACTTTTAATCTACTGTAAGTGTCAATCCGAATAGTGTTTCTCACCAAACCTCTTCAAAATGGCATCTGTGGCCATAAGGTCAACAGTAATTCACCTGCAGTATAATAGACCTTTAATGTAAAGTATCTGAGGCAAGAAAGGGCTTGCAGCAGTGTTCATTCTCTTACAGGAGCCTTTGTAACTCTTGTGTGAAAGAACTCCATTAACATTTGCACTATTTCTCCTTGACGACTTAGCACATATACTTAAGAGTACATTATCAATGAGCTCTGAAGCACTTTAGATAAAGAGTGAAGGATTTCTTTGACTTCCTGGTGTCTTTCAAAAGTTGGATTTCTTCAGTATGAAGAATAAGCTGTTATAAAATGTCCTTCAATGTAAAATGTTGACTGTTACATTGGGTAAGGACAGGTTGGGTTGTTTGGTTGCTGAAATTCAGCACTACATGATCCCTTCTGAATAAAGACATTACTGAAATACCCATATATACACTTAATACTCCCACTTTGTCTGAAATCACTCCCTAGTTACTATATAGTGTCCAAATAACACATATAGTGCACTATACTGTATGGGGAGTGATTTCCAACACAGCTCTCAGTAAGTTAATGCATCTAGCCAATAAAAAGATTTAGCACATATTACAACTTTCATAATTTTTACATTTCTGTTCTATAAAGTTTTAATTAGAGAGATTCTGAGATGCTGGTAAGTGGATTTTTAAACTATAGACAGGGCTGGGATACCGTTTTTCCCTCTAGCTCCATACTTGACAGACAGACTGGTGAGTGGTGAGTTTATTGATGTTCACGTCTAACTCTCGGCAAGAAGGCGAATAATCCTATTTCCCCAAACTACTCCTTTAAGCTGACCGTCTCTGAATGTGAATCAGGTGGTATATTTGTAGGAGACATACCAATGAAAATCAAGTTTGTTTTTCTTTGTTTACAGCTGACTGAGATTATCATATGCATCAACTAAAGGAACGATCATTGACAATTTTTTTATTGATTTAGGGGTTTTAATTCACTTTTAAGCACTTTGTCCTTTTAAGCTTCTAAAAATGATCTGAATAAAAGAGTCAATGACTGAAACAGCCTCTGTTTGCCTTTCCTTTATGTGATGATGGCTTTCTTTGTCTTTGGTTTCGGCGTTTGCAAAAACAAAAGCCCCACCACACTTCTGTTCAAACATATGCTCCACCATGTCACTGCCACTGCTGACTTCACAGTCCATTACCGCGACTGTCTTCAAGGGCGTCGTTTCAAAAAATAGTGACACGAAAATTACACCCCTGACTATCTTTAGCCGCTCTGAAACTTCAGCACAGATTTGTGTATTGTTACTGCTCTGAGGGAGACGGTTCAAATCTCAACACCTTCCTTATCAAATTCTGATTATAAGTCGTGGGATTCTGCCATCCCCATGCCTCTAGTATGAGCAAGATTGTCTGGGTGACCCTTCTGGTTTCCAAGATAAATGTGTTTCGACAGCTAACGGCTCCCCACCAGCCGCTGACATTTACCGCAGGCTGCACGGTAGAGGGGAAGACGGCTGGTGAAGGTAGCTCAGACAACCATGAAGACTGACCTGATCATAGCTCCCTATTATCAGAACCCAAAGGCTATTAAGCGCGAGAGAGAGCTTGTATGCATAAAATGAGCAGATACTCCATTGCGTAATAAAAAAAAGCCATTTCATTTTAATGTCTTTAAATGTCTCTTGAGCAGAAATGAGTGCGTGTTTGCTCCGCTGTAATTGTTGTCGTTCTACAGGCATTTACAGCTTTGAAAATGAAACAGCTCTGAAGCCTTTCAGTTTGATGTATATGTAATTACTTCTGCTCTAACCAGCACCTGAGTAAAGATTTACAGCCTAACACAGTGTACCAGTGAGCTGTGAGGAATCAAACAGCCACTGAATGTCAAATTGACCCTGCGTATTTGGCTTTTCGCTCCAGCCCTCAACTCCGCTGCCACGGAACAGACTAGGAAAGGTCATCTGATGCCTCTAGGATGGTAATTGCAAAGCCCCATGGGTACTGTAGTTCAGCTTGCTCTCTTGCTTGCACGAAATGTTCGCACGAGAAGTTTCCCCCGAAGGTCCCGGAAGGGGTGAGGAGGTGACGACTCCAGGTCAAATGAGCGTTAAATTTATCCGCCTGCATGTTACTGTGTTAATTAAGGTCTCTGTGCTGAATTTGGGTACGTACACACACACACACACACACACACACACACACACACACACAGTGCGCACATGTCCCCAGCTACTTTTAGCAACAGCTGCTTTCTCTTTTTTTCCTTTAAAGGCCTTACAGGAGTCACAATTTCTGCCTTGTGACACTAATTACAACCTACTCCTTCTTAGGCTTACAAGCCACTGAGTCTGATGCGCTTTCTGTTTTGACTGCTATGACTTTATTAATTTCCCCAAACCACCGTCTTTAATTTTTGCACGCCAAAGGATTCCTTTTATCTAATATTTCGTTTGGTTGGGTTACCTCACATGCCCGCAGCACTTTACCCAGCAGCACTCGTTCTCTCATCCACTCTTCACCCACTCCTGCTTGACGCCTCTAGCCCTAAAGATATGACTAGTCCTACATCCTCATCCTACAATAGTTTGACAATGACACACTGTATTGACTTACCTTTTTGTTTGGAAGATGGCCCTATACTAAGCACTTACCTCTACTGCATTGTGTCCACTTCTTTCATCTATCTCCTGGTTTCCTGGACAGAGGTCATGGGATGGGACAGAGGGATGGGAAAAGAGACAAAAGTGGCAGCAAAATTTCTGTGTTAAACATTCATTTTATCTTCTACTACAGGTTTAGATTTTTTTATTATAAGGAATTTAAGATTTGTTAAAGTGCATTGAATATGATATGCTATTAGAGTTGCAAAGTGGGGAGGGGATGCTGGTTCCAGAAATGCAGTTTCTTCCATTCTGTATTCTTATCTATTTTTTTCCTTTCAACAATATCCTCCATATGGCTTAATATAGAAACAGAGGATTCTCCTAGATAATGAAACAATCATATAGGCTTGCCAGTATGTTAGGACCCCCAATTTCAATTATTGCAACATTGTTTCTGTGGAACATGTTTTGGCATGGCTGACGGCTCTAAATCCTACAATACCCATGAATCTCAGCTGCCATTGCCATGGAGAATCCAGTCAGAGGTGTATATCAAAACGGTAGAGAACCAAAGCTGAGCCCAGAATTAAGTGAATGGATTTCTTTAACAGTTTTCTCAACACTGTAATCTTTAGTTTCCGCTAGCCATTAGCGTCACACATTACAGAAATTGAGGCTCAGTGATTGGATGTTTCAAGCTTGTGCCTCCTATTTTTTATGAAAGAACTTGAATGCAGATGTTGATATTTTGGACTGCGTCATAGAAAATCTCCAGCTGTGAATCACATAATATTGTCTATTGGAAAAATTAAAGGGTCCTTCACTTCTGGAACGAGCATAGGTCCTTCCACTTTGCAACTCTATGCAGATTCAATCAAAATAATTACAAGTAAAAGTATATTTAACATATTATTTCTAGTTTACAAGGGGAAGTTTTTTTTTATATAGGATGAATAGATGGTTAGATATGCATTTATTGCCTTTCAGAAACCAACATTAGCACTTCTGTCCCACTAGCTTCCTACCTACAGTAGAGCGCTAAGATAGCTTTAGTTCAATACATATAGATCATTACCATTATTTTGTCAGGTTATAGGGGTTCAGAGATATCATAATTTAGTTTATTAGTGGCTGTTCTGCTCTCTATTAGTTACTCTTCAGCAAACCTAGCCAAACTCCTTACCCCAAATAGCTTTATGCAACTATGCCAAGCTTATCAGTGAGTCTTCATCAAGGCCTTCTCTTGTAACATTGAAAATCCGAACAATAAAGCATAAATCTAACCTCTAATGCTAAGCATCCAAACAGATCTGACCTCCTTTTTTTTTTTTAAATATAGGCCTACAATTTCTTCTGTTTTTCAATTTATAAAAACAGCAGTAGTTCAACTTTATTTTTACATCGGGTAAATTAATGCAATTGAGTGCAAGGTCTCTGCAGTGGGTTTTGAAATTAAAAGGCGACAGTGCACACACATTCCACACACACACACACACACACACACACACACACACACACACACACCTGATGGGGAGCCCTGTTTGCCACGCAGCTCTAGCTGTGTGCCGTTGTTTTTTACAGAGTGAGTCTTGGCTCCCTGCTGCTTTTCCAGCTCCCCTGAAGAGAACAGAAGACAAAAATGATCATCATCATAATCACCATGACAGAAAGCAAAATAGGTAGACACAGGTAGAGGTAGGTAGCTTATTTCTACTTTACTTTATTATACACACACATCCGCATTCTCTTATTGCCTTCCCCTCCCACTCTCTTCTCTAAGCTCAAAACACGACTCTCCATCTCACTAATTAAACTTCACACTTGATGGTAATTGCATGTCATTTCCAATCATGATGACTAAATGTTGTTTTGTCTCTAACACTGCACTGCATCCTAATTCTGATGCTGAACCGCAAAACTGCCAGGTGAGACCTTAAGGGTGCAGAACACAATGTCCTCCGATTCATTTTGGTGCAAGTGTGACAAAAATCTGACAAAATAAACAGAAAATGTCCTGCTTTGTAGTTTATCTCCTCGAAAAGGGGTCAGATTAAGCTATAAATAGACAGCAGTGACACTTACTTTCACCAGTTCCTAAAAATTTCCCATGAATTAATTTAGAAGTTTCCTGAAAATAACTACGTATTTTGGGAATAATTCAAGGGAAAATAGAGACAGTGTTTTACTGGTACATTTCTAATTAATTGGTAGTGTAACCTACAGTACAGACTTTTAGTCAGTGCCTAGCAGGTCATCTGAACAGGCCAAAATGTGAACGTTGTCCTATAATTAGCAGTTTTCACATTTAATATGTACTATTTTGCACTTAAAATGAGAAATTGACCTAACTTACTGTTATGTTACTACAGTGCAGGCATATTGACTGTAGAGAAGAAATACTGAACAGTAGCTGTGAAATGAGTGTTTTTTTTTTTAAGTTTAGTGTGAGAGTAGGAGTGAATTAAAATGATCAATTCAAATATGAATTTCCTTCATTAAAACTTGCAGGGGAAAAAAATGCACCTCCAGATAAACAAACACAGGTTTCTCCTTCCTATCTCAAAGAGGGAAAGCCCAAACATAAGTGAGCCAACCGCAGGCATATATTTACTAATGTGCCAACAATATAAAGCACTTAGAGGAGAAAAGAAAATGTGGTGTTTGACAATCATTCTTGCTCCAAGTTATGTTCCTGTATTATATCTTGAGAGAAAGTGTGTGCTTGCTGTATTGTCTTTGTATGTTTTCTTATTTGTGTGAGTGAGTTGGCTTATGTGAGTTTTTGTATGCAGTAGCTGTCTCTAGCTCCATTTTAGAGTGAGAAATAACTTCCTTCTGTCAACCTCTGCCTGTCTCCATATGTTGTTGCCTGCTCTCCCCGGGCTGCTGGCCCTCCCTCTCTGTGAAGGGTAAGGCAGTTGCGTCAAATCCCAGCAGGGAGGCTCTCTTTGATGCCCACTGGCAGGAGCCAGGCACGGGATACTCAGGTTTTTCCATGTGTGTCTAAGTATGTGGATGTCTTATTGTCTGGAGAATTTCATATGCACACACACCCAAACAACTCTGATGCCTAGCTGCCTTTCGAAAAACTGGCCTCTTTTCACCTCCAATTTACTGCCCTCCTGCAGCCTGTTTCAGCTGCAGTGCACCAAAGGAAACAAAATGCAAAAGTCGTTCTGCACCTACACAAATGGGGACGCTGACTACAAGTTAGCAAATAATAAAAACAAAGGATGGTTTCTGACTCATCTGTACTATCGGAGGACCTATTGATTCACACATTGAGTATCTAAGAATCCACTGTAGTCTCTCACTCCCCAAAATTTGAGATTATTGATTTAGTCCACAATGTAATTGGCTGTTGACCCTTCTTTTGTTCTTGGGTGCATTGCCACAGGAGGAATACACACAAGCATGATGGACAACACAAATATACTGTACATGCATTTAGCCCCAATAGAGAATAGGTTTGACATCATGATGTAATGAATTGCCCATATGTATTTTGGTAGCCTCCAGCCACAGAATCAGCCTTATAATTATAAATATGTCTGCTTTCTTAAGTAGTACTACGGTGTATGGAAGGTCCTAGAGGACATGGGCAAGTATGGGCACAAAAACGTGTGCAATAAGCAATGCTGGGAACAACCAACCCCCCCCGACTGTGTTGTCAAGGGAGAAATCTCATAAGGCGAGATACTCACACTCGATGCGTATCTGCTCCATCTCCGACACCTCTGCAATTGATTCCTTCAGGTCTTCTATAAACTTGAGCAGCTCCTCAGCACTTTGGGCACAGAAGTTAAGTACCTGCTTCTTGTCTGAGCCAAAAGGTGAGAGGATGGTGATGCCATGAGGGTAGTCTGGGGAGGACAATTAGTTGTTGAGACAAAAAGTAATGAGTTAAATCACAAGAAGTGCAGGCGAGAGATTTGTGATTGTGAGGTGTGAAAATGGCTCAAAATGTAGATTTGTAAAGTCAATTTGTGGAGTCTTTTTGGAGATATTCTCATGGACACAATAAACTTAGCGAGGTATTTCAAATATGCTAGGAATTCTTCATGCAGTGTGGACTGGAGGGGCTGGTATAATTACATTTTAAAAAATGCAAAAACATGATTAATGTGAGACTGCTATCTGTTTTTAAACATTTTCTATGTGACCAACCGAGTCCAAGATGATGAATTTCTGCCATCATGAATATAGACAAAAAGTAGTATAGCATAATGATAGCAATAAAAATTTAAAATGAAACCTATTTCTGTACTTTTCCCTGTTTCCTACCAGCCCAAAGCATTGTTTGTTATATGGTGGTGTATGTTTTTCATGCCTGCTGACTGCAGTGAAAACATTCTGACTTACATTCATTTTCAAACAGGTGAAACTGCATGCCGAGTAGGCCCATGGCTTTGCAGAAAGTGTAGGCTGCAGAACTCTTCTTCTTTGGACAAAGCTTCAAGATCTGCAGACAACGGGAAAACGTTCAAAAAAACAGACTTCTAGTAACAATTCTGAATGACACGAGAACCCATTAAATTAGTTTGTTCAGTGTTCTGGGCACTTCTGAAATCTTTTTGACTGTCACTGAGATTTCCATATCACAGAGCACCTCAAAGATGGCTTAGAAAGAACAAACAGTTTGATAGTTTAAAGTACATTTAAAGAGCAGATAGAGTCAATATTCATGTACACTACAACCTTCAAAGTGTTTTAAGATTGAGCTAGTGCTCTAATTTGTATGAAAAACAACACCTTGGCAAGCTTAAATCAGGATGTATTAAAGATGGTATGCTTTTTTCATTGAATGACCTTCCAGATAGAGAAAGATGAGGCAAATCTGTTTTTGCAGCACTACTGTGGGGCATAATTTACCAGGCGAGCCGTATTAAACCAATACATCACATTGGCACTTTAAATACTTCTCGACATGTTCAGGCTGCTAGAACAGGGGGCCAAATTTCAAAAGAGAAGTCCCCATCACTTTAATTTTGTACAAAAAAAATTTCAAAGACAATTTCTGCCCTGCTTTCAAAGCTGTCAGGGGAAAACATCTCACTGGAATATATCGCACAGCTAACTTTTAGTGCCAAATGAACAGAATTCCACTGTGATGTTGGGGGATAACTCCTTTTGCCTCTTTCTTCAAAATCTGCCTTTTAACCTCCTTTTCCTGCAGCTACCAATTACTTTTTTGCTTTAGCAGAAAGAGGAGGAGGGGGGGAAATGGCCATACTGCTTTTCTTTTTCTGTGTTCTGTTGGAATGAGATCAACATTTGACATAATTATGAGAGTAGTTAAACACTTTAGATAGATATGTGGCTTCTAATGAGCACATCAATTACGCCAAACATTAAACCTTTGATAATACTCTAATCTACACGACTTTGGACCAAATGCACAACTTATCTGCGCTGTGGCGCCAGTGAAACACAACTTTATTACTGGCCCTTAAAGCTGCACTACAGGGAACCGATCTTTGCTTATGAGTGCACTGCTACACTGCTTTTGCTACTATCTATTATTAAAAGAAATGGCCGGAGAGTCCTGAGTTATGAAACAACATAAAAGAAGAGAGGGAGCTCCTTACAGGCGAAGTAGGTGATGGTGCATTGCAGCTGTCACAAAAAAATAAGCAGCTTTAAATCTTCGACTGTGTGCAGCAGAAACAAACATTTTAGGGCTAGTTTAAAAGAAACTGTACACATGTAAACAACATTTATTTTTTTCCCGTTTACTTACCACAATGAGATCATTGAAAAGGAAGACTTCTCTCTGGTGTGCTGCCTGTTTTTGGGCCTTGTTGACGTCTGTGACCTCAAAAAGTCGACTACAACACACCAGCCTTCTGTGAGGGACAGAAAGAACCTGCAGAGAAAGGCAGAAACAGACATCCAGGTAAAAAGGAGAGCTTCAATCACTCAGATTAGGTGACTGAGAGGCTTTAAAACCATTCAAAATGAAGAGACAGATGAGATGAAGAGAAACTGAGACTGAATACAAATGACTTTTGGCTGGAGTTCCACACATTATTCATTGGGGTTAAAAGCTAAGACTGGAGTATAAAGGAAAAACCCATTAAATACAGTATACTGAGATAAATTAGTGACATGAAGACTGACCTAAGACATTAATTAGAGCAACAGATAAGACTGTGTTGTGTCAAGGTTATCTGAATATTTTACTGTGTTCCCCTGAGGAGAACATGGGAATAACTGCAGGGGTAGATTTTAGGCATTTTCTTGCCTAATCTGAAAAGCAAATGCCTGTAGTGTGTCCATTACATTTCTTCTCACTGTATCATGTGTAAGTAATAACAACAATGCAAACTCATATTTGCGGGCAGTTTTGTTTCTTTGATGGAGCGGTAGATTAAATGTGCCAAATGAACTCTTCCTATTCATAGATTAATATGAGTTTATTGACGGATTCTTAACTGTAACAGATGGGGTGTACCAGCTCTTCTGCTGAAAAGAGCTGCCTGCTGTTGCCAAAAATGCCGCACTGAGAGTGAAACAAAACAGTAAAGTTGCAGACAGGACAGCTAAACAATGAGCTGAAAGTATAAAGCTCCATAAAGCTGAGGGGAGCTGTACATTCAGGTGATTGTGGTTTAGTTATTAGCTGTGATATTAGACCAAATTGAATTAGCAAAGGTGATAACGCTACACTTGGAGGTCTAATGTAAAGTTTTCACAAAAGGCTGTGGTTGTGTCCCTTGGGGCTTGCCTTCTCCTCTTGGACTTAAGTGCTGTTCCCCCGTTTAAGCAGATTACACTACAGCAATGGCTCATGCCTTCGGAGACTGATCTAATCATGTTCTCGCCCCTTCACACTCATGTCTTTCTGACTTGTCTCATCCAGCTTTTTCTGTGTTGGATCACGGCAATCCAAACAGCAGCCAAGTGACTGTCAGTCGATGTGGAGTCGATCCCCTCTTCATGATAAAACACAAATATTCACGGCCGCTGTTCAGTTTTCTCTCTGTGCATTTCCAATTTTTATTCCCCCTGCTCCCTGTGGACTATTTGCAATGCAGTGAGTCCACACAGAGATTCTGTCTCTTGCTCTCTCATCTCTCACCACTGCAGGGTATACACTCCCGCCCAGCTGGCCACAGCCAGGCTGCTTTCTCATTACACTAATGTCAGAAACATGTAAAGACATCATTAGCTTGAAATGCCTCTTGCTTGAATAAATAAATAAATAAATAAATAATGAAATGCAGTCCTTTCATGATGGGATTGTTAAGAAGCAGTGTGACAGGAGAGTGTTTAGTCATAGATTTAACAAATGAACTGTATGCCTAAAGAAAAACGATTCTACAAATGTTTTCCATATCAAATATTTAAGCAAAATTTAACAGTGTTTGAGGAGGAATACAGTTGGATGTAAAGCTACTCCATTACATTGGAGAAGAGTTGTTATATGACTTTCATCAAGTCATCAAATATTTACACCAAGCAAACTCTATTATGGAGAACCCAATTATATTAAATACATTCTCATATGGGATACTTCCTCTTAGCATAATAGATAAGACATCTTTAAAACCCCGTTACAGGGACACTGACACCTGCTGTGATAGTATTAATAAGGAAGAAACTTTATCTAAGTCTTTATTTTTAAGGCAGATGGCGCCCATAGGACAGGAATAGTCACTTCCTGTCACAACAATCCATCATTGTTTTGGCTATGACAACACTCCTTCTGTCATCTTATGGCTACTCATCCATCACTGAGGGACACTTAAAGGCAAAAGCCAAAATTTAAAAAAAGATGGAAGCAATCCTTTTAATGTCAGAGTTCCAATGACATTCTGAAGTTAACAGAATATGACAGAGATTGAAATGTTAAACTAATTAAAAAGTGCATTTATAGTGAAATTCATTCAATGGTTGGTTCATATTGTGGATGGACAAGAGGCAGGTACTAGGGGTGTAAGAAAGTAGTGTATCACAATATTTCGTTTTTTAATTTTGTATTGATTCTCAAAAACAGCGTACTGATTTTTGTGTTTAGACCCCCAACTGCTAGATAGCAGTGTTGTAAACACTGAGAGCTATGGCGTTGGATGTTACAGGGACTAAAATACAAATGTCGATCCAGCTGTTCTGGTTGCATAAAAACAGTAAACCTTTTTAAACTCAGACTTTATGAATATGATAGTGTGTTCTTTATACTTACAGTATCATGATTTATTACAATATATTTAATCGTAACCCCATGACATCATGTCTTCTTAGTCATCTCAGTTTGGCATGTTATCATGCTAACATTTGCCATTTAGCAGTAATACAACGTGCAGTTGAGGCTGATGGGAATTACGTTAGTTTTGCAAGAACTTGTCTTTCATTTAATTTTCAAATTCCTTTTCTTAATTCTAATGTTAACATAATAAAATGCACGATGACAAAGCTAACATCCTGATACGAAGCAGGTATAAGGGTTATAATATTACTCACAAAGTAGTGGACTGAACAACATTGCCATCCCTAGATCCCCGCTGCTATAGCATGACTAAAAATCTCAAACCACTTGTGTTTCTGTGATGTTAACAAAAGAAATCAGTTTCAATGGATCTGCACGAACCAGAATGCAATTTTGAAATAATTTGTATATGTGGATGCGGTATGTTTTTAAATTTCAGAGAGTTTCACAGAGTTTCAGAGTGTACATGGAGGAAAAAACAAACATATCTACATTTAATGAATAAAGGATTGAAAGGCCTTGGTGCACTGATAAGATTCAAAATGAATTCCCTGCACTGTTTAAGCATTTTAAAAAGCCTTTCAGTGTTATGAGTGGGCACACACAGTACATTCCCACATGAATCAGAGTAATCAGTCTATTATCCAGCTAAATACATCTGCCTCTGTCTTTGACAATCTAAAACACATGAAACTTTCCACAGAAATAGTCTCACTGAATGAAAAGAATAGCAACAAGTCTCTGAGCATATGAAGTTGATTCTTAACTAAAGAAATTCTAGCGTCAGGTTCAACCACTTACATTCTGCTACTCGTGTGCACCGACTAAGCCTTTTAACCTTAAACATTTTTTAAAAAAAGAGTCTAATGATTGCAGTGGTTAATGACGTAAATAGCTGGAGTAATGACCTGAGGGTAATGATCTCGCTGCTGATGAGACATTTAATGGCTAATAAATGTACTCTGCTAACGCTACTAAGGCTAGGTGATAGTGATAAGGCCTTGAATAATGAGTGAGTGACTTGGCATGGAGCTGGAAAAAAGGGCGTGTGTGTAATCATTTGTGTTTTTGTGTGATTAATCCTGCCCCGTCTACTATTCTAGCAAGCCAAGAAGACTATAGGACTGCTGTGTTAAGAGCTGCAACGATTAATTGGAGAATTGATAAGTAAATCAAGATCAAAATAATCATGCAATTTTCAACCTGTGTTTTATATCATATTAAACTGAATATCTTTAGGTTTTGGGCTGAATAGAAAATACATTTAAAGGCATAACCTTTAACCTGAGATGGACTATTTTTTGACATTTTATAAACCATAAGATTAATGGATTGATCTTAAAAATGATATTGAAAATGGTGAACGTCCTCACAAGTATAGAGCAAACGTGTCCTCACCGTTTTCATGCCTACGATGGACTGCTCAACCTTGGAGACATAGGTGACGTGGTCTTCGTTGGAGCGCAACTCCCTCTGTTGTATTCTCTCGTAGATTCCCACCACCATGTCTCTGGGGATGTCTGCTCCGTCATCCACACCTAAGATGGGAATAGGCTAATTACACACAAATAAACACACATCACAGGGTGGCTGCTTTTAATTTTTAGCAAGCGTTCCACGTCCATTAGAAGAAATATGGAGTGACGGTTGTTCTAAGAGGCGTAGAGGAGACACGGTGTTTCTTCTGTGGCTTGAATACAGCAGGGTGTGTGTCATTGCCAAAAGAAGAAACACACACATAAGGGTGCATTTAAAAAAAAATCGCAAAAATATTACACACTTGGCTGTAATCACACATCGGTTTTGCCTTGTTATATGACATTCAAGGAGTTGGGGGGGGGATAGTCAATATTCAGAGCAAATGAGGGCTCTTTCTCTCAGTCTCCTTGTCTGTCCTTCTTTAACTTTCTGTCTTTTATTGTCTCCATTAAATAATGACAGAAGGCAGCGTGATGGGAGGTTAATTGGCAAGTAAAAGGTTAACACCCTCGCCTCACTCATAGAAGATTTTCTGTCTGGAACACAGTGCAGTTCAAGGCCGTGGCATTTCGACGCAGGTAGAGCTGCATGTCATTAGGCTGAAAGGTTGCCCTCAAGATGCTCCCCATTATATCAGCACAGCTGTACCGCGCTGTGTGGTACATTACGTTTTCAATGGGGCAGGATGTGTTTGGGGAAAATGAAGCCGCCACAAGTGATGCCGTTGACAGTGAGGCACCCTGGGACACTGCTGAGACATCGCTGCACATTATGGAGTCAGAGGGAGAGGAGGAGATGTCCAGGGGCAAATGTGTGTAAAGTGTCAGATTAATAAGTTACATCTTTTTGCTGAACGTCTCCTTTTTTTTATTCTTCTGCCAGTTCTTTCACTTTCCTTACACTCCTCATGACTTCACTGATTTTATTTTAGCCATGCTATCAGCATGACTCTTTGCATGGCAATGATGGTTGATTGGTCCACCACTTTGGTCCAGACTGAAATATCTATATATAAAGGATTGACATGAAATTTTGTACTGACGTTCGTGGTCCCCAGAAGATGAATCCTATTTACTTTTCTGATCCTCTGACTTAATCTCAAGTGCCACCAGCATGTTGACCTTTTTGGTTTTTAGTCAAATGTATAAGGCAGCTATCAGATGGATTGCTATGCCATTTGGTACAGACCATGGTTCTCAGAGGATGAATCCTAATGCTAATTGGTGGCCTTCTGATATGTATTTGAGTAACACTAGCAGGACATAATTTCAATCTATCCTAAAAAACTATTCTCTAAAGGGGTTGGCACAACTTTATTTAACAGACATTCACGGCCTCCAGATGATAAACCTCCCCCCAAAAAATTACTTTTCCTCTAGCACCACCTGCCATATTTGATATATTCATACTTTTCACGTAGCGTAGCGAATGCTAAGCTAAGATGGTCAACACGGTAAACATTATACCATTTCAATATCAGGATGTTAGCAAGCTGACATAAGCATTTAGCTCAAAGCATTGCGGGGCCCGAGTACACTCCACAGAGCTGCCAGCACGGCTGTAGACTACCCATGTTCCCCCTGTGGCCAGGCCTCTTCCTTCCCTGTCTCCTCCTGTTTTCATCATCCCAAGTGTAAATTTGGCTTGTCACAAGGCCTATTGATGAACCAGCAGCCCACCATATCGAACTTAAAAGGTGATGTGAAGTCACTGTGCAAATCAGAGCCACCCTCCCTAAAAACAAAGCATCCAGTAACTGAGACACAACAATTTTCATTTTTTTAATGAGCTGACATACTGGATTAATTTATGGTGGAAGCTGGTTTATATTATGTTGGCCCATTGTGAAATAGCTTTGACACTGACAGTCTGTTTTAATTGAGATAATGAATGTTCTATGGTTCTTCATTACAATTGGTTTCTGGCGCATAATTGCATTTCACCTCAGCCAATTATTTGAGTGAGCTATTCTTCTGTCACTGTGTATGAGAGACATGAGTGAGTATAAAAGAGGAGAGATAGAAACTGGGAGAATATAAACAAGGAAAGACAGATGAATAAACAGACAAAATAATATTCTGACTGAGACAAAACAAGATAAGAGAATGGATAGACAGAGAAAACATAGTAAACTGAGCTGAAGACAAATAGAGAGGCCAAGACAGAGTGGCATATTTTAATTTGCATAAGATGCCGAAATTGATTTTCCAACTTAATTTAATTGTGGGGAACAGTCTGGATGAATCTATTAAAGTTGTTCTGCATCGACCTGAGTGTTCCCTGATTGATTGCGCAGAGGGAGAACATAACTACGACGCGACCGTCTATCCCGCAATCCCGCTCGGCGAATGAGCATCTGTCTGCATATGGGAGACAAGAATTACAGGTGCTTTCTGTCTGTGTCACTATGAGTTGTGAATATGTAAAGCATGGTGGGCAAGGATAGAAATTCAGCCTTATTTTTATCAGCTAAATTTATGCAGGGCGGTTTGATTTGATACTGATCCAAACACTGTTGGACACTGACTCACTTTCCCTGATTTATATATGTGGGGTCAGCTGCCTTGTTTAAAGCCCCCAACAGGAGATATTTAGGAAAGGTTTCTGAGTAATATTGATTTCTTATATATATCTTTTGGCTACATTGTAGTTAAATCCAATCATTTCTCTTCTCTTCTGGAACAGCACCTCTGTACAGTTAGTCATATATTGTATATCGGCCATTGGTGAGCATTTTTTAGCATCTTGTGCCATAGAGTAAATTCAAATTGAAAGCCATACACTATAACTATGGGGTGTTTCAATTTTCCTCTTGTCTGCGGTAATTTATTCCAGTTTTTGGTGGTATTCAGTTGGCATAAACAAATATCCCAGCACTGAGGGCGTAAGATACCGTATTTGTTAACCATATTTTTCACTGTGCTACTGCAACGGCTCTATGAACAGCATTGGCAACGTCTCTGAGCAATGCAGTCTGTCTTTTTCTCCACCACTTCGGTCCAGACTGAAATATCCCATACTATTAGATGGATTGCCAAGACAAAGGAGGAAGCCTACTGACTCTGGTGAACCCCAGACTTCTTCTCTAGCGCCGAGCATTTTTTAATGACTTATCCTGACAACCACTGGATGGACAGCCATGAAATTTGGGTCGCATATTCATGTTCTTCCCTGGAATAAATGTAATAACTTTAGCCATCCTCTGACTTTTCACCTAGTGCCATCATCAGGTAAAACTTTTAATTTGTCCAATACTTTATGGCCAAATTTCTACAAATCCAACTCACATTCCTCGAGCCGACACAGTGTCACTTACCTCTTAGATTGCGAATGAAGTCCTCCAACAACATCTTGCGGTCTGGCTTGATGTTGGGACTGTACATGTCGGTGTTGAGCAGAATGATGGCGAAGGCCAGGATGAAGATGGTGTCTGGGTTGTGAAACTGCTGCACCACGTCGGGGTTACACATGCAGTAGCGCTGACTGTTGGCGTCAAGAGACAAAGAAGAGGGTTAGATTCAGAGAGAAAAAAAGGGGGAAACGAGACCAAAATTATGTAAGGAGTGATGATGCAAAGGGTGGAGGGTAAAGAAGGAAAAGAGAGGGATGAATGTTTGTAGTAATAGATTTGGGTCATGACAGAGGACACAAACATGGAGGGATGACAGAGAGGGAGGGAGAAGAAGATAGGATCTGCGAGGCCAGTTAGGGTTACAGAAAGAGAGATGAATTAGAAAAACACAAGGGACAGGTATAGGAAGGAAAAACA
Source organism: Dicentrarchus labrax (assembly GCF_905237075.1). Taxonomy (NCBI): domain Eukaryota; kingdom Metazoa; phylum Chordata; class Actinopteri; family Moronidae; genus Dicentrarchus; species Dicentrarchus labrax. The sequence continues at coordinate 14,234,638 of NW_026136724.1, read as the reverse complement.
GATGGGAAAAAAGGCACAGATAATATGTTATCCTCCGTTAAAAGCATCCATCAACACACTGCTCATGCTCATGAATGCCTTGGCACAGGCTGAGTGTGAGTGTCGCACCGAAATAAGAGTTATGGCTTTAATTTAGCTCGTGGCCTCATCTGAAGCTGTTAGCTGCCCCTCAGCAACAATGAACCTCACAGTGACCACTCTGCCGAATCTGTGTCCCTCTGTATAAACACATTTGTCTCACTGGATTGGACGCTCACATGAAAAAAAAAGGGTCGGTTTTCTGACTTTATCTTGGGTGAGTCCGCTGAGCCCTTAGCCATAGTTAAACATTTTCCAACATTTATGTGCCTGGTTGTTGGATTTATGCAGTTTGTTTTTGTGCCGGAGAGAAGAAATATGAAGTTTGAAATGTGAAATCCCTTACGAGGCACTTTTTCTGCGAAAGAACGCGACAGAGGCCAGGCTCGGTTTGATGTAGTTCCCAAAAAAAAACCCCTAAATATAAGAGGTGGAGAATGGAAATGCCTGCGCACCGTGTGGTTATGGAAGACATGAATCTAAAAGATTTGTAGACAACCCACTTTGGGGTGTTTGCATATGTGTGTTTTAAGAAAGAAGTGCCTAGAGGAGGCAAATAAATTGTTTCTCTGTGAGGTGCATGGATACTTCCTGGTTGTGGGATGAATAATACAATAGTACAATATCTACAGTGAATGAGTAATCAGAGACAGGAATATACAGAGTGAAAGGAGAATGAGAAGGTGTGTGTGGGACCCTGTGGGCTCAGTGTTGGAGTGTATACTGTAATTGTTACTTTAATCTGTCATCATTTCCACATTGGGCCTGTAGCACCGTTTTGCAGACTCACTGAGCCACATGATTGGAAACTAATGTCTCTGTGGGACTGAGTAAAGACACAAATATTAGTATGCATACAGTAGATTCATACCTTGTCTCTCTCCACACACACACACACACACACACACACACACACACACACACACACACACACACACACACAGACTTTTAATGTGCTTTCCAATGCTGCTTAAGCTTTTCAAGACTATGAAAAGGAGAAACTAACTCTACAAGCAGTAGAAAAAATGATTTCCTGCCTTTTTTTTGCTACTCAGGCGACATTCAAGCTACCCTACCTTCTTGGTGGAGGTTACTGGGGCTATATGTTTGTGAGGAAAACTACAGACACAACTCAGGGCTGAAAAAAGTTCCTCAATTGCTATGCTTTTTCAGGTAAAAATCAAACAATTTTGCTGTTTTTAGTTAGATAATTCTCCTAAAATTCATCCTGAATCAAAGATAATGCAACAGAAGATAGTGCTCGTTGTAGTAGAAATAAAACCCTTTGTTAATATTGGAAATGGTAGTTTGAATTCTTAGTTTATTATTTAGCAGAATAGTTATCAAAGGTACTAGGAGGTTTTGGGTCACAGTAGTTATGTGGCTACTTTTTTGGTACACTACCATTAGGGAAAACATGATAACATACTTACGTATGTTATAACTTATATAAATAATACTTATATTACTTGTGTCGTATACTTGAGGACTTTGTTTGGTGAAGAACTCCTGCACTCCCAACCCCACAATTGTGTGTGTACTTCCAGCAGCAGCGCTTTCATGTGTGTTTCTCATCACGCGGTATTTGTTTTAGCATGATAATCACAGGGCTGCACAGATGCTTATCCACATCTTCGTGTCTGAAAACCGTGACTCGACAGCAACCAGTAATTATGCCCTTGTCTGTAAATCCTAATGTACTGTAGCACCATGCAGCGAAAAAGCCTCCATGTATGCTGCTTTCTGTCTAAGTGTGCGCTTACTCTGCACAGAAAGACGTGGAAAAATGAAAAATGAAAAAACGAGAGGGTAAAATGGCACATGAAGCTGCTCGCTGAAATGGATTTGGCAGTCTTCAAATTTGGCATTTGTTGCTGTCTTCCAAACCAATTTTGCCTTTGTTACAGATTGCTAAACACGGCGTAATCCAACAGTCATTATGTACTCAGCGAAGATGGGTTTTGGTGCAAGATTACACAAGTTGCACGATCTTTATCTATAATAACCGTAATAGAAAACACAGCAATTGTATGTGACTGCGGGGTGAGTAAACATGGATGTCTGGAAACTACACTGTAATGCAGACATGAATATAAATATAAATCTGCAGCATTGGGAGCTGGCTCATATTTGCTCATTCATTAGCACACTGACGCAGCAGATACTGAGGCTGCTGGCTGCTTTTCACTTTTCCCCTCACTCTTTTTCACTGCTGCTTCAAATCCCCTTCACTTACTTTGGAGATTTCTCTCTTTCTGTGTGTGTGTGTGTGTGTGTGTGTGTGTGTGTGTGTGTGTTTGGAGGCATATCAAAGCCCAGGAGCAGGGGAGGCAGGCACAGAGAGGCAGTGACGGTTACGCAACGCTGGATATTTATAAACCTTCCTCCCTCGCTCCTTTTCTCCCCTTCCTTCCTTCCTTCCTTTTTTTCCCAGTCCATGTCTCCTCACCCCCTCGTCCTCCCCCTCTCTCTTGCTCCCGATAACACGCAGAGCCAGCCTGATGTCCAAACATTACCAGCGCCAACCTCTCTGCCCACTGACTATGACAATGCCGCCGTTTTTCTCCTCATTGGGCACCTCGACAACTGTGACAGGTGGTTGTTACTCCAGAGGGGCTACTGCAAACAGTTAGCATTAACACACAGTGCCACAGCTGCACTGCAAATAGTCTCTCTGTCACAAATTGTGGCCAGAAATTACATCCTGCCTGGCTATTTAGATGAGGGCTGCATTGTCAACATTGTATTGTAGCAGAGAGGACAAAAAAAGTGTGCATGTGTGTTTGGTGAGACGAGGCAGTGAGACTTGACTGTTGAGAGCATATGTGTGTGTGTGTGTGTGTGTGTGTGTGTGTGTGTGTGTGTGTGTGTGTGTGATTCATGCATATTTATGCTCAAGGTTGATTTCTCCATTACTTCTTACATATAGTTTAGATTGTTCACACAAACTGTTGTTTTTTTTAATTAAATTATATTATTAATTATATTAGCTTGTTTTCATGTTCCCACTTTGCGTATTTGTGAGCCCAGTTGTGTCCTACTCATTAAAAAAAGCGCAAAACCTTCGCTTACATCTCACAAACAAATCTCAAATCCCCATCTTTACCTCTCAGCACGCCTTCAAAACTTAATGTATGCTTTTTTCATGATCAAAAAACCTCTGAATTGCATCTTAAAGCATTGCAAGACACGTTTGGCCCAGAGGTAATTTCTTCTTGAGTGACAGAATTTAATTTCACTTTTTACATGCACTCAAATATCAACACACCCAGTGTTGCATTATAGTAGAAAACAAATGACACCACACCAGTAGGACAAATGAGGGGTTTTTTGCATAACCTACAGGATGATGAATATTTATATTCAACTCCTCCAAAGCAACTATTCTCCCGGCACAATGTGTCTGAATATTAATATATTTGTCATACATGGTCAGTCTCTGGTTCTCGCATGATCTATTCACTAGTGGTCGCCTTTTCAAGCTAATTTTTCTTGCACGGTAGAAATGCAGTCTACAAAAACACTACTCAAACTCAGTCATTTTGTAAACAGTGGGTCCTTGGTTTAAGAGGTAGACAAAATCAAGTTTTTTTTTGTCAGCTGAAATTACAAATGTCACTAGCAGATTTTATTAGCTCTAGCTGACATTTGCTTTATGAGTTGGTTAAAAATATTTCCAGCTGACTCTTTTTAAAACCAGAACCCTGTAAAGGGGTTTAAATATGCACTTGTTGGCTACATGACATTATGGTAAAAGACTATGGCTAACACTTCATGTATGAGGCAAAAAGTTAGCATCCTCAGATAATTATCCTACAATATCCTTCAGTTTTAATGTCACAAGATAAAATGCTTTGAAGATGAGACTAACTGACGTGTTTGGCAAATGTAATGTTGACTAGCGGGAGTTTGGTTGGGGTTTCTGGAGTGTAATCTGAATCATATAGCAGATCCCCGTAAGAAGAAGGTGATGCGGTAGAATGACGCGATCAATAATCATTCTCGATTTGAGACAACAATACGCTTGCGAAATTAGCACACTACGCAAGTAAGTACGTTAAATGAATACAAGAAAACCATACCCAAATTCAGTTTTTGGAATTTTGTACAACTAGTAGCTAATGCATTTATTTTACGGTGAGAACAATGCAAGATAAACCCCGACTCTCACAGCAGCTGCTTTTTATAATTACCTGAAGGCCTCAATAAGACGTTCCACCTTCTGGGCTTCTCCCTGGACGCGAATGTGGGCCTGAAACTTCCTCAGTGCTTCGTCCAGCTCCATACCTGAGAAGTCCATCTCATCCACTACACAACTGTTAAGCACAGTGGGGAAGGGATGACACATGGAAAGGAAGACATGGGGGAAAAAGAAAATATATTACATTTCTAGCAAACTTTCTAACAATATATCAACATGATGCAAGTGGCTGCCTCTTCACTGATGGCATGGCTGGATTTGTGGATGGACAACTAAGATAAAAGAAGTCCACTCGTGTGCTTCCCGGTCACTCTGCAGGTATTAGACACGCACGGACACCAGGGATAAGGACTGGGCCCGGCTATTTTCTCCGCGCCACAGTTGCCAAGAGACACACAGACACGCTCACGTACTCGCATACAGTCCCTCCGAGCAGAAAATCCTCCTATTACCTGACAACCCCAGCTTAATGACTTTAATTAAAAAGGCAAAATATCCTGTCCAATGAGTTCAGGCGGTATAAGTACAACTTGGGCGAGTCGGAGGTGAAATGAGGTTCTTAAGTAAAAGGTGACTTTGAAAACAAGTTGGAAGGTTTTAAAGTTTTCCTCGCTTTGATGTGACATGTTCCATCGAGGTACAAAGTGAAATGATAATCGAAGTATGAAATTAAAGTCATTTTTTTGAACAATCGGATCTGCTTTCATGTGGTTTACTCCCAACCTATGCGCTCCAGCTCGAGATAACCTTAATTTTTGATGCCCTATTGATGGTTATGACGCACGTTCAAACGAAAGATGATGTTGTTGAGCTCAAAATCCTTAAAAACATACAAGTTAGTGGTGGTGTCAAGACACAGCCTTCTGCTTCAGATCTTTTCTATTTGTTGTACTCTAAGAAAACACTGGGGTTCTTGCACGTACACACACACACACACACACACACACTACATGAAGATGGATTACTGTGAACAAAGCGAGTTAATGAGGTGAGTACTTGACTGTGACACATGCTGCTCTGGCAGAAAAGAGTCAGATAGCTGAGTCTACAGTACTGCCTGATGCTGTGGTAGTACAACACGAGATCAGGGCAAAACATGGTTAACCGTAAGAAAACCACAAACTGTATACAAACACATATACTACTACTACTTCTATGGCCGCCACTAGTTCCACTACTACTACAGTCACTATTCCAGCTACTACCACTGCTGTGACTTTTACTGCAACAACTAGCCATGCGTATTACTCTGGTCACTACTACTACTACTACTACTTTACTGCTACACATTCATTGTTTTACTACTAGTACTGTAACTACATCAACTACCACTGCTACTAGTGATATGCGTATTACTCCTACTCCTACTACGTTGCAGCTACTACTACTACTACTGTTACTTCTTTCTAGTACTACTACTCGACCATGTCTACAACTACGTTTACCAATACTACCAAAGATACTACTACTACAGTTTTAACTACTTGTCCTATGTGTATGACTTATACTACTAATCGCTATTACTTTAACTGTTCCCTCTGCTCCCCCTGTTGAGTAAAACCTACTCACAGTATATTAAAACTATTATTACAAACACTGCAAAGCCCTCTGCTTTATTTAGTCTCCTAATATTACTACAGCTATCTACTACTACAGCTACAACTAGCATTTGTCCAGTGTCTACTATTATTAGTAGTATTTTAGTCAGTATTAACTTTACTACTTGTGCTGTGTTACTATTACACATACTAGTAGTATAAAACTATTCCGACTTGATTGATGTTTGTACAGTAGCTACTTATGTGGTTGTCAGTACTCCTGTCACGTCTTCTGTAAATTGATTGCTTCTACTATGTATTTTACTTTGAACGTCACAGTCGTCACTATTACTGCTATTAGTATGATAGTGGATGCTGCTATTTCTAATGTACAAATACAGACATCCATCGATTATCTTTACCCACTCATCCTGTGGGGTTTTGGGCGACCAACATCCATTAATACAGCTAATGCGATTAATAATCATCCCATGACTGGCAGGAGAGTTCAGCCGTGTATTATTTCCTACCAGTGATTACATTTAAAGACCATTTTCACACAGTGCTTATGAAGGTAAAGCTTACAGTGACTCTGACTCGATCCCCCTCTTGATCAGGCCTCTTGACTGGCAAGCCACTCTTATCGCCCTCTTCATGACTCACTTCCTCGCTCCACCACCGTCCCTCCCTCCTTTCCCCGGCTGTCACTCCTTGTTTATGTAACGTCAGACGAGATGCTCTCTAGCCTGAGTACATCAGCCTTCTCCTCCCCCTCCCGTCTCCTTCCCATACACAGTCAAACGCAGTAACGCACACGCACGGGCGAACACACATGCATATACACTTTGTTGATCAGTATACAGTACCTGGCAGGGAAACAGACACATCTGTCTGCACAGCAAGCCTAAAATGTATGTTCACACACACACACACACACACACACACACACACACACACACACACACACACACACACACACACACACACACACACACAATTCAAATAAAAAGAAACAGCAGGCCAGATGGAACCATATTTTGAGCAACCAATGAGTAGATGACAGGATGAAAACAGATCTCATTTTTCCTGCTTAACAAGTACACTACATTATCAGCAAATGAGTCCTCGGGGTGCCACATTTCTTGGAACCTAAATCTATAACCACAATTTGGCTTAATTGACTTGAGACGTTTTAACTATGGTTGTTTATGCTTACAGAAATGTGAAGAGAATGAAGAGAATTAGCTTTATATGGAGAGGATGTAGATTCAGGACATACACAAATATAGACACGCATGCATTCAAACCCTCCCAATACACACACAGAAGTCACATGATTTCACACACACATACACACACACACACACACACACAAATTCAAGCTCAGTAAATCACCATGAGTGATTTTCACATTAGACTGCAATCCCTCACCCACTCTCCTGTGACTACACTTTATCGAAAGTGCTCTCACACACACTTTGCACTCTCATATCATGTTCTTCTTCAACATCACTTCCACTCAGAGTGCGACTGTATGACTGCTCTGTGGGAGAATATACATCTATATGACCCAATGTCACCTGCACTGACTATATCTGCACTGCAAATTGGAGTTGGAAGTCTTAAAAGCATAATCCTGTTAAAACAGTGCGTTTGAAACCATGCTAGCATCCATTAGAAAATATATGGATATTAAATGAGGAGCGACCTGGGGGGGGGAGAGAGACTTGGCAGAGTGCTGTGTCGTGACCTTGCAAAGACTAAAAGTGTGTTCTTGGACAAAAGGGAAGATCTGCAGTACCTCCTCCAGTCAATATGCACATTTAGAGGTAACTGGTGAATGAGAGGAATGTAATAGAATAGAAAAGACAATTACTGAGATAAAGTAAGGGAGATATTGAAAGATGGAAAAGAGAAAGGAAAAAAAAAACCTCTGCAGTTTTGAAGGAAATAATGTCAATTAGATTAAGGACCTGGAATTAAAGGGTGATGTGACTCATGTGTGCACGTCTACAGTGTCTTCACATAAGAAGGAGGCATCTGTCTTATATACTCATTCAGGGCATTTATGTCCTTTTATTTTTATTCTGTTGTAAAGAACAGATTGTACAAAAAATGTGAAGAAAAAAAAACTGATCCATGATTTTGTCTTCGCATAACTCATTTTTATTTAGATTTTTTTTCTAGAGTTATTTCCAGAAAATGTGTCTTTAATTTTAAGTCTGAGAAAATAAACTAATTAGGGTTAAATCTCAAAAATAATCTTTTCATTATCAGCTGAATTTATTTTATTTTTGTTTTATCAGTTGGTAATCCAACTTCTATAATCTGTTTTCCAAGTCAACCTAGATTTACAAGTTGCAGTCGGATAAGGGCTTATTTGTCAGATCATGACATTTCAGTTTCTGCTAGTTTGTTTACTCTGATGAAAACTATAATGAAATGCCAGTGTCTGCAAAAACAACCGCTTTGATATAAGTGGATGTTGAAGTTATACTTTAGGCTTCACGTTTAGATTAGATTAAGGGAATCATCTAACCCCAGGATAGAGTTGAAAAATGTATAAACCACTATATTGTGACTACTAAAGCTATGGACTTTCCTTGTGCCAAATCCCCTATCACATCCAGTCCTGTAGTTGACCCTGACCCCTGATCTCCCAGAACATGTAGGGATTACCAAGGAGAATCACTTTATGAGGAGTAAATGATCCTAAAACGGTTTCATGAAGTAATGTGTTTCTACTCACTCTAGGACATCTCTGTTGAAGGGCTTCTTGCTGTTGCCGAGAAACTCTCCTATCATCTGTCGGCTCAGGCCCTTCCTCTGTAGCAGGAAGTGGGCCACGCCAATGGGTGTGTCTGGGATGAAGCCTCGAGAGATCAGGAACTGAAGGCCTTTGTCAGGATTTCTGAGACAAACAAAAGAGAAGAAAGGAAGAGATTTGGTTAGTTAGTGAAAGGAAATCTTGTCAGTTTTCTGAAACTGCCGAGATGCTATTCCATGTGCTAAATATTGGCGGTAGCTGTGTGACTGTGACAGATGATTTTCACTTTAACATAGTTAACCGCACTTAGCATTATTAATAAGTCCAATTGTTTGGGTTTACAGTATCAAGGGGCAGGTGTAAATGTGGCACACATGCAGACCACAAACTAGAGCTACTTGTTTATTATTTATTTATTATAATGATTGCTGAGAGACCATTAAAAAAAAAAAAAAATGAATAAAAACAAAAGATTGCTCTGCAGTACGGAGGTTCTTGGTCTGAAAATATGAGTTGGGTTCTGACTGTGCACACCCACTGTGCACGACAAAATCTAATTTGTATTCCTTCCCGTACTGACTTCCAACATTCATTAACAACTACTAAACAGCCCAACGCTCTAAATTCAGAGGATACTGCCAGAATCATAATGTCTGATCTGGGATGCAGCTTTATATCCCTGCTTCTATGCACAGACTGTGAGGAATTCTCCAGTAGACTTTGTTAAAGTGGGACAGGTGTTGGATTAGTTAAGTTTGTGACTTGTGGATTTTTCACAAATTTACGCCAGGTCTCTCCCAAGTTGATTTTAACAGCGTACCAAAATTAAAAATTTGTATAAACCAACTGCTACCTGTCAGATTGTTTGTGATATGGTTTTGAAAACAGTTAAAAGTTAGCTGAAGTAGGCAGTCTGAAGTCAAAGTGAGGCAATGTTAACTTTGATGGAAGAAGAAATAACACAATTACAACTCTTACAAACAAAGTTTTATTCATAAGCAATAAAACACACTGTTGGGGTTTTGCTGATTCAGCCTAACTTCTTTTGGTTCGACGAGAAGCTTGTGATGGCTAATGCTGGCAAATGGATATTCTGGCATTCAGCAATGGCCACATTAGCTGTTGCTCAACAAAAGGCTCGCTTTAAAGCAAGACTAGGTCACTTTTAAAGGGAGAAATATTACATTATATCTCTTACAAACCATAAGTTAAATTAATGAGCAATAAAACCACACTTCCCCAATTAAATGTACTCAGGAATGTTGCTGTCAGAGCTACTTGTTCGGGTATGACCAATAAGGGCTGGGGACTGCCCATTGTCCCAACGGCCCATTATTTGGAACAACAGGCCTTTGGAGAAATGGATGATGTATTTCTATGCTTACAATCGAACCCTCCAGTGACTGATTGACTTCAGGCCTGGTGCCACAATGTTGATGTAGCGGAAAATTCGATATGGAGCCTGCATGCGGTATTTTATTTTGAAAATTGACTCTATGCCGTTTCACTACTGGCACAGTTCCATAGAAGTTTAACTGACATTGTTACATCCACCATTTTGTCATATCTGTGACCAAGCAAATATTTCCAAGCATTTGTATCTACTCCTCAAATGCAATTGTTGGAGTATAATCTGTAACTACTCTTTTTAATATAGTCATTTTGTTGTTTGATGGGGCTAAATGTTAATTACTTTTGGGCCAGCTTAACTGTCTAATTGTCTGATTTGTAATCACTATCCTTGTTCAGTACTGTTTCCACAGTTTCACAATTGCTCCAGTGTTTAGCTGCATACACATAGTGAGGGTAGAAGAGGCCATTAATTCAGCAAGCTAAAATATGCATGGCAGGGTTCTTTAGATAGACATAAGGTTACTTGAGATGTTTATGTATGAGTAGCCTAAGTGAACATCTATTTGTCTGGATAATGAGGTGTACTTCCATGCTCATGCCTTCAGAAAACTGTCTAAACATCTCATTGGTTTTCATGAATTATTGTTTTTGAAAATCATCTCCTTTCCTATGATCTTATCAGACGTCATGCAGATTATTTCAGCTGCATGGCAGAAGTTACTTATGTATGAACAAGGGAGTAATATCGTAACTAGAAAATTCCTAAAGCAATTTTGATTGTGCCTTGCTCTGGCCCGTGACACTGGCCCATACATTACTGACACTGCCGAGTAGTTTACAGTACAATGAGGGGAGACACCTGTGTTTAATTCGGCGTCCGCGTGATCCACTAACAACCACGTATTTTAATGACAAATCTTGTTTTTTCCATCTATTGCCACGATCTTCTCCCACTGAAATAGTGAGGCCGGTAACGAGTTGATGCGACAAAGTCGGCCAAAAAGTTGGTATTTATGTATTATATTGATGCCGAATTAACAAGAAGACTGTTGAGATATGATGAGTTTTTTCTTGTGTTTCTACAGTTATGTGCTTTTATGTAAGCGCAAATAATTGTTAACATATGGTATTTCTTAAATGGAGTTTGGCATAATATTGTCCTGGGATAATGCAGGAAGGGTCATGGTTTAATTAAAATTGCTAAAGTAACTAAATAAGTAATAACCACAATGGTGGGAATAATAAGTATGTAGTTATAATAATAATAATGATAATAATAGTAATAATAATAATAACAATAATAAGTAATGCTATCAATAACATGAATAACAATATTTATATTAATAAATAATACATAATTAAGAAAGAAAACTATTCTTACTGTGCAGTCATAGGCAGTTACAACAGTCTGAGTGTCTTCTTCCTCACAAAATAAATCTAACTTGATGTTTTATTACATTACTAAATCTGTATTACTTGTGTCATGTGTAACAAGTTGAAATAGATGGCTAATTAAGAATTTCAGTGTCTTTTGTGACATTTAATTAGCACAGTAATCCTTTGTCCTCTCTAGCTAGCGAGTGCTAGCACATTCATACCTTGTTCTGTCTAGCTAGCTTGTGCTAGAACATTAGTAGCTTATCCTCTCTAGCAAGCAAGGCATTTAAATTAATTAGCTAGCCTTCTAATACCTTCTTCTACCTACTAATTCTCTTTAGCTAGCTAGCTAGAGCTAGCACACATAAACACATTAACCAGAGCTGGCGCTAAACTACGTGCTAATCGCTAGCTAACCGCTAATCGCTAGCTATGTGCTAATCGCTAGCGAAGCGCTAATCGCTAGCGAGCGCTAATCGCTAGCTAAGTGCTAGCTTTGGTTAATTTGTTTAATTGTATTATGCTCCTGAAGGAAAGCTAATGTAAATTAAGGAACAGCTCATAGTAGGGTAAAATATTTAAGGTGTATTGAACTTATTTTGTGTTAATATTAAAATCATTCAGCTTTAAATTGTTTGCTTGTTAGCCACCTGCTAATTATCTTTAGCTAGACAGCTAGCGCTAGATTATTAATGCCATTAATCCTCCCTATAGCATATTAATATCATGTCATTCTCTTTAGCTAGCTAGCTAGAGCTAGCACACATAAACACATAAACCAAAGCTAGCGCTTAGCTACGTGCTAATCGCTAGCTACGTGCTAATTGCTAGCTAACCGCTAATCGCTAGCTTCATGCTAATCGCTAGCTAAGCGCTAATCGCTAGCTAACTGCTAAGTGCTAATCGCTAATCAATAGCTAAGTGCTAGCTTTGGTTAATGTGTTTAATTGTATTATGCTCCTGAAGGAGTGCTAATGTAAATTAAGGAACAGCTCATAGTAGGGTAAAATATTTAAGGTGTATTGAACTTATTTTGTGTTAATATTAAAATCATTCAGCTTTAAATTGTTTGTTTGTTAGCCACCTTCTAATTATCTTTAGCTAGCCAGCTAGCTAGCGCTAGCTTATTAATGCCTTGTCATTCTCTGTAGCTAGCTGTGTGTGTGTGTGTGTGTGAGCAGGCTTTGGTTGTCATGGCAATCAGGGGAGCCCACAGCAGCTGCGCACACTCTCTCTCTGTCTCTAACTCCTCAGAGAGACAGAAACATTTAAAATGAATCCCCTCAAAAGCATGTCCAGGAACGACCGAAATGAAAACCGAAAAGACCGTGGGCGTTGTCATCTTGTTGACTATAGCACTGCCAAGTTTCAGTGGTTAAAGTTAAAAAATGTGACCTGGGGAGATTGAGAGAGAAGAGGTTCAACGAGCGTGTTTCATGATTGCTCCTCTAAAATTAACATGGGAGTAGATGGGGCCGTGAGAGGGAGTTGCTGGCGCATCAGTGCGTCTACCGCCAAAACTATTTGTCTGACAGCTTCAGCAGTAGTATCACTGCGACCCCAACGGATTTACCTACATTTCTATCTATAAATTATTTCTGTAGAGTGAAATTTGTGGCCATGACAGCAGTTTACAAATTTATTTTTCAACAAATTTTTCCCTTCTCCCCACACTCTAGCGATGATGTCACGCACTCTGGCAGTTTTTTTCAGTTGGAGGTTCTCGCAATACACACCCATTCATTTTTTTGACCGGTTTTTGGCGATTTATCGGCAAACCGTTTGGCGAAATTCTTAGAAAAGTCATAGCACTCGATTCCCGGCCGAGCCGCACGTTTTGATACCTTTTTTGTGTATGTGCGACAAAAGCTGCGGGAGAAGAAGCGCGCCGAAAAACGTACGGAAGAAGAATAATAACTAGAAAATTCCTAAAGCAATTTTGATTGTGCCTTGCTCTGGCCCATATGTTAATACCATGTCTACGTGCTAACCGCTAATCGCTAGCTCTGCGCTAATCGCTAGCTAAGTGCTAACCGCTAATCGCTAGCTAAGTGCTAGCTTTGGTTAATGTGTTTAATTGTATTATGCTCCTGAAGGAGTGCTGATGTAAATTAAGGAACAGCTCATAGTAGGGTAAAATGTTTAAGGTGTATTGTTCTTATTTTGTGTTAATATTAAAATCATTCAGCTTTAAATTGTTTGTTTGTTAGCCCCCTTCTAATTATCTTTAGCTAGCCAGCTAGCGCTAGATTATTAATGCCATGTAATCCTCCCTATAGCATATTGATAACCTGTCATCCTCCTTAGCTAGCGCTAGCATATTAATATCATGTCATTCTCTTTAGCTAGCTAGCTAGAGCTAGCACACATAAACACATAAACCAAAGCTAGCGCTTAGCTACGTGCTAATCGCTAGCTACATGCTAATCGCTAGCTACATGCTAATCGCTAGCTAAGCGCTAATCGCTAGCTAAGTGCTAGCTTTGGTTAATGTGTTTAATTGTATTATGCTCCTGAAGGAGTGCTAATGTAAATTAAGGAACAGCTCATAGTAGGGTAAAATATTTAAGGTGTATTGTTCTTATTTTGTGTTAATATTAAAATCATTCAGCTTTAAATTGTTTGCTTGTTAGCCACCTGCTAATTATCTTTAGCTAGCCAGCTAGCGCTAGCTTATTAATGTCTTGTCATTCTCTGTAGCTAGCTGTGTGTGTGTGTGTGTGTGTGTGAGCAGGCTTTGGTTGTCATGGCAATCAGGGGAGCCCACAGCAGCTGCGCACGCTCTCTCTCTGTCTCTAACTCCTCAGAGAGACAGAAACATTTAAAATGAATCCCCTCAAAAGCATGGCCAGGAACGACCGAAATGAAAACCGAAAAGACCGTGAGCGTCGTCATCTTGTTGACTATAGCAGTGCCGAGTTTCAGTGGCTAAAGTTAAAAAATGTGACCTGGGGAGATTGAGAGAGAAGAGGTTCAACGAGCGTTTTTCAAGATTTGTCCTCTAAAATTAATATGGGAGTAGATGGGGCCGTGAGAGGGCGTTGCTGGCGCATCAGTGCGTCTCCCGCCAAAACTATTTGTCTGACAGCTTCAGCAGTGGTATCACTGCGACCCCAACGAATTTACCTACGTTTCTATCTATAAATTATTTCTGTAGAGTGAAATTTGTGGCCATGACAGCAGTTTACAAATTTATTTTTCAACAAATTTTTCCTTTCTCCCCACACTCTAGCGATGATGTCACGCACTCTGGCAGTTTTTTTCAGTTGGAGGTTCTCGCAATACACACCCATTCATTTTTTTGACCGGTTTTTGGCGATTTATCGGCAAACCGTTTGGCGAAATTCTTAGAAAAGTCATAGCACTCGATTCCCGGCCGAGCCGCACGTTTTGATACCTTTTTTGTGTATGTGCGACAAAAGCTGCGGGAGAAGAAGCGCGCCGAAAAACGTACGGAAGAAGAATAATAACTAGAAAATTCCTAAAGCAATTTTGATTGTGCCTTGCTCTGGCCCATATGTTAATACCATGTCTACGTGCTAACCGCTAATCGCTAGCTGTGCGCTAATCGCTAGCTAAGTGCTATCGCTAATTGCTAGCTAGTGCTAGCTTTGGTTATGTGTTTAATTGTATTTTGTCCTGAGGAGTGCTAATGTAAATTAAGGAACAGCTCATAGTAGGGTAAAATATTTAAGGTGTATTGTTCTTATTTTGTGTTAATATTAAAATATTGTTTAATTGTTTGTTGTTAGCCCCTTTAATTATTTTGTGCGTGCTAGATTATTAATGCCATGTAATCCTCCCTATAGCATATTGATAACCTGTCATCCTCCTTAGCTAGCGCTAGGATATTAATATCATGTCATTCTCTTTAGCTAGCTAGCTAGAGCTAGCACACATAAACACATAAACCAAAGCTAGCGCTTAGCTACGTGCTAATCGCTAGCTACATGCTAATCGCTAGCTACATGCTAATCGCTAGCTAAGTGCTAATCGCTAGCTAAGTGCTAGCTTTGGTTAATGTGTTTAATTGTATTATGCTCCCAAAGGAGTGCTAATGTAAATTAAGGAACAGCTCATAGTAGGGTAAAATATTTAAGGTGTATTGAACTTATTTTGTGTTAATATTAAAATCATTCAGCTTTAAATTGTTTGCTTGTTAGCCACCTGCTAATTATCTTTAGTAGCCAGCTAGCTCTAGATTATTAATGCCATGTAATCCTCCCTATAGCATATTGATAACCTGTCCTCCTTAGCTAGGCTGATATTATATCATGTATTCTCTTTGCTAGCTAGCTAGAGTAAACTAACACATAAACCAAAGTAGCGCTTAGCTACGTGCTAATCGCTAGCTAACCGCTAATCGCTAGCTAAGTGCTAGCTTTGGTTAATGTGTTTAATTGTATTATGCTCCTGAAGGAGTGCTAATGTAAATTAAGGAACAGCTCATAGTAGGGTAAAATATTTAAGGTGTATTGAACTTATTTTGTGTTAATATTAAAATCATTCAGCTTTAAATTGTTTGCTTGTTAGCCACCTGCTAATTATCTTTAGCTAGCCAGCTAGCGCTAGATTATTAATGCCATGTAATCCTCCCTATAGCATATTGATAACCTGTCATCCTCCTTAGCTAGCGCTAGCATATTAATATCATGTCATTCTCTTTAGCTAGCTAGCTAGAGCTAGCACACATAAACACATAAACCAAAGCTAGTGCTTAGCTACGTGCTAATCGCTAGCTAACCGCTAATCGCTAGCTACATGCTAATCGCTAGCTAAGCGCTAATCGCTAGCTAAGTGCTAGCTTTGGTTAATGTGTTTAATTGTATTATGCTCCTGAAGGAGTGCTAATGTAAATTAAGGAACAGCTCATAGTAGGGTAAAATATTTAAGGTGTATTGTTCTTATTTTGTGTTAATATTAAAATCATTCAGCTTTAAATTGTTTGCTTGTTAGCCACCTGCTAATTGTCTTTAGCTAGCCAGCTAGCGCTAGCTTATTAATGTCTTGTCATTCTCTGTAGCTAGCTGTGTGTGTGTGTGTGTGTGTGTGTGAGCAGGCTTTGGTTGTCATGGCAATCAGGGGAGCCCACAGCAGCTGCGCACGCTCTCTCTCTGTCTCTAACTCCTCAGAGAGACAGAAAACATTTAAAATGAATCCCCTCAAAAGCATGGCCAGGAACGACCGAAATGAAAACCGAAAAGACCGCGGGCGTCGTCATCTTGTTGACTATAGCGCTGCCGAGTTTCAGTGGCTAAAGTTAAAAAATGTGACCTGGGGAGATTGAGAGAGAAGAGGTTCAACGAGCGTGTTTCAAGATTCCTCCTCTAAAATTAACATGGGAGTAGATGGGGCCGTGAGAGGGCGTTGCTGGCGCATCAGTGCGTCTCCCGCCAAAACTATTTGTCTGACAGCTTCAGCAGTAGTATCACTGCGACCCCAACGGATTTACCTACGTTTCTATCTATAAATTATTTCGGTAGAGTGAAATTTGTGGCCATGACAGCAGTTTACAAATTTATTTTTTCGACAAATTTTTCCCTCTCCCCACACTCTAGCGATGATGTCACGCACTCTGGCAGTTTTTTTCGGTTGGAGGTTCTCGCAATACACACCCATTCATTTTTTGGACCGGTTTTTGGCGATTTATCGGCAAACCGTTTGGCGAAATTCTTAGAAAAGTCATAGCACTACCATTCCCGGCCGAGCCGCACGTTTTGATACCTTTTTTGTGTATGTGCGACAAAAGCTGCGGGAGAAGAAGCGCGCCGAAAAAACGTGCGGAAGAATAATAAGTTTAATAAGCATAATAAGAGAAGAGTAGTATTGTGCTTGCTTATGCAAGGCACAATAATAAGCCCGAGGAATAGTAGTATTGTGCTTGCTTATGCAAGGCACAATAATAAGCCCGAGGAAGAGTAGTATTGTGCTTGCTTTGCAAGGCACAATAACTATTTATAACCCTATTAGACACAGAGGATAGTTGCTCTAGGGAGGCTACCACATTATTGCCACAGCTCTTCCTCTCCGGTCTCTATACAGTGTTTAAACCACAGCCTTTACATAACGGAGCAGTGTGTGTGCACCACAGCTAATGGGTTTAGTAAGGCGAGGGCGGGACAGAGGGGAGGGTAGAGGGAAGGATAAAGGGCAGGATATAAGGAGGAGACTGGAAGAAGACCAGACAGAGCAGATGTGCGAGAATGGGGAATGCGAGGACAGAGAGGGAGGACGATGAGCGCAGGCTTGAGTGCCTGAAAGCATCTGCTGTGCCTCGGCACACTCTCAGCTTCTGTAGCTCACCCTCTCAGCTGAAGGTGATGTCTCGCCAAATGAATTTTGGCAGATATCACTCATTTGATGTTTGTCCAACAACAGATGGATCACACATGGTGATTATTATTCGTAATCAGAGTGGATGGAGGGATGAAGATAGGGTAGGAAAGGGAGCAAATGGCGCAGGAGATGCACGATGGATGGAGTGGTGCAGAGCGGGAAGTGTACTCCTTAGAGAATCAGAAGCATGGGTTGTTTTTTTCAAATGCTTAAAGCAACCCTGTTTACACTTTTCATGATGATTTCATTTTTCTCAGTACTGTAATGTTATAACACAATGGCTTTAACACAGAAGGCTTCTGGGTTGCATCCCATCTCCGATATACCTCCTACTGCAATCATGTCTCCTAGAAATGACTTATATACTACTGAGTTGTTTTTCCAGTTCCGTTTTGATGGGGATTGTTATTGTTAGATGGATTACGTTCACAGACAGTGCTTTCAATCGAAGGAAGTGTGTATCTATACTCCAATGTGGATTGGTTTTGGCAACAAAATCCCTTCAGTGAAGGTTAGGGAACAATTGTGGTTTCAGTAAAAATGTCCATACTGCTAACATGTTCTGTCTCGTCCTTTAAGTCACTGTTGACTTTATCAAATATTAACCAAGACAACAATTTTTCCTTAACCTAACCAAAGTGTTGTGACCACCCAACATAGCCATAAAATCATGCTTTTGTGACTGTAATTTGGCACTGTGGGAAAACAAATGAAAAACATTATCAATGAAAATGTATGATCAGTATCAACATTTTGCAGTATGTACAGTATATACATAATTTCAAGGAAACATGGTTGCCTTCAGTCAACAGTGGTTTAAACCAACTGTACTCAATTAGTTTTATTGTCCTAATCTTAACCAGACCTTCACCATAGTGATATCATATCGGTCATTTGGGAGCAAACAGACAAATTACCTCTTTTGCCATTTACGTATGTGTACTGGGTGGATGGAGCAGTTGATTCACAGGATACTGACCAAGGTTGAAATGTGAAAGGCAGACATAGACACACACACATGCACACAAAATAGGGGAAGGAGTGCAAGAGATGGGACCCAGGTGTCATGCTGAAATGACAACTCCCAAGTAAACTGCTACATGCCCAGACATCTTTCTTCTTCACACACACTTTCCTTGCCTCCTTCTCGCACACACACACTGTTATTTTTTTCATCTCGGACTGACACTCCATCATAAAAACACCATTCCCTCACCGCCTTGATATAACTTTTATTGGCCCTCTATTTTAGATCTATTTCAGATGTTGCACAGTGGCTGTAGAACTGTGTTTTATGGCCTTTACAAGTGCTTAACTGTCAGCACTGCATGTTGCCTATTTCTCCAGATGCGCACATTTCTGTTTCATTACTAACTAGTGATAGATTGATGGCCGGTTAGTGCCCCTGTGCATTTTTCTGAGTGGGAACACGATTGGGTGGTTTGACTGCAAACGCTTCAAAGCCCTGAATCATTACACCGATATGGACTTGGTGTTGCAAACGCTGCTCTTGTCCATCAAGTGTGCTGTTGCTGAAAGGGCAAGAATATAGTGATATGGCTGCTTTTCCTTTCCTGAAGTTAGCATTTCTTTTTCTTTTCAATAAGGGCAGTCGTTTCCAACCTTTTTTTTTTCTCGATTTTTGGGTGCCCTCTCAGATGAATCCATTTGATATGTTCATATGTTCATTTGAACTCTGAAATGATTTTAAACTTTATGTTTTTTAACACAATTTAAAAGTGAATATTTAGATTTTTTATTAATATTTAGTACTTCTAATTAGAGTGTCAGGAGCTCGATATTTCCACAATTTATTTATTACTTTCACACCTCCACCAGTGCCTCCATCAGGGGGGTATTCTATGCTACTCATGGCTTCACTACCATCTTAAAATACGATGACACAATGGGGCCTGATTGCCAACATTTGTTATTTTTTGTTCACTATTAAAGAAGTCTCTCCTGAACAGGCTTTTTCCCTTAGGAAAGCTATTCTTAAAAGTTCAGAATAGAAATAGAAGGTTGGTCTAAGGTTAGCGCTGTTGGATCAAAGAATAACAGCTTAACATCCGACAGACAAATCAAAATTTAAACCTATTCAGACAAACCACTGATTAGACTGGAAAGAAAAACTGGGTTCCCAAACTATTTTGAGCCCAATTGCCCCGTTGTGGTTCAGTAATGATCTGAAACTGAAAAAAACATATTCAAAATCAAAGGATATTTTGTGGGAAATGTGGTTACAACAGTATTCTTCCCTGTCATGCAACACTGTGGGGACATCGACGAAATGGAAGATTTAATCATTTAATCGTTCTGCTTTTGGGTCCAAAACTGTTTCAAATGTAAATAATACATAGTGTTTATCCATGTTAGGATAGTCATTATTGAAGAAAAGTCATCAATACAACAGGCGATTCCAAACTTACATAAAAGTGTAATTTCTATTTTTTCTAATGAGCTGTGCTTCTCTACAATCTTGGTCCGCCTGTCAATTGCCTCCTCTGTTCGCCATCTGGAATTCAGAGTTAGTAATTATGTGCTGGGTCATTTAGCACCAGGGGCAGAATGTTAATACTGGCAAGGTTTGTGTATGCACAAACAAGCACAAACCATACATACACTGAGCTCTTTCCTCCTGGCACGTCAGGTTATCATTCTCAAGGAGCTGGGCAGGCTTTGCTGAGCTGCTGTGTTAATTAGCCTTCCTTGACATATGTATTCAGATCTGTCTTTTTCTGTCTACCGCACACCCTCTCTTCACACTTATGCCATCACCTTATAAGTCCATGCCACCTTTTATTTAATTCAGAAAGCTCTCTGGTGTCCAATCAATGCTCTCGCTACACTATACCGCAGGAGTGAGAATTAAGGATACGTCTAAACCCAGTGGTATAAAATGAAAAAGTCATGCATACAAAAAGAGAAATCTACTCAGGAATCTGTCATTAATGTCACACCTGCTCACATCATCATCCTCTCTCCCTGCTGAAGGTTTGGTACCAGCTCCCTTGTGTGATGCCAGTGTCCTTGACACACTCTCCCCTCCCATAATGGACTCATTGTCATTCCATCCACACTCAAGGTGGAAACTTTCTCAAGTGGTCTCTCTCTCTCGCTCTCTCTCTCTCCGCCACCTTTTTGTGTCTCTTTCAGTTCCTCTCTCTTGCTTTTGCACTCCATTTCCATCACTCGCTGTTGTATCTTTTTTTATTCTTGTGCAGGCGGGTGCACGCAAACACCCGAAACTTCTGACTTTTCCTCCCTTTTAATTTACTTTCTCCCCCTGCCGTTCTTGCTCCTGCCGCTAAGGTTGCGCATAGACCACCTGCTGCAAGACAAACACACACTCATACACACTCAGACATTACATTACCCAACTGTGGGCATATGCGTGAGCTTTTTTTGTCCGCATGATCAAGCAATACCCAAGCTTTAGCCCAAAGCAAACAGCCCTGTTTAAGATGCAAAGGATACAACAGCGCAGGTATTAGAGGGAGGATACGAACTGGTGGAACTAATAAGCCTCAAGCTCGATTGCCCTCTCTCTCTCTCTACTTTTGCTCTCCTTTCCTCATTCTGTCTCTCTCTTCTCTTGCAGCCAATTTATTAAAAGTCAGCTTATCTTTCAAGGTGTTTGATCGGGGGAATGAGAAGAGGGGATTGCAAATAGACAGAAAAGGCTAGGAAGCCGGTCATTTTATGAAAATTGTCTCAGAAGTGTCACAGAACCTCGTAATCAAACTGGAAACTTTCATTAAACAGTCATTACAAATGTGTACCATCCTCACTTCACCCCTCATAATGAAAAAAAACCCAGCTGAGTGTTTCAAATACAATTTGAAAAAACAGACAAATGATCTGCTGTTCAGACAGACAATATCAAGGTAGACATGTTTGAAACTAACTGTACAGAAAATGGTCAATTTAGAGTCTGACCAAGTGATCTTTTATTGTTAAAACTGACTTTGTAGGTACACTTGCTAAGTCTAGTCTAACTGCTAAGCTCAACTACAATTTCCTCAAAGTAGTACCAATATGTCCTCTGCACATATAAAGTAATCTGGGGTAGGTAGGGGTAGAAATAATGCTTGGAAAGTGTCGTTGCCAGGGATCAAGTCTCAACTCATACCTTATATTACCTGTGCCAGTGTGTTCACTTTAGGTTTATATTTCAATTATTTTAGTTTGTAGTTTTAGTTTTTTTTCTCATTTGTGCGTGATTCAATTCTGACCTTGAATCCTGGCTGATTTAGTTTCCAAACAAGAACTCTGTCATTTAAGTAGTTTTCCTGAGTTTAGCTGGCCCCAAACTTTATTCCCTTATTCAATGTGTCCTTCACAGGGCGACATCATTTGTCTGTGCCTTCCAAAAACCCACTGTTTGAAATGAAATCTGTTTTACATGTGACAAAGCTGTGGTTAAGGTCTGGTTATACTGTTACTTTGTTCAGGTTAGGAGACCTTCGTTGTCATGGTTACAGTAATAGACGTGGATAAGGTTATGGAACAATCACCTGACTTACTCCTTTGCTCCCGTCATTATTATCAAAACTGTACTACATGTATTATATAACTAACGATTATATACATATTTGATATCCACAAGTTACAGGCCTAACATGCCACGTGATGAAGGAACATGCAATAATCTTTTCTGTACAGTCGACAACATTTGTTGGCAGATCAGAGTTTCTGACACGGATGAGGACAGTTGTTGGACAGAATGAGCCGATTTACCCAAAACTTATAAACAGAATTTATTTATTTGACTTGATATCATAAGACAATCCTGTAACATTATATAGTATAATTAGATCAATGCTGCACACTGTTTGGTTGGCTGAAATGACTTAAATCAAGTATAAAAAACATTATGAGGAGAATAGTTACTCAAGAAATTCTTTTGTGCATATTAACAGCAACATTTGAGTTTGAGTCCTTGCCTGACTATATGAGAATGACACCTTTTAGTATTTTATATAACATGGGGCACGGCTGATTGCTGTTGATATGCACCAGGGAACAAATCTCTGATGTTATTTAATAAAAAAAATTTATGTTTATTGCAATTTCTATATAAACCCCCTTGCCTTTGAAAATGGAAATATAAATACAGACTCAAATTTACTTGACAGCTTCACAACTCTCTTTAAGGCCTTTCATTTTTTTGTCCTGGTAATTATTCCGACTGCATCTTCCATCTAGTAACTGCAAAGCTCGTTCCTGCTCCTCCTGTTTTCAGTGTCACGCTCCAGCATTGAGTCAAAGTTAATCGGCTTTATTGTGCATTTCTATTGCGCTGCAGAGCTTGGCATGAGCAAAAAAAGATAATGTGTGTTTATGAGCTCCAATCTTCTAAATTTGTATTAGATGGCTTAATTGGGGCAATATCTTAAGGAAATCTTGTAGTGCTTTTGCACCCAAGGGAACACAGTGTATTTTGCCACACTGCAAGATATTTTGTAAAGCAAGGGGAGCTTCTACAGAAATGGTTGAGGTGGCAGGGCAGCTCGGATTGAAATGTTAACAAATTTTTCATTCCAGTTCCCAAGGTGCCGGTTCACACAGTGCTGAAGGAACTTTTAATTACATTCACGACTCGCAGCGGAATGACTAATGAGAATTTTAGGCTTTGTGGATCGTTGCCATTATTTTTTTTAATTCACTCCTCGTGTATTCCACTTAATTGTACCCAGCTTCCCCGTCAGTGGTTGAGCTCAACTTGTAATATATGTGAGCGAGTCCAGTGCATTTATTTGAATATGTGGGGTGTTTAGGTCCTTTAGGGTATGTTTTGGGTGAAAAGCTAATAGAGCATATGGTAAATCTCCCTATTTAAAGATTCCTTCCAAGTATGCTGTCGGCTGCTGAGCGCATTTTCAGGAGTCATGTGGTTACAAACATTCTTAAAAGGAGAATTCAGGGTTTTGTTGAGCAAATAGTCTGAGCTGTTTCGAGGGGTAAACCAACCTAAAGTCATGCTGGGACGTTCCATTTTACTCTTGCTTCTCTGAATATGTGATTGCTTTGATCGTGTTAATTATGGGAACTAGCTGGAGGTCAAACTTTAAATTTTCTGCTACCAAACTGAGTAAGGTTGACACACATCTCAAGGTTTCAGTGTTTGTGTGATTCAGTCAGTTCTGGCCCCATACACCGTTGTCGCCATGGTAACGCTTTTTCTTCCTATCTCTCGCTGCCATGTAACCACCTTGCACCTGTCTGGAGCGCGTCTTGGGAGGTCTTATCTGGTTTTGACTTTGTCATTCTTCACTCGGCAGCGTTTGGGGAGGGATGAATTCACAATGACTGAAAAGCTGCAAACAGGAAACACAAGCCAGCTTTTCAAGACAGGCATGTTTTTCTTCTGCTGACAATTTGTGAAGCCGCAGAGGAAAATGCAATGGGAGTTGGTGGTGTTGGTAGGAATACAAGAGCTACCTGTATCGGGTCTCACACCTGGGTTCTTGGCATTAAAAGATGCACTTTAAGACTGGCACATTATACCTGGCACAAATGTCAGATCAATTGTATATATTGTAGCACTATTGACTGTGCTAACCCCCTTACACTGAGCAGGGACTGTCCAATCCTAGTTTAGCAAACATAAAGGCACTATCAAAGTCTTTATACTTTTTTAAGCAGTGCGCGAGCAATATTTAATTCGTTTGGATGGACGTGTCTTTTTCCAACATGTTCAAAAAACAAAACACAAGAACAAAAGGAATGTGATTCCCTACTCTAACATTAGCTGTAATTAGCCCGTCTGGCTAACTAGCTTACCCCCTGCAGTAGTAACTGAGCATTACTTCCAAAGCCAAGGGGCACAACATCAATCATCAAGTCATCGACTAGTTAGCTAGTTAGTTAGCTAGCTGAGCCAGATGTGAACAAATTATGTTAAAAAACTGTTCCCAACTACCTTATAAACTGTGTTTCCCCATAGATTTTAGGGTACATGTAGCTTTAGTCCATGTAGCCTTCAAGTACATATTTTTACATATTTTTGTTTGAAAATTATTCCACTAGAGTCAGCAACTCATGGAGCCAATGTTAGCTCAAGTAGTTAGCGAGCTACAGCTTATTTGTCAGCGACAGTTGACTGTCACTTCATCCAGCAAATTGACGGTTGTCAGCTAGAAAAGAGAAGCCGTGTTTTGTCTCTGTCTGAAATCAAGGACCCATTGTTTTAAAAATGACAAAATTACTGCATATGTTTTGTTTGAGAATGAAGAGATTGACATGGGTAGCAACAGGGGTGTGGGCCTTTGTCAACTGTCATTTCCACCATGTCTGGGTACTATGTACGTTATCATTAATTGTCTCAGCTCATCTCAAAAAGGTACTCAAATTTACTTCACGTCGTTCCTTTTTGCTTATACATCAATTTTCACACACTTCCCTGTCTCAGTAATCCATCCTCTTCTGTTTTTGTCCTTGTCTTGTTTCTTAGAAAGAAGGCACCTCAGATCTAGCTAGAGACTTGGTTTCTTTCTGTTTGTTCTTTCGGCACAATGGGGACCTGTGAGGAAAAGTGCTTTCTTTGCTCTTTGAGTCCAGAGGGCCCCATCAAACTTCAGGTGCACGTAGAGGAGGGGTGGAGGTAGTCTGTTTCATAAATCTCACTTCACTCTCTCTTTTATCCTTCCCAGTAATAATTTTCATCAGAATATGCATTCTTCCTTTGTCTCTGTATCAGCAGATTTAATGAATTTAACACCTTACAAGAAGAACAATCACATTACTTATTTTTGGAAATAAGGAAGA
The DNA here is from genome assembly GCF_905237075.1 of Dicentrarchus labrax. Classification (NCBI taxonomy): domain Eukaryota; kingdom Metazoa; phylum Chordata; class Actinopteri; family Moronidae; genus Dicentrarchus; species Dicentrarchus labrax. The sequence continues at coordinate 14,209,218 of NW_026136724.1, read as the reverse complement.
AATGAGAAGCTAATTTCACTCCTCTGAAACTTAATTTAAGAAAAATAACTTAACGGACACAAAAAACTATTTCTGTCTCTTTGAGATGATTTATTTTGTGTTTCACTGCAGTTAATGATGGCAAACCAGGAGCAGTGATTCCGCAGTGATAACACAAAACCTCATCCTGATGTATTCTGCTGTTTTAAAAAGTTGGAATCATCTAAGCTCAAAAGAAAGACAGTGGCTACTCACACATTGAAGAGGTTGAGGCCAATGCGATAGAGGCGTTTTCGCATGACGTCAGTGGACAGCGTGGGAGATTTACAGCTGGCGGGGTTCTCACAGTGGTAGCGTGGCAGGCTGAGGATCATGGCCTGCAGTGCTTCCTTGGACGAGGCTTCAGATGTGGAGCGTGCCTCTGTTGATGTGCTGCTGCTGCTCATCTGCTCTGAGCTGTTGTCTGCTATCTCGGAGCCACACCTATTGACCTCCAGCGGCTCTACCACGGGCGAGCTCCTCAGCAGTACAGCCTCCTGTGGTGGAGGAATGTAAGAGGGTTCTGTGGGTGGTAGTGTCACCACCACAATCTCCTCTGGGCTTTGAGGAGCAGCCATCTTATCCAGAGGGGTAAGGAGGGTTTGCTCCTCCTCCCCCAGCTCTTCTTCACTTGGAGGAGGAGCAGGGAATTCAACATCCTGCTCATCTCCTTCTATTTCTGATTCTGGTGGTGGTGGGGGTTCTTGTGGGGGCGGTGGGGGATCTATGGGTTCAGCCGGGACCTCTGCAGGAGGAGGAGGGGGGTCTTGCGAGGGGACAGAAGGAATAGAAGCTGGAGTGGAGTTTGTTGTTGTGAAAGTGGGTGTAACAGAGGTGTAGGCTCCTTCTTGTTGGACACTGCCGAGGGTGACAGAAGTGGATGATTCCAGGACTGAAGATGAGACACGGAAGTTCTGGCTATCGATCTGTACTGTCACATCCCGGAACGCCATCATAAGCTTGCTCGCGCTTCTTGACAGGTCACTCGGGTCCACTGGGCCTTGAGGAATAGTTGACTCTCCCACACCACCTCCCTCTCCTCCTCCTCCTCCTCCACCTCCCACTCCTGCTGCTGCTGCTGCTGCTGCTGCTGCTGCACTGAAGGAGTCGGCACTGAACTGATAAGTGCCGCCTTCTTGCAGTGAGCACATGGTCTTCAGGCTCCAGTTGCTGAGTGCATCGTCTATGGACTTTGCCAGTGACTGGACCTGTTCAGTGAATGAGTCTTCCAGGTCGGTCAGGGTGCCACCAACTGTGGTGGGCAGAGATGGTGAGCGCACCAATGGGATGCCTGCCAAGTTGTAGCCTTCTGCCAGGGCCCGTTCAGCGGAGAAACCTTCCGTGTTTTGGACACGGACCTTGCGCAGGGAGATGCGTCGAGGAAGACGACTCTCAAGCAGCGAATTGCGGATCTTCTCAAAGTTCTTGCTGAGCTGGTACTGGCGGAAGGCAGTCTGGATCTTGCAGGCAGCGCGGCGGGAGATGAGGTGGCCACCGTATTTGAGCTCTAACATTTCGATCTATAAAATAGAAGAGAGGATACAAAGGGCAAAAATGAATTGCTGGAATTTCTGTACATCACCAATTCATTACATCAGGACAACTTGCAATTACTGATAAACACAACTGTCAGGACTCAAATATGACAGTCATAGCTGCATGTTGATTAGAAATTGATGAACAAACACAGATACACACAGATAGGTAAGGATAGGTAAAAACATTGGCATGGGCTCCTTATCTGTGACAACCATAATCCCCAATAACACAGACATCTGTATTTGGTTAGGGAGCATGCACGCCATGTCACTACCAGCGTTTAAACATTTTTAATATTCTCTTGCCTGTGGAGCATGGAAGATGATTATGGTATATGGGTTGAATAGCGGTGTGAAAAACCAGGTGGAGCGTTGGTGGAAAATAAATGAGCTGGACATTAAAAGAGGAATGAGATAATTGTGGTATGAAAAGAAAAATAAATGAAAATCCCAGGAGATGAAAAGGGTTGTAAAGTCCAACTTCTGGAAGGAGTAGGCAAAATTCAAATATTAAAGTACTCCAAATTCAAATAATAATATCCTCAGATGGTTCAGTAATTCTATTTTGCAAGCAGGCTTTGTAATGTGTGTACTGAAACTATATACAGCAGTTTGGTCAAAGCCACAGTTTGGAAAGGAGAGCACAGTAAAGGCTGACTCATGGCATTTGGACAAACTGTTAATTTCCTCAGCAAATAGAACTCATAATCTCTGCGAATTCCATAGAGAGGTCCTCCACGCAACTTTAAATTGTCTGAAACTGAACAAGCCATTAATCTTGCCTGTGAAAAATTGCTCAAATGCTGTGGGAACTAGATAGAGACGTTATATAGCCGCACTCATCTGGCAGCAGCTCAAACACCAGATGAGACCTCTTTGAGTTTCCCAGAACAATCAGGGTGTGGGTATCTTTGGAAGTGCCCAGAAAGAGCTCTTATCTTTTTGAGTCACTCTGAAATCCTTTTCATTCAGACTAAATCAATGAATATAATTCTGTTTCTGTTCTAACTTATTCAAGGGCACGAGTGTGGAGGAGGATTCAGCTTTGAAAAGAATAGCAGTGTCACATTCTGTCACTTTACAAATATGAATAAATGTACACGTTCTAAATATACTGCACAGAAGGTGCACATTAAAAATAGCATGGCATTTAATTCTAGGGAAAAGAAATCCTTGCTTTTCCCTCCCTCAGTGTTTTCTTTAGAAGCTGGCTTCTTGTATCAGGGTGATGAAACATGAGGATTAATTTGGTTCAAGTAAAATATCCGCCCTGTAAATGCAATTGAACGAATGGTTAGCATGGGCACGAAGGATCAAAATTTGACTTTTTGGCCGCTAATCTCCTTTCGCTTTAGTCCTGGACAAAGTCACCCAACCACCCTGTACGGTCTCCTGATATGCTGTAATGCCTCAAAGGTTTGCAATTTGTGATAAGTGGTTAGTTCAACAAGATGCAGCCTCTGCCGTTGTCACTGGAGGAATGGAATCACATACAAAGCTCTTTAGAAAAGTGAAATGACACTGAAAATCCATCTTATCTACTCCATTTACATTTCGCTGCAGAGCCTCAGCAGGCAAAGTGAGACATACTGAAAATATTAAGGTGGTTTCTGAATAGGACGGCGGTTTGGAGCTCTACTGTATCTGCTGACGGCCACTTCTCAGTAGCTGTCAGCTCTTGCAGACTTGTCAAACTCAGCCTGAATATTCATCACTTTTTAATCTGGATTGTTCTGTGACTGCGCTGTGTGCACTCTTGAAATGACAAGGTTAGCCTTATCGTCATGACTGCACTCCAAAATAGACCTTGTCTAGGGTTTGTTTCGTTTTTTAAGTTAGACGCAGAGGTAATATGATTGACCTCATTACTCAGAAAGGTGTCCTTCATCAGACAAATTCTGCAACGAGTTCCACTGCAGAGGTGCCCTTGAATGTGAGAAAGGGCCGTCAGTGTGGCTGCGTTTGATTAAATGTGGCAGTCGAGCTTGTTTGTTTTGCCTTCTGCGTAAGCCGGGTCGGGGATGATGAATAAAGCATTTGGGTCACGTTGCTTTCTTTATCAGAGTGAGTATCTGATATACTTTGCCATTCAGATGGAATTACAGCCACCAGGAAGAGCTGGGACATGATGTATAGTGGAAGGAAGCATGAAGAGATGGAAGAAAGTAAGAAAAGAACACAGGATTTGATGCCAATCGAGCAAGCATTGTGTTGGGGCTAGAGATGTGCCGGTATACCAAAGTGTGCTTAAACACTCTCAATACAAGCAACTTCTTTAATTACTGTGATTATCAACATTCAAAACCTCCAAATTCCAACGGACAGACGACCAGGCTGATTGTGTACTTGGCTTTAGCTGCTCTGTCAAAGACCAGCTACCAGCTAACATTATCTAGTAGACCTACTTTATGGGTTGCTAGATTGAGAGCATGCATCTTACATGACCAACAAAGAGGAAAGCTGTATATTAGATGGCACATATTGCATTCTTCCTCATGGTTTAGCTTCAACTCTGTCTGTATTTGTTAGTAGTGAGTTAGTAGTTAGTGCTGCAGCCAAGAACAAAACTATGAGGGCGGTGAGTGAAAAGAGTGAAGTTGGGGACCAGACAACCAAACCATACATTTTAAGTAATGTCCAGTTAAACTTAAAAACACAAATACAACAACAATACTATCTTCTCCTCCTAGGGGAAAGCTGGACTTCGAGCCTAAAGGTACATCGTGTTAATACTGTGATATTTATCGCCACAATAATCGTGGCATGAAAATTTGATACCGGCACATCCTAGTTGGGACCTGACTACCGCTTAGAGAGCTTAGCATCTATTCTACAGGGGGGAAAAGAAACAGCAAAAAGATGGATGAACAGAGCACTGAAGAAACACGAAAACAAGTGGCTCAGGGTATTGCGGAGGAGGCAAGATATAGAAAGAGGTGGCGAGACGGATGACCGCGCCAAGAGTGGCACTGCTGAAAATCCCCCCCCCCCATTAACCGACTGTCAGTTCTACCTCTGATCACTTCACTAAGCGCTGATGGAGAGAGATTATTCCGGAGACGCAGTGCTTTGAGAGAACGGTGATGGCACTGCTCCGTTCCACAAGGGTGTCTAAATCGATTTTGATGGGCAGATCAGCACCATGCTGACCTCATGTTCCCCTTTCAATGAGGGGGAAAACAGGTGGAAAACAAACCAGTGCAAAGTGGCACAGCACTGCCATTCTACATGGAGAACTAACACTGAGTGGAAAAGGTGCAAGTGTATAAATGGGACATGTAAATATTTAAAGTCAAGGACATAAAATGAAGTATTCATTTCTTTCATGTGTATATGAGTATAGGAAATTTTAGAAAATAGAAATAATAAAAAAATGTACACATAAGCTCAAATGCAGTAATTTAAAAAAAAATATCTTCCAGTTGCAAGAGCAAAGGCTGATTTTCAGCATGATGTTGGCTTGAAATATGGGACTTTCTCTGTCTATATATAAACTATTAAGAGGCTTTGGAAAAGGAATGTGTTTTAGTCTGGAAATGTTTGCGCAGCAAATACAAACGTGTCTCAGAACTAAAGGTCAACCAGAAGTACAATACACAGCATGGTTTTTTTTGTGATTTTGAGAGGCAGATTTTGGTATTTAGCGTCATGAGCCATGATTATTACACCCTCTCTCTTCCTTTGAGCATTATAAGAGATTTTCCTAAGATAACCTGGCATTACACGTCTGCTTTAACCTTCTGCTTAGCAATGCTAAAGCTGGATGACACATTTTACTTGTGACACCTTTAAGGACCCCGTTAACCGATAGAAGTCTACGAAATTTAGATTTTAGAGTTCAGTATTTCTCCATGCATGAGCTACAATAGCAGGCACAGTGAGTATGGGATGTTAGTACTAACATTGTATTTAAAATTACAGTGTGTGGGGAATCGGTTTGGTTAATTGTTAGGGAGTCCAACCAATTGAAAGCAATTTTTCAACATTTTGGGAAATATGCTTATTTGCTTTCTATGACAATGTTTTTTTTAATGTTGTTAACATTGATGTTTTGAAGTTTTACAGGACAGCAACAATATGTTAAAAATGTTCAATTTGTGAAATGTCAATACCAGTCATAAAGCCCTCTCTGTTAATTTATCAGTTTAGCCCCAAATCAATCACTATTAGATTCCATGGGTCTCCTCTTTAAATGTGCAAGAAAAGACTGATGTGTGTAAGTAAAACAGCAGATAATCGGATATCATGTGCTGCAGAAATAAGGGGCAAAATGCAAAGCCATGATTATTAGCTTTCAAGCTCATGCACACTGTCTTACAGCACAGAAACATCTGCATGATTAATGAGATGATTATATAAGCGCAAAACTGGGACACAACTAATGCTGACTGTATTACAAAATGAGGATGACAATAAAAGACTTGATGTCATCTGAAGATGGGGATCCGTTAAGCTGATTCATCCTTGACCAAAGTCAGTTACCGCAAAAGGTCAGTGGTTACTGGAAGACTCACTCTGACGCACACAAAAACCAGGAATTAATGAAAAAATTGGATGATATTGACAGTCAAAGTCGAAAAAAAATTAGATGAGATGATACATTTTCACTTTTCTCAGCAGCGACCTACTGTACAATGTCATTAGATTTGCTCATCCATCCCTTTGCATCAGCAGTTTTAAGACAAGCAACTATTGAACTTCTTGTAACAGAAAAGACGTTTTGAACGATAGCCCTTTTCTTATATTCATGCACTTGTGCATTTGAGTTTAATTATGAGTGAATACAAGCCATCAAATTTAACCTTTTACTGTTAAATGCTTCGCTTAATGGAGATTAGCTTTTTGATTTATTTACTCGAGTGGAGATTTGCAGCAATTACAGAGCAGAAGTAGTCGTTTAAAATCGGGACTCATCCCCTATCACTTCATCATCCTGTAAAACGAAAGGCTTCGCAGTCAGCAAAGACAGAGGCCTCTCCATTTGATGAACAACTTTTTGGTCAATTTGTCAGTGCTATATAAACAGGGGGAAACCAGTGTTGTGTTCCTAAAGCTTTGGCTGAGAGAGTGTAAATTGACTCAGAGCAAATGAAAATGCAGATGAGTCTGAGAAACACTGTGTCACCTAAAAACAATTTAAAAAGGAATTCAAATGATCTTGAGATGACGTTAGTTGGCGTTAAGACTAACCTGAGTGACCCCGGTGGCAGTGGGTTTGTGGGCTGCTAATTTTTTGCTAAATTTGTCAATTCACAACAAACAACAATATACCAGTACCAGAGACCGGCAGGATTTTCATGCAAAAGCTGTGCTGATTTTGCTTATGTAGTGTATATGGGGTGGTCACATGGTGAAAATGTTTCTCTGAATTCGTTGCGTGCTCATTCTGAACCTTTCATTGTTGTGTCTCTGCTGTGGCCTCTATAAGTCACATAATTGTTAACATGAACAACTCTCTTTATCATATGTGTTGCAGCTGGTGATGCAAAACCTTTTTTTAGTATTGCCTGTAAGTTTGTATTACAAACTGTAAGATACATTACTGAATGGCAACTTAACAGAAACAAGTTAAGATATTGATATTGATCTAAATCATCGGAAGTCCTTTTGTGAGACTTTCTTGGAATAACTTTGGTGTTCTTATAAACAGTCATACTGATTAACATTTAATATTATTTTGCAAACTTCTACTATTTGTCATCCTAGAAAATAACATAAATTCTAATTCTCAACTGTATCTTTCTAAATTTCATATTTACAAATTCAAATTTACAGGTATAAAGCCTAACTTCTTAATTTTCACATAGCAGCTCAAAGAGTACACTCACTCCAGTTCCTTTTCTATTATTCCTGAGGCTGTAAAAATAATTTATTTTTTACTTAATTATTTAATTTGAAATTAATTATAACTCCTACTGGCTAGAGTTTTTTTTTTTTAAAGTGTTTTTTGTATTGTATGGAACAAGGAATTTGTTCTTGTTCATTTATCTCATTAAAGAAGAAACAATTACAGAAATGCATATTAATGTAATGCACAGAATTGCCTACAGCATGAAAATAACATGCTAATTTGCCAGCATTCTACTATAGGGCATAATTAAACATTAAATGACATTTTAAATTCAAATCAGTTTGAAAAAAACACGGAAAAAGTTGAATTGGAGGTTTAACGCTCTAGCTGAAGTGAGTTGACGCTTAACTACTTCGTCATGAGGTTCTTCCCCAGCAATCAAGGTATTGCTCACAGATCCAATTACCCTGACATTGATCCGTAGAGGCATCAAGCCCCTGCACCACCCCACTGTACAGACAGAAGATCAATCTCGCTGATCTCGTATCTCCTGCATTGTTGACAGGGAGATAGTGGAAGAGGGGGAACTTTCAGATGTGAGATTAAAAGAGTGAGAATGGAGAAAAGAAGGGTGATGCGGGTTAGGAGCCGATGTTAAAAGAACCTTTAGTCTTGAAAAGGAAAGCGAAAAGAGTAAGGAAATGAAGGCAAAACTGAGTGAAAATGGAGCTGACCGAGAGTGAAATAAAGCAACCATCTCACTCAAATGCATTAGTTTCAGCGGCCAGTCGCTTGGAAGATGGATTTTAGTAAACATCCACCACAATGCTTCGGTAGCTAATCTTATAGGTTTTCCTCTCATTCACTGAATTTAAAAAAAATATTGACACAGAGGGACACAATCCAAATGACACTGACCCTCACACCACTGAATAGATTTATCTTCACAGTCTATGGATGGTGCCCTGAGGCTGAGAAACACTTAACACCAGAGCGACTCTGTTTACTGATTGTTCTGAGTTATTGATTAAGAGGTCAAGTGCGCCACACCACACTTACAGAGACTTTAATGGAAGTCAAAACTTAAGGGAGGCAGGTCAGCAACATTTGTGCTACATAAAGAAACCAATGAATCCATAAACATTGTAAAATTATTACAAAATATGCATGATGTGCATTTGTTATATTCAGGTCTGCAACTAACAGATATTGCCATTGTCGATTAATCTGAAAATACCGGTTTGCTCAATTAAATGTCAGAAAATAATGAAAAATGCCTATTACAATGTCCAACAGTGCAAGTTAATGCCTTCAAATGTCTTGTTTTGTCCTACCAACAGTTCATAATCCAACATAATCCAAAAATAATCAATTCACATTGTTTCACATTTCTGCCTGAAAATTGACAAGGAATTGAAGAGGTATTCCATCCATTTTGTATTACACTTCCTTAAGGTTGGGGGACTCGCATGAGAAAGACTAAAAAACTGGTTACAATTGAAGCAGCAGAAGCAGATACCCTGCCTTTTAGTCCAGGATCATGTTCCAAAAACTCTGGACCCTAAACTTCCCATAATGCAACATAACAGCGTTTTTCATTAGACCATCTCTGCCTCCTTAATATGCCCACTTCTTTAAAACCCCACACCTTTGCAACAACATTGTAATATAAGCAAACTGTTCAACTTCAGAAGTTTCATGTGATGGGAAAACTGAATTTTATCCATGGAATGGTCCTTTAAACTGCAACTGTAACAAACTGATCAGGAGCCCCAAAAGTTAGACCCAAACTCTGCTGCCTTACCTGGTCGAAGACTCATGGACTGAAGAATGTCGGTTAGATGGATGATAATGAAAACGGATGGCGAACGTTTGATGGCTCTTGAAATGGAGATGATTATGTAATGATTTCCAAGCCCCTGATGGACAGCATGATAAGAACACAAACATGAGAACATGGAAATGCATGTTTAAATACAGTCACAGTTCATAGACACATCAGTTTCAGACAAAATCGGTTTAACTGGCTGTAATAAGATGAGAACAGATAACAGTCGCATGCATTTTCTCAATGGAAATGAGGGCTTTTCATCATCCAAAGTATCTCATAATGCAGCAGAGAAACAAGCTTTTCATTTATGCAGATACAAATGCAACTTGTTTGCAAATTGTCTTTATTTTACCCTGACGTGTGTATGTGTACGTATGCAAGGCTGCCAAAACAATACAGTGTATAAGACCTGAACCTAAAAGTGAATGCACATGAGCCACTCTATGTTCAGTAAATTACAGCACAGCAGTGAAATACCTGGGGATAGATTATATAGTACTCTCACAAAACATACTTTCACAATCCAGACTTGGTGAAAGATGAAACCATGTGAGGATGCTGATGAGATGATGACATGGCAATGACCATGAATGGTTAATGATAATGAAGAAAAGGAAGCTCATCATTAGTTGATACAGTTTTGAAGTCTAGAAGTGCCGAAAGCGATCAATACAACAAACAAACAAAAATAAAAAGTCTCATCAAACACCAACTTTTCCCCCCCAAACCAAAAGTCCTCCTCCTCAGACAGAAAAACTAAACATCACAAACATGTCAGACCACAAGACGTACAATACACACAAGCCAAAGTTACTGTACCTGCCGCCCTCCCACTCCCCTCACCACACACCAACCCTCACCCCTCCCCCGTCCCCAACACAACCCTACCTGCTTATTTTTGAGGTCAAGCGAGAGCTCATAGTCGGAGGTGGCGGAGTGCGAGCCGGCCCCGTTGCGCTGCACCCTCAAGGGCGAGGCCGTGTGGTGCAGGCTGGCTCTCCTACCCGCCCCACCTCCTTTTGCTCCTCCCCCTTCCTCCTCCTCCTCCTCTTCTTCCTGTGCTGCCTCGGCCTCACGATGCTCGGCCTGTGCCTCCTCTCCCTCTTGCTTTGCCTCCACAACTTCTTCCGACTTTTCCTTCTCTTGCTCCCCCACTGTCTGCTCCTCTCTGCAAGGTGAAGGGGCTTTAGGGGTGTCCTGCGCTGCTTCCTTGCAAGGAGCCTCGACTTGGGGCTCAGGCTCAGGCTCAGGCTCAGGCTCAGGCTCGGGTTCGGGTTCGGGTTCGGGTTCAGGTTCGGGTTCAGGTTCGGGTTGGGGCTCGGGCTCAGGCTCTGCCGCAGGCTGGGGTTTTGGTTCGGGTTCTGGCTGAGGTTTGGTTTCGGGCTGGGGCTGAGGTTGAGTCTGTGGTTGGGGCTCCGACTGTGGCTGTGGCTGTGGTGGTTGAGTCTGTGGCTGAGTCTCTTGCTGCTGGGGCTGTGGTTGTGGTTGTGACTCGACCTCACTCTGCAGCTCCCCCTCTCCTCCCTTCCCTTCCTCCCCCAAAGACGAGTCTGGAGAAAGGTCATCGCTGCAGAAAGGAGGAGAAAACGCAGAGTGAGGTTGCTGCTGCATCCGTGGTGAGCTCTGACCTCTTCTCCAGGCTGCCTGGGTTAGTGGTAAGAAGTTGACCCTTTTTTTTTTTTTTTTTGTATGATCTCACTCAATCTGCTACCAACTGTGTGCAGGGCCAGTTCATCTGTCTACCTGCTCTGTTCTGTCTGCTTCTCTTGTCTGTCTACACACTGACAGACAATGAAACGCAGGCAAAACGTACAGCACAGAACAGCTGACAAAAACCACAGTGCACAGGAGTGAAAAAAAAAAGATCAAAAGCGATTATTTATTTCAGAAATCTTCAGGAGAGAAAGTGTGAAAAAAACAAGGACGTTGACAGCCAATAGTGACACACACCCAACGCACACACACAAACATGGGGGGGGGGGAGACTGTCATGCAGCTAATACAAATGTCTTTTAAACTATATTTGCGCTTGTATATGTGCGAACAGTTGCATGTATGAGTGTTAGTGTGGGAGGTGGCAGTTTATGGTGTAATAACAACAAGAGGTGCGACTTGAAGCACAGAGGGGAGGTGGGAATCTGTGTTTTGGTTCCATTTGTGTCTGAAGACCGGCTAGACCCCCTTCTTTCTTCTTTTATGAGCCCCCTTTTTTTTTTTCCTGTGGTGCAGTTTAAGTCCAAGGAAGATTGGTTAGCTTCTTTGTCAGCTGCTGAATAAACGTCTGACCCTGCAGCTCAGGCTCTACAGATTAAAAGCTAAAGCTGTAGTGACGACACATAAGAATTCTTTCGTATGTAAGCATGCTAACATTTGATAATTAACACAAAGTATAGCTGAGGCTAATGGGAATGTCATTAGTTTCTTATGTATTGAAATTGTAACCTGATAAAGTTAAGGGATCACCGTCATCATTACTCATCACAACTCAACTCATGAATGTTTCTACCAAATATTCATGGAGATCTATTCAATAGTTTTTCTGACATTACACTCAAAATCACAAAAGTTTAACTCACGGTGGTACTAGATGAAAGGTCAGGGCACCACCAAAGTCCGCAGGATTCATCCTCTGGGGACCATGAATGTCTGTACAATATGTTAGTAGACGCTGAGATATTTCACTGGATAAATTTAAAACTTTGACCTGCTGGTGGCGCTAGATAAAATGGCAGAGGATTACTAAATGTATTACGTTGCATCCTCTAAGCACCATGAATGCGTGTGCAAAATTTTATGACCTAAAATATACTGTAATACCTTTTATGAAGAAAAAGCAACATCTGACTAATAAATTATTAATGCTCAGATTTAACGCTGCATCCTGCTCAGGTTTCTTCCTCAGCATTGTCACAGTTGTTAAGTACTGCTACACACCATTCACAAGGGCATCAGGTATCAGCAGATTTTCCCATCGATCACTTCATCTATCGTTCTATCATCTTGAATTTGAGCACTAGTTGTCAGTGGTTGTGACAACAGCTCGGCATGATACTACCCAGTTTGTATATGGTGATAAGACTGGAGTCAGTGAGCATAAAATCAGGACATTCAGGCTGCCATATGCAGAGTGCTGGAGAAGAAAACCGGCATGATTCTCCCCAGAGGGGTAAGAGGCTTCAGAGAGACGACAAACTTTCAGCTGCTGCAATCTGTGTATTTGAAGAAGTTGCAGGGACAAGTGCAAAGAATGTAACCCCCTTACATATCCGCCAAATGTATGTGTCTATTTGTGGCTAAACTTTGCTATTTTATATAAATGTCCGGAGTGTGTTTTGTGTGTACAAAGCCTTACATCTTAAAAAAAAAAGATCCAAACAGATTTGTGAGCAGCAAAAATCCTGTCTGCTCCCTCTTCCTGCATCGGCTCCCTTCTCATTTTCATCACACATGGCAGCGCATAAGCTTGAAGAGAAAGTATCTTTAGTGGGGGATATAGCTGGGTCCGCAGCTTCTAAAATAGAGCTCGTATGAGTAATGAATAATGAATGGAGAAATAACGTCTGCTGCTTCGACGCTCAGCTGCAGGTGAGCTTTTTTTTCATATGCGAAAAATAGACCTGCCTGGAAAAACAGAAAGACTTCTTTTAGGAGGAGAATGCAGCCTACCATCTCTGCTCACAATGCTTCCGCTCACTGTTGTGAATCTAAATGCAGCCTCCCCCGATTTGCATTTTGCAGGAGCACTTGTTCTGCTGAGAGATAATCTGACGACCAATAGGCTAACGTGGGGCTGGATTTAAGTCTAAATTCCGATAAGGAAACCCCCCAAAAAAAGTTACACACACTGTGGATAAAGTTCTCAAAAGGGATTATTTGTGAGGGGAGACGGTAAATAAATCACCATGAGCGCAGTCACTGGTAACATAATATATGCATGTGTGTATATTTATGTAAAGCACGAGAGTTATTGTAAACAACTCCAACCTCTAAGTCTGTCACCCCGTCTCTGCATAGCAACTTTTCTCATCCTCATTCCTGTCATCCATTCCTGTCATCCTCTCTGTCCAACCGTCTATTCCTGCCACTCCGTCCTGAACCAGGTAAGGAGATTGAGCGGTTCCAGGTGTCAACGTGACTGACGAGGCGGAGACAAGCCCTGGATGCCTCCCCTCTCTACCTCTCATCATCCCATGCGTCAGTACTGAAGACGGATGAGCGCTGCGGCCTCCGTGCGTTCCATCCGGAATATAATTACGGTGTCCGCTGACGTCTCCTGCTCTCTCTGCCATGATTGCTAACAGGCTGGTACTGTAGTGTGATCTGAGTTCAGGTGTGTGTGGTGGTGGTAGGCGTTGTTTATTTAGTGTATCACACAGGCAACGAGTTGCAATACCATATACCAGCAAATGTCCATTAGTTTAACATTAATCGAGGAACCTATATTAAGTTCTTTTAACTTTTGGCTGGACACAATTTCTATACGTGCTGTCATTTTGCAGCATTGCAGGGATGTGAAACAATCTATATTTATACTGACTATGTGTGAGTGTAGTGTGCTCTCACAAGCACTTTTGCTTTCTCTGTGTGCGTGTGTGTATAAGAACAGATAAGTAAGTAAAATCTAAATGTAAAAATATTCCATTACGTTATGGAAGTAAAAGTCCAGCTTATTATCAGCAAAATGTGCAACTATCGGCAGGACAAAATTTGTCTGTGCCTTAAAATAAAACATTAGAAATTACTGTTGAAAAATAAAAATCCACTCTATGATGTGACAACACTATGGGTTAAGGTTTGGTTTAAGGAAAATGGTTTGAGTTAAAATAATAAAATACTTTGTTAATGGAGTTTTGTCACTTGAACATATGAAGTTTTTGGACACGTGGTGAAACAACAGCTGAATTCTTCTTTAAATGCAGTTTGGTAGTTTAGACCACAAGACTGCGTTAACCATGGTTACCAGGTGGCCAGTCATTTGCAATCGTACCAAAACTCATCTCATTGGCAATGGCAAAAGCATTCTTTTTTTTCTGTTTTGGTCTTGACTCTGTTTCTCTCATTTGGACTCTTGACTTAGACTCACGCCTCTTTGGACTTGGTCTTGACTACACAAACGTGGTCTTGGACAAATTCTTCTCTAATAATTTTGAACAATTATTTCAACCGTTTGTAGTTTCTCTCTTGAGTGGCTCAGATGCGCTTGTGCTCCTTTTTTGGAGCACCAGCAAAAGAACATTGAGGAGACGCTGTATTCTTTCCATCCTTATCATTTATTTCTGTCGCAGAGAGAAAGGAAGCAAAAGGGCAGCAACAGAGACATCTGAGAAAGACAGTATTCAGTTCTTCTGGCGTGATCTATCACATTGTTCACCGACATTTTGGCTATTTGTTGGAACCAAGAAATTACCAAAAAAGATGCAATAATGTTTGAACCTGTGGAGCAGGATAAGCTACCTGTGGCTCCAGAGCTCTTAAGGCCCACTCCAGTGGCTCTCTGTGGCTTTGACAAAAAAAAGACATGGGAATTTCCTTTTTACCACCAATACTGCTGGCTTACCAGTATGCTTGATCTGCATATAGTGCTATAAGGCTCAAACGTGTTTTGCAGATCCAGACCAAAGATTGCTCTTTCAGTACTAAAAGGTACTGACCCCTGCTGTGGAGGTATAAATTCAAGTGTATAATTATTGTCTCATGTGCTATATACAGTATGTTGGCAATGCTGCTCTTTCTCACACAGCAGCCTGAGATGTGAGTGTGTTTTGGCTTAAAGGAATATTTTTGACATTTTAGTTAATAAGTAACCAGTTGCCAGGAAGTTTCTGGTCCCAGCCAAGACACAGTTTGGCACATTAGCTTCAAAGGTGTTGGTAAACTTTATGCTAAGCTAAATGGTTGCTGGCTGTAGCTTCACATTTAATGGGGAACAGATGTTCAGAAGTACGACTGCATATGTTAAAAACAAAGTGTGTACCAGACCTCTGTGGCAACATTTTTGCTTCAAGCTAGAGAATAAGCATTTAAGCTTTCATTTCCCACAATGTCATACTATTCCTTTAAATATAATATTATGTATCCCTTTTAAAAATGAAGGCCTAAATAGACAGATGTCTATCCTTCAACTGAAGTGGTTCCAAGAGTAAAATACGTAAGTAATAAGTAAAATAAGTTAAATCCCGGTGCTGACTACATCTGTTGCACTGTAAAGGTGATGACATCTGACAGGAAGACCACCATCTTTATGCAGGAGGTCCACTGATTATGTCTTCAGCGTGAACTCAGCCACTGTGGGCTGCTTCGACTTTCATTACTTTCATTAACCTTGATCGCAGAGCTTTTGCTGCATCATCACCGTGTAGGTGTGCAGCAGCAGAGATGAGACATCAGCCCGTGTGACTTGTGGGGTTCAAAGGGTCTATCCTCTGGTGGACTGCAGCCAAAGAGTTGCTGAAGAGGGCATTATGTGAGGAAAACCGCATCAGCAGAAGTCATAGCAAATGAGATCCCCAAAGAAGCGAGTCGCTGCCATCATTTCCTGCTCGAGAAAGTAGTTTTCTTCCAATTTTAGACATGGATTTTATGTTTTTGCCATATAGAGGATTGATTTGTATTGTAATATTTGTAGCCTATTTCTATTTTGTGCCTCTCATCCCTCTTTAAAACTAAACAGGAATCAGTCGCCTTGTCACTTATACTAAATTCCTCTTCCGTTCCTGCTTCCCCTATATCTGTTTCTCATACTGCTCATAGAGAATTAATCAGTTCATCAGGCAGAACACAGGGGCAGACTGGAGAGCAGAAGCTCCTGCATAAATAAGCATATTTCTTTCTTCTGATGCATGCAGAGGGTAATGTATGGGGTAAATTTGCTGAATACATCACCCGAGTGTATTTGAAATTCATCACAGTCTCTGCAAGCTGGAAAAACATGACTTAGTGCCATGTGCACAGCTGAGAATTCACACTGTAACACGTTGAACATTAAAAAGTCAGTCTGACAATGCTGCATTATTTCACTTCACTTAAGCAAACAAATCTCTAAGAAAAAGGCAAAAGTATACAAGAAAACCTCCATATTTCAGCTAATTCACTTCAATCTAACACTGATGAATTTCCAGGCTTCAAGACAGTGCCACAAGTTCAGCTTTGCACCATTCCAGTTTATTTTAAGAAGATCTCACCCCTGATAAAAAAAACACGAGCTATTAAAATGCACAATGTCAGCTTTAAATTAGCATCAAAATGACTCTGATTCTCTCTAATCACGAGGTCAAGTTGAGTGGTTTTTCTTTAGTAATAGCGATCAAGAAGAGTACATAACACAATTCCGCTACCTCTTTTCATTGATATATGACCTCGCTGCTTGTTAACCCGCCTGTGAACATGTACTTAAGGCTGACATTCACTTATTTTGTGTCACTTTTAAAAAAAATAATATGCTAGCGTGAGCCGTCAGGGCTACAGTGGGAGACCAGTGTCCAGAGACAAGTGTGTGAATGTGTGTTTGTGTGTGTGTGTGTGTGTGTGTGTGTGTGTGTGTGTGTGTGTGTGTGTGGGCAGTGGGGAGAGTGAACTGCTAACTGAGATGTGGTATGACTGCATTAGGAATGAGGAGATGAGGCAGTAAGGGAAAGTCACCACGCCAAATAATATTGATGTGCAAAAGATCCATGATGTTAAAGGCTCGAGACGTGGGCATTTAGGTGGGGAGAGTCTAAACAGAGAGCTGCATTATGGGTATTGTAGGATCCACCATTGTTAAAGCTTTAATAAAAGTCAGGATATCTTAGACTTTGCCGCATTGATTTTGACCACTTAGTCCAAATATATATATATATATATATATATATATATATATATATATATATATATATATCGGATCTTGCAATAAAATATCTGCTTGTACTGCAGTGACTGCTGCATTATTAAACTTTTTTAAGGTTATGTTTAGGCTCTGTCCCTTGTACGGCCATTATGCATCCCCCTGCAACTCTTGTGTGGTTCACTCAAAACACAATCCTGTTAACATAATCCAGGCTACAATTACGTTTATCACCACATCATAATTAGGAAAATGATTTAGTACATTATAAACGTATTATATCGATATTTCATTCGAAACCAGAAATATTAACCTCTCGGTGGTGCTAGAGGACAAGTCAGGGGATCAGTAGTCAGTAGGCCTCTTCCTCTGGGAACCATGGGATATCAAAATGTCATGGCAGTCCATCCAATATTTGTTGACAAAGGCCTACAATATAAATGAAAAAGTACAGTATCTCTTTGGAATCGAATGCATCCATCAGGGCCTTTTCCATGATCAAGGTCAAACATACATCGGCTACTCCCCCACATCTGCAGCACCCTCTCTCCCATAAGAACCACCCTCTTGTTTCAAAGCAGACAATAAAGTCCAGAAAAGGAGTGAAAAAAACATTTCACATGCTTCCTGCATATTAATAGTAATCTCCAGAGAGCTGGCAGCACATTCTTGGCCACGTTGACTGAAGCTTTAGCGTAGAATGGTTAACAAATATAGCCATGACATGTTTAAATCATGAGATAGGCAGTGGATGAGTCACATGTCTAACAGTATCTGGACTTTTTTTTTTCTTCCCCCGAGGAGAAGAAGTCAAAGCCTTTGCACTTGTGTATGACTGAAAGCATGCTAGGGGAAAGGTCATTTTAAAACAACCAGACAATTCCTTTTGGATCTGGAAGACTTAGATGATAAAGACCTATATTAAAGGTTACGTAAACATAAAATATGTATTGAATAACTAGGATACCATAGCAAACATGGCTAACTCTGCGCTAAGAAATTCACCTTGAGTAGACTTGCAGTGATGCATGGAAGGTGGTGTCCTCTTTGTGCTTCATGCTCACCTCATGTGATCAATTCTGAAGTGATGGATTGGTTATGGGGATGCCAATCAATACTGCACTCGCTTGTGCTGCACAACATAGCTCATAAATAGCACTATTTAGCAAGAAGGAGGCAAGAAGACGAGAAGAAACGTGACATAAAAGTGAGGCCGTTCTGTATTCTTATATGTAATCCATACGTTCTGAACACTGGCAGTTGACTGAAGAGGAGCGAGATCAATGTCAACCAGTTTATATCTTGGAAAAACAGAGAATCAGCCTTTGGCTCTTGTTAAAATCCTATGCAGGCACTCTGCTCTTTTATGGAGGGCCAGTGATCTGTATCACAGGGTGAACAGGTTGAGGTGAGACTACAAAACAAGACACCGCGGCCTCCTGCTGTAAAAGGGTAGGCTTTTATTCATTGTGTGGAATTTTAAGAGTGAACAAGGCTAGTCGCCTTAAAGGATTTAGGAACAAACTGCTTGCAGTATGCAAGTATATAGACACAGACCATTATAACCACAGGCATTCCCATGCAGTGTCAATGAAACATCTTTCCAGCAACAACAGAGAACAGAGTATAAAAACAGGTTGGGCTCGTGAAATATGCAAGACAGGATTTCGAATTGAATCTCTTCAAAAGCCGATGCCCCGGGATGTGGGTAAAATGGGGGGAGAGATAGAAAGAGAGAGAGAGAGAGAGAGAGAGAGAGAGAGAGAGAGAGAGCAGTGGCAGTGGAAGTTGCATCAGAGATTTATGGTTGACATACTGCTAATATACAGATATATACACAGCCCGGTACTGAGAGGCAGCACTTCAAGGATCAAAAACGAGAGAGACACTGACAACATCATTCAATGTCACAGAAGGTCAATTATAAACATATCATCCCTGTCTGCCAAAAAATATGTTTCTCTACTATACTATACTACCTTTTAGAGGAAACATTAATTGATGCCAGTATTAAATGCACCGTGAAAAAAACATTCCAGTTGAGGTATGAGAGCCCTGTTTCGTAAGTCAAAAGTAAGTCTGAAGGCTACAAATTCTACCGGTCAAGTCCATGCCTTAATGCAACAAATTGAATGCGGCTAAAAAGAGAAAAAGTATACGGTACTAATCAAATTAGCATTATTATTATATAATTAAAATTAACTTAACAACATTTAACAAGTCTTAAAGTTTACAGTCATGCTAAAGTCTCTGTGAGTCTGTACTTAGGCCAAGTGTGGACCTATCGCAACGTCACCCATTGGTTTGTGGAGTACCGTTTTGAAGCCTCGAGTTCGGTTACCAGAGCCAGAGCTAGCGGAGGTGACGTACTGTAAGTTGGCTACACAGTTTTGATTCTTCTGAGCAGGAAACAATGGCGGCTTGCCTGGTCACACACAATCTGGTAGTACAGCTAAACAGTACACAAAAATATGTTTCTGTAAACGATTTTAAGTGAGAACAAGGCAACGCAGTAACAAAATCTTGCTTCGTATTTGATCAGCACTGCCTAGTTTGAGAGTTTGAGTTTTTACTCTAAACTCCATAATTTACTAAATGAATGATCATAATGTATTAAAGAAGACATGAAACTAGCGATTGAGAACATAAACTCATTAGGAAACTGTTTGCTGAGCTCATAAATGAAGTGAGAAGTGGGCTCATTCTCCATTAGAGAGTATCGTATCGGTGTTTATTGCAGCCAGTGGAGCTCCCCCTGCTGACCTTTACATAGAATGCAGGTTTTAAGACACTTGGCTTCACTTTTGAGAACCGGAAGCTTGGCCCATTATATATACTGTCAATGACTTAGGCACACCCTAAACGCGACCTACAACTGAGGAGGACGTATCAGACAAATCAAAATGGCACACAATGTGATTGGCTCCAGATTCAGTTGTTAAAGTCAAGACTGTCAAAGTCATCAGATTTATGAATCAAGTCTGACTAGAGTTATGTATTGGCTCCTAACACGCCAACCTTATCCAAGTGCTTGGAACTGCCTACAAATAACCATAAAACAGAACACTGTACAAAGGCATTTCTCAGATATTCTCAATATAAATGTTTCCTCATTTTCACATTGTCATTGTCTTTTGCCTTGTTGCTTTTTTCCGTGCTTCGCATTCACATCTTGTTACACATAAGAATCACAATGCTATTTTAAACCTTGTGGCAAAAGCAGCTTTTTATGGGCGCCTAACAGTGAGGCAGAAAGAAAAGGGTGTGTTCAAGAACAACAATGCCCGAAGAAAGCATTCAGCTGCTGCTTCGCCTCGCTGTGAGTAGAACAATTGAGCCGTCCCCCCCACCCTGACGATTTCACAAGCTAATTGCCAATTATGTGGCCCGTCAGGGGGAAATAACTGTGTTTTTTTTCCTTATTTGGCTTACTTCCTTTCTCACATTTTTGAAAATATCCTTAGGCAGCTTCCCAATGCACGTCTCTCTTGTTTGAAATGGGCTCTTTTAAGCAGCACAGTTTAATACTTCAAGGATGTGATGCTAAATCACAGAGGCTTGAAAAATACTGGAAATGGTTCAGAAATGAACAACTCTGCGCTTTAAAAAAAAAAAATCAAATACATCTACTGTACACACACTATATGAGTGTATTGATTCAACTGCTCTAAGGTAACTTGCTGCCGTGGGTTTATTGAAGTTATAAAATTATTGGATTAAAAAGAGGAGAAACTATATTGAGGAATAGATCTTACAGCAAATCCCTGTGTATCATAGCTAATACCTGCTGTTATAGTTAGTCCCTGCCACTACTATGTCCATCTATTGAGGGTAAAGCGGTGATAAGACATCGTTAAGTCTCACATAATTCAGCTAGTATAGTATTTGATTTATTGTAATTCACTGCACAGTGGTTATGATCAAAGTGCAGGTTTTCAACCCCAGTTTGACAACCCCAGTTATGTGTGTCGGCTGAGTGCTGAAGAAGGTTGTAATAGAGATGTCAAAGTGAAACAAAAGACTTTAAAAAGCCACTGCTATGAAATAATGAGGTAACTGTACATTTTAGATCTCTTAGGAATGAGTTAGGAGAACATTGTAACTCTTTGCTGTGACAGAATGAAGTTTATATTTTCTTAGTATGAGCGAAGGAGTCCTTTATGAACATTAAATAATCTGCCATAGCTGGAACAGCTTTGGTTATTTCACATAAGAATATGGTGATGTCACATTCCTCTGTGCACCAATCAGAATACAGCAATATTTGAATCAGAATGTAATGACAGTGGGTGGATTGTTTGCTTATGTTGCCAGGCAACCATCAATGAAATCCAATCAAACCAGACCCACACAGTTCTGCCGGGTTATTGGATATTAAAATCTTAATAAATAATATCTATGACTTTGATTAGCTTGATCAAGTGCTAACATGTGGTGGTATTGTCCACAGATATACATAGCTATGTATAGCTATGAGGAAGAAATGGAGGAAAAGGAGGAAGAGAGGGAACAATCCCAAACCTAAAGAAAATCTGACTGAAGGGATTCTACCAATTCTTGAGGGAAATACCACTCAGGATTCATTAAAGGACGCCATGTCAGTTGAGGAGGTAGCCTAGTAGATGTTGGTTGGTTATTTTCAAATTAAATTTAACCAGAATAAAAATCCTTGCAAAATATTTGAGCAATGAAATAAACGTTTAGGATGCCCTTCCCAATTTCTGTCAAAGTCTTTCTACAACAAAAAAAGATTGAACTTCTGACCTTTTATGAGTACACTTCAATGCTTTCTACTGAAGTGACTCCTTTATTACTCATGCACTTATTAAATGGAAGAAGACGAGCCGCCCACCATGATCTGGAATCTCCCGGGAGCTACTTTGTGTCATGTGGGTGAGCTCGCATGCACTGATAGATATTACACTTTCAAATGCAATGAAATTTCTCTTGGAATTAGCAAGTTTATTCCGATTAAGGAGTTTATGTAAGCCATGTTTTTCTGATTAAGCTCTTAGCGATATCCAAAAAAGGTTTAACACTCAGGCTTGAAGGCTGTAAAAGTTTAAAGTAAGGGGGTGTTTTCATAATAAAATGTTGTGAAGACTCACTTCAGTTGACCGTTTACTAAACCCCACGCCAGAACAGCAAATGTCAATCCATTCATAGCATTGCAAGTGTATCTATACACGGCAGATCTGTCAAGATTTGGATTTCTCTGCATGCTGAAAGGGTGTGCATGGGGTTCTAATATGAGCGATACTGTATAAAAAGATAGTGGAGGAGCCCTTCAAAAACTGCTCTAAACCATTGACATTTTAAAATGGACATCGCTGCCATCTTTCGCCGTTCAGAGCCAGCAGTAGTGAACGATGTTGGCGCCACAGTATCGAAGTCCCGCCCATCCGCACGGCTGACTTGAAAACCAAATGATCAGAAAAATGAACACTTGAACCTTCATCAGCGTTAAATACTATAGGCCTACTGCAGTCAGCCAACAGAAGACGATTAAGAGGTTTTGGCTTCACTTTTGGAGAGCTGTCATGTTGTTCATCTTTAAATACGTATGTTGATGTTCCAAAGTGCAAATATTAGCATTCCCAGCTAATTAGCTTTATACCAGTGACCTAGAATTATTTCCAAGCTACCAGGAAACAGTAGTTGTTGGCTGGAAATGAGAGGCCTGCTTTTTTTTTTATGTCTGTGTGAAATCAAACACCTGTTTGTTGTTGCAAATGTTGAGTAAGTCTGTCACCATTATCATTGTAAACTGCATATGACCCATGCAAAAACAGACAGCCTGATAGTCATAGTAATTGGCTAACTGCAATTGGGCTTAGTGAAGGGTGAATTGTGTATGTCAATTTAAACTAAAAGAAAGACTGGCAAGATGGCAGTGGTATAAACTGTCAACAGATAAACAGTGAAGAAAGAGGAGGAAGAGTAAAGCTGCTCACCAAGAGCTGGAAAGGTTGGATGGAAATATGGAAAGACAGGTGGACAAGGAGATGAATGTATATTACACGGTCTGGTTTACAGAAAAATAAAAGAAGAAAAAATACCCAGAGACTGATTCGACAAATGGCTGGAGGGGGTTGTCAGACCATCCAGGGAAATCGGAGGCATGGAGATAAATCCAGACTTTATTACATCCAGGAGGGGATAGGGAATGAGTGGTCAAATTTATGTTGGGAGCTTAAAGTTGTTTAAGAATATCCACAAACTCACTGCGATATTTCAGAGTGGGGCAGCGAGAAGATGAAGCCTTCTCGGTTACGGAGAAGACAGATTCACAAATGGAACAGAAAGGCTCACAGACATGTCATGGAAAATGAAAATGAAATGAAAATGAAACTACCCAGTGCAGTGGTAGCGACAGTCAAAATATTAACACCAAACAAGATGTGAATAGAGAAATTTCCCCTTGTGTTGAGGACTGACTTTGCTGTAGAGGATAAAGATGAGTTCAAAGAGGATTATCAATACAGTGCTGAAACTGATTGTCTAAGAGATTATATCCAAAACAAACAAAATAGGGGGACATGGGTGGAAATACACCAATTTTCAGAGTGATTTAGACAGAAATGATGGAAGTGCAGGCTGGGATATTAAAATGGAAGATCAAGTGCAGTGATCTAGGATATGGACAGATTCTAGCACATTTGAAGAGACAACCAGTTAAACACTGTAAATGTAAAACATAAGCAAGGAAAGGATGTAGAATTTTGTCATGAAGGTCATTACACTAATGATTATCCCATTAACTTTTTCTGAAAGTAATTGTCAGAACAGATGAAGGATTAGGGAAAAGTGTTGACAGTAGACACTGACATACTATCATTGCCAATGTCAGGCCTATTTACACATCCAAATGTACATGATTTAGAGTTGATTTTCATTCCTTGCTAATATAAGTCCAATATTTATTCTCCCTTTACCTCTGCTTTGGTCTCCTGAGGGAAACATCTGTCTCTTAAGCTGCTGAACTGTGTTCACTATCTAATTGCTAACTGTCTGTCTGCTGTTTGGTGCTGGGCAGCCGGTGTACAGTGGGTCAATCAGAGCTCAAACTGAGGCTGATGAGGTGAATTAAATCAGTAAGCTGTGGTTCAGTGCGACTCCCCTCCTACTGTCTCGGAGGCTGTCCTTGCCAACCTTAGCGTTCAACTGGTTGACGCGGGAGGGTCGTCAGCTGATGAAGAGCGCCTGCACACTTTTGCTATTAAAGCCGGCCCATGCGTTTTCTCACGCTCTCCCTTCTTACAGCTGGCTTCCACCCTGCATCGCTGTCTTTTGTTTTGTCTTATAATTTGTGTTAACCTTAGTTTAATAGATTTCTTTTGTTTTTAGTAACTCTGTTGTGCAGACTCCCTACTTGTTATAGTCCCCGAGCAAGTTTGTGACCAACCTATGAGTTTGAAAAGGTGCAAAAATGCTCTGTAGCTGAGGGGAACTGCAAGAGTCCAGTGATAATTCTCCATGGGTTCGTCACTGTAAACGATTTATTTTGGTAGTGGCTGCTGAAAGTAAATTTCCCAGGCGGTATAATAAAAATCATGTAGTTATTGAATACTCTTGCTTTCTTGCTATATTTATAGAAAACAAAACTGAATTACTATAAACTAAATTTACAATCCTTCATGAAACAGAAACAAATGATGAAACATAAATCTGATTAAAACTTTTATACTGGACCCTGCAGTATTGTGATGTGCTCTTAAAATAGTGCCAATAACAGAAATGGAAAACATCACTCCACTTCCTTACATTCACCTTCAGAAACCTTAAAAGCCTGCTGATGATCACTCACGCTTCTCTGTCAGTAAAGGAAGTGTGGATATAACAGCGTCAGGGCGGGAGCTGTCCCGTACATACAGAATGATCTGTTTGATCCATGTTTGAGGAAGAGATAACGGGACAAGACAGCACTTTTGGCATCTGATAAAACACATTGTAAGCTCTTCAGTGTATTACACCAGAGTGGGCCTTGACGCTCGTAAACACACACATACACAAACACAAACACAGACTCGGCATTGCACAGCCGGATACTTAATGCAGCCAAACACAGCAGGGGCTTAGGGCTTGTCAAACAATAATACAGAGGAACTCTGGGACACACATAACACAAATATCTGATAAATACACTACAAGTTGTTCACTGCATTATACCACACGACAGCCTCTACCTGCACTCCATAATACCAAATATGGGAAGACGATATTTCAACTTTACACACAATAGACAGGTTCCAAATCTAATTTAAAATATTTTGCAAGATAAAACCAAGTTTTGGAGGCTTGCATAATGTGACTGGACTTCAAGATTTCGTGTCTTCGTGTCATAAGGCGTTTCAGAGTTTGAGTTTCAGACCAGAGCTACGAGACAACACTGCCAGAAATCATGTGACTCGCAAACTTGCAACTGTGTGGGCAGATCTCCATAGAAAAGTGGCTGTTGTAAATTCAGCTCTGAAAGAACAGTCTGCAATACGAGTGCAAACGTGCATCTATAACAGTTTCAAAATAAATAAAGATTTGCCCTCTCAAAACTCTTCAACATATACGCACCAGGTTTTACAAAGCCATTAACAAAGCTTCAAACTTACAAACAAATATGCCGGGAGAACAGTGACAAATCTGAAACTTTGGAGAAAGGCTATGAAAAGAGTGCTGCAGTTGTGAAAGAAAAATAATATTTGCATACATTTAAAAAAATCTAACTTTAAAATGATGCAAGCCTTTAAAACCTTGCAAACCCTATTTTTTATTATACTTAAAGCTTTGAAACACTGACCTTTCAAAGCTTTTTTTTTCCCATAAAAGTTTTCAAATATACTTCTTGCTTTTGGCACAGGTCATTTTAAAGTGTATGAACAAAGCTCTAATGCTGTCAATTTTTCTAGAGAAGGCGGCCTCCAGATTATGTGCACAGGCTTACAGTGTGAAGTTATTTATTTCCCTTCCTACTACAGGGTTTATTTGTCACTTGCGCTTTGCGCTACAAAAGAAAGAAAATCGGGAAAGGAGGTTGTTTATCGTAACAAAGGCGCCGTGGCAGAAGAAGCATTGTCTAGCATCAGGCAGCACTATTCACTGTTTGGCACGTTCTCCATTATCTGTCACCGTTCTCAGACACACACATGCACACACTCATATACTCCAAATCAGTCTCCCCTCATCGGTGAAATTGCTTTCAAGGGAAAAAAAAGTTTCACTCTGTTCATTCTTTGACAAAAATAAAGTTAAGCCAGGAGGAGGCCAGCGTTGTGTTCCCATTGACTCTCCGCTAGAAAGTGGTGAGACGCTATCCCATCACCGGCCCGATAAGAGGAGGGGAAAATTCAATTACATCTCAGTGAAATGTGAAAGGTTTTTCTTCCAGAGTGAGAGCCAGCCCATGCCTGTGTGGACCTTCACGTTTAATCTTTTCTCTGACATTGGTCCTCTTTGGGGGTGATGTGGGCTGTTAGAGAGCGACCAGAGTGGTTCGGCAATGTCAAGGCAGGTCTATCTCAAAAGGGGCTTAGTGGGCTACTGTAGTAGCAGACTAATGGTGCGTTATATGGTTACCAAATGGGGTGAAAGGGTGGAATCAAAAAGAGAAGGACACCTGGTCTGCAGTAGTGGCGCAATAACAAGTCTAACTTCTCCAACAATGTCTTTTACATTAAAAGGTCAAAACTAAGTTCTGCGAGGAGAAGCTACATTAACTTTGAATGATCGTGACTCACCGACACTATTTTAAGTTACTTTTTCTACCTTTAAGTTCAAGGTTTCTTAAGCCGTCTTCATCTCGAGGGTTTCTTCATGTTTTCTGTTCAACATAAAAGTGGAAAATACTTTTTGGGACTGCCACCGCTGGTCTTTTTTAACAAGTAACTCATTTTGACCACCCATCACCTCTTCAAAAGAAGGCTAGGGCTGACAGGGAATGACTCACCATAAATAAAAAAAACACAACCCACAGTTGAAGTCATGGTAACGGCTGCACAGTGTGCACAAAAGCATGAACAGAGTACAAAATGATGCTCTCTGAAACACTTTACATTTATCAGCACTCAACCATCTGAAGGTGGGTCATTCATTTGAGCGAAAACACAAAAAGCTCATTTTCAGTGGATACGGCTTCCTCTCATCCTCTAATACTGACCGCACTGATGATTGAAACTCGTGGAAGATAGTATCTCGTTTACCAGATGGAGACATACATCATTAAATCTTCTTGTCTTTCTTCATTCTCTAATCTAAACCTCAAACACGCTCCTTCCTTTCTTCCTCCTCGCCATCCCCGTCTCTCATTACAGTGAGCGAGGCGACAGCAGAGGCAGGTCGCCTTGTCAGCACTTTTTCGCCCCCCCTCCCCCCCACACACACACCTCCTCCTCTCCACTCGTTTTCTTGTTGATCTACCGTCGTGTGCCTGTCGGTGAGCTGTCAGGACAAGGACTCTACCCGGTGATGTACGCTGAACCTGACAGTGACATCCACGCCTGGGACACCTAATGTCCCTTCACAGGGAACAGTAGGGAACAACCTGTACCCGTTAGATCGCTACCTGGTTCAGTGTGTGCGTGACTGGGAGGTTCGGCAGGTGTGCAGGATAAATGCAACACATTGTTCCATTTTTCTCTGAAACACCAGTGAGTCTCTCACTCTCCCATGCTCCTGCAGTTATTTATTTATATGCTGTATTTGCTTGTGAAGTGAATGAAGTTAAACACACAAGGCTCCGACAGCTGCACATTATGGCACCTCGCTGCGCAAAGCCAATTAACAATCATGGTTGTGTTTGTGTGCGATTTAGCCATCAATGATTTGGTATACCAGCTGGAAACCTGTAATCAACCATCTATATCTTTAAGTATGTAACCCCAGGGTTTTTATAACTATGTAGCTATAGCAGTTCTATTAGCTGACTCTGTCAGACTGGGAGCCCCCAGTCAATGCGGCCTAATACACTACTGAGGTGGCTAATGTTAGCTGCACAAGCTAACCAGCTAATGTCAGCTAACATTACAGTTAGCAGTTAGCTAATTTTAGCAAGAAGTCCATCAGGAAACTGCGTAAATCAGCTCAAGTGCTTTCCTGTGACCGTAAGGTTAGCAGCTAATGTTACTACCAATTGGCCCCTAACTCCTCCCGTTTCCTCAAGCCACGTGCTGTTTTATTTACAGGGACGTGCGCTCACACATTATTATTCAGAGGGATAACACTAACCCGGGAACCGAGGTAAAAAAAAAACACCAACTCAGCTTAGTGAAAAATCCATCCTCCATAGGGACTAGCTTTAAAGCTAGCTTAAAGGTTATCTAGTGTATCACTGCCTTTTTGCTATTGTTTGTGTTGGAAAAGAAGGGGGATATTGAGTGGGGCTAAGAGAACTTAACCAAGTGACTCACACATGATAAAGATGCAAATAATTTGTATTTAAAAGGACAGACAGAGCCTTACATTTCCAGGCTCTTAGTACCTCATGTGTTACCTGCTGTGCACTGCAGAATCAAGCAGATTGTTAATTCTTCCCTCCGTTTGAACCCACAGGAGATTTACAGCTCACACTCTCTACTACATCTAGAGCTGATGGGAGTGCAGCTGAGGGCACCAGATGCCTGCTTTTGGGGCATTTGGCTCTAGTTTTTTTTCTCCACAATGAGCCATGTAACACATTGGCACCGGCTCACATGATGTGGACTACGCGGGGCGAAAAGGATGCTCACTGGGCTCAAATGATATATCTGCAGTCATTGACTTCTTTATAGTTTGATAGGAAGAGCAAAGATGACTATGGCGGCGGGGGGGCAGACGATGAAAACACGGGCTGACGGCCAAAAGCAGGAAGGTCAGGACAAAATGTGCAGCCAGCATGTGGACAGACAGATGTCTCTGACTGCCAGAACTTCTGCTCCTCATCAGCACCCCCTGCTGTCCAGAGGGGAGTAATTTTGTCCATTTTTGGAGCTGCAGGCAATTTAGATAGAGGGACAGCTACACACAAAGAACAGGAACACAAGCAGACACTCATCCCTGGACATTATGCTGCTCTCACGCCCTCTCTTGCATACACAAACACTCACCTACACACAGGGGACATTTTATCGCAGCGCAGTCAGGCAGGGGTTGAGCTATTGACTGGCCTGCAGAATGGGACTATGGGTATTCTGGGACCCCTGAGATGATGGAGACTAATAAGATGGCAGACCATTAAAGACGTCCGCAGAAAGGAACAAAAGAGGGGAAAGGGAGAGCATTAATACTACCTACCGTGTGTGTGTGTGTGTGTGTGTGCTTGCAGGTAGGTGTGTGTGAGAGGGGAAAAAGTGAGATAGTGAGAAAGAGAAGGATGCTTACTGTAAGTCAATGAGACTATAAATCATACAGCCCTGCCACTGTACTCAAAATCTTTATTATCTGAAATCCTAGTAGCCAGAACACCGCATTCATCTGAGCTGTTGGCCAATCGAAAGATCTGTATTCAGGCTGAGAGCAAAGACAGATATAAAATAGGACTTCACCTCGTAATGATCACCTCATTTTTCTCTGAAAAATGGACAACATTGCGGACGAATGTATATTTATTGTGTTATTTCCTGCAGTGACTGTGCTTGAACAGAATGGTTATTATTGCATGATAAGCCTTCCTGCGGCATATTTCAATGGCAGTAGCTGTGCCCCCGGGGACAAGTGAATCGGTTCCTAGAAATGACTAAAACCATTGTTTAGCATGATGCAGTAAGGGATAAAAATGATCAGAAATCCCAAATACAGTCAGAAAAACTGCAGGCATTAGGCGTTTCATGGACCTTTTTTTTTTTTCCACTGCCTCCCTCTGCAGGAAATCAAAACCATTGTGCTGTATTTATGATCTTGTCATTACTTACTGCAGCATATTCCTGCTTATATCATGGCGGTAGCTGCGCCGCCAGGGACAAGTGAGTCAGATAAATGACCTAAAACATTGTTTAACATGGTGCAATGTCGGATATGAATGATCAGATATCCCAAACAGAGTCAGAAAAATTGCATGCATTAGGCATTCCATGCACTTTAAACATTTCCTGCATCTGTGAATGTAATACTTGGCTTTACTTAAGAATACGGTATGAACAGCAGCAATATTAGGCTACCAAGTTAATTATTACCTATTAACTATAATTATTAAAATCCCAAATAGAATGAAATATATTGGTACACCAGGAATTCACAAAATTGCACTTTGATTTTTGGTCAAAAACTGAAGCAAAAGAGATATCCGGACTGTAGTCCCTCATATAGATTCTAAATTTTCCAAATCTTTTTAAGTTTATTAACAAAGTCTGTTTATTATGGCATCATTAAGAGTTATTTTCTTGATTTGACAAAGCTCCTCAAGAACCAAAGAAGACATTAAACAGGCTGAGTAGCAGTCCTTGTGACAAGTAAACTGGCTTTGACATGTGAAATCATTGGACCCCCTTTAAATATATAAATAATGTATATTACTATCAACAGCTTTCACTCTGCTTTTAAAAGCAGGTTGTCTGCGTCAAAGAAGATCTAAGAACCAGGCCCTGACATTTATACAGAGACTGAAACTTAAAAGACTGCTGATACAGAGATGCAAGCATAGAAACATTTGAAAGCAGGCACACACACACACACACACACACACACACACACACACACACACAAGAGATGCTGCAGCAAAGTCATCAGAATGTTGTGCTTTTATTAAATCTCCTCTGTAATAAAACCCTCCGCTTGCTTCACAATGCTGAGATAAGCTGCAGAACGGAGAAGAAGAGGAGGAGAAGTTCTCAGATCTGAACATTTGACGCTCACCACTGTGCCACTGTTCTGCTAAAGCGGGAGATGGGCTGACGTGACGCTGTGCAGGAATGCGGCAGAGCGACGTGTCAAGTATAAAGCCGCGGTCCTCTTCATGTATAGCACGTCTAGTCTCATCAAGATCTACATGCATTAAAAAGAACAAAACAGTGAATGACGTCTATGATGATGCAACTGAGCACGAGCAGATCTGGTATCACTGTTCTGTGGTAAGTGTCTTGCATAAAGCAGGCCTTAGGGTGAGAATAAATTAGTCGGAGCATCACTTTAATTAGAAATTACTCCAAGCACTCGCACTCTTTAAAAGCTCCTTTCATTCATTCACAATGCTGCTGAGTGCTGATTTCAATTTTCGAGTGAATTTAGGCTACTCGAATCCCAGAGGATGTGTTTAAAGAGGAATAAGCTAGAACAAAAAAAAACAACAGCTGAATGGATGGACCCCTGAGGAGAATGACACCGACTGCTCCTCTGATTGGCTCCGAGACAACCCCTCTGAGCCAATAGGAAGACGACAACAGACAGACAGAGAAAGAAAACACACTGATGACACTGCCATTATGACAAAGACAAATTCGTACATGTGCACATACTGTACACTCAGACACGCCTAGCTCCTAACAGACAGTCTCTGGATGTTATGTATCTGCCTGCTGTGCCCTCAGTTCCCATGACAACAGAACAGCAAGCTGACAAGGTCACTTTCTCCAGCTGAGGCAGCACGATAGCACGACCACAGTGCACAACAGAGAGAGACAGGAGTGGAGGGAGATGAGGCCAAATATTAAATCACAGGGTGAAGAGGTGAGGGAACTTTGGGAACTGTGATCGAGGAATACCACACGTGTGAAATTTAATTTGTGGATGCACAAGTGAGACTAATGCTGGGTGGCTGCTGGTGTGAGGACAAAAGGCAGACGTGATCTCGCACTTTAACAAGTCCGGGCCTTACAGTGTGTGTGTGTGTGTGTGTGTGTGTGTGTGTGTGTGGCCCCACGGCATATCTCAAAGGCAAGGCCTGAATGACTAAAATAAAGCTCCAGGCGCACTTCCCCAAAATGCCCCCTGAATGTCCTCCAAGCAGAGCAGATCAATCACTCTATCAGTTCCTCAGTCTGTCTCAATGCATCATGGTCCCTGTAGTTCTGCCCGGCAACCAGAACCTCTATTTGTCTTGGTTGCTACCCAAAGTGACAAAGCATTTCCAGCTGTGTCCTTATTCATCCCATGTCACCTTACCATTTGGCAGACAGCATGATTCCACTAATTAGTGCAGTTTATTATTAATTCCAGTGATTAATTAGAGAAAAAGGTGTCTTGGCGAGACGACACAGCTGTCTACCCGTGCCACGACCAGAGGTGAATTAATTTCCTGCAGAAACACAGTCGTTCTCCCCACCACGATCTCTCAAGGTGTCATGCTTCATCTTCACCACTGGTGGCATTTATCGACATTTTATCCGCGTTTGTGACCAAGGACGTTTTTGAGGTGCAGATAAAAACGATGACACAAGCCTCCTAAATCTGGTCTGGCAATGACCCAAATGTGTTGTCCTTCTTTTTTTTATTTCTCTAAAGTCATATGCTTCACCAGATGTACTGCGTAATCCTTCCTTTTCTCTACTTTAGCATGCTTTATAGCCTATCATAAAAGATAAGGTTGTAAACTTTAATTACACTGGGGGTTCAAAAGTGGAGATCGCCTCTAATTTACTCTGATTAGGCAAGCCAAAATTTAGCTACAAATCTTGCTTTTAACGTTTGGATGAATGGTTTTACTGCCCAGCAACAAACCATTACCCCCAAAATAAACTCTTATTATCACGTATTCATTAAGATTAAAATTATTCTCTGTCAAATAAAAAAGTAAAAGAGTCTCATGAACTTGATAACTAATTTCCTCTCTGACAAGGTAAATCATTATGGCAGATTGTGTGAGCTAATTAGCATAGAATACCTCATTAAGGCATCGGTGTGCGTGTGTGCAAGTCATTTGTCAGGAGCACAGCAGGAAGACTAATTTAAAGGGGTTTTTAGATGGTGAGCAAGATGTCAGTCTTTCCATGCGCACCGTGAGTTGGTGGTTGGGAAAGCAGTCGGTTTGGCAGCTGAAACGCCGACAGGCTCGAGTATCATGCCAAAAATATGTGCTGTCACCTGCCAAAGGCTGACTGGTCAGTTTATATTTAACTCTGTGACCAAAAGAGGGAGTGTTTACTATCCTTATCAGTGCCATCATTATGTGTCCAAGGTGACTCATCCATGAAGGGAAACTGTTTTATTGAACTTGAAGTACTGTGGAAGTGTGTAAAAACAGTATATTGTGCTAAAAAGTTCCACTAAGCTAAGCTAAATTTAAACTTCAAGTATGAAGACTCAGCACAGTTGTTTTTATGCAAATTGTGATATACTGCAATACATATTGGGACTCACTTGAGACAGAAAAGTCTTTGATTAAAGACATTGTTCTGCATGACATTATTCTGTGTGGCTGGGAATGCTATTCCAGAGATGTGCTCCTATTTATAAGGTGTTGTTGTTTCCATATTTTTCACATTATTTGTTTCTTGCACCATGTAGATATCACTGTCTGCCCCCTACCTCAGTTCATTTACTGTATGCAAAGGACTCGGAATTGGTATAAACCTCCCTTGCCTTGCCTACAGAAGAAAGAAGAAGAGACTATGTAATGCTACATTTATCAAATGGCTTAAGCTATTCATTTCCCTTCCTGTACATTGTTCTTAACTTCTGCTGTTGTTCCCTTTCTTGCTTAAACGCCTGCTCACACTAAAAAGTGGTCTAGCGAATCTAATATTCAAAATACTTGATGGAGTGACTATACTCACAGGGCTGGTTGGTGAACTGTTGTAGTTGATGAGCTATAACCACCAACTTGCAAGCAGGTCGGGCCAGTGTGACTCAGTCACAAGAGCTCCCGTAGATTCTCTATTTTCTCTCTTTTGTTGTGTTTACTCTGCATTTTGTACACCATTGTTCTTTATTTTGCTCAATAAACAAGATTACTGTAGGGGGAAAATAAAGCTCTCCAAGCTCACAAGGTTGGTAATGGTCAGTTTGTCAGTTAGTTAAATAAATAAGATGAATGGTGCAGCACAGCTAATAATTTATAGATCCCTTTCAAGAGGGCTTGCTATTGGTAATTTTCTTTGGCCCTGCAAGTGAATCCACTAATTGTAGCAGTTCCATTAAAAAGGAACTGAAAATGGCACAAATTTTAGATGCTGGGATGACCGGGCCTTAACAGTGGCACAGGTTGAGCTGGGAGTTTACATCCAGAACTGCAAGTCTGAACCACCTGGACTGTGGCGGCTCTGCTATTGGATTAAATTCACTCTCTATGCTTGTTTTATCTTCAGACAGGATGAAATGTGGTCAGAAAAAGTAATTAACAAGGAAAAACACCATCTGGACCAAGACCAGACTTAAAACTTGCAAAAACGTATTTCTTGATATTGATTTGCATTTACCTCTATTTACCAATTGCATTGTCTCATTGTCTGTGTGGCTGGTGTATATTTAATAGGAGAAATCATATCTATCTTGAAATGTTACCATCACTTATATCTTATACAGTCCATATGGCAGTAATGTGCCCTTTGTCTGGGGCATTTCGGCTGTATTGTTTTCTATTAGAACTAGTATTGCACCAGTGACCTTGTAAATCTTAAGTGACAACTCTAACCAACCCTAGCCAACAATTTATTGGCTACTTTACTGGACAAGATAGCTGAGAAGGCAGCTGCACTCTTACTGATCTCCTTGTAGAAGCTACACCTCACACGGTTCAAACTGTTCACACATACTGTACACATCAGTTTTTGTTGATTTACAAAAATAAACTGTGTTTCTGAAGTACACAGACAACACTTGAGAAATTATTTGGATGTTCTCCCAAGCACCTGAGTAAACCTCATACAGTGGCATCAAACTGTGAATTAAATGTGTGCATTGGAAGTGTTATTAAGACCAAGGAGATACTGTTTCTTGCAATGTTTTCCTCGCGCTGCAATACAAATCAAGCCTTGAGTATACACAGTTTGTACTTGGAAACTCTGCCAGTCGAATTCAGAGATTCCATGAATGAGTTTGAATGAGTGCGCTTGTGTATGTGAATCTCACAGATTTAAATTTCAGCCATTGCACTTCTGTTCAGCCTGAAACCTGGAGAGTCTTTCTGTTGTTCCAAAAGAGGACGCCAATACACACAAAAACAAGCGATTTAAAAAGTAATCATTCTACCTGCGGCTTTTCCACCAGGCATCTTCCTGTGTGTCATTATTTATAGTTCTTCGGCTGTGCCTCCATGCTAGAATATTCTAATAATGCTTTCCTTCCATTTATTAGATTTCTGGGGCCTCATGTGTTGACCACAGCAGTTCTCAGTTTTGCTGCAAAGCAGAAAGTTAAACTTAAGGTCCCCTATGGAACTGTAAAAGTAACAACGAAACTCCTGAGTGCAATTTCAGCACACAGCAGCAGAAGATGGCTCACAATGCTAATTGAAAGGCTGCAGCCATCCTACACAATCAGCCCCTTCCATGAGTGATTATCTGACTTGGTGACCCTGAATACAAATCCCCTATAGTCTCTAAACCCTCTGGTGCCTCCTGAAAGCCTGGCAAGAGTGACCGGACTGTCAGGGTGAGTTTCCAGCCTCCGTAGGGTCCTCATTATATGTGACAGTGAAATCCTCCTCTTTTCAGTTCACTACTTCCTACTTTCTCTTCATTTAAATGATCCCACATACACCGTGTTATTACCTGCTTGTTTCCCGCTTCCTAACTGATCAGATAAATCCCCCCAGGTGCAGACAGATACAAACCAAGAGCAAATATGGCTTCAAATTAGCACAATGAGTTCTTGTCGAAGCGCACACCGGTGCCCTTTTCTGAGCTGACCCTGCTGACACCGAGGCTTGAATTACTCTCAGTAGAAGGAGCGGTGCAAATGAAATATCAATGATTGCACTTTGTCTGTCAGGTTCAGTGTGTGAAATAAGGCTTCATTACATCCTGAAGGGTAGGCAGCGCACAAAGAGGCAATGAGTTGTTCTTTTTATATGTTAATCAGGCCTTGTTTGGTGGCAAGTAGAACCCCTCAATCATGCGAGACAAGAGAATCCACTCACATTTATCTTTTAAAAGAGGCTTTTGTAGATTTTCGCAAGGTTTAAGTAATTTGTGCCCACTTGCAGCAGTTTGCTTTAAAAAGTGCAACTCCTTGTCAGAGTCAAAACCTACACAAATGAGAACACACAGACGTGATACACATATTTTTTTCTGATTCAGCGTGACTTACACTTTCCAAGGATGTCATTATCTCTGATTTCCATGCGAATAGAAAATAAGGCGCTCCATATAACTCCAGGCCTGAGAATCATCACATTTTTAAGTTTCCCTCAGTATCAAAGTAAGTCAGTGATAGTCTGAATATCTGTGGGTACACTGCAAATAGGGAACTGGTAATTGCTCATTCAGCATGCTTTTAATGGTGCCAATTTGCCAAAAAGTATAAATAAATGTAAGCTAAAAAAGAGGGCTCACTGAATCCATAGCAACATTCTTTTTGTGGCACTATCAATATGTTTATTGACATTATTAAGGCTCACAATAACCCATAAACTTGGCATTTATATTCATGGAACACTGACACTTGCCTCTCCCCAGATATTTGCCTTTTGAAAATAACAATATATGCCTGGCTAACACATGCGGTGACTCTGCTAAAGCCTGTAAATAAAGAGTGGAAAAAAACAAACAAGCAAAAATGCCTAGGGTTCGATAAAGGTGATGTAACCCACTCATCTCTTTTGGCCATTATTATGGATATCCCTGCTGATCTGGTGGCGTGCACAGTGTTGTGTGTTCTCCTGGAGTATATAAACTACTTAACGTACGCTGTGTGTACCGTAGTGACACACTGGCACACACACATGTACATCAACACACACACGGATAGACAGGGAGCTATGTTCTGATCACTGCCAAGCCAAAGCATGCAACATGATAAGAACTTTTTTTTTCACATGAACACAGATGCATTACATGTGTCAACAAGAAGGCTCACCAGTTTCCAGCATGGAAAAGACCCTACAGTACACACATCAATGCATTATGGTAGTTTTACATTGCATAAATTACACTTTTGTTACATGGTAATATTCATACATGACTCTTTCAAACTTAACGTGACCACAGTGGAGAGACAAGCCCGAATGAAGTGACCATGAATGATGATGGATGCAATGAGGTGTGGGTGCTATGTGGAGTTATGTCGCTGTGATGTGATGTGGTGATGCCACGTGAGTAAATGATCAACAAATCACTGACAACAATGCGGAAATACAGAAATCAACAACAACAGAATACAGCTTTCAAAAAGAGATAAGACGCAACAAGAACAAAAAAGAAAGACAAAACCACAAGCTGCTTTCTATCTCGGGGCCCCAGAGAGTCCTCCTATGAAGTGGTTTGCTTCAGCGATTGGCAGGGGGGGCTGTTTTGAGGAGTTGGAGGGGTTGACAAGTTAGCAAAGACCTTCTGTTGTGCACTTTGTTTGTACCTTTAACTAATGGTCCCCAAGCACAAAGCAATCACCAAACAGAACAGCACCAAAACGGCTTCTATCAAGCAAAGTTCAAGCTGCTGAACTCCGATCGATTCTTGTCCTTTTTTTTTTTTCTACCTTTCCAATTTCCCCTCCAGCTCTGATTTTATGAAAGTCAGTCCTGTTCAATTTTAACCACGGCCTCTGGAATCTCCACATGTATTTAATAAAGGCATGAAGTGACTTTTGTGATACCGTAAGAGACTTGGGTTTTGAGTCAGTCACCATCTGACAATTTATTATCTGAGTGGCTTTATGAAGCCCTTTTTTTTCTTCATTAAATTGCTGTTCATTAAAGTGGCAAACAAAGCCAATAA
Source organism: Dicentrarchus labrax (assembly GCF_905237075.1). Lineage (NCBI taxonomy): Eukaryota > Metazoa > Chordata > Actinopteri > Moronidae > Dicentrarchus > Dicentrarchus labrax. Next base: position 14,171,447 of record NW_026136724.1, on the reverse strand, counting down.
TGAATTCCCTGCTCCCCTCCCACCCCCCACATTTCTTTGTCCTTTAGTGTCTCCATGTGGCTGATTTAATACAACACAGGCCTTCCGAAATGTTTAAAGTGCGCTTTCTGCCACTTATTTACTGCGGGGGCCGTGATTTGCCATCAATACACGTTTGCTTATCTGCTATTTTCTGCATAGCTCAGACAATGCAGCACAACAATCCTGTAAAATGTGCGGTCCACACAAAAAACAAACCATTTTGGGGCGGATGGCTTAATTGCTACTGATGCGCCTTGGCCAGATGAATGCTGTAATTTTCAGTGAAACTCCGGTGGTGGAGTGCACTTGGGTAAATAAAAGCAGGCGGTAGACACAACATTTTGTGCTGTCAGTCCTGCTTGAAAGAGGCGAGATAATAAAGGCATTTATTATTTATTTTTGTTCCTGCTTATGTAATCCTATAGACTGCCTATTCAACGCTACATATCAATTAGTATACTCCCTCAAAGCCACCATACAAAGGTACAGTTACAGCAGCTTATTATTACTTGTTCTATTTTTCATATTTCCCAGGGCAGTGGGTGCACATTGCCACATCCAAGTAACATCAGAGCTTTTAAAATGGCAGATTGTTATTAAAATAAAAGAGTTGGAGTTCATATATAAGTATTTGTACACAGTTAGATTTTCGACAGCATCAGCTCTATCACTATCATGTGCCAATCTGACATTAAAAGATAACAGTATTATCATCCTGCTTTGCTTGCTAAACTCAATGTTATATTTTCCCAATTATTCAAAGCTCCACCAAGGACTTGACCATTGTCCAGGAAATGGGATTTTGATGTGATTGATTTGGATATTACTACTGTGTTCCAGTGGATTTATCTCAATAGACAGACAAACAACACAACAACAAAGACCCAAAACCCAAGCTGATGTATCCAGAAGTCTCCCTCCTATTGGCTCTTTGTTAACACAGAGGGGAGGAAATTCAGATTGAAGAAAGGAAGAAACTGAAGCATTTGCAACCACTTCAACTTAGATAACACTGCTGGGGTAGTTGTGTTGCCTACAGTAGCTACTGCAGCACCGCTACTAACAGGATGCATGGTAAGTGGCTGCAATTAAAATTTACAGAAAATAAAAATGTAATTGTTCAAAGTAAATAAATAAGTTTAAAAAAATATATTTGTGCAGATGTTACAAGGATGCAGTTGTCTTACCTGGGGACACAGGCGGTAGAAGTCTCCCCCTCAGGGGCCTCCGGGGCGGGGCAGCAGAACTGGTGAAGCACTGTTTGGTTCCTTTGAGCAGAAGAGTAGAAACAGAAAAACTGAATAAATATAAATGATCAAAAGGATGTCATTATATACTTCATTGTAAAAGTTTATTTTCAATACCATTCCTTGGAATTGACCATTTGCTAAACCCCTTTCCCTGAACAGCGAACAAAAGAAAAAAATTATTCAAAAAGATTTGTTCATTTAATTTTGCCCATCACTAGTCCACATGTTGAAGCGGTGTGCATGGAGCTGAACAGAGATACCATAAAGGGATTGGATGGTCCTATCTTTTTCTTCTACCATCTCTAATACCAAAAACAACAAGAGAAGAAGTATAAGAAATTGATCTGCTGTGTCCTAACACAGCATTCCACACTATATTATTACAGGTTACGTAAAAAATAAATAAAATAAAACTTGTTCATGGTAGCACATCTGTTGTTTAGTAATTACCCAGTGGGAAGTCCTGCTCCTATATTTTAGCACATTAGCAGCTCTGTCCTGCTCTTTATTTGATTAAACATAACTAATCACTTTTATTCATAAACCTGTGACTGTAAACGTCATGACAATTCTGCACATCATTATTTACATTGTTCTATTTTGTAGGCTTAACCTAACTATACCCATATTTTTAGTTCCGTTAACTACAATGCCAACCCTTACCTTAACTATATAATCGCTGCCATGCCCAGAAATTGCAGAAAAATGACGGCATTAGACATAAAAACTAGAAAACTATCCAACATTGGCATTACTGTGTGCTGATTCAATTATAGAATCACCAGACAAGAATTTAAACACTATCTTGATATTCCTGCATCAAAACCTAGAATAAGTATCTCTTAACTGACATAACCTAGATACAGATACAACAGAAATGTGTACAGTTGATTTTGTTTATTTGCAGCTAACCTACAGGATGAAACACCCTGCCATTCCTCATTCCTCCCTTCTGTCACCTGACCTGTCTCCTCCGTACACACCTGCTTCCCATTCATCATCAGCCCCAGAATATAGTCCACAGTCAGCATCCACCCTTTTGCCATTAGGCCTTGATTGTCCACTAGGTCTCATAACTGTAGATTTTCCAGCCTTTCCCCTGTTGTGCCTGCCTGCCTGCTGTTTGACTCCCTCTTGCCTTAGGCCTTCTGGTTTTGTCAGCCTTCTTGTGCGATCTGCAGACACAATCATCATTTTTTCTGATTACTGACCAAGTAAAGAGTGTTTCCACCCTTACAACCGTAGCCTGCAACGTCTGCTTCTTTTGAGTCCAACTTTTTAGAGCAACTCTGTCTAGCCCTTACACCACCTCGCTCAACCCAGACACAATGTTGCTGCAGAGGTTATTTACAGGGAGACTTTCAGGATTACCCTAGCATAAAATCTCTGGCCCAATGTCAGTGAGGTTGGCAATCAGAAGACAATGGCCTGGATTTGAGCCACTGACAGCTTTGTTGCCCGGTTTACAGCAGTCTCACTAACACTAGACCTTGATACAACCAGATGTCTTTTACATTCTCAAGTACTCACAGCTGCCACTGATGATTGCCAGGTTCTGTCAGCACCAACACCTCAAGGCTTTAAAAAAGTCAGGATACAAGATGGATTTAATTATTTTCTTTTTTTTTTACTGACATGTCAATACTAATATCTTAAGACTGTACTGACTCTGCTAACCTGTGTGCTGATTTCCAAAAGCAGGACTGGAGCCTCCGCAGAGTAAAAGTCTTCTTCTTTTTACCCTTTGGTAATATTTTTGTGAATCCTGACCACAAACAGAGCAGAACAGGCAGTTTGTGCAGTTAAAGGTCCAGTGTGGAACATTTAAGAGGCTCTATTGGCAGAAAAGTGGCAGTTGTTTTTTCATTCTTACTATACATCAGTGTATAATCACCTAAGAATAAGAGTAATTGTATTTTTAAACTTAGAATGAGCTGTTTTTATATACAGATGCTGCAGGTCACCTTCCATGGGGGTCGCTATGTTTCTACAGTAGCCCAGAATGAACAAATCAATCAATCTAGACGCCACTAAATCCTACACAGTGGACCTTTAAAAGAGTTCAAAGAACCCAACTTGGAACACAAAACATCAAAGGAAAGAAAGCTCTACAGGTGAATTTTAACTAGATAATATCAATGTGAAGTGCAACGTGTTTATAGACTTAAAAGAAGAGTGTGAGCAGTGTCTCAAAGTCTGGGAATTTTAAAAATAAATAAATAAATGAAAGCTGCAGATGAAGTCAAAGGCCACATTTATGTGCTTTGCTTTTGATGTATGTTTTTTTTTCTGCGTTCAGTTGATCTGAAAATTATATAAAGAGAGAGATATAGAGAGAATGTAAGTTTGAGTGTTTCATCACCATGGAGATAGACAGAAAGATACACGTTTCACTGTTTCAGAACCACAGAGAGAGAGACAGACAGACAGCGAATGTGTCAGCACCATGGACAGAGACAGAGGAAGAGACAAGGTTGAACTTGAAGCTCGAATCTGAAAGAGAGGTTCTCAAAAAAACAAGGCTGCCATACAAAGTAAAACTTAGTTCCAGTTTTTATAAAGCAGTGCAGGGCTGCAACTAATCATTATTTTCATTGTTAATTAAGCTACCTATTATTTTCTGGATTCACTGATCAAACTGTGATCAAACATGTCCTCACATTTCGGCAGAATAAAAATAAGAATAATTTGCAGGATAGTGAACACAGAAATTTTTTACAATTTTTTTTAAGATATTCCCCTATTTTACTGGAACGTACTCTGGATACAGTCCCAAGTGAAGACTGATACTGAAATATAGCATGGAAAGAGCAAGGACATCAAAATTTAATGTGAGAAAGAATTGAGTGCATTTACTTTCTCCATCAGTACGTCTTCTCCTTCAACCTGAATCCTCACATTCTTCACATTCCTGACTTTCGGGCTTCATCCGTCTCATCCTTCGGGATCGACCCTTCCCCCCACTCTCTTCCTCTCCTTCTGTCCCCTTTAAAACTGATTTTCCATTACTCTCTACGACTCCCCATCCCCCCCATTCTGGGTCCTAGAGGCACGGTGTGTTATGCAAGAGAGGAATTTGCACAATTACCCTTGCTGTCAGAAGATGTAGCCAGTAAAAAAAGAGCAGCTGCTTTCCATATGTCCTATCCCTGGACACGAAACACAGAGAAGGATGGAGAGGAGAGAGGTGAGACATAAAGATGTGAAACCAAGGCCACTATTCTGAGCAGCAACCACTCTTCCATCCCTTATCACCTCTCTGTTGCCTTTTTATCTTCTGCCCTGTAGTCAATCTTCCTTCCCCCAATCTCTTCCCCCCCTCCTGTCTGTCCCCTGGGAGAGGACAGAGAAAACAAGGAGACCTGTATGTCTTCTTATATACCTCCTTCAAGTGCGTGACTGCTGCTTCACCTCAACAGCACTTCAATCTGTTCAGTCTAACCACCCTGCTCTCCGTGCTGTGAGGTTCAATAGTTTATCACACAATACACAAGGTAAAAAAAAAAAGAATTATTTCTTTAGGCTAGCCAATAAGAAGCAGAGAGAAAGACCTTAAAAAAAGGAAGGTTGGGGGGGTATTTGACAGCAACAATAGCAGACAGTACAGGGAGGGTATGACAGCAAATTAATTCCCATTGTTAATGCCTCGTCTAATTGTGTTTGCCTTAACGACCATGACACCGCTGTGGCCATTTTTAATAGGTCGAGAACACAGTCGGTCTCTGAGGGGACACAGATTAGTGCGAGCGTTGAAAACAGCAGAGCCACTTGTTCGCACAGATAAAGCGTGTATATTCTGCAGGACGAGGTTTAAAAACATCTAGGTTAACAGACATTGTGATTTTGTAAGATTTACAGCAAACTGACATGAGTAAAATAAGTAATTCTTCAGTTCTCTGATAATAGAATATGTTTTGGCTCTTTTGGCTAGAATTTACTTTTTTTATAGAGTCACACAATCAGTTTGAGTATCTTTAAATAGTTGGACATAAGTACACTTATACTCACATTCTTGCCAAGAAAGTGGCATCGATCTTCTCACCTCACTTCCAGCAAGTAAGCAACTTATTCCCCAAAATGTCATGGTAGTTCTTTAATTGGAGTTATATGATTAACATTTGAACAGTATTTCTACTAGTTCTTGTGAATATTACACTTTTTATGTAACCAAAAAATAATCAATATTGTGATCTTTTAACCCAGAAAATATAAGAATAAGAGATGCATAAGTAAACTCCTTTTTGGTTATTCTATATCAGTGATATAACATTTACTGTGATCGTCAATGTGCTGTTCCTGTGCTGATTTTAATCTTAAAAACAACTTTTTATGATTAAAAAATAAGCACAAAAATGCTGCCAACTTACTTTACACCTATTACATCCTCCATTTTGAGAGGATCCTAACACTAGTTCGCCATCATCTTCCTGATCTGACTTTGGAACGGCCTCTGATTTTGAGTGCTGAACAAAATACGTATGAATAAAGACCCCATAATCTCAGACACTCAAAACTTGCTGAGTCGTCCTTTACTTGAAACCAGCATGGGGGAAAAAAGCACAGCTCATTTGAATTTAATCAATGGCTATTATTGGCGAGCAGGGTGTGTATCGGGGTTAGTTGCCTCTCATGATGATCCAAAGACACAGCCATAGCTGACATATACCCACACTCAGCCAAACTGTCATAAATAAAATAGCATGGTCCCATTTGAGTCACTGATTTCACCATATTTTTGAAAATCACATGGACTCTTTTTATCTTTTAGCACCTTTCGTTTTGATTCATCTTAACCATCTGTCTTTTTCTGCTTTGATCTCTGGCTTCTCACAATTTTCTCTCCATTATTTTTGCCATCTCTCTCCGCTAAGTTTTATTATCAGCTCCATCTTTCCACTCAAAAACAGCTCGCAAGCACTTTATAACAATTTTGCTTTATGAGGGGACCTTTTAAAAAGGCACCTCTGTGCTGCAGAGATAGCACACACCCGACCTGAAACTGCACAAAAGTCATACATCGTGAATCTGTTCCTGCTGATGATATGATATGAGAAGACTAGGAGCTATGATTTCCTTGATTAATCTCATTCCTTTCCACAAATTCCCATTGTGACGTCAATCCACCCGTTCTCATGTTCAGGATTACAAACATTTCTCCTACATCCACATGAACGTCTCCTCCGTTGCATTTCAATTAGACGCCAAACCCTTGCCTCCAGTTTCAAACGCACTTCCCTCGAACAGTACACACTGTTTGATCAATGCAGGCGCCGAAGATTAAACTGAACTCGCATGACCTGCTTTCTGATCTTCCACACCACTGACTCAGCTCCCCTCGTGGCCTAAACTCGCTAATACCACCTATAAAAAATCTATAAGCTTTTATAAGCTCTTCCACACACTGGGTCTGTTTGAGGAAGAGTGTAATCTGAGCACCATGGTTTCATTGTATTTTGTTTTAACTTCTCGTGTCTAATGTGTTTGTCGATGCGCTCCTCCTTGTGTTGAATTCAGCCTTACTGTGTCAATAGCTCTCCGGCTGATTCAACTCGGCTCAAGGCGGAAAAAGATCTGTGCACACTGAAGTGATACAATTTGAAGCATGGGGCAGACAGAGGGGGGGCGGGGGGATCAAAGCTCACAATAATTGATGTATTAGTTTTCACAGACCATTTCCTTTGCAGTCAGGGAAAGAAAAAAAACAGCTGTGAACATTTTCGCTCATTGAAACAACATATTATGCAATATCAGAAGCTGCCCCTGAAGGCCAAACATGGTAAATACAAACCTAACTGACTTTGGAGGAAGTAAACATACTAACAAGCGTATGGCTGCTTGTTAATACGTTCTTTTTTTTAAGTAAGCGTCATGACTGCTTACTTAAAAAAAAGAGAGATTTTTGTGCTTGCTGCCATTATTTTATTTCCATGTTTGTTTTGATGCAGCATTTTGGAATAAATGAATTGTAGAGTCAAGGTCGAAGTGAGATCAAGAGTAGACTTTGGGAAAGTAAAGAGAAACATGTACATATAGCAATAGTAAGGTGGGTAAAAAACTATAAATCCCCAACAAAATGACCTTCTATTGAAATAGGTTGAAAACCAAGTAACTCTGACAGTCATGCATACTTATTTCACATCTAGAAAAAGGTTTTAAAAAAAAAGAATAAATATAGAATGTTAAAAGCATCAGCATAGAAATCATCACAGTCCTTGAGATCAATTTAGGTCGGCTGATATATCATATGCATTCCACGCGTCAACCCATCTCATGGCAGTATTACTAGAGCGCTTTGATCAAGTTAAATAAAAAAAGACACTCAAAATGTTTTTGTAATACTTCACTTCCATTTGGTAAATTGGCAGTCGCTGTAAGTGCCAGTTTATTACTATGTTTTACAGGCTGTAAGTGTGTAAGGCTTTTGGAGAGAAACAAATTCAGCAGCCATACCCAGAGCTTTGTGGTGGCTTGTGCATATCTCCATGTGGTTAAAACGATGTATTAAACATGATTGTGCAGTGGATTATTAACCGAAACATATCCTTGAACTAAATTAGACGCCTCTTGTGTAAGTACTGCACGGCGCACACACACACACACACACACACACACAGAGATACACACCTCAGATTTCGGTCCTGAAAGCCTACCATATCAATTCCTTCACACACACACACACGCATAGTGAATTAAAAAAAAGCCTCCTTGAAAGGTTTACGTCAGCACGGGCCATCCCAAGCGGCTTAGCTCGCCTTCTGCAAGCGAAACTGAGAGAACTGGTGATGGACGAGAGAGAGCGAGAGCACTTTTCCCGAGAGAAAGCAAACAAAGGAGGAGAAAAAAAACATTTTGTCCTTGTATTCGATCCCTTAAAAAAGAAGAAGAAAAAAAACCTCCTGACAGTGCCAGTGCCAGGAAAGCTGCAACATTTGAGCTTTATTCACACTTTCTCCGTCTCATTGTGGCCTACTTGATTCCACTGCGGCACTCGACAGTCAATATGAAACCATTTCTCTATCATTTATGCTGCATCATGTCTGTCTGAACACTTCCTGAGATCACAGTTATAACATGTAAGCTGGTGGCAACTGAGGCTTCAGAGCGGAAGAGAGGGAAATGTGATGGGTAATAAAGTTCGTAAGATCATCTGCCCTATTTGAAGATTTTCTTTGAGTGTTTACCAGGCCAAACGTCAGCCGCGTGGCATCGGTTTTGGTATATTTTCAGCGGCTGTACGAGTTCTGGAGAAGGAAAAATTATACACTATCCAAAATATCAAACGGAAATGTCAAGTTCTGATGTCATCCCCTAAAAATCAAAGAAGGAGTTTTTTTCCTAGGCTCTCAACATTTTATACTCTTCTTCAACACAACTCCCAACTGTTGGTCCCCCTTTCAGTAAAACTTAAAAGAGAAGCCTTTGACGGAGGAGGCGAAACAAGCAGTAAAGGAGAGAGCTGAGCCCGGGGGGGGAGAACAGGAGTTGAACCACTTCCTGGTGCTCGCTTGTCAAAGAGAGCTGCGTCAACTGAATGGGGTTCAAAACTGACACTGACTTGGTTTTATTTCTACTGGACATGTTTGTGTTAGAAATGAGAATATGGTGTTCTTTAACCGAAAACACTTTTTTGCAGCATTGTGTCAGATACCTGGGTTTTTAGTCTACACAGTGGCAGACATTACAGTGAAACAGCCAGAAGATGAGTTTTATTTTGCCACAAAAAATAGAAATTAAGAGTTGGCTTACAAAAATCGCGAGCTACACCACCTGAAATTCTCATACTAAAATGTAACTAATGGAAGTACTTGTTGGGTTATTTAGCGATAGCAAACTGATCAGTAGCCTCAGTTTTAGCTAATTCTACTAGCTAGTTCTTTTTTGCCAACATAATCTTGAAAGATTTTAGTCATGTTTGTTGGCTGAGGGGATTCAAGACTAAAATTAAGCTAAATTTATTTCTACTTTATCGGTCTACAAGAAATACTTTGTTCTTTAGCCAAATTTGTCTCTGGGTTTTTTAGTCTGTGCTAGCTAGGGAAGCTAAGCTAAAATGCCACTATAGTCTTAAAAGAAATGAAGTGTTAGCTTGCAAACATCAGTGTTTATGATAGCTGGGATTATTTTCACACTGATTTAAAGTTTTTGTAATTAATCCATTGCAAGTCAGTTTTGACAGTTTTGAGTGGGTATTCCGATATAAATGCGTTGCAGTTTGGAAAAACTGGAATCCCACAGCAAACTGATGTTTGTTAAAAGAGTCGAGAAGAATAGGCTAGTACACCTCTATCAAGCACAAATCCACTGAATGGCAATGAAAATAGCAATTACAACATTACAAACACAAACTACTACATATAACATTAGTAAAAATATAGTAATATATTAAAATTTTATTTGTTCACTGTGTGCCTCGTCATTTTAAACCAGGTTCATATTTTTACAATAATGCAATAGTTAATGGTAGCCTGGTTCCAGACCTCAGAATGGCTGCCCACATCTCTTAAGAATACATAGCCACATAACTACGTTACTACGATGATAAAAAATGAAAAAACAATCCAATTGAACTTTGCCCCCATACACCAACCTCCACAATGTCATTATTCTGGCTTTAAAAATTTGGCTGCTATGATTTTACTGTAGAGAAGAATGCTAGAAAATGTAAATTTGTGCATCTCTAAATCTCTTGAGTCATGCAACCCGACTCTGATCCCACAACTTGAGTAAAACATTTCAAGCATGGCAGAATTTATCAGCTAGGACGAGAATACAAGGTTACAAAATGAATCTTCATCTTCATGTAGCATCCTGGTTAGCTGCTCTTGTGTATTTAATCTAAAACTACTGTCAGAAAGACATTTTCACATGATGGAAAAGTTAGCCACCATGATGAAACAAATATCACAAAGGGATCAATTTCAACTCGCAAACAAAAAAAAAAAAAAACAATTGCAGCCACTCATTTTTTCCAGGAAAGCAGAAGCTTTTTCCACTGTTTTCATCTGATCTCCATCTGGTGCCTCCACTATTGAGCAGTTTTAGCGGCTCATATCGAGCATCAAGCTACACTGTGTTGCTGCAGGGCCATCTGCTGAAGACTTGGCAGTGGGTCAAATTTCACAGATATTCTCCATGCTTCACGCTGATGCTTGACAGCTATCAAACTGACGTGGTTGTCATAAAGGAGCCAGGGCTCCGGCTGATGAGGAAAATCCCATCAACCAGATCAGTGATGGCGGCCATACATTTTGTGCTGAAGTGAATGATTTTTCATTTATACATTTATAAGGCAGGCACAGAACTTGAATGATGATTCCGGTTTTCTGCACAAGGAAGAAAAAATATATTGGTGCGTAAGAACGAGGAAGAGGTGTAGGCAGATGGTGGGGGAGACATGACAGAGGGAAAGAAAGCAAAATTTTCACCACATCATCCACATACAGTAACTTCTTTACTTCAGTTCCCACACGTATGACTCATTCAGACTTCATGTCATGCTCATCTCATTTGTTTCTTTTAGGATTTGCTCCAAGTTGAAACCTCTGATGACATCACTGGCAGAGTCATCAGCTCCTCCCCCTGGCACTGCGTACCTGATGATGTAATCCTGGCATCTAGGGGTTGACAGACGGGGCGTTGATGATATAACCACAGTGCAGGAGAAGGGCAAGATGCTTTTATGGTCATCTGAATGTGAAGACAGTCTACTATGTGTAAAAGCCAAATGCTTATTAAATGTCATGGTTAACGCACCAACGAGGCACACATATATACAAAACTTTAAATAGTCATTTCTACCTGTGACCTCCAGGAAAAAAGATTTAATTCTGCACTCAGCCAAGCATTTAATACAAGGTAACAAATACCGCTCTATAATATTACACAACCAGGACTGCAGGAAAGCACGCATAAACAAGTACATTTTAAAAGTGTCGAAGAAAAGGAAGGACAACGTCATTGAATGTGTATCTACAGGTGTGAAAAATGCAAATGAATGATCGAGTGTGGGGTTAAATTAGTAACCAAGTGGACGTATCCTCTGTTTTGTCTGTTGCACAGTACAATAAATAATGGTTGAGCCTCGGTTGAGGCTTTGTGTGATGTGTTGAAAAGACCAGGAAAGCCGATTGGACATGCTGTGCCTGTTCCGATCAGCTCTGCAATGCCTCGCAGCCTTAGGTGGATGGCTTTGAACATTACTCTGGGTCGTAAAGTTAACCGTACCTGACATTTCCCTAGGCAAGCGTGTGCCTCTGCATGCGTGTGTTTGTTTCAGTATACAATGCAACAGCGGACATGGGGATTAGGTTGGATAGAGAGCAATGGCCAAGAAATGAACCCCAATATTACTCAGATAAAATGACAATATATCACATATCTAACACTGCTTATGAAAATAAATGTGTAGCTTGTAATACACTAAAATACACAAATGCACATAAGCTAGAGTTAGGTCCGTGCAATAAAAATATTTGTATCGAATTTGAAAGAGTGCAATTTTCAAATCATAAGAGTTATTATAACTTATATAATTAAGTGTCTGACCAAGCTGTAGTGGGTTTTAAGCCAGCGACAGTTGATTTCTCACCAGTAAATTTACACAGCTGTAATTTAACTTAATTAACATTAAATTGAGTGTTGACCGAAAAATTCTCATATTTACTCTCTCTGTAGGATGCATTTTGGTCAATGATAGAAGATCCTTTTTGACATTTAAAAAAATAAATTGTACATACAACTAGCAGACAGATATGTTAGAAGTTTCTCATCGACTAGTGGTTTAGTCGACTATTAGGGGAGTAGTTAGTTTAGTTTATTACTATGTAGACCACAAATACAGGATTGTGGCTTTATTTGTAGAAAATACTAGAAATTTAGACCACAAAATTAGTCAGAAAATCACAACTAAATATCTTCCCCAAAATGTTCATCCCTAACACAAGCCCATTATTTAACCAGTCGCCTAACCCCCACAGACGCGAGCACTCACAGATGCACACTGGTACACATGGTGCAAAACAATTAGGATTGTCTGTTGAGGGATTTTCAGCGCTAAGCTCTCAGGAGGGGAAATCTCTGTGACAGATGGGTGGACATTTTTCCATAACTGCACACGGTTCCTTCTTTAAAGGTCCCTTTTCCCTGAGCTACAGAGGTCATTGGCTCACTGACCAATGACAGTCAGTCTTGCCACAGCATTATCTGCCCTTGAGGAATCCCACCATCTTAGAAGGACAAACACTGGAGTAACACGCTTTTAAATCATGCATCATTTTCAAGACATCTCTAAGTGTTAGTCTGTGGTCAACACATTGGTTTCATTACAGCACCACATATGTTAGCAGCTGCTAACTGCCAGTTGATAGCACATTTATGGTGAAATATAAAATGAGTAATACATTACAGAGCCATTAAAACAGTGTGATATGAGGGGAGGATTATCAAGTGCTACACTTATCACATCTACACACTTTTTTTCCTACTTCAGCAATAAAAAACGGTGCCTTTATGGAACTGTATTGTTGGCAAGAAAATCTTAAAGCAGGCTCCTTAAAATGTAACATAATTTTATTTTTACCACAATAAGAGACATTCGTTTTGATAACAAATTTAAGTCATCTTTAAACATTATAAAACTTGATAATGCTTTTACATTTCTATCAGTAATAATAATAAAGTTTAAATTTAGTTTTGAGCATTGAATCAAATGATCTGCTTACATTATCCAATCTGATTGAATGACGACAACACTGATGGCATTTCTATTAGCAACCACAACTCTGAAATATGTAGTTTGCATACTAATGACACACACACTCTCCTGATTGCTCATTAGGCCTACTGTTCATTTGCATGAAGAAAAATTGAAAAGCATCAATCAGATGTGTGAGTAATTTACTTCCAGCCATGAAGGAGGCGACTCACTATGCAGCTAGTGTAACTAACAACAAAAACATATTTAAATTCTATGCAGAGCCATAATGTGGGTGTGCAATATTTACATATAAAAGATGATGTCATCTGAGGCATCTGGAAGTGTCAAGGACGAGGATGACACGTCTGTCTTTCAGTGAGTCGGGCATCTTGCCCAAGTGACACTGCCAGGACTGCCAGTTGGGAGCCATGTTTATAAGAATAAAAATCATAGTTGAGCCAAACTTTGTCATTTTGATTGATTGGGATTCATAGAGGCAGAAGACACTGGAAAAAAACTGTTTGCATTTCAGCCAAGTTTTGAGGAAAGTGGGACAACATTTGGACTCTTTGGCCATTTGGGGCTTCACAGCATTAAATTATTCCATCCTATTATGTCCTATTATTTAATCTGTCTAATTATTTAGCCTGTCTGTCATTCTGTTTTTGAGTCTACAGTATGTGCCTTCATTACCATGTTCTCTACAATCATCTTCCCCTTGTAAACATATCTGGCAGCCTGAAAGGTGCAGAAAGACAGCCAAAATATACCATCAATCAAAAGCTGCTGGCTAGAACTGACTGAAGCGTAATTAGTAAATAGATCCACAGAAATCCGTTTTTTAATTGTCTTTGTATTTTTACACTGAGACCTAAACAGAGATAGTGTTTGCAAGGGTTTCATGAGGATGTAGGCGTGCAATCTGGGTAAAATAACGACATAATTAAGAGAGGGTTTGTTACTTTTACTTTTAGAGATGAGCATTTTAATCAATTTTGTGTTTAGTTTTCCTGTGCTCCTGACCACATTCCTGAAAAGAAACCTTTTTATTTATACTCTGTGTAGTGTAATCTTATAATATGTTCACTAAATTGGATCAAACAAACCACTCAGACCAACAAGGTGTCCAGTAAGCCAAAGCCTAAGTAAGTTACATCCTTGATTACCATACATCCACCACATAAATGAAAAAGACAGAAAATTATCTCCTATATCCCCTTACAACATCTGTTCTCTTGTCCTTTTAACATCCATATGCACACACACATGAACACACACAACTGGATTACAGACAACTGGGACTGTCTTTGCTCAACTTGTGCATGAAAACAGCTAATATTCTACCAGGGAGTCAGGAATCACCCAGCAGCTACGTCCTCTGAGAAATGAAGCAATTTAAAAGCACTACGCACCAAATGTGATATTCATGATTTGGATTCCAGAAGCAGCAGAGCCAAGCCACCCTGTCATAACCGAGCAGACGTGATTCCCATTCAGACTGAGGGGAGGGGAAGCGAAGTAAAGAGCATAGGTTTGCAGGAAAGGAGGTTCCAACTCTTGAGTAATGGTGGCAGGAAGGAAAATACAGAAAGGAGGACAGAGAGAGAGAGCAATATGTCCATTTGAACTCCTTGCATTCATTATCCATCCATATTGAGCTATGCACATGGTTTCAGTTCTTTATGCCAAGTTTTTTTTAACATATCTGTCCTGAAACTGTTATACCGCCACAGTTATAAGTAAGTGGAGGTGAATGACATTTCATTTTGCCACTCAAAGCTGTACAATGTCTAAACCTCTCCATCAACAGTGTCTAGTGGGGTTGTTTCTTCCATAGAAATGATTTCTAATATATGTTGCTTTTGTGATTTGATTGAAAGTGAAAAGAAAAAACTTATTTGACCCATACATACTTCAAAAAGCCAACCAACACAAAGTCCTCATACTTGGCAAAATGGATCATTTGTCAATGCCTTTCAAAAATATAGTTAAAGCTGCATAAATCAATATCTTATATTTATGATCAATTAACTATGTAATATAAAAGGATTGCTCTTAAATTTAGCATCTGACTCTGCCATCTCCATGCACTGTTATAGCATCTTTCAGTTCATTGTTGTTTTTTATCAGGCCTGCGATTTTAATGTAATTAACTTAATTTCCAGCAGCTGGCGGCTCTTTTTGGCTAAAAACTTATTTTAAACTCAGGCAAAGGGCAGACTGACCACGGAGAGATCTGGTGATCACAAACACAGCTCTAAATGAATGCCAATGTTGCTCTGTGTCTCCTGAATATCTAAATAGGCAACTGATTTACTAACAAATTTATTTGGTAATATCTCAATGGGTTGGCCAAGTGGCCAAAAAAATTGCTTAATACTGTATCTGGTTAGGTTTCAACAAATTTTCAGTTAAGGATAGATAATAATTATTTCCATGATTACAAAAACTTGGTTAAGGTAAATGAAAGTTTACGGTCATGGTTAAACAAACCAGATTTGACTGTTCATAAGAAATCACAAGTGTCTCAGGTGTCAAAGTCAGACACTTTATATTGCCAGGTAAATGTAACTTAAGGTCATTTTTATACTCTCTTTTTTTTTTGGTGTGTTTCTTCTTTTGGCGTCATTAACTCAAGTTAGTGTGGCTGTACTGGTTGCTCTGGAGCATTATTATTATTAGTACATTATTTAGAGAAAATAACCATGATATATTCAGATAGAAAATAGCTTGACTGTAAGCTACAGAAATAGCAGTGGCTCTAAGGGGGTGGCATAGCTGGTGGAGCCTGAATGGGCACAGCTCCAGGCTCATTGATCTGAGAGCATCAGAACAAGGAGAGACTGCAGCATCCAGCAGGCACTCAGCAGGGATACTCTGTAATGCATGTGAGTATGTGTTGAACTCCCCATCTTTAAGTGTTATCTGTACATCCCAGTTTATTCATGAAAGAGACAGGCACAGGCGGGAGATGGCATACACTCTGCACTCCAGCTGGTACGAGGCCAGAAGGAGGGAAACGAGGGCATGATGGGCGCAGAGCAGAGTCATGGCCAATGCGGAACAACATGCTGCCAGGTGGCATGTGGCATGTTAGGGTTTGTGTGCATTAGTGAGTGTTTTGTGTGTAAGAGCAAGAGCTTAATATATCTGTGTGAATGCGTGGGAGGCAGGGAAGCAGCAGAGAAGCACCTGCAGCTATATGGGAACCCAGGGATTTCCACCTCAGGCATCAGGATTGCTGCCTATCAGACACGCACGCACCTCTATGCACACCACCTTGCCTACGCTTGTTGTCACTCGTCTTGACTCCCTCCTGAACACACGGTCCAACCTTCGCACTCTCATTTTAACACACACACACTTGGCAGCCCCCAAGCGTATACAGAGAACCAAAGGACAGGTTGGACTGAACGCTCCAGCCCAGCCAGAAGATAGAGATGGGTTAAGTGGTGGAGAGCCTGATGGTAAGAGGATGAATACTGATCCAGACTGCAGAGGTGGCTACTGTAGCATAAGCTGCTGATTACAGGAAAGGAGAACAGAGAAGTGGAAAGCAGACTGGAAGATAGGATGGGACTGTGGAGAAGAATACATTTAAAAATACAAGGTGAGCTTAGACAATGGAAGGAAGAGACAAGGACAGTCAAGGAGGGAGGAGTAATGAGGTAGGATGGACAAAGGTATCATTTGTAGGCTGGGAACAAGGAGTCAAAGATTGTGAGAAAATGAGAATAGGAACAATGGAAGCTAAGGGTGGGAGGCAGTTGACAGCGAAAGGAAGAAGAAAGAAGAGTAGACAGGATTGCTGAAGGCTTCCCTCACATCACACAGGCCCCTTAAGAATCCCTCTCAGACGGAGAATCTGAAGTGTTGCAATTGTGTTACTCAGTCTGAGAAGTTTGAGCTCATACCAGAGCAGAAGTCTGCTAGGGATGGAAACAACTTTTTAAACCCCATTCATTGTTCGATAGCTGAAGGCAGCCTTGATTTGCATTCTTCAAATTATGCCACTGGAAGAGATGAGGAATGCTTGATGTGAGTGAGCGAGCATTTAATTTTTCATTTAAAGCTTTGCAAATGGATTCTCTGCTTCTTTCAATCAAGTAAAAACATAGATGAGCTGGGTAAACGGTGGTTAAGTTGGAAATCCAGTATATCCTAGTATTAAGGGATTATTTGTTTCCTTACTTCACAAATTAACAAAAGAACCTATCTATGTTATTATTCCTAGCCACATGAGATACCTAGCATGAATTTTGGACAAGACATTCAGTTTTTCCTTTCACTGAATCAGCTCCTGTGAGAGTTAGGGTGTATTCACACCTGTAGTTTGATGCATTTGTACTTTTTCTTTAAAGGACCAGTGTGTAGGATTTAGTGACATCTAGCGGTGAAGTTGCAGATTGCAACTAACTGAACACTGCTCACGTCTGTATTTGGCGATCTGGGACTGCAAAGTGTATTGGAGATTCTGGTGGCCTTGTAAAATGGGAAAAGGACCCATCTACAGCCAGGTCTGGTTTGTCCATTCTGGGCTATTGTAGAAACATGGCAGTTTAACATGGCGGACTCCATGGAAGGCGACCCGTGCCATCAAGTAACAAAAACACAAGGACTCCTATATTCAGGTGATTATACACTAATGAAGACATACCTGTGAATATTATATTCCATTTCTGCAAACAGATACTCCTAAATTTTACACACTGGACCTTTAAGGTGTGACAGGCTGTGATCCCATGTCAGTTATTAAGCCTGTAGCATACCACTAACCCTCGTAGATGCCGGTCCAGGAAAAGGAGTAACCAGAGGTCACACCTAATAATTCATGCAACGTATCATGAGGTTTGGAATAATGTGGATAAATATACAAACACACAACCGTTATTAGTATGTTTGTGACATGTCCCCTGTCATCCACCCATTAATAGAATTGTCCTGCAGCACAGACAAAACCAGCCAGACTCCATCTTGTCTGACCAGGATCAATGCCATGAGTGCAAATTACAATGATCCTTCATGTCTCCTGCCTTTCATGTATCACTGCTTTTACATTAAGGATAACATAGTGTAGTACGCTGTCTCTCTCTCTCGAGTTCTCTTCCTCTCTCATCATTGTGCAGAACTGTCAGGGGGCATGGTTGGCAAATCACAAATGAGCCCACTTATTGAATCCCCCTCTGACATTTATTTTGTACGACTCATAGCCTATCATTGAGGGTTTCTGTGTGTTTGCCCATGTCTGGGTGAATCCATGTGAAAGCAGTTTTTTGTATCCATGCTAATGTATACTATTCCTGACCTGCACTCTTTAGGAATTACGTCTTAATGGCACGATAAATCAATCTGGATTAATAGATACAATGCAAATGCAGCTGAGTGGAACAGATGGGGCTCAGTGCAATGCGTTGTGTGTAACTGTGTGCATGTGTTTGCGTGTGCAGCTCTGGCAGAGGCAATTCATGTGACCTTGATAGTGGCAAGCAAAAAACAGTCTGCATTGTGGACAGTTCTGAAGCACATACAGTGCAAATCATGTTTTATTGTTTTACAACACTGAATCAAAGGGGGATTTTAAGTGGGTTTTTCATTAGACTGATCAAAAACGCTGAGTGGATGCTTCTCTACAGCAGGTCCTAGAAGGCTTGTGAGGGTAAATAAATCCAGCAAAATACAAGAAGATTGTGAAAAAAAATCTGATAGAGTCGACAAGAAATTTCTGTAAGATTTGTTTTTCAGCAGGAAAACGACACCAAGCATGAAGCCAAAGCTACATACTAATGACTTCAAAACAACAACATCGATGTCCTAAAGAGTCTAGATCTCACTCCAGTCAAGAATATGTGGCTGGATTTGCAGGTTTGCCAAGAGGAATGGGGAAAGACTTTAGTATTTAGTATTTAATATTTTAGATCTTTTACCATTGGTTAACATTAAAGGGTCTATTATCTGTTGGTTGGTGTCGGAACGGCACATTACATCTACTGTAAGTAGTAATCTGTCGATGCTGGAATACATACATGCATACAAACACTAAACAGAGTCCTACAGATGTCACCACTGTAGTCCAAAGTTTTAACTAATACTCATTAAAGGTTCCAGTGCGTAACATTTAGGAGGCTCTATTGTCAGAGGTAATATTCATAGGTATGTTTTCATTAGTGTATATTCACTTGAAAATAAGAATCGTTGTGTTTTTGTTACTTCAGAATAAGCTGTTTTTACCTACAGACACTGCTGGTTGCCTTCCATGGAGTCCGCCATGTTGAACCGCTATGTTTCTACAGTAGCCCAGAAGAGCCAAACGACAAAACACTGGCTATACAATGGGGTCTTTTGCGTTGTTTGCAAGTTTTGCGGCCGATATAATTTCTCCTACACACTTCACAGCCTTTCATTCCCCCATTAATGAATGTCTTCAAATGGCGTCTTGTGTCTGACCAACAGCCCCAAACACCAAATTTCCGTCAGTTTATTATCACAGGAAAGATTTGGTATGTTTACTTAAAATATGGCTTGAACAATTAATCAGTTATGAAAATAGCTGTTGATTAATTTTTTGTCAGTTGAATAATTGATAAGTCAACAAATCAGTTCAGCTCTAAATTCTCTTTTAGGGAATAAACAGGCTGAATAGAAATGTAATGGCACTAACTCTGCATGACACAACAACATATCTCCAAGAAAGCAGATTCAAACTTATCAATGCTTATTAGTGAGAGGCTATAAGGCTGTGATTTACAACCGCTAATGTCTTTCTGTCTTTGCTTTTGTTTTGCCCCCCCCCATATGTTCCTCTCAGTGTAACATCTTCCAGCTTCTGTCTTAATGGGGAACAGGCTGTTCTAGTCAGTACAATCAAACCTGGATCGTAGGTGTTTTTTGTTTTTTTTTATGTGACAATGTGAAAGTGCTGACATTTGCCTCAAAGTCAGTGATATGCCTTTGGAGTTGGCATTTTGCTTGTTTTAAATGTGTTTACAATGTCACCACGCTCTCCTGGCACCTGCGAAATCGCTACCTCAGCTGAACCTAAAAACAAATGCATTTTAAAGAACACTCAACTCATTCCACATTCAAAGTGTGGAAACACAAGGGGCCATAAAACAGAGCGCTGAAACCTCACCGGAACAGGCAACAACCTACAGAACCAAAATGTTGAGTGCATAATTTAACCAAACTTCTGTTCCGCTACAAGTCATCCAAAAACACTTTCCTCCCACCGAGTAGTGACAGTCTACCCTGGTGCAAAATTAACAAACCGGCACTGTTGATGCCAGCCTGGGTCCTCGAAATCAATATCCATCAAGCATGCGATTGATTTAACGGAGCAACAACCAAGTGAATAATGTGAAAATACAGGAGGACCTTGAATTACCTGTCAGAAAATTAAGCCGCAGCTTGTCAGCGGATGTGAAGTTAATCAAAGGCAAATAATGTGAAATCCAGCACAGTCTGTTATACGTTTTACATTATTTTTTGAAGGCTGCTCCATATTATTTTTTATTGAATTATGTATTTTTATGTATTTCTTCAATAGCTTCTGTAGAAAATGTTTCCAGAATTTCAGCTGACCCCCTTACTCGGGTGATAACAGGCTATGGCATTACATCTGATGGCCCTTGAGGATGTCACATTGTTTTCTGGCCAAACACGTATTGCTATATTTAGACAAGAAAATCTGCCAGAGTACACAGCGAAAATTTCCATCTTATTAGGGTCAGTGAATGCAATATTGAGCATTTTATGTGTGTTTCATGAGACAGGAGATGAAGCCCAAACAGCAGGGTGAAATAAAGTCACTGTGCTGTTTTTAACATTTCAAGAAAAGGTCATGCTGAAAAAGGCAAATAAAAAAAAAAAACTGTAATAAAGATAAAAATCCAGATGCTGATTTGTATTAAGCGCCTATTATAGGAAGATTCTTGCTTGCTTTATTTAAAAAAATCTAATTCTTAGAGTCCTCAAAATGTACTGTAAATCTGTCTTAAGATGGAGATTGTTGTTTTTGCATTGCACACAGCATGAAAGCTACTTACTCCGCTTTCCTGGCCAATCCAACTGAGCGGCAGAGAGCAGTGGGAGTCTGCGGAACCAGGGACTTGCAGCAGGGGCTCCTCTTGTCCTCCTCAGCGGAGTCTGGGCTGGCTTGGCTCGCTTTGGGTGACTGCGGCGAGGTGGGGACGAGCTGCAGCTGCTGCGGGTGGTGGGAGGACGGCGCAGGAGGGGTCGGGTGCTGCTGAGGCTGGGCCGATAGACCGGGAATCTGCTGCTGCTGCTGCTGCTGCTGTTGCGGCGGCGGCTGCTGCTGCTGCTGCGCCTGCTGGCCGAGGTGAGCCGCAGCTTTGTTGCTCCCCGGGTGCTGATGGAGGTGGGCCGGCGCCTGGGGACTGGCGCTGCGGTGAGTCGGGTGGTGGTGGTGGTGGTGGTGATGTTGAGGGGGCTGCTGGACGTAGAGATGGGGGTCCCGCAACTGTCGGTTCTCTCCTATCAGGTCCTCCACCTTTCGCTCGAGTTCGTCGATGCGTTGGCGCTGCGTCTGGATCAGACTTTGCTGGTTCTGGACGATAGTGGTGAGCTCCTTCAGGTAAAGAACGGCTTTCATTGGATTATCCAGCAGGCTCTCCATTACTGACTGTAGCTGTGGCCGTGTGCCCGGCTGTGTTGACTTGTTCTTCAGCTGTTTCTGGCGCTGCACACCGTCGATGAGGCCTCTGAACAGTGCGTAACCGGGATGCTCTGGCGGCTGTCTGACGCCTCTACGCTCTGCTGGGGTTGGGTAGTCTCTCTCTCTCTCTCTCTCTCTCTCTCTCTCTCTCTCTCTCTCTCTCTCTCTCTCTCTCTCTCTCTCTCGATACTCTGTGAGGATACCAGAAATGGTGCTGATGCAAGGGGAGGGGGGAAATCAGCATCAGCGGAGTGCGGAGGCGGAGCCGTAGTGACCGCTGATGTCAACACGCTTTCACGTTTCACATGTAAATCCACAGTCGTCGTTGCAGCCTCTCTTCCCCTGGAAGCAAAATAATTCTTAGAGAAAAATAATCCCTTTAAGACTTTATTTGCCCTTAAAAGTAGGTTTTTGTCCACTTTCTAAACAGCTAATGAATGTTCACATTTTTCCAGCCTAGATCAGATTACAATTTGTTTTATGGTTGCTGATGAGTGAGGTAAATCTGCCAGCCATCTGCATATTTTACCAGCATTTGTTTTGTGCCCTGATCCTCACTCTATGCAGCTGAACTAAACTGCATGCCACGGTCACTCTTCCGTATTTTAAGATGTCAACTTGGAGCATAAAGTAATCCTACAGGGCTAACCCAGTCCATGGATTCATTCCACCTGGCTTGAGGGGGCCCTGTAATACATGCAAGAAGACAAAACACAAGCAAATGGGGAAAACCTCTTAACCAATCTGACAGCACATGCGCAGAATTTATAAAAAAGAAACACTGCAAAATGAGGAAACACTATCAAACACAGAAAAGACAACCAGATACAGAAATGCTGCAAGTCTTACAGAACACGACAGAAAACAGCCAGAGACACTAAGAATGGGCGAATGTCCCAATACACCAGGGACACATTATTGCTTGTCACACTGATATTTTTTTCTGATTACTCGCTTGACAATTCAAATCTGAATCAAAAAGTTTAAACTAAACATTCAAGTATTTGGTTCTGTTTTGTGTATTTGGTTGCGTTTTCTCACTATGCAGCATTTCTTTTCTCAATGCTGCACATGTTGTCAAACTGATGTTTTCTTTATTTGCTTGTGTTTTCTTAAGTTGCAGTGCTCTCAAGGCCACCATACACCACATTGCAGTGCCTGACATTGTTTGAAACAATACCTCTCCATTAAATCCATATGGTCTTTTCCAAAAATCTGGTGAAATTCACTTCTGGTGTTCATGATGTGACTTCAGCATGTGAATCTAACAAGATAAAGCCCAGGAAGACCCTGTTCTCCATGTGAATGTGTGATGTGATTAGAATTGCTTGTGGTGCTCTTTTTTGTCACACAGCAGCCTTTGTGTGTCGGATGGTAACTCTTTTTTTTTGGGATGTTGCCCTGCAGGGTTGGAAGAGAAAGGCGTGGTGGAGAATGTAATAGCTTTCTTCTAATGCTGCTCACTTAGCAGCACAGTGCGAAAATGATTTGATGAAATTTGGACATTTTTTACTCAGAAGATGTAGGTTTTCTTTAGCATATTCACATTCGCCATTTTCTTTCGGTATGCTAACAAATCAGTGTTTAAGTTTGGGGGAAAAAACTCCACTCTGCTCCTGCTATGGTGAGATAGCAGTATAACGTTTTGCAAATTGGATCAGGCGAAGGAGACTGCCTTTCAGTCTGCGCTTTGGTATCTCTGACTTTACCAAAAGGGAAATAAAAAGCAAGTCAACCAGACAGATAGCATGCATGCAGAGCAAGGAAAGGAAATGGGTTTTAGGTTTGCAGAGATGATCCCTCCTGATACAGACTTAAAGTGATATCTCACTAAGAGAGTGCTCTGCTGTTCAGGTCGCTGCAGTGAGATGCTTGTCAGTTGTTGCATGGAGATTATGAATTAATTTATATTCCTGATTAGTCTATTGTCAAATGAGTTGTGTTTTTACTTTTAACAGGCCTTTGTCTTTGTGTTTGGAAGAATGTTTTATACTGACAAGATGATCTAAAAGGAAAACGTATGTCAAAATCTTAACTGTTTATTCATGGTCTGTGTCCACATTCAGCATGAGTAAATTACTGTTAATTAGTGTCAGAGTCTAATGACAGTCTGCCAAATCCATCCAGATCAGGAGTGACATTAATGATATGCTGTGATTAATGCTATTTTTAATGAGAACAGACAAAAAACTGAAATCGATTTGTATATTTATTTATTTTTTGACAGAGACATTGTTAAAAGTTTCATAAAACTTTTAAAAACAGCTCAGAGGAAATATAAATATCAAATGACCTTGAGACAGTGAAATATTAGGACCACAGTGGTGAGCCAGAGCGGGTGCAGCCAGGTCCTTCCTTCCATATGGCTGCTTTACAAGCTGCATGAAGTGAAAAATGGATTGCGCACCGGACCAGCGACACATGGCTGGACGGATACAAAAATGAGTTTCGCAGTGGGATTGTAAAAATGGAAAAGGTGCCAGCAGTGACTTTGGTGATTGGGTGACATCTGCAAGTTCCAGCCTTGCTTATTATGGACTCTCTGCTAGAAGAGGTGCAACCCACCTTTAACACCAATTACCTTACAGGGGAGTCTGAGGCCTGAGAGGGGGACACATCCTTGATCTGAAATTGCAAGGACAGGGCACAAAGTGTGATACGAATAATCAAGTTTTTTACTTCAGTTACCATGTATCTGGAGATGAGAAAACTTAAAGTTCCATTTAGTAAGAGTCATATGAGGCTGTACGTGGGCTTTGAGCTAAATGCTAATGTCAACCTGCTCACAGGCTCACCACAACAATCCTAACATGTTGATGTTAAGCAGGTATGTTTACCATGTTTACCATCTTAGTTTGGCATGTTTAGCATGAAACACAAAGTTCAGCTGAGGCTGACTGGAATCTCATTAGTTTTGCAGGTACTGTGTTTGGTGATGCTTGTATCAAATGAAATGACATCAAACAGGTTTTGAGATATTTCACTAAAATCCCCAAATTAAAACCTTCTATAGAGCCAGGGTCATGGGATTAACAAAGTCAGTATTCATCTTCTGCGAACCATGAATCTCTGTACTAAATTTAATGCCAATCTAGCCAATAGTTCCAATAGATATATTATAGTCTGGACCAAAGTAGTGGACGACTGACATTGCCATCCCTAGAACCATGCTGCTAGCATGGCTACAAAAGCTGAAAACCTAAGGTAAAAACATTTATCACATTTTAAAACCTGTAAAACCTTAGAGGGATCACTGATATTCAAATTCCTCCCTCCTGATAGAGAGAAGTTTGAAAGTTGGTTGGCAGTGTTCAACTTTTGCCCCATCTTCGAATCCTCCTCCAGAACTTTTAATTTCAAAACTGTGTTATATCAATATAGGCTTACTCCCCAGAGTGCTGTTGTATCTCAGGCTTGTTGCTAAGTTGAAAGTAGACCAGCTCTCTCATTATTCAGCCGTGTTTGATGCAGAGTCTAACACGTACAGACTGACTGCACTATTGTGAACCCAAAGAAACACAAAGTTGCCTTAAGAAACAATGAGTGTCTGGAACAAACAAGGACTCCTGCCTTTGATTTGAATAGCCATGGCACCTACAGTACATATATATTTGAAAGGTTTTTTTCCATTTAAAGTGATAGCTCTCAATCATTATATCACTACAGCATTCAGAGTGATTTCTCACTTTTCCCCAATATTCAGATTAAGCAATAAAAGAAAACTGCTCTATTCTTTGGCTCTTTTGGGGGCAGCGCTTCTCATTAATATTGATAAATGGCTTGTTGCATGCACCCAACTTGACTCAGAATATGAGAGATTTTATGCCCTAAAATTACTTGTTGGTTATGGATGTTTTATGTGTCATCACTATCCCTTTGGCATGAAAGGTTTTAGAAAAAAAAACACAATAAAAAGGGAAAGATTTATCAAAATGAAGCTGTCTTTGTCATCTTTTTCTTATGAATGATGCCCACGAAGTTGAGCAAGTTCACATGGTAAAAAGCTGATGGAGAAGGGAAAGTTAAAACCTGATGTGAAGGAGAAATGAATCAAACGCTTTTCCAAGGACTTTGGAACATTAAGAGATGTGATAAGAGCCGACGACACGATAAAGCAATTAATGTCAGGTAGAGATTAATTACTTGCAATGCTACAGTTCATTAGTGACACTCTGCAGCAGTACCAGTCAAGATGAGCAAGTCAGCAAGTTATTGACACCATGAGCATCTGGTAAGAACAGCACTTTATGATTTAGCCAAGTGGCAACAATGACTGTTTAGTATTTACACAGCATATGTCTTAATATAGAAATTAAAGTGTTTTTAATTCCATTATGAATATCATTATGGGACAATTTTTGGCTCTAAAGGTCATCTTTTAATGGAAACAAGAGTCTAGTGGCTGTGGGCTGTGAGGCTGTACAGCAGTGCTAAATGCAAATGTCAGCATGCAGGGATAATGTTTACCATGTTCACTATCTTACATTGGTTAAGTGTGTTAGTACAGTTGATGTTCATAGGAATGTCATTAGTTTTCCAAATACTGGTCATAAACCAAAGTATTGGACAAATAGAGATTTTTACCTGATGATGATGGAAAAGTCAGAAGATCATCAAAGTTATTAAGTTTCATCCTGAGGGAAATTTCATGACAATCCATCTAGTAGTTGTGAGGACATTTCACTCCTAATCAAAACTTCCAGTCTGTTGCTCATGGTGGATGAAAAGCTGGGAAAATCCAATACAAAACAAACAAAAAAACAATGGTTGTTACAATAAATCATCTGGGCACCATTTCTTACAAAATCTTCATGGAAATCCATCTAGAAGTTTTCAACACATTTCAGTCTGGACCAAAGCGACGAACCAACCAACCAACATTGCCATCCCTCGTGCTACACAGCTAAGGAGGCTAAAACTAACTTTAAATTGATCTAGAAGGGCTTCAAGATCTCTAATTTCAATTTAAATATTTAATCCAGTAAGAGTAAGAGAGGCCAACCCTGAATGTTGAGAATACTGCAGACACTTTTCATGAAGTACACTGCTGAGGTGAGTCCAGGTAATAGTCATTATTCTTCATTGATTTTCCCACAGAGGAGGAGATGGAGATAAAAGAGAAGCAGAGTAACTGAGTGTTAGACTTTGATACCAGTGAGATGTGGGTTATGAAAAAGGGGCTGCAACTAAGGATGCCTCTAATATTTTGAGCATTACTCAACAGTGTCCGAGGTATTCTTAAAACTACAACGACATTTTGGACATTTTGCCAACAACAGCTTAATGTCCTGTACCTACAACATCTTCCATGGTGGTACATTCCAACATCATTGTTAATAATTTACTTAGACAGGCTGTTAACACAGTCACTCCAGGGAGACCTGAGGCGACATAGTATCAGCTGAGCAAGTTTCTGCATGTACAGGGTTTTGATTCCAAGATTTAGTTTCCCCAGACATTACCAGTAGTTTGCCATCTTGTCCATAACCTGCAGACTTTGGGACAGGATGGAGCATCCATATTTGTTTGCAGCCCTTTCGAAAGCTTCCACTTGATTAAAGCAAGGGGGAATTGTTAATGGCTGCATCTTGTTGACCTCTCACCTGCTTTGGTGTCCAAAACCAATACCCATCAGCCCCCCCCCCATCCCTTCCTATTGGCTCAGAGGAAATCAATAATGAGAAGGGAGCCAGGCCAACGGCACCTATTGTAGATTAACTTTACCATTAGAGATGATGGGTGTAAAAGTGTGGATGGTGCAGTGTTGGGGTCAAGATGCGCATTGGCTGCAGCTCATATCGACTCACTTTCCTTCTTCCTCTTTGTAGATTCCCTCTAGCATTGTTCGGCGAGCTGAATATACTGTATAAGGGGAACAAAGAAAGACCAAAGCCTGTCACAGGTGGGCGGGACGAGGCCTGACCTGCTGTGAACCACCACTGAAGCTGATGAAACAGCCCTGAAACAGCTTTTATGTGTGAGAAACACACACAAACACAGAAAATGTGGAAAGAGAACTCACTCTAGTCCACTTAATATATCACATTTTAACTCATAAAATGTTCGACCTCAGTCAAGTTTAAAGGTTGACTGAGTGTGTTTACTTAAAGCAGCGCTAATCAATTAACCTTGTGAGGAAGTTGCACTCGCAAGATCACGTGAGAATCTAGCTCACCATGCTGCAAAGATCTATCAACGTCCTATGAGGAACAACTGGCAGCTACAGCGTGAGTTAATGCTATGTGGTTGAGTCAGAAGTCCACCCACCTAGAGCCGGGGTCTGTCCGAGGTTTCTCCCTCTTAAAAGGACGTTTTTCCTTGCCGCCGTCGCCAAATGCTTGCTCATGGTGGGAACTGTTGGGTACGGTCTAGACCGGCTCTACTTGAAAAGTCTACTTGAAATTGTATCAGAACTGGACAGTATTGCTTCATTGAGAAATTAGTGAAGGACGGCATTGAAGGCTTTTATTGATGGAAAAGATGTCTTCACTCTTCTCCCGACTGGCTTCAGTCAGAGTTTGACAATGTCATACGGTTCGTTGATCTGATTGGTTGAAGTTCGCCTGCGATAGATGGTGATAGACAGATGTTTTTACAAGTTACATAATATTGACGCCCAATATTATTCATAACTTTCAGTCTGTTGCCATGCTACACGTAACTTTAGAAGCCATTATAATATATATATTTAAATATGAGGGGCATCACTAATAATACAGAGAGCTCAACTAGAATACAAAAGATTAAATGAGTCTGGTTCATTAGGAAACTTGTAGTTTCAGTTCAAGAAAGGCGAAGTTAACCCTCAACCTTTTAGTTGGGTCAAATGGATTAGCAATGAATAACAAATATGTGTCATCTTTGTTTTGTTTCCAGTCATTTCTATTTGCAGCTTGTGAATATTTCATTGAGACTGAAAAGAGATGCACATCTCACTCCAAATCCAATTAACACTTTTTGACTGAGGGGAGCATATTGCATATTATATGTGTGGGTTTCTTTCCGTTTAAACCCTCGAATCCACCAGTCTAATGCTGTTTTTAAAGCTCCTTTTCTGTGTCATTACCTCCAAATATAGACGAACATTTAGAAAAGAAACAGGATTTGCCTCAAGCTGCTTATTTGACACATCACCACAGAAAGCTGTAAATACATACCGTACATTCGCTAGTTAGTTCAGCACAAGCCCAGAGGTCACAGAAATGGGCTTGTAACATAAGGGCGCCAGTTTGCAGCCCCAAACCAACAGGGGAATGTGAAAGTGGAGAAGTAAATGAATACATTTCTCCCCTGCCTTCTTGGAAAACAATGTATTTGTAGAAGTTATACCTGTTCCACTACACCCCTTCTCCTCAAACTACAAAATGAAAAAGGCTTCATGAGCTCATTTATAAAAATGACAAAACAGGTTGGACAGGTTCTGAGTACTGTATAACAAAAACGTCACTGAGGTCCAACTTGTATATAACTGCACTCCAGTATCATCTACAGAAGCTCCTTGTCCAGATTGTCTCATGTTCTTATAACAGAAAGAGAATCATGGTCATTTGGGTGCATGAAAAGGCCATAACCCTTAACATTAAAGACAATGATAGGGTTTTTAAAATTGACTGACATCATTTCATAAAATCCCAGCCAAATTGTAAGAAAGGCAAACGTTCAACAATGCAAATGTGTTTAAGGATAAATGCATAACAAAGCACAACAATATGATATTGATAAACCTTCCTTCCCACCGTTGCCAATCACCTGATTATCCACCTGGCTGCACACACACCTAATTCCCTCATTAGCCCAAGTGTATGTATACCAGTCACTTCCTGTTTCCTGAATAGTACCATCCATAGTGGTCCAGTAATGTCCACCTTCTGCCAGATTCTTTAGCCTGTTCAATATTTGCTACAGGAGCTTTAAAAGCTGCTACTTGTCTGTGACTAGCCTGCCCTGTTCTTTGAGTTGTTTGTCTGATTCAGTCAGCCTCCAAGTCGGGGACTATAATCTTTATTATTGACCACAGCTTCTAGAAAAGTACCTTTTATTGTGTGTCAACCCCTGAATTTCTGCATTTGGTTATTCATCCCTGTTGCCAGGTACCTGAACCGTGACAGAATGATGATAATGTTGATAATTGTGAATTTGGTTCACTATCACTACCTGCAGACTTATCCTGACTCTAGCTCCATTTACACTTCATCTCACTGAACGAAATTTGACAAGTCACATGACCGCTTGTGTACACAACATTAGCTGCTGCAAGAGCTGAGCCTGGAGCTCCCAGTCACAGGGCAGTCTGCCTAATCACCGGACCACCCTCTGTTACTGTCAAATATATTCCAATATTGTCAACCCCCCCAGTCCCTGCAGCAATAAATACACTGCTCGTGCTGCATGTAGAAGATTAATGACATCAATCACACTTCCTCATCAGACCACACACACATACACACTGCAAACGCTGTAATCTGCTTCGGTGTTTTCTTCGCAGACTAACACTCATTTTTCTTTTCCTTTGGGTTATTCCATGAGTGAAATGAACTGGTGCTGTTTAGAGACACAGCGGTAATTATTTATTGTCAGGCTTCACTTCTTACATCTTACAACTTTTGGAAATGTGACTTATTTTCTTCTTCAAGAGAGAAGAGTCAGTTTTAAAACATGAATGAATGGAGTTTCTTTAAGTTTAGCCTAGTCAAGTAGATGCAGAGTGAGAACTGAGAACTTCTGCTTAGACCTAGAAAGTGGATAGACTGCACAAGTTTTGTTGTTGTTGTTTTTTTTCGCTCTCAAACAGGCAGTAATTGACTCAACTTTCTTCATGCAAATATTCTACAGGCCTAGTCATAAAATTTAAGGTTTTTCCACTAGGGTTGTTTTTAAGATAAAGACATTGTTTTTTCGACTTCACCAACTTTTTTTCTACAAAAACAAAATATACAAAGTCATAATCTTTGAATTTTTATTTTATAAGATTAACTACAATTGTCTATCATAAAATATTTTGATTTCCTTTCAGATACTTCAGTTTTTGTTAAAAATATACATGAGAATTGTACAAGAGTCAGAGAATTGAAATGGCTTTAAAACTGAAGACAAATCAGTTTTCTTGTATTTTATCCAATACATCCACTTACCTTTTATTACTCTGATTGTGGACTGCCACCAAGTGGCAATGACAGTAAAGCACAGTGACCACAGTGTGTTGCATCCCATAAACAATACTGTTTGTTCAAGTTTTGACACATGAAGCCACCCTTGAATGTGTTTGTCACCTAAACAAGTTTCATTCCGAGTCATGACCTTTATCGTATTTAACAGTTGCCATGTGGCGTTGACATGAATGAACTCTGGAAAGCACATCTGGAACATTTGTTCTGTTTGAAGGTCACTCTCATTAGTGCCTATTTATAGACACAGAGTGTGTATGAAGACCTGGGTTGCTTTTCATTATCAGCTTGCTATGCCTGAGTGCAAGAGGTTAAACACATACCACGCGCGCACATACATACAGTGGTGGCTGGGACAAACTAAGAAGGATATGACTTTTCCCAATCATCAGAAGGTTATCCTGCATACTGTGTGAGTGAGTATGTGTATAAGTGGACTTTGACATGTGTGAAAGATGTGTATCAGCTGTTTAAAGACACCTTTCCGTCACCAGCCCATAAAAGCATACAATACGCCGACTGATGTGTGCTTCCATGGATCTTAAAGCTATTGTTGGCCGTCATACTTGAAATAACAACGGCTGGGCGACAACAGCCAGTCAACCCACTGACACACACAGAAGAAGCACATGCATGCATGCAATGTGTAGGACAACAATGCCAGCGGGTTTTGCCTTCCAGCTCAAGTTTTGCTTCCAAAGGCTAGAAACTATGTAGAGGACAATCATCATGGCTAAAAATATTCGGCCCAGGTGTTCCAGAGTCTTTCAGCATCTGCTGGAAAGTCTCCTGTGGTTTATTTCTAACATCAAACTCTGAATATATAACTTATCAAAAAGTAGCTGTACTGAACTACAAAGTAAATCTGCCTTTTTTTATTATTATTTCTGAATGAAAAATAAACACTGTTATTACTAGATTTGAGTCCAATTTTGTTTTGACTTTAATTAGCTCATTACATATTTGTTCCACATTTCTGAAGGTTTATTTCTATTATGCAAATATTGTTACAATCTTGTAAAATAAACTTGCAATTTCAATTTATTTTATGATGTGTCTGCAAGATCTATTTAAACATTACGAGGCTGACTTTAGGTAGGTAACAGCTGTTGTGCCCCCTCTCATCTTCCTTTTTTAATCCATCATGAGTTAAGCTGCTTTCCATTCTCTTACATGCCGCACATAAACCGGCGGCTGCCAGTAAAATGAAACATGATAAAGTCAAGTACGGATATGGAGCATCAAAGACCGAAGCACTGTCTCTTTATTCGTATCTGCTTTAATTGTCTAAATATGTCATAGCAAAACAAAGGTACGTTGGTAATAAAAAAACAATGGGTCTCTACTCATCCTACACTTTGAGTGCTTAGAGTCAATGCACAGAAAATGGCCATCAAGCAAATGGAGCTGATGTACTAAGGGTTATACATGCTTGTACTTAATTCCTACAGCTTCCAAGTTATTTAGCCTCCAGATAAGTATTCCATATTTCTGTCTAGACAATATCCTCTTTCCTGCTCTTCGTTGACCAACTTCATCATTTGCAGTGCTCCTCACTGTCCTCCGCCGCCTGTATCGAACATCTTCTTGCGGCCCTCCATGCCTGACATGGCCTCCACATTCTTACGCCAGTCGCCCACTTCACTAGTGAGCACCTGGGAATGAACAGAAAAATGTAAAATATAAATGAAAACACATGTATCTCTCCAATAACAACCACATTTTCTGCATGCATGGGAAAACCTCAAGAAGTCTGGAGTTTAGACTAAATATTGATACCTTGTCTGTTTTGACATCCTCCTTCTTCACAGACTTCAGGTTGGCTCTGAGATCCATCGAGCCCTTGTGTTTGGAGCCCAGGAGAGCTCTCATCATCTCATCTGCTGACACCCTCACCTTCCTCAGGGCAGGCTTTTTGAACTTGCCTCCAAGGTCCTGTACCTTCAGCTTCAGCTCGTGGATCTAAAAAATACCACAGAAAATATATGAAACAAACACAAATGCTTCTGGGATGTTCTGACCTTTACTTATCAAGCCTATAAATATGCTAAGATTGAAGCATTGAATATTTTCAAGATTGTTTAGCTGGAGTATGGGCATACAGTATGTTCTGGTAGGTTCTTTGAAGTGCAGTGGTTTGTGTTGGTAGAAAAGTTCAAGCAATAAAGGTTTTATTCTCCAGGTTGCAATTTCTGGTTTCAAGCCAAAGAAGGAAACTTTTTTTTCATTTTAAAATATTGACTGTGCAAGATAATAAGAAGAATATGTGGTAGGTGCTGGAGGGTGTTCAGAGACTTACATCTTTGTTGTGCTTGTTAACTTTGGATTCACAGTCATATCTTTCTTCATCCACAACATCAATTTTTGAATGAAGCTGTTTGCATATTTTCTGAAGGGGAAAAGAAGGGTTTTTAAACATATTACCTATACATTTTCTGCAGGAGAAAAATCTATTCTTCTGCACTTAAAACCCTTACTTGTAGCTCATCCATTGATAATCCAGACAGTTGCAAAGGGGGCAACTTTTCTGCTATATAGCGCACTTTTTCTTCCTCCCTCTCCTGCTTCTCCCTCTCCAAATCCTCACAGGCTCTTGTGAGGAGAAGCATCTGATTGGACAAAACATATACCAATCAAAACTGGGCAAGGAAATCAGAGTGAATTTACATCATCATATAGCAAAAAGTCGTGGTTGTTATCTATAAAGTATCACAAAATATTTTATAGCAATGAATCCCAACCAGGGGTACGTCATTTGAAAAAAGTTAAGTTTTTCTAACATCTCAACAGCAGTTGACAGTGTGTGTAAGCAGGCAGAGGTCTAAAAGTAATGGAATGGTTTGTCCACCTTCTGCCACTCCAAGGAGTATCACAAATGGCCTAATGGACAAACTTGACAAACAGTTTCACATAATAAATATTGATAAATAATTAAAATATCTTGTTTTTAATCAGCTCAAAATAACACGTTTGGAAAATGACGGATGGTGTTACGGGTACTTGAGTTCATATGACAGGGGTGTGAGGCGACATCAAACAAAAAAGGTATTACCATAACTACTCACCTTGAGGGAGAGCTTGCGGGAAGCCGAAATCTTCGACTTCGGCTGTGGAAAAAGGTATTTATCAATATTATTTGAAAATACAACAGACCATTATATATTTTTTAGAATGGTCACTGAGACTATTCAGACTTTTAAAGGCACACATATGGCAAAGATGGACAAAATTACAGTTACACCTTGCAATATAATATCATAAACCGCAGAACTTTTTAACTGCAATTGAAAATAAACTTCACATTCTTTTAGGGCTTGTATTTTGGAATTACACTGAAATGTTCCATCATTTATTATCCAGCAAAAATATGTATGGAAAGACCTGTGAGTATCAAACACAACAACACTTACTGCAGCCACATGTGAAAAGATAATGTTTTATTATTAGGATGAAGTCAAGGGGAAAGCTCTCAGAGATGCTGATAACAACTCTGACAGATAACCACTGCCGGATCTTTGCCATGCGCATAAGGACAATGTGTCCCCTCTCCATGCATGGAGGATTAACACTGTGGAATATAGCTGGCTCACCTTATCCCATTTGGCATTCATGGCTCCTGGTCTGTCAGGCTCCTGAAACCCCAAACAGGGACACATGAGGGTGATGATACAATAGGCAATTGTAATTAGGTTCATATAAGCGCATTAAAAAGAGATACTGTTTTATCTTTTTAAGAAGTGAATGCAGCTTCCTCTGTAATCACGAGCAGTCAATTACACAACTATGAATCATGACAGTAGTATACAGGGATAGAGGATTAACATGAATTTTCTTACCTCACTTCAGCTATAAGCCCAAAAACAAACACACGACAGAAACAGAGGTGTGTGTATTAGTACAGTTTAGGGGTAATGTGTCACCCGAATGAACTACAATGTAATCTGACCCATCAAGGCGCAACATAGCAAACAGTCCTCAGCATCCCCTTGACAAGAGGATTAAAGCAAGGACGTGACAAGAAAAATTCCCTCCGCTATATTCAGCATCATGTTAGGTTTGTTTGTTTTTGAGTACGACTGACACCTCAACAGATTTGTTAAAAAGCTCTCTATCTGACAACAGACTGAACCCTGACAGCTTCTCATTAAGCTAACATATTTCACATTTATAATTACTTAACATGTTAATATAAACTGCTAAAACATTTTCCTGTTGTCTGTAATACATTTTTTTAAATTCTTCTGACATAGAATTAAGACCTACATTTAAATAAATCTAGAAATACTATTTTCCTCTTTTTCTTTTTGACTTTCATTTACTTAAACTAGAAAGAAAATTACAAATAACTTTACAAAACACTCCAAAGAATAAAAAAAAACTAAATAAAACTAAAAGCCTTAAATACCTAGCACACAATAAACCAATGGTTGTTTTACCTGTGAATGGGTGTCTGCAGAGTCAAACAGCGGCTGCTGAGGACAATGGGCAGCTTTTTATGTGAGCAGTGTGGCGCGTGGACAGCAGATATAACGTCTGGTCCCAAGAATGTGCTGGCATTGGCCCAAGCATTAAATATCACCTCCCCTGACTGCGACAACACCAGGAGTGTAATAATAAATCATGAGCTTTACTTGAATGGTATCATCCTGATATTTCCTCCTGTGTGAAAAAGAAAATATAATATGCATATAACAATATAATATAATATGCATATAACAATAACACATATTGACAACCACTGTATCTTTCCCATTTATCATTTCACAACAGGGAAAACTTCAAAACCTGGGAAAATATGCTAATTTCCTTTATGCCAAAAGTTGGTTAATATATAGCTGGAGCCAGCAGCTGCTTAGCTTAGCTTAGCTTAGCTTAGCTTAGCTTAGCATAAGGAAAACCTGGCTCTGTCTAAAGGTAACACAATCCTCCTACCAGCACTTTAAAGCTCATTAATGAAAACAGACTATTCCTTAGCCAGGACCAGTTGCTAGGCAACTAGCAGCGATTCCAAGAATCACTTAACAACTATCACAACATTTTTACACTTCGGTTTAGAACCAATAACTGGTCATTGGAGAGCTTTAGGTGTGCTGGTAGATGGATTTTGTGGACAGAGCTAGCTGGTTCCCCTTGTTTCCAGTCTTTGTGCTAAGCTAAGCTAACTGGCAACTCGCAGTAGCTTCACATGTAGCGCGCAAACATGACAGTCTCATCTAACTCTTGGCAAGAAAGTAAAATACATGTAAATTAAACATGAAGCGCAGCACAAGTGTCAGCCAGGAAGACTATGCCTCATTCATTCCCAATTATCTCACTCTCCTTAATCAGCTGACTGTGGGCGTTTACTCTTCAAATTAAACCAATCAGACTTTACCACAAAACTCCTCCAGCCAATCGTGTCGTTGCTGTCAAACTTTAAATCTGCTCTCCTCTCTTCCGCACTCCGCTTAGTGCGAAATCCACCCCATTAACCCCCTAATTCATCATATCAGTGCCCAGGTTGCGCTCAGAAGTCCACTCCTCATCCTACGGCATCACCAACCTTCAAACTTGTCGAAGGGGTCACGACCTTTCACATTTCTCATCTTTACTCGGCACATGTCAATTAAATATATTCGTTTAGCATCTCCGGATTGAAATGTAATCTGAGTGCAATAACGGAGGTAAGAGGAATAATGGCCCAAGAGTTAAAATAGCTAACTAATAATGCATTTGATGTGTACAATACACAGCCAAAGCCCTCACCAATAGCCAAAGCACACAATCATATACTAAGAATAGGTCAGCCCTCTCTCCCATTATACTGTAGACTGTTTTTTAACCAACATGAATTCACAGTAACACTGTCAACACACAATAACTAATAAGTCAAATTATGTATTATTCATTTTCTGGATGTTTCTGGGTATTTGGTCAAACGTGTCATCATGTACAAAGGTTAATCACATTCAGCAATGCAGTGACTGTTAGCTCTTGTCATTACCACTCTGATTTATCCAAGGGGAGAGTGCAGAGTGACATTATCAAGGTTAAATAACAGGAATTAGCTCCTATGACAGATCTATTCTAATCATAGTTATTATGATAAAAATACTGGTTGGTGGGATTATGTGGCACCCCAAAATAACAAGAGGTTGTTCCAGTTTTGCCACACTGGCTCTGAGTTCATCGGAAGAGGAGTAGATGGAATAGCAGGTTTAAATAGCAGTTACAGTGAAGACCTACAATTTATTATCTCAACAGTCTTATTAAGAAGATTTAAAGCATGGCATGGAAGAAAGATGAAACACAGTTCTTTATTATGTACTGATCTGTTTATCAACGCTATGGCCTGTAATTCTCTGCAGATGTCCAGGCAGTGACTAATAAACAGAGTCCTTTAAATAATTGTACTTGCGGGAAAGATCTGCAGAAAGCTCAAGTTTTAAGTGTCACAGCTTATTTCTGTGATACCAATTGCATTGTTTTATTTGACAATGCCACAGTCATTAACGGTTTAAATAGGTCACACAAGTAAGAATTAGTAAGAACATGTTTGATTATTTCCTCAGTAGTGCTCATATGACTCAGTGTGAAATTATCTTTTTTTACAGCCCATTTCCGCTGTTTCATCCAGTATTTCATATTACGTACTTTTCCAAGACATTGAAAATATATTAGTTTCAGTTCAAGCAGGGAGATACTGCAGGTGGTAATCTTTTTTT
The DNA here is from genome assembly GCF_905237075.1 of Dicentrarchus labrax. NCBI lineage: Eukaryota > Metazoa > Chordata > Actinopteri > Moronidae > Dicentrarchus > Dicentrarchus labrax. The sequence continues at coordinate 14,133,942 of NW_026136724.1, read as the reverse complement.
TTCCTTGTGTACAAGGTAAAAAAACATTCAGCAAGGAAGAACATTTCATACACACGTCTGCCAAATAGAAAACACACTTAAGAGTAGTACAATAGCACAAACCAGTAACAATGTGGAAAGGCTTGCACTCCACATTTGTAAGAAACATGTTACCATACGCAGCAAAGACAACAACCCTGAGCAACAGATTTCAAAACTGTGTAGTTGCGAGATGTTTGTGTAAGCCAGCCATGTAACTGTAAAAAAAATACTCTAGATGCATAGATGTATGCAGGCCCATATACTTATTACGATACCCTTTGTAGACCTTTCTGATCAGGCTTAGTTGAGGAAAGAAACATCTACCTCTTACTTACTTCCTTCCTCCTGATTGGTCATCTCTCTTTGTCTGCATAGCCTGTTTAAGTCTCCCCAGCTTTTCCTCCAGCACAAACATTCGGTTGACATCTGTGGATTTAAGTGAAACGTCTTTATCTCCACAACTTTTGGATGGATTGCCATGAGATTTGGTGCACTCATTCGTGTCTCCCTCCCCTGCTAACATCAGGTCAGACTTTTCATTTGTCCAGTTCTTTATGACCAAATCATGTAATTCCCATCAGACGTCCTCAGCTGTACTTTGTGGTTATTGTGTGTTTATGCTAAACTTAGATGGTGAGCATGGTAATCATAATACATCCATGTTAACATTGTCATTGTGAGAATGTTGGCATGCTGACAGTAGCATTTAGTTCAAAGCACTGCTGCTCACAGAGCTGCTGAGTGAGTGGCAGTAGACTGTGCTTTCAATATGATAGTAGAGCATTCAATTCATTCATTGATTTGCCTATCAAAAGGTCTGTGTTTGCTCTGACCTCTGACCTGTCGACATGTCTGTCCTGTTACGTGTTTGTTTTTGTCTTTACATCTGCTGTCAACAATTCCTTGGCCTGACTTTATCAAGATTTCAGGGCATGCATGCTAATCTCGGCCTGAGCTCTGACACTTCTTGCAAATCACTTAACCCACGAGCATCAAGTTTCTCTTCTTTCCACTGGCTTACACTGGAATAAAGCTGATGCAAGTGCTAAGGTGTTTTTGGTCAACCAAGCATTAGCTACAAGGGCATCTTTGGAAGATACGCATAAAACAGGGAAGAGTCTATGCTGAACCTTTGGCTCTCAGTGAGCTGTGAGGGCTTCTTGGAGATTAGGAAAGGCCAATGCATGTTTTATTGATTTCAAGAGAGGCCTTTGATTCCATCGGGCATGAGGGCCTTTTTACAGGCTACTAAACAGTGGCATTGGGGGGAAAACATATGATGTAATTAAATCTATGTACACAAATACTAAATGTGCTGTTAAAATGGGACAGAAACAAAGAGCCTTCTTTTCCCAGGGATGTGGGGTGAGGCAGGGGTGCAATTTCAGTCCAGTCCTCTTCAATTTATACATTAATGAATTTGCATGTCATTTAGATCACTCTCTGGCACCTGGTCTCACTCTGAATGATGCTGAAATTAAGGCAGATGACTTGGTGTTGCTTTTACAAAAGAAGGAGAAGAAGACACCTAACAATTATCTGACATCTCTGTCAAACACACTTGCAGTGAAGTCTGTGTTTTCTAATATTTTCTTGATTTTATGAATTCCAGTGTTTTTTCCTTTTTCCTTTTTACTGTATAATTCCTTAATGCTTTGGCAATATTGTCTTTGTTACACACATACCAATAAAACAAATTGAATTAAATTGATTAGAAACCAGAAAATTAACGAGATGATTTGTCCACAACCGGAATAACACGTCTGATTCTTTCTGTCTATGATTTATCTGCCATTTTCACCTTGAATGTCTTATCTCCCCCATACAAACATATATGGTTGTATGTGTAAATTGGTTATAGGTGATAAACATACACATATAAACACATTATATTTGGTCCAAAGCAAAAATGTGATATAGAGACATCCATCTTAAAATATAGCAGAAATATTTTTACATTTATTTAATTTAGACTATCGGGTATAAATATATTATTCATATAATTATATTTGTTAAATGTATATCCCAAAATATGTATTGTTCTCTTGTATGTATCATCAAAACATCAAATAGAATTATTGCGAAAATACTTATACTACATATATTATCTTATACTACTTAATATTTTAGACATGAACACAAATCTCACATGCTGATGATGCCTAAACATCTTTAGACTTTTTTGGGCTGCTGCATAAGAAATTCTGCCATTTTGAGGCTCAGTGAAGTACCAATTTGCCTTAATGTGAACAATTCATCATACACACAGCCCAGCTAATGACTAATTAAATGAACTAAGCAGATACATGTGTGCACCCACACAGGAGCATTTTAAAACTTTAAGTCTTAACTTTATTGGTTTATCTGAGATTTTCTCTTTTAATATTCCTCATGTCATGTCTCCAAGGAAATGATCTCATAATAGGTTTATTATACAAACATTTGACAGTATTAATACATTCATACACTACAAGTTATGAAAGGTTTTCCTCCAAATTAATTTCCCTAGTTTTACAGTGTATTCTAGCAGATATAAAATCTCTTTGATATGTCAAAGTTTCTGTTACATTAGCGCAACAGTGTTTTATAATACAGCAGAGGGGGAACAGAAGCTAAAGAGACAATACCTCAGTGAGCAATGAGAGGCAATAAAAGGAGGAAGACGCGGGGGACAACAAATGTTCTGTCATCTTTTTTTTTTCTTTCAGTGATCCTCAGCAGGTGGGAGAGCTATTTCTGATGCAACCCAACTCCCTGCTGTCAGACACATACACACAAAAAGAAACAAATAGGGAGGCCTTGGTATCGGGGAAGTGTGCTTGTAATGCACTTTCTACTGTTGCTGCTTTCATAAATAGGAAGGTGACAGCTCAATGTGTCACCCCATAGTTCTCCATATGTGGTCGTATATCTGAATAATTGAACTCATTTTGAACCTTTTGGGAAGGAAATACAGAAAAAGGGACATCGTTCTCACCTGATCTTTGAAGTGTTATTAATTTATTGTCAGTCGCCTGCTATATAATCCTTCTGACACATCGTCATGACCCAGTCAGCTCAGCCATGAGGTGCTGACTTTGGGGTCTGTGTTATCATTTGAAACCACTTTGGATTGTACGTAACCGGACCCAAGCAAGGTTCAAGCATATTATTTAGGAGATGCTGAAACTTAATTTTTCTATCCTCAGTGGTGAGTACATTTATTCAAATAGAGCACTTCAAAATTTCCCTTTGGTGCTTGTACTTGAGTATTTCCATTTTATGCTACTTCATACTTCCACTCGACTACATTTCAGGGGGAAATTTACGTTTTACTGCGCTACTTTTACTTGAAAGCTATAATGATCAGTTACTTTACAGTTTAAGATTTCCTACACAAAAGTCTAGAAAATACAAGGCATCAGTAAAGGAGATCATTTATGAGAGGATTATCACTCAGATCTTCACCAGTGGAGGTGAATACTTTAACTAAAGTACTGTACTTTGGTACAATTTTGACTTTATTGAAGTATTCCTATTTTATACTGCTTTTTAATTCTCACTACATGTAACAGGGAAATCTTGTATTCTATTTGCAATTGATAATACTTCAATGCAAGACTTATCCTTGTACAGGAGTATTTTTGAACTTCAGTGTCACTACTTTTGCTTTGGTAAAACATTTTGGTAACATACTTCTTCCACCACTACTTCTCTCCTTTAAATCTAATATATTTCTTTATAATCACAACATTGTCAATATCCAACAAGATATTAGGTGTTTTTCCCCATCACTCTGTACCTCTGCAACTCTGCCCGTCTCCTCGCACTTTCTGGATCTTGTACAGACTTCCATAGTGGCAGCTTTGTTTTGGACACAGGGCACTGAGAGCAGCTGACAGATGACCGAAGCCAAGTGGCCCGCCATGGCATCCCTCTGCCCGGTGCTCTAACCTTGACACTGCCCTCGAATATTCCCAATAGGGTGCAGCGTGTGCCCTGAGTAGCCAACATTTCTCAGCTACCCGAACTTCTATCGGCCTACATATTCTGATAGTGGGAATATATAATAAAATGATAAAGGTGTGCTTTTGTTTTAGGAATTATTGTATTTGCATGATTATTATTATATATTTATTTTTATTAAATTATTGTTTTTTGTGACATACAGGGCTGGGAGGGTTACTTTAAAAATGTAATATGATACCGTTACTTATTACCTGTTAAAAATGTAGTCACTAACCTAATTCAAGCATTAAAGTATCATAACTGGATCACTTTTCATTACTTTTGGATTATATTAACATCAAATATTGTAAGCGTATTCTATAAGACAACAGAACAATGAAACCTTTGAAAAGAAAATGGAAACCAAGGCTCTGAATGTAAAAAATTTGTCCTTGCTCCAGGTATTTTCAAATAAAAACTGCCGGATTTTAAAATAGTAATCCTGCTAATGCTCCCCATTATATCTGATTATCATGTAGGTAAATGTTATTTGTATGTGAATGTTGTTTTGTGTGCATACCATATCTGTGATAACAATTGTATTTTTTAATGTGTAAACAAATAAAAGATAATTTTTCAAATTCAGCAATTACTCCAAATTAAGACGTTTTTCTCCTTTGAGAGGTGATAGAAGCCAACCTTCAACCCTGAACCATCTGCGTTATTCCCCAAGATGGCTGGAAAGGTTGAAGCCTATTTAAAAACAATGCAGCTGGACAGTCTATTATACACAGAAAGAAATGCACACAAATAGCCTGTAGGTCATGTATAATTATGTCCCTAATCTTAACATTACCCTTAAATCTAACTCCTATAGTGATAAGAATTGCCTGATAACCACTTGTTCCTTTTTCTACCTTTATGCTATTTAATATTTTTGGCTTTAAAACTGAGAGTATCTTGGCACAAGAATTTCACTGTACAGCTCCACGTGGTTTCTATAAAGAATTAACAATTTTTGAAGACATCTGGTCCTCATGAACACAATATTCAAGGCACCGACTTCTCCCACAAAGACATATCCAGAGATAAAACAGAGCTGGCAGCCAAGTTAAAAAGTTCAAGTTACTAAAAATGTCCCATGAGTCCTCACATGTGATTGTATTTATGGAAAAGGAAACAATGAAGTCTGAACACTAACTTTGTCCACAAGAGGTCAGTAGAGCCTTATTATTACAAAGCTCTGCAGCTGCTGGTGTGAAGAAAAATCTAAAAAGAATAAAAATGATGTAATATTGTAGGACAGAATGTGAGTGTGCTGCTCAATTTAGCAATTTGGAGGGGGGGGGTGAATAAGATTATAAGGTGACTTCAACGTTGAGTTAGGGTAACTGTTAGGGTGTGGTACTGTGGCCGACAGCTGCAGCAGCATCTCCATCAATCATCTCAGCCCCTTTTTTCCTTCAGTGCAGACTCAGTCCAGCAGGGGGCGACAGCACATCACAACACAGCTCTCAGCGGGAAGCCGGGACTAGACACTCTCATTCCGCAGCAGCCAGTGTCAAGCACAGAGAACAAAGCAAGGACTTTGAAGCAGGACTTTCAAAATAATGCTCATGTTAACAAATGGTTTAATTACAGCAAATTAAAAGCGGAGTCCAAAGTGATTTAGAAAATGATATGTGCCTAAGTAAGTCCTTTTTAATTGTAGTGCTGTGATTTCTAAAAGGGTGTAAAAGGAAAAACAATGCCACATGGTTAAAGCTGTGTCCCTTTTTTGCGATTGTTAATGAGCCAATTGGCCCCTGGGCACTAACATGTAAAAGGGCTCCTCTCATACCTAGCCAAAAAAGGAGAAAAAGAAAATAAAAGGAAAAATAAATGTACTCAGTCAGCATCAGGATCCAAAAAAAAGAGCTCTAATTTTAACCTCTTCCAACATGAAACTTTAAAAAGAGTCACTTCATACAGAGGCTCTAGGGTATGGGCCCCTGAACCACTGGACTCCTGGGCCTCTGCCTAGACCCATTCATTCATTTATATGTGGCTTTTACAAATTATAAGACAACTTGCATGCAAGCACAAACATTGGTGTGTCTTCTACTTTTTAAGTAAGTATTGTAAAAAGAATGAGCTTCAGAGGTTTCAGTAACCATGTAGGGTGCAACATGTTCACAACCCCATGGACCACTACCTTTAGTGGCTTCATTAAAAACGTGTGCCATGCAGACAAGCATTGTCCACACCCGCAATACTAAATACTATACCAGGAACAATATATCATGAATCATGAAAAGGAAGTGTACATTTAACCATACAGATAACATCCAAAATATTCCGGTTTATAAAATGGTGCCTTTTTTTTTTGCAAATGTTTAATATTTTTTGAACAATTTGCTATGTCCCAAAATATTGTCATGTTTACAGAAATTCTCTCTAGTAAAATGAAGCACAGTGTTTGAAAATAACTCCAGCCACTGCCTATGGGTGTGTTAGAAAGAGTCCCCTCAGCCAGTTGGTCCTGAGGCTCTCTGCAGTAACATGTCCCCAACAGCCTCAGGACAGCAACACCAACTCAATCAGACCAAACCAAATTATCAACAAGCAAAAAGAAAAATATATTGAATTCTGGAAAGAAATGACCAAAACACAAAGTAAATTACAATGTTATCTGACCCTAAAGAGAGAATTCAAACTGGCAAATTACCTGATCACAATAAAATGTCCTAGATTAAGAAAAATGTTGACAATGTACAGACTGAGTGAACACAGCCTGGCCATAGAAACGAGTCGCCACAGACAGAACTGGCTACCAGAAGAGGAGAGACTCTGCTCCCAGTGTGACAGAGGACAGGTAGAGACAGAGCTGCACTTTCTAATCTCATGCCCTAAATTCAAAACTTTAAGAGAAAAACAATTCGCAAACATTTCCCAAATATACCCCGAATTCGAATTATTATCAGACACACAGAAACTCCCCTATTTACTGGGAGAAATGCCAAAAAGTCAAATTATTGTAGCAAAATATGTCTCCTCATGCCACAAACTGAGGACGACCAGTGGAAACTCAGATAAATGTATAAAATAAGTGATTGTTTTAGTTGTAGTTGTTTTTGTTGTTGTTGTTGTTTAATACACACACACACACACACACACACACACATTTTAATTTTAATATATTTTAATATTATATATATTATATTTAATAATTTGTTATTACTGTTATATTGACAACAGACTACTTGTTTTAACTGTGGTCTGTTACTTTACTACTGTTACTGAGATTGATTGATTGTGACTGTGATTGTGATTGAGTCAATCATAGTTAGAGTATTACCAACAGTATAGATTATTGGTTATTATTAATTTATTGTAAATATTGTTTTCCTTTATTGTTATTATTATTATTTTTAATTCCAAACGCTTGCTTTGGCAATATGTACAGTGGTACGTCATGCCAATAAAGCCATTTGAATTGAATTGAATTGAATTGAATGGAAGCTTGACAGGCGTAGCTACAGTAACTAGGGGCTTTTATTTTGAAAACAAATACTTCCGTTCTCAGCCTGGTTTCTAACCAGCTTGACGCGCATCCAGCAGCACAAGAAGCACTTTGTCTTGGCCGAGGGGGTGTTGACAGGAGAAAGAGGGGGTGGAGGTGCTGGGAGTCTCAACTGGACTGACCCGGCCCACTTTACAGCGCAGACCCTGCAGCAGGACGAGGACCGAGGAGGCCCGAGGAGAGGACCGGTGCGGGCGGGAGAAAGAGGGATCAAGGTGGACCGGATCGGGGACGCACGCAAAACCCCCTTTCAGATTGAGATACAGCGGGACAGCGGGCGGGGAGGAGGGGGCCCCCGCATGATTCCTCACAATCCGCAGGCTGTAATGATGATGGTGATGCACCGAGGGCAGAGCGGCGGATTCCTGCAGAGCCCGACACACTGCACCACACGCCCGCAACCCGGTGTGAGCTGCTGCAGGGCCGGACGCTTGTGCTTCTCTCCATCAGAGCCAAACCAAACCAAAACCGGATTTCCTGACAGATACGTGAGCAAAACAACCCGGTAACAGACTCCCTTGCAAGCTCCATTCATACTCCACCCCCGTCTGCGGGATGAGACGGGGGATCTGCAGCGGACGGAGAGACCAGCTTTGAACCGAGTCTGCGTATTACTGCACCTGTTTTCGTGTGCATGCACCGGTTGTTTTGAAAACGTGCAAACAGACAAGAAGGGGGGGAAAGATGTTGGTGCGATGCTACCGGGGCAAGCTGTCGGTGTGGGCCGCTCTGTGCGTGCTGGTGCTCTGCTGGTTTTACATTTTCCCCGGTTACAGACTCCCCCGCGATAAAGAAATAGTGGAAGAGGTGCTGAGGCAGGGGGAGGTATGGCAGAAGAACCAGACGGGCATCGATTTGTACAGGTTCGTGTCAGGGATCAGCTTTTATGTTCGTTGCTTTGCAGCAGTGGTCCCCAAAGTGCGGCCCCCAGCTGTCTTTAAGTGGGTTCCACTATAGGTCACCAGAAAGATTTCCTCTTTTTGTTTATGTTTTTTTTTTTTTTTTTTCAACCTAGTCCTGTTTAATACTAACAAAACAATGCATAACAGGTTTAATAAGTCACATGAATCAACCCTATTATCAGTAAGGTGTCTTGAGAACAAATTGTGCTTGTGACCTCTTTTGTCTGTAGTTGGAGTCCCTGGACATATGTGCATTATGTCATTATGATGAGGCTGTAATAGATACCAATTAATGAAAATAGTAATTAGTTTACGCATTTCATAAAATACCTAAATCTGGAAAAAAAATTACAGCTCTAATTCTGCAAAAACATTCCTAAACTTTGCAAGATATCAAGATATAAGAGATGGAAACACATCACAAACACTGTTTTTATTTAGTGCCACAGACTGTGCGGGCTGTGGCAGGGAAAGCAAAACCAGATCAACACAGCATGTTTAGTTACACAGTGGCAGTCTCATTTAAATCTTATTCACTCAAGAATGTATGCAGACAACTCTCCGAGGCAAAGCCGATTAGGATCACGAAAAGAAGGTGACGTCTGCAGAGCAGTGGACAAGGCCTGCAGCGGGATGTGATGCTCACTTGGAGCGGTGGTTTTAATGTCACAGAGCTTTAAGGACCTTTTGTTTCGTCCAGTGGATTCTTGAGATTTAACAGCCGGGAGAGTGAAAAGGCTGAGGACAGTCCCTGCTATTTAAGCATTTCATGAGTTATCTACTGCCAAAATCCTTAAAATGCCACATACAACCCAAAATATGTGACCATTTTCTCTTGACTTTACCCAGTGGTTCTGTCTTGTCTCATCAATACACATCTTGATCTGTGTGTCTCTGGGCAAATAATGATTTATTTTAGCCCTCACCCAATCGCAGCTGCCCTGTTCAATCCAATTTGTGTCAAACTATCCAGAGATCACAAGAGACCAGATTCTTTATTTCCCACATCCTCTCTTGCACAGGAAGTTGCTGACAGAGTGCTGCGATCCACGGAGGATGTTCGCAGTCACCAAGGAGAACTCGCCAATGGGAAAGGTCCTGTGGTACGATGGCGAGTTTTACCACTCGCACACCGTCAACAATGAGACCTACCCACTCTTTGTACAGGTATGTAGCTGAAGCTAAGTAGAAGCAATTAATCATCAATCTAAAATTGTCTGTTCAGGCATCACATGCAAAAGGGTGTGAATCTTAGTTAAGGGGTTGTTTTTCCCTCAGACAGCCACAAGACTTCTTCCCCACAAGACACATGACTTAGTTACTTTGCCAGAACGCAAAGAAAAAATGTCTTTCTACCACTCTGTTGTGGGGAGTGTGGGCTTTAACATGGATCCTTGTTGATCCATAATGGAGACGGGGAGGGGTGGGATAGTGTAGTAGGCAGACATCCAGGAAGGCAGAGAGGATTATTGGTATAGTGTTCTGCTGCGTGAGTGGAGGGGAGTTGGTGTTAACATGTGATGTGAGAGGAAGGGCAAATGCAAGAATGAAACGTGTTCCTCTTTCATTTTTCCAATTAATCGCCACGATCACTTTGTCTTTACTTCCCCCCTATAGGACCAATAAATCAGGGTTTCTGTTGAGACAAGATATGGGGGAGTTGGAGAGGCACAGATGAGGACAAATTGGGAGTGTTTATATATCTTTTTTTATGTATACACATATTTTTTAACATATCAAATCAAGCTCCTGGTCTGTGTTTATCACCCAAGAGGTTTTGTTTCTTTCCACATAGTCTGATCTAAGATAGGGGGGTTCAGTTTATGGGTAAAAACTGGAGGAGGATGTGCTTCAAGTTTCTCCCTCCTGATTTATTTCCCCTGCCCTTTCCCTGCAGAGGATTCCATTGTTGCACAGTCTAGGACCTCTGTATTTATGCCTATGTGTATGTGTATATTCATGTAGATAAGGCCCATTGGGCTATTTTTACATGGTTCCATGCCTGTGTGTGGGTGTGTGTGCGCATGTGGATGAGGGTGTTTGTGCCTGGAAACAGGACAAAATGAGAAACTCTGGTGTAAGTGCTGTTGCCGTGGTTTTTGTATCCAGGGGCAGTGCATCTCACTAATAATCAAGATTGGATCCCTATTACCAATGCTGCGGAGCTGCAGTTTAATATCCTGGTTTGGTAAATGCGGTGAATATCTGACCCTAATTTGCAGGCGTGAGCCATGCATGTTCATTCATGAGGGATGGGGGAGGTGAATAAGTAAAGACATGAGAACATGAAGCCAGAGAGGACAAGCTGAACCACAGAAGAATCTACACACTGTTTATTGTTATTAAGTGTTTATAATCTAAATTCAACATGCATTCATTGATTCAAATTAGAGCTATTAAAATTATGTTATATATATATATATATATATATGGTTATTTTTCTGTGTCAGACTCCAGTACATCGCCCTGCGCAAGGTTCACAACTCTCCATCTGCATAGCCTATTTCTAGTAGTGTGGTTGCACTTCCTCTGCGATACTAAGGCCTGTTATGTGTTTCTCTGTGGAAAGGTAACTAGTAGTTAGGTGGGTGGATGAAGCACAAGCTCTTTCAGACGCACACACACACACCACACACTCACGCTTATTCTCTGCCTCCTCAACTAGTGCTATGATTGTAGGTCTGAACACAGACAACCAGCCTCACTACACCAAGCTGGCAACAGCTACAGTATTTGAGTATCTGCCAGGGAATGTGCCAATTAGGGCTTTGACAGTTAATTGCTGGTTAGTTCAATGGCTCAAACAGAGCATCCATACACACAGTTTACTGGACTGTACAGTAGATGAGCTCACAGCATGTCGTTTTCTTTTATTTTGTCCCATTCAACATGCTATATTATAATGAAAAAAAAAAAATCTGTCAAGATATTGGTAAAAGTTTGATTAATAACTCTCCAGAAGTAGCTGGATCATTAATATTGTAATAAGTGCCCCCCTCGCAAGGTTTAGCCCAGCTTGCTGGTTCCCCTCCCCTGCTCGATGTGCTGTTAGCAGGGAATTGCCCTCTGACTCAACTCCCTGTCATGGTCTAAAAGAGACCCTGAGGTAAGAAGATGTGCATGTGCATTTGTGTGTGTGTGTGTGTGTGTGTGTGTGTGTGTGTGTGTGTGTGTGTGTGTGTGTGTGTGTGTGTATTCTCAAGTGTGTGGGAGTGAATAGGGGGAATAATGAGCACAATTGTTTCCGCCATCTCATTTAATCCATGCCTCTGACTTAAATGCAACCAAGGCAAAGACAATTTTGGCTCTTGCCTCATGGAGTGTGGTATTTCAGTGTTCTCAGTAACAGCTTTGATACTGTCCTATACCAGGCTTTAATTTAGATGATGATAGGGCAGTGATTCCCAGCCAGCCTACTTGTGCCCCAGGTGGCACTTGCAGTTACCAGGGTTCCTGGGGAAAGATTGTGCTGTAGCTAAACTAATTTGAGAAAATATGAATTGATAAAAAGATATTCAAATACTGACTCAGCTCTAACACCACATTTGGCATTTGAGAGTGTGTGAAAACCAACTAGCAAGTGAGCAGTGAAGTCTGAGCAGTTGGATAAATGGTTGTCCATTAGCTGAAAAGTAAATGGCTGAAATAGATGATTGTTAATTAATTGTAATGGATGAATGGGTGATGTAGTTAGTTAAAAAGCCTCTGCAGGGACCCGACCCAAACACTGTGCAAAAGGCATTTACCAGGGCACATAACAGACAATTTTTATAAAGTAAGTTTGTTTCCATCCTTGAGCATTTTGTTTTCAGTGATAAGTAATGTAGTTGCAGCTAAAGTTCCTTTTTCCTTTCTGATTTATCTACGTCTCCTTGGTATTTTTCATTAAATAATTTCACCATGTACAATATAGACATTGTTCTTGGAGCATATGCTGGAAATGTAATCTGATTCATTAGCTGTATGACCTCGACTTGCTTTTGTCCCCCTCCTCGGTTCATATATCCACGCTCGTTCATCCGTCAGCACATGAGGCTGTGACGGGAAATTAGCGGTAGGCCCGAGGTCCTGCGCTTTGCTAAACACACTGTGAATTATGCACCTGCCTCAATTTTGGGATCTGAGTTGAGAGAAAATGTATATTTGTTTTTGTGCGTGTGTGCAAGTGGCTTTGTGTGTTTATGTCCAGATGCTAGCGTCTGTGTGTACACTAACAGAGCTGCATGTTTCCTTCTGCCTAGGACAACCCTCTGCAGCTGCCCCTGAAGAAGTGTGCGGTGGTGGGCAACGGTGGCATTCTCCGTAACAGCAAGTGTGGACGGAACATTGACCAGGCCGACTTCATCATGCGGTGAGAAACAAGGGACTCTGTGGGGCTGTTAGCACAAGTACGTGCATGAACATCACTTCGTCACTGCTCCTCTAAATGTTAATCAGCCGTGCCCGAGAGAGCAGCCAAATACAATCAGCCATCAGTGATAATGAGAGCTGGTGTCGACTGTAGCCAAGAGAGAAAGACAGAGACAGAAAAATGGGCCACAGTGAGGACAAGAGAGAAAAGAGTTTAGGCGTGAGTAAGCAAAATCAGAACAGACTGAGATGAGGGAGGAAGAGGAGATGCGCAGAAAGCAGAATGAAACCATCTGGTGGTGCAAAATAAAAGGAATGATCTTTGTTCACTTGCTGAAAAAACTTTGACTCCACACAAAGAGAATCATATTCATACTATGAATGTGAGATAAAGGTGTTTTTCTGTTTGGAACGAGTAATCAAAGAGATGCGTTTGTTTGGATTTGACAGAGGAAGAAACCATCTCTGAAGATGCTATACAGAATGTGACAACTACTCTAGTGTTGCAGGGGAAACAAGTTGAAGAGAGAGCTGGCATGGAATCTACAGTTGTGAGAGCTCGGAAAAATACATGGTTGATCATATCATAGTAGTTACTTTGTATAAGGAACAGCGGCCTGTTGCAAAACCCCCTTGTTTATGTCAAACTTGTCACTTTGACGTGTGATGCTAAAGAACATAACAACAAGTACGCTATGGCTTGTGTGTCAGAAATAGTTTTATTATGGAAATTATGTCAGATCATGCTCTTGAAACTTGAAACTCGCATTTGCAATTCACAGCAGCTGCTGATCCAAGCCTTTTCTGTGTTCTTCACACCGTTCATTCCGTAATGAATTTATTGAGTATTATCACTATCACTTAGGATGCTTTTTTTTTCACTGTTTCTTGTGAATTTCCAGTGTAAGGCTTGAACAGACCCTTGTTTTGTTCCAGTATTGGATGTTTGGAATCACAGATAGCACTCTAGATAAGAGGAATTTGTGTGTTCTGCAGATTGCACCTTTTTATGTAGCTCTGCTTGGGTTTCTTTCAGGGAATTCTGGGTTCCTGTTCAAAGACAGTTCAGATTAGAAAAATCTAAATTGCCTGAATAGTGACATGCCCAAGGTGTAATCCTGATCTCACCCAATGGTTGGTGGCTCTAGCCCCTGCAACAGGATAATGGATGGAGGTATAGACAAATTTTGGCTGACTTGACCCAATAAAAGCCATTTACTGTCCAGTGGGTCTGGTTTATTAAATATTTGAGTCTGGGATGCCAGTCCATGTTACCATATGTTTTGCCTGGTAGAGATAAAAAAGTGTGCCGAATGTTGAATTCTGCTAAACTGCTACAGTTTTGGGAAAACGGTTACTGCGATAGGTGAACCTAAAGTAAAGTAGGAACCTATCAAGCTTTTGGAAGCAAAGCAGGGCTGATTCACCCTGACAGAGGAAACATTATAGCAAGGACGCAATGGCAGCCTTCAAAAAGACAAAGGCTGCGTTTCATTAGTCATTCAACATGCCCTCGTTCACTTGCAGAGTAAGGGCAAGTGCGTTTCATTTAAATCCCCCGCTCCTCCCCCGCCCACTTTCCCTCCGCGCTCCAAGTGGCCTCCGTGCGACGTATGCTGTTACGTCATACCAAGGGCTGAGGGTAAGTGAACGAGGGGAAGTGGAACTACTAATGAAACGCAGCCAAAGACTCCTTTCCGACTGTCCTGCATTTCCTGCATGTGCTGACAGGGCCGTTTCTAGCTTTTTGGGGGCCCTGTGCAAAATGTTGTTTGTGGCCCCTATTTTGTAAAACGATGCTGATTCAAAACCCTCCAATATGGTCCAGGAGTATGAATTTATTTAGTTTATCTGGTGTACTTTAAGTGGAAAAGAGCCTAGATGAGATCTTCTTTCCCCTCAAATGCATCTCTTTGATGTCTCTTGGTAGGCAAGCACCCTCATGTGCTGAGTGACAGAAAATTCATTTTAATCTATAAAAAAAAATGTGTTATAGCCTTCTGTCTATGGCAAAAATGGCAGCTTGGCACGCCTGTCTGCTCTCAACACAGCTCTGATATGTCATAAGATGATAAACTACATGTGGCTTGCTCGACGTAATTATTCCATAATTCTATTAATTATTGTAGTTTACTCCACTAAACACATTATCTTGCATGGAATATACATTTAGCGTGATAATGTCAAGTCAAGCTGGGAGACTGTTTGTCGTGACAGAGAAAGTAAGAGTCCTGTGAAATAACTTCATTTGTTTAACCATTCATTGCTGAAATACAGGGTGTAATTACAGAGGGACATTGTCAGTCCAGTTATTAATGACTTTAATTACGGGAACCATTCTGCCAACTTTGGCAAACCAAAAGTTGTACAAATGTGTCCCTCCTGTTGTTGCTGCCTGTAATATAATCAGAAGCTCCCATTCCTTTAGCCTCCTCCAGTAATTTAAGATCTTTGACGTCTGTTTTTCATTACACAAGACCACATCGCTCTCATAATCAAATGAGCAATCCAATCAGCAGATAAACAGGTATAATGACTTTAATGCATCCTTAAGTTGCTTGTGCTATAAGGTCTTGAATAACTTATAAATCACCATTGGTGCTATCATCAGTACACTGTGTTTATGGTGTGTGTCTATATTTGGAGCATGTGAGATGTTAAATGTATCATGTGTGTTTTGTTTATTTAGGTGTAACCTTCCACCACTTTCAAAAGAATATGTGGAGGATGTGGGAACCAGAACACATATGGTCACAGCCAACCCCAGCATCATAGAGAAAAGGTAATCAGCTTGGTGATCAGAATCAAAATCAATTCTATTAAGTAAAACTTTGCACATTCATCACTTGATTGATAACTTACATATATAGATGGGAAAAGCGAATGGGTAGGAAGTTAACGCAACCTGCATTAACTTCATATTCCAATCAATTTTAAGATTTGTCAAATGTAATGATTAAATAATATAATATTAAAGACAATTTATGGCCTAAAATTCTGATGATTGGACTTTCTAAGGACATGCAGAAACCCTGTTTACATATGATAAAAAGGGCATTAAGACAAGATATAAAAGAAACCCAAGGCAATATTGAAAAAATACAACTTGAGTGAAAAAAAGCGAAATTGAATGAAGCATGCCTTTTCTCTCTAAACTGTCTAATGTCCACTTTATCTTATAAGTGCCTAAATCTGTCCCACTGTCTCTCTGATCACAAAAAATGTCCTTTCTAGAGAAACAGAAAAAGGAACAAACAGCTGGGTATCAGATCCTGGTTGATCCTGATAAAGTGTTATTTTAATCGTTACACCACAACATTTACAGTAACTCTTTCTCTTTATCGCTCTCAGATTTCAGAACCTTTTGTGGTCGAGAAAAGCTTTTGTGGACAGTATGAAGGTCTACGGCTCCAGCTACATCTACATGCCAGCGTTCTCCATGAAGCCTGGCACTGACCCGTCACTGCGGGCGTACTACGCCCTGGCAGACACCTCCTCCAACCTCACCATGCTTTTTGCCAACCCTGAATTCCTGCGCACGGTGGGAAAATTCTGGAAAGCTCGTAGCGTGCACGCCAAGCGCCTCTCCACGGGGCTGTTCCTGGTCAGCTTGGCCTTGGGGCTGTGCGAGGAAGTGACGGCCTATGGCTTCTGGCCATTTTCCGTTGGCCTGGACGAGCAGCCGGTCAGCCACCATTACTACGACAACATCCTGCCCTATAAATGGTTCCACGCCATGCCTGAGGAGTTTGTCCAGCTTTGGCACCTACACAAAAGCGGCACTCTGCGCATAAGAGTGGGCCACTGTCCCCCTCAAGAAGGAGGGAGCTAGGGTCGAAGTGATAGCGGTCAGTTGAAGTTCAGTGGGCTACAGGAAGCAGATGAAGACGTTTGGGCTGTGAAGTGTCAGGAAGTTGTCGTGATGACAAAAATGGGTGCACGTATTTCCCCTGAGGAACTTCTGCACTGTGTCTGTGTCCATACACACTCCTGCTGTCCCCCACAGCTAATCCCTAATTATCATGAGAATGTCCTCCACCCAGGCAAGCAACATCAGGGATAGAATACACACACTGACACATGCAGCCATACACACACAATGTAAATTATTCATACATTCCCAAAACTTACCATGTCTCCTCCCTTTGTTTCTGAAATGTGTGTGTGTGCATGGATGTGTTTGTGAAAGCCTCAGCTGGGACTAATGGCGGTGAGAGTGCGTGGGGTTGGATGGGTGGGGGATGGTTGTTGTTTTTTTTTGGGGGGGGTTGTATGCTGACTACTGTATCTGACTGACATAAGGGGCAGCTGGACCAAACCCCCCTCTGGGTCTTTGTTAAATAGAGACAGAAGGAGTGGAGGACCAGAGGGAATAATAAAACGCTCTGAAAGACTGGCGAAATGAGAGGAACACGGGACAGATAATGGTGTCCTGGTACCTAATAGCTTGAATAGGACTGAAATTTAATGGAAGGAAAAAAAGACTGGCAGGGGGGAGAAAGAGTGAAAGCCTGCTGGTATGTGTATGAAAGGATTTCTCTCTGCTTTTCTTCAACCAAGCGCTTGATTGGCATTCTCTGGTGCCACATAGGGCTTAAGTTCAAAGCAGGAGCCATTTGAAATGGAGTCTTAAGTAGTATATAGCCTAGAATGTTTAGCCAAGTTGCATTTTAACCTTTCAGAGAAAAGGGAAAATGAGTACACCCTGGTGTCCACCTATGTTTTTTGTTTGCCAAATGTGGTTTTTGGGATTAATGTGAATTCTTTTGTGTCCATGAAGAGAAGGGAGAAAGTGTTATTGACATATATAATCAGAAATGAACATTTGTTGCAAAAAACATCTCACATAGGTACTTCAGCTCGAAGTGGACATCATCACCGACTGACTATTTGGTACGATTCTCAATAGCAGGCTCCTTAGGTTAAAAAAAACAAACAACAACAAAAACAGACTGACCCGCTTCTTTAGAGGGGCAGTTACCAAGCCATCTCTTGGTAGCTGTACTATACTTGCCAAGTGCCAAGCCAAGGGAACAGTGTTCTCTTTGATACTCACTCTCACGCTCTCCTTGTAGCTCTCAAAAGGGGGTCACTGATATAAAGAGTGGTAGTGACAGAAAAAGACTTGAGGACTTGCTGTCAGAAAGTGGCATTTTAATGGGTGACTTTTGTTTTTGTTTTAGCTGGACACCATTTAGGGTTAAATTGTGATTTATTGATGCAATTATTGTCATTACCATTTTGCATCGGAGTGCAGGGACTACTGAGCCTCGGCCCTGTGCTCCTTTTCATAATTGTGATTTTGTTTTTGACATTTTTTTTGTACACAAGGGAAAATAATGACTGGCTCATCTAGAAAGCCAAACACGACAGACACAACTGTTTTTGTACTTGCAGGCCTTGCGGATGGAAAAACAGTGTACTTGATTGGAAATAGTTCTTTCTTTTAAAATGTTATTTAAGAGTGATAAATGTGAACGTGCCATACTGTCAGTACCGCAACAATGGATGACTCTGCATGGAAAGTGCATGGGGCGTACCACAATCCCTCAAGGTACAGAACATGTCGATAGCTTAGTGCTTCATGCTTTTATCCAATTCCTTGTCTGTTAAACTGAATGAGGTCCAGTGCCTTTGAGATGTATTAAGGCAGAAAGATCATTCAAACGAGGGATATTTCTAATGTTGATCATGCTCTTAAATGTGTTTGATTTCTTGGCCTACCTGGCTCTGTGGATCAGTCGCTTGTGTGTAAGTGACCCCTGACTTCATGTAAAATGAACTTAAAGATGGCCGCATGTAGGACGAAGTTCATGAAGTGATCCGAAATCAAATAATTTCCAGTCCAAATGCACATGTTGCTGCTCCATACTCCAAACTGAACTTGATGAACACTTTGACCAATTTGTTTTACTTATTGTGATGTTTCTTATTTGCACCTTTGTATTTTTCCCTCTCCTGCCCAGTACTGTGAATGAATGAAATGTGACATAGTGTGAATTTTAAGTAAGCATGACGGTTTTTAATGTACATGTGCTTTTGGTACACAGATTTGTATCTATTTCCATTATGTTCTGATTCATGCCCTCATTCCATCCTATCTGAGTGATAATCGAACCACTGAAGAGCTGAGATTTCTTATCAAAAGGGAGATGAATCTGTCTTGTAAATATTGGTCTGTTAACACAATGACCAATTAGTTTTAGATCTCCAATCCTTCTTTATAGGTATACTTTTTCAGAAGCTTCACCGAGCCCAACGGGTCCAAATAAACTGCAGCTGTTACAAAAAGAAAACATCTGAATCTTTGGCACTGTGCTCTCCCTGCTACAGCCTGCACAGCTCACATATCGTAAGTTGATATTTAAAGCGCTGACTCCTGACATCATTCATTTTTAATAGTTTTTGTTATTGATCTAGCATGGAAGAACATGTAAGAACAATATCATCACCATTGCCAAGGGTTTTTTACATTCCAAGCCCAGGTTTCATATTACGTGGTTAAACACAGGAAGACGTTCTCTACAGTTTCATAACTATGCTTGGGTTTTCTGTGCTGTATCGCATATTCAGACAAATTATAAGAACAGTTTGACATTTTCGGAAATGCATTTGTTTGTTTTCTAGCTGAGTATTTGATGAGATGATTGATACCACTCTCACTTTCTGTCCTTTTTAAGTATAAGGCTACTGCCAGTTAACGTAGCTTTTCAGAAAGACTGGAAATTCTTCTATTCTGATCTAACTCTCAAAGAAAGCAAATAAGCGCATTTCCCGCTGCGTTAATAAGAAGCCCGCAGGAAAAAAGTGGAACTAGACAGAGCAAAATAGAGCATGGCTCGTACACAATGGCGGTATTGTCGTCCATTTTCTTTTCCTGTGCCTGCCAACTGGTCGCATTTATCACGCCAAAGTATGTGTGGCTGCAGGGTGACCAATTGGTTAGAGTCTGATCATGGAAAGGTCACATGTTTGATTCTGAACTTCTACATATTGCAGTGTGAAACCAGCCACTGTGTTTTCACCTCATGATGATAATGTCTTCTACTTCTTGGTCATGTTAGTTGGAAAACAGCAAGATATTCATGATGATGTCTTAGTGCAGGTTTAACACAGCAGAGTCTCAGATGTAGAGGTGTAATCGTTGGAAGCTTTTCCGTCATGTCTTCGCCTACAGAATACAAGGGAATGCTGTGTCGCAAATGACACGACAAAGGCAATATAAAATGTGTCAAATGGTTAAAAAGAAGAAAAAAGTTAAAGCCATTATGTGTAGTATTTTATGCAATCTTTCAAATGATTCTGATGGCATGTTTTTGCTCGTAAAAACTAAGATAATGGGGTGAATATTTGTGCAGACTGTGCTGCTTTCAGCCTGTTCATTTCAGTCGCTTGGATTGAATCAGAAGGGGGCAGTGACGGACATTGGTGTCTTTTTTAAGTCTACCACTTGGGGCGTCAAGTCGTGAATTATTTTATTCTACACATAGTGGCTTTGGCTTTCCTAAACAAACAGTTAAACATTAAGTAAGTATTTTAAGTTAGAGTGTTCTATGATTACTAATTGACACAGTTGTGGTGATGAAGTAAATTAGGTTAAAGCAAATACAAATAATCATTTTTTGTATAGACTGTTTGACTCATTTTAAATCAGTACCGGTCCAGAGGGCTCAATCTTCTGACATTTAAATATTTGATGATATGCCAAGCTTGATGAACAGATGTAAATGTGCTTTATTTGCCTTGACTGACTGAATTGTTACAAAAAGATGAACGACAAAAAACATTTTGGAGGCATTGCTGTTTGTGCTACCTTCACCTCCTCTGCTCATTCAAGTCATCTGATGTGAACAACCCTGCCTGAGCATGTTAAAAATAAATCAGATGTGCAGTTCAGAATAGCCATGAACAACCAAATCCATATACAAGGTGAACACTGGTATCCAATAAAAGAAGGAAAATAATAAAATGCTTTCAGCTGTGTGATTTTCTTTCACATGACGACTGCCAGATGTTCTGTATGTAGTCATACTCATTTTTAGGTGATAACTAAACAAATGTAGAGCACATATACTATAATAAAAAAGATTCTACTTTTCCCATATTCTCTTGAATATGTGTACAACTTGTTTCAGGTGAAACACATTCATTCCAAGCTTTTCATACCATTCCTGTGTTTCCCCCTTTGTGTGGGTGCATAGGAATCTTGCTGCCCATATAGTTTGTTTAGTGGTTATGAATGTTTCTGCTCCTGGGGAATGGCATCAGAGAAACTCTCTGCTTGCCACAAGCGCGGCCTGTTTTCTGGGCCATGAATTTTTAAAGATGTGTGAGCAAAAACTACACAGCTGTCTCCCAGGCCCCTGTTCCCCGCTGGATCGTTCAGCTTTGCTGTATTTATGATCAAGGCCCTAATTTGTCTATCTGGTGTGGAGAGATACCAGCTAAGAGGATGGAGCATATTAAAGATGATAGAGATTTAATTATAGAGGTTAGAAGGAAATAGATAAGTGTGTGTGTGTGTGTTTGCAAGCAAGCTGCTGTATGCAATAGATCCTGTGTTACTTAAAAAGGGAGTATACTTTTTAAACTACACGCTATAAATAAGGTTTTTAGCCATGCTAGTATCATCACGGATGGCAACGTTTGACAGTTCTCCAAAGGTATATTGATTGCCGTATGGTGGCTGACTGCAGTATAGGTCATAAAGCCTGCCGCCTCCCTGTTAACAGATGGGACATGGGCCAATTTTTTGAAGCCAAAATATAAATCGATATTTTGGCTAAGGTGGGAGGAAGTGGAGATGTGACGTCCATCATGCTTTACACTTAAATTTGTTATAATCACATTACTTATGATTGAAAACTAGAGAGTCGACAAATTTGCTAACACAGCCAAACATCATTCAAGTGCAACAATACAAGACATAGCCAGCCAGCTAATATTACTGACTAGTCCAATAGCAAGGAGCCAAGCTCTGTATCTGCACAGAAGCTTCTGAGCCCAGTTACATTGCCCGCTCGCCCAACACCAGCTCTGGCGCGATGCCAGAGAAATTTGATGCAGAAGAGCCAGAGGACATCAGAGGGAAAACCAGGAAACATCCTCTCCATAAAATATGGAGATATTTTTTATTGAAAACAACATTGGCATATACTGTAGTGTTCAATTTCACACTATCATTCTCACTTGGAGCAAATAATCTCTCACACAATGTAACACTGTCCACCAATCAAAGGGTGAAAAAAATACATTGTCACACAAAAAGCCCCTTCAACAGCCCTTTCTAAGGGATCAAAACAGGGCGATACAAAATAAAATTACAAAGTGCACATGTAAGGTAAACTAGGACTAAAGTGCAATTAAACCATGGCTTAATACTTTTCTCAAGTTTGCTTCGAACATAGCAGTCAGGCTACTGCTCTTTATTCACCAGAGGCTCAACCCAGCCTCTTATTTCCGAAAGAATGAACAGTAACGGTTACCAATAAAAGGTAAGCCTACTACTTCTTTGCTTTGAGCCAGTTACTCAAACAGACAAGCCTGTTGACATTTTCAGACAACAAGGAATCCATCCATTTCAGCGTCTCGCGCTCGCCACCCACTCAAAACGTAACGTCTACTACTCTTAAACAAGTGTGTGCGGCGTGCATGTTGTTTTGTTTCAGTCTAGCTAGATCCGGTGTGGTGTTGTAGTTTGTCTAACGTTACTAGTTGTTGCAACAGCATGTGAAAAAAACTACAAAGTGTGCTAGGCGTTAATCTCGCAATAAAAAAAATTGACGCCGTTAAAATGGCTTTGCGTTAACGCCGATAATAACACGTTAAACTGACAGCACTAATCAAAATAGTGCGCGTGCACATAATTGCGGGGCAGAGAGCAGAGTGATTGAGTAGCGTGAGTTGTGTTTGAGAGTAATATTTTGGAAAATGGCTGAGGCACGACCAAAGAAAAGACGCTCGGAGGAATATACGGCGAACAAAAGAGAGATTGAGAAGGCGTGAACGAAGACCTCTTCCCCGTCCCCGTCCTCTCCCTCTCCCACGACCTCTGCTTCCACGACTTGCAGCTCGACAGTGTATGAGAGGCGAAACAAGAAATTATGACACTCGTAAGCCATTTCAATATGGAATAGTTTGTAGTTCCTAGCTTTTGACTTCAATCTAATACGCTGCCATGAACGGCTTCCGTAGCATGCTGGCCGTAGCTGTAGCCAACCGGTAAATGACGGAAGCTGTTCATAGCAGCGCATTAGTTTGAAGTCAAGATGAACACATTATTTATTAATTCATTATCACGACAAAAGGATTTATCACGAGATAACAGTGCATAAAAATTTTTAAAAATCCATGGCCGTTCTGGCTTCCGTATCTTTTGCATAAGCTCATACAAGAATTTTCAATATATCAGCTGTAACTAATAACCTCATATCGTAAACATATTGTATAAAGACTTAGAATATAAATGTACTCACTGAACAGTTGGAGTTAGCTCAGCCATCTTAGCGACGTTAGCGTAGCACAACTCCACTCTCGATTTCAATGCACGTTCATGACAGTTACGGAAACATGGGGGGAGTGGCAAGCTTGCTCTGTTTTGTTTGATATTTATTTTGAACCACAACAGAAGTGACCTCATGCAGGATCGCATAGTGCACCTTTAAAAAGTAGAAAAGTTACATGATGGTTCTTTAAATATTGTTATCGTCAACATGTTGACAGCTACCATTCAGTACAAAGCATCACTGTACTTCAATGGTGCTTTGTACAGTCTCACAGAGCTAATAGCATGGCTCTGTATTGAAAACGTATTAGCTCAACTAATACAGCTGTTAGTTAGTTTTATAATACTGCTAGTTTAACTGTGAACAAAGAACTCCAGCTTCATGTAATTTTGCCATCAGTGCACCGCGTTTATTCACTACACATGGTTTTATTTCATGCTATGAAGTACCTGTGGATGAAAACTTAAACTTTCAGAATTAATTTCTGACATGTGCTATCATGTTGGTGGCCATGAGGTAAAGCAACCGATAGACGTGTATTTACATGTACATCTTACACTCAAATAACGTTGTCAAAATAGAATCTTGTTCTCTGTTCTTCACCACTCACACAGTTTTGCTCACCTATTTTTAAATGCGAGGCAAGAAGTGTAGCAGAGCAGAGAGCAAACATTTTTCACACTTTTCTCCACTTGTCTAGTTATGTCTATGTATGTCTAAGTCTATTCCTTCTTTCTATTTCTGGCACTGAAGCAACCTATCCATAGTGGGTAGCAAATGTTAAAACTTGAGAGGGATTAAGAAACTCTCTGTCTTCCTGGCACACACACGGCCTCTGCACTATTAAGCTCATAATAGCAACTCTGGACATGGATGAGTGTTTTTGCCTTTCCACAGCAGCACTCCCTCAACATGTTGGCCAGTTTAGCTCGAGAATCTACAAAATAACATGACATAAACCTGAGTATAGGTTTTGTGTGCAGTGCAATGCTTACATTTAACAAGCTCGAAGGAATTAGTGTTTATGTTAAGTTACACTGACACCCTGAATGGCTATTTCTGTCACAAATCAAATCACTTATGTTTCATTTTCTTGGTTAATTCTTGTCACAGATGTGCTCCAAAACCATTATAGAGCCCTGGTCTAGAGGAGAATCTGCTATGAGTGGTGACTGGACAGTGAATCAACTGTAAATACTATTTTGGATGATCATATTATCTCCTTTAAGTCTATAATGAAAGAGGTACTGAGCAACTGTCTGGCTATGTCTTGTTTTTATTTGCTTTCCATAGCATCACTGGTGCTCTTTGTGCATGACTCCTTGTATCCATATTGCATGTATACACTCAGGCCTTTCCAGTCTTTCGTCTTTTTTTAGTTTTTGACTTTGATGATGCTTTGTTGTAACATTGTTAGACACTGTGAGTGCATTAAATCCTTAAACATGTGTGACATACAGTAATCCTATAGTATGGACAAATTATTTAGGAAACTGTTTCAGTTTTAAGGAACATTGATCTTATCACCAAAAGTAAAGCATAAAGGAAGATGACTGGCTGCTCTGAATAGTCAATCATACATCAGAAGATGCATTGGGTGTTCTGGGAAACAGGGAAAAAAAAGTGGATGAACAAAAAGGCACTCCAAAAAAATATCAACAAGGATGGAAATATAAATTTAATTGCCAATTAATTTAAAAAGCCAACATGTTTCAAAGAAACCACGAAAAGAAAAATACTTTCAGAACATGCACCTTTGTTATTCTACTGAATCAGCCTTATACCTGATTCTCCTTCATGCTCTGCTTCAAGTAATGTAGCCTACATAAATCAATAGAGTCAGTGTTACAAGATTATTGCTTCTGCTCCTCTGCCATACTGAAACTGATTAAACTTCTGTATATGGAATACATAATTTTGAAACTGAATGAAGCCTCAGTCTGGCCTATAACAAGAACTAAATGTTATGTCTTTGTGTGTTACAGTGTGTGCTAAAGAGTCTCGTAGCTATCTTGTAAGCTTTACACTGATGGATTTCTGTATTTTTTGGACAAATGTCACAACTTAACACTTTGAAAGACAGATCAGAAAATCAGAGTAAATGCCATTACTTTTCCTGTGGGGAAGTGAGCCTACTTCTCACTTCTTGCTAAACAGTTTCCTAATGAGTTTATGGTCTCAATTGCTAGTTTGAAGTCTCCGTCCATACAACATCAGGTTCATTATGGTCCAATTAGAGTAAAATAGACAATAAAGCAGGGTTTGCTTTATGTGACTGAGAAGTCCAGGCCCAGTCCTAACCAATTTGGCGCCCTAGGCAAGATTTTAAGTGGCGCCCCCCTTGCATCGCAGTAAATTCTACTGCCAGTTATATACATACATATACTCACGAAAGAAACTGAATAGCTTTGTCTTTGACATTTTCTTTTAGTTTTAGAGAAACAAGTTGCTCAATCAAAACAGTTAACAAGAAAATAATAAATTAGACATAAATAATACAAGAAATGACAGGACAGGAGGATGCTGTTGAAGCGGCGATGACTGTAGATGGCCCAGGATTTACAGGAGGTGGATTTAAATATTTCAACAGTGCATCTGAAGAGAGAAGAGGAGTAAGTGACACCATTGGGTGTTATAGTCTAATAATAAAAGAAATGAGTCCAAGAATAAAATTAAATAATACAAATGAAAAACCTAAGAGATGCATTACTTTCACTGTACTGTACATGAATGATATACAGTGCAATTTTTTCTCATATGCAAATTAGATTAGATTTAATCTTATTGTCATTACAGTGAAATGCTGATTAGCAGAATGCAAAGAAGCAGTAATATAAGTAGTAGTATCACTAGTAGTATAGTAGTATACTTCCTTAGGAGATTGAGATTGTGGTCTTTCAACATCTGCAGCAGTTTACCAGTCTGTGGTTACCAGCGTCCTCTTCAACACTGTGGTGTGCTGGGGGGGCAGCATATCCAAGAAGGACACCTCCAGACTGGATAAACTGATCAGGCGGGCCGGCTCCATGGTCGGCATGTAGCTGGACTCACTGGTGACGGTGGCAGAGAGGAGGAGACTGGACAAACTGCTGGACATTATTGACAATGCCAGCCACCCCCTGCACACCGTCATCAGCAACCAGAGGAGCCTGTTCAGTGAAAGGCTGCTCCTTCCCAAGTGTAGGACCAACAGACTCAAGAACTCCTTTGTCCCTCGTGCCATCATACTCTACAACTCCTCACTCGTGGGGAGAAGGAAATAGGGTAAAGAGGACAGAAGGGAAGGAGTGGTAGCCACTCACTGTGCAATTAATAATCTACTCATACATACCTGGACACTCTTCTTCTTCTTTTTTTGTGCAATAACTTAATCCACCATTTAAGTGCAATAATTTCATTTAACTGCTAATTTCTGCTAATGTCATTTATCTACTGTATAATAACACAATGCCATATACAGTTCAATTCCATATACAGTCCTATATATTTATCTATATTTATCTATATTTATCCTCTATACAGTTCCGTACATTTATCTTATTTGATTTTATTTTCTGTGAATTTTATTTTACTTTTATTCTTATCTCTACTTTCTATATTTAGCTAAGAGTTTATTGTTTACTTTTTACTGTTTATTGTTTACTTTCTATATTTAGCTAAGAGTTTATTGTTTATCTTATACTGTATTTCTAGTGTTTTGTAAGCTGCTGGAAATCCAATTTCCTTGCGGGAGTCATCCTAAAAGGATCAATAAAGAGAAGTCTAAGTCTAAACTGCAGCATAATATAATATATGGGAATGTATTAACATTAATGATGTGCACTTTAACATGGATGTAAAGTTTAACACTATAAACACACTTTAGACAATACTGAACTGTAACACAACAAACAACAAGGCGTATAACTCTAATATATAAAGGTGTGTGAAAGGAATAGCATTTGACTGACTGTTACAAGCAGATCAAATGTTAGCTAACCAATAATAAATAAAAAATAACATTGTAGACAAATGTAAACACCTGCTGAATGAATCTAATCTTTACAAATGTCCCTGAGAAATATAAGGTGGGAGTATTACCTTTTTCCATAACAGCTGTTAGGCCCCTCCATAACGTGAACTGATGTTAAAACGAGCTAATGCTTTTTATTGATTAGCAAAAGTTTTGGTCGTTTTGACATTGTTAATGGTTTCTGGGGTGACGTCAGAAAACTCAACTATCTCTCAGAGAGCAGGTAGAGTCTAATCAGTCAGAGGAGGAGAGGGGACGGGGGGCTTATGAAGTGTTATTATTGTTTAATAGGCTTTGCTATGCAGTTAAATTAATGTGGGCTTATTTTTTTCGGACTAAGAAATAATAGCACCAACTAGTTTTAATATAAAAATATTGAAAGTCCCACCTTTTTTTTCTTTTTCTTCCCCCATGTGGCGCCCCCTAGATGGACGGCGCCCATAGCATTTGCCTATACTGCCTATGCCACGGGCCGGCACTGGAGAAGTCACTCTCAGTGTCCGTCCAGCACAACGCAGATCAAACTGTTAAACTGGGCAGTGTTGAACAAATATGAATCAAGATTCTGTTACTGTTTTTCACTTCAAATCTATTTTTAAAAACATATTTTAGTGTACTGTTTATCTGTAATACTTACATGACCACGTGAGCTGCCATTGTATCCTGATTCGGATGTGTCATTGTAATACATCCGATTGTTGATTAGATATTTAAGTCTGGACTGACTGATTGCCATCCCTAACGTCACTCTGTTAGCTAAACAAGCCTGTCATGTTTGTTTCCATTAAATCGAGCTCTCAATAAAGGAATTAATGCATCTATTGTTTCAAATGCTCTCTAAACTCAGAAAAAAATGACTCCCAAAAACCAACCATAAAAAAAAATTACTCAGAAAAACACAAATAATTACTCAGAAAAACAAACCAAATGTGCATGTACACACAAAAATGTAATGTACTCAAAGTTCACTAATTGAGTAGTCTAAATGCTTTTTGATACTCTATCATAACTGCATCAGTACTTAGTCTATAGTACTAGCTGGGCCTTTTTATTGCTCGGGATAGATGCGCTGTGGTGCATTAAGCACAGGCCGACGTAGTCTGAAAACTTCTCTGGAGTTGATCAATAGTGTAATGGCACTTAATGGTGACCACTAACATTGTATTGTGTTACAGCACAGACACAGACACATGCATGCCCATAGACACACATTACCCACATAGACATAATACTTTGACCCTATAGGGGTTTGGAAGTGAGCCCATGGATTTACCCTAAATTCCACTTCTCTACTTCCTTCTAATCCACTTCAGACTCCGAACAGCCTCCTCTTTTCCCTGCTGTATTGGTATGTTTAGTGTGTCTCTGACATGTTTACTTTAACTAACAGAGGTCTTCATTATGTGGTTATGGTATTTGCAGACACATGAACAGGAAATGGCTTTCCTGAGCTTGATGTAAGTGAAAACTTCAACTCAAAAACAACATTTTAAAAAAGACCCAACAGGTAAAATTAGATAGAAATTACAGAGGAACTCACATATGTACTGTACACAGCTATAGAGACTGTTGAAGAGGCTGTGTATTAAATCAATAATCGTCTGCTTCTGTTCCATCATTAGACCTTCTACGTACACTGGACACAACCCTTGACATGTAAATAGGCTAGATTTGCCTTGTATTTAAATTAAAGAAATTCTGAGAGGTCAGCGGGTGAAAGTGGAAATGTTTTTATTGACTGATAAAACATTTCTAATGAGCAAAGTGCCTATGCATTAGACTCCAGAAGTCTAAATACATTCATGGCTTCTATGCCATTCAGCATAATATCTCAGCTGCTGAATATTTATGGTTGATGGTACACACTTTATTGATTGGGTATAAATATAAATTAGTGTATTCATAGATACAAGATGTATACTATATTCATGCACACAAGCACACTTGCTGTAGTGACAAAGGTTTTTCTCCCCTGCCGTCCTCTTGAATACACGCTGTATTTAGAGGAGATGAGAGGGTTGGCGTAGGGAAAACAAATTAAAGTGGTGTTTTTGCTGGGTCACCTCAGTGTTCTCAGCTTATGTAAATTCATCCCTCAGCGAGAACCAATCGCACAGGCAAAACCAGCTTTGTCAAGATCTGCAATGGGAGGCCAAAAGCTTATCTTGGCTTCTAAAATGTAGATTTCTCTAAATTTCTGAGACAACTGAGCTGTGATTAGTCTGCACAACACGTCACCTTCGGCTTTAAAAAAACAAACTGGTATTAGATAACCAAAAGATTTCTTTGTGAACAAAGGTCAGTATATTGAATCAAGGGAGAGTAATTACTTGTTATTGCACCGGTTTTAAGAAAATGTCATTTTATATCATAAGATTATTGAAAGATGATTGGATATGTGCTGTCACATTTTTATATTGATCATATTTAGACTTAACCTCAGAAGCTATATATGTCTTTATGACGTGTTCCTTTTCCTTTATTGTCTAAAGTTATTGACCAAATGCACCTTTCTTCTCATGGACGCATCTTTGAATTCCTTATCTTTGCTCTGATCCATCTGTTTCGTATAAATACACCAGTCTCCACTATGGCTGTGTATTTTTCTTGTTGACCCTTGATGTAAATGGTGAGGTAGATCTTTGAGTCTGCTAGCAAATCATCCAACACATTTAGTATATCCATGATATGCCATGACAGATGATGTCACTACTGTTTTATATAAACGCATTTATAAAATGCATATAAAAAATTCACATGTTGCCGTATGAAAACGTGTCTTATTTTGTAACTCTCTCTGTTGGTCCAATCCATGTCGGTGCAGCCAGATAAAAGGTTTATATTTAATGACTTTTCTGTCTTTCCATTTTTCATGCCCCTTCATCTATATTTAATTTTCTCTGTTGATATGGGGCAGTGTCTCACCCCCTTCACATGCTAACACATGTAACCCTCACACACATGCACAGTGGCCTTGCCTGAGCGCTCTGGCAGCCTGTAACTGCAGAGAGGAGACAGAGGGAGAGACACAAAACCCAAAGAGAGGCCGTTGGGACAGGCAAATGCAAACATGTTTCCCCACCGGTGCCCAATGTCAGCTCTCATTACATCCAGCAGCCTGCTCCCCTGGGCCAATTAGGGTACGGGGCTGCACTTAAAAGCTATGGGATTGGCCCTTCAATAGTAACCCCCTCCCTAGTGTTCACATTATGGAGGAATAATACGGGAGACTGGTGGGAGGTGAGCAGTCGCAGGAATGTTTCAATTAGTAAATGGAGAACGTTAAAGGCATTAAAACATGCTTCTTGGGCTACTCTGTAAGCTTCTTCAAATATTCTTCATTATCGCGCATTGGAAAAGTGAGGAAAACATTTTACACTGCGCATATTTCCACAGAAAAACTTATTTTTCTAAATCTAAAAAGCCAGACTGCCACTCATCCATGGGCACTATCCACTATCTCCTCACTCCAGTGGTAATTTCTCAGTCACTGCACTCATATTTTCATATTCTGAATAAAGAGATTTCACCCAACTACAAACAGAATTTTTTTCCTTCATGCAGATAACACAGGCATAAAGTGGGTTAGTGGAATCCAAGCGAGGGAGGGTGCGAGTTTGGTGGTGTGCCCTTCAGAGAGCTTTTCTGTTCTTTATCCAAATCTTTTCAAGAGCTGCCTACAGTGACTGTGAGTGGGTAGGGAAAAAAAAGAAAATGCATTTAGGGAGTCTTCAATATCCTTGTCTTTTTCTGGTGTGTCTAATGACTAGTGGGTCGTAGATAATGTCTTCTGGGTCTCCACATGACGAATGAGAGGTTTTTGGTGGAATAAAATGATTCTGCCTGAAAAAAGGAGAACATATGAATAGAGAGAAAGAAAAGAGCAATCATCTGTCACTCTCTGCCATATAGCTCTCACCCTGTTGGCGTACCATTTTCCCCTCCAACCAATCCATAATGTATCACATAGCCAACAGGGGGGAAAGTAGAAAGCCTCTGGGATGATTTCCAAAGAATGGAGGGCCCATGATGGAGATGAGCCATGTGGTCCATCTGAATTGACTGGAAGGAGATGAGATTTATGGGCTGCAGTAAATGTGGCCACTTTGGAAATGAGCTGATTTAGCAGATTGTGATTCTGAGGTAATAATTTAAACCAAGAGGGGTAATGAGGGAACCTATGTGCATAGCAAATACACAAACAAATCTAAAAAGCTGCTATAATAAATATTCTATATGAGCAATGGATCAAATTACTGTGTGTATTGCTCTGACAAACTCACAGATAATTTATTACTCCAATCTGTAGTGCCACACTGCTCTATAGAGTGTTTTTGGGTCTTTTTAGTCAGTTTTACAACCTGCAACTGTAATGTTTTGGTTCACTCTCACAGGCGTCGTTTTTCAATTGCAGCCGTTTTTGTGAAAATGCTCTAAGAAGTCCCTGTGCATCAATGGTTTAGCACCAAACAGCAACAATTAGTGAATGAACATAGCATTTAGAAGCCTAGCAGAGAGAAGAACAGAGCTAAAGTCAATTTTGGAGTTTTCAATTATCAGGTGTACAGAAACGCAACTTCAGTGTTAGGTCTATGGGTAATTATGTTTTAACAGTATTCACAGCTTGTTTCTGCTGAAGTTAATATGAAAACACCCCTGATTTCCCTGCATAGTCAACTGCTGAGCTCAGTTCATGCACAAATGAAATAAAGTGTTCATTAGTGACAATGAAAATAGCTTAATCCTTCATGTCTCAAATCACTGTTACAGTATTTCAACATTTAACTAAGAGTCAACTCAAAACCTTCTATTCCTTTTTGTACTCAGTGTTTAAAAGAACTCAAAGTTCAGCTTGTGCAACTCTGGAGGTCAAAATGATGAGTCAGACGGGGACAGAAGCAGAGTGAGTTTCAGATGACAAAGTGAGATTGCCTCTGTGCCAATAAGGTGTCAGGCTCTTTCTGGACCAATGTGACCCCTCTTAACCAGGACTGACTGAGCAAACTGCCTGGCTTGGTACCTTGTGGGCAGGCGCTTCACATAAAATGTGATTTACTAATTTGATTGAGGTACAGTTTAACCTTCCTTGGTGTAAAGAGAAAAAAAATCAATGTGGCTAAAAGCATTGGGAGGAAGACAAAGCCAAATGATGCCACTATCATACAAATCCAGCCATCTGTCTGAGATCTTTGCTGGCAAATCAATTTGTATCACTTTGAGTCCGACAGAGAGGAAGACTGATTGGATTCAGTGGTGTCATATGACTGTAAAAAGTCTAGGAGTAGGTCTCAATTACCCCTACCCTCTTAGTTACTACGCTTGTGTTCATTCTTGGCACTTAATGTCGTTTAATAATGTTATAATAACAGTGACATATTTACCACTTAAAACTCTCACTCATTTTTTAAGCACTGGGTCTTCAATTTCACACAGATAACAATTTGATCATTTCAGCTGACAGAATCAATCATCGCCAGTTACAAATGAGGACTGTTGACAGACGATTTTTTCAGCTTTTGCTAGCTAGCTAGGTAGCTAGAACACACTTCAATTTCCAGCTCATTCATTTTAAAATGAAAAACCTGTAAAAATGTCTTAAATATGCACATGATGGCTACATACCGTGTTCTCAGACCAACAGCACATCATCTGCAAAAAGCAGATGCGCAATTCTGAAGTTCCCAAACTGGACAAAAACAGCCCTCAAATAAAAAATCCATTTCAGTTTAAGTGTATGCTATATTCAGAATATTTGAAGCTGTTATATCCATTAACATATACCAAAGATGGTTTTGGTGGGTTTCATTTTATTTCAGTCCCATTGTTTTGGTCTGAGATGCTGGTGCTAGTGTGACTTCTAGTGGCAAGTGAATTCCGTATATTTAATCTTTAAATGTTTCATTTAGCCTAAGAAGGTGGAGAGTTTACTGAGGAAGATTTAATTCTTCAGTTTACCTAAAAAATTCAATTCAAAGTGCTGGGCTCAGTGAGTTTGGGGCTTCTGAAACACTACAGCTGGCTGCTTGTCTGTAACCCCAGAGTTCAACAATAACCACCTGCAGAGAGCAAAGCCCCGTAATTATACTTACAATGACACTCTTTGGAAGTGCGTGTGCTTGTAGATGTGGGTGCACATACAATACATGGACAGCCTATGTGGCAATTTGCATTAATTGATCAATCCTTCAACACCATTTCATTAATTTATTTATTTTTAGGCTCCTTCCTACCCGTCTTTTAAATTGCTGTTGTTGATTCAATCACAGGTATTGACAGGGACATTTTGACTCCCACACAAGTAGCCGTGACTCACAGTGTTGGAGCTGGAAGGCTTTCGGGCAGAGTTTGGAGAATAATGGCAAGTGGGTGGAAAGACGAGTAGGTGGGAGAACAGGCAGGGGGTTTGCATCTGACTGTGCCGGAGAGCTTTGTTCATAATTTATTTGTTTCTCCCTCTCTCCCCCTCTTTTTTCTTGTCATCCTCTGTGGGAGGAGCGATGGGAATAAGAGCATGCGTTTGTGTGTGTATGTGTGCATGTGTGTGCGCAGAGATTGCAGGTTTGTGAGCGCCCAGCCAGGTCTGTTCCAAGATATTTATAGCTCTCATTAGACACATCCTGCTAGAGCCAGGGTCACAGCACAGAGAGGTGAACACAAAGAGAGAACACATTTGTCTCACACCAGCAAAACACACACATACATACACACACTGCACTCACAGAGGCTCCTGATTTGGGTCTCGCTACAGACACAGGAACAGACTGTACAGTCAAGACAAAAATCTTCTTATTCGCAGAATTAGAAGCTTCCTCCAAACCAATATTTTAAACCCATTGTGGCATGTTAGCAGATGCACACATAAATGCACTGTCTGAGCTGATCATCTGTTCAATCTGTCTGGTTGAGAGATCCCAGCATGCATTTGGTGCAGCAGGTGGCCAGTGGGCGTAGGAAGTGGGGGAGCATGCTGCGGCCAAAAAGACGTGGGGGAGTGCTGTATTGTGCGCACCCATATATACACATCTTGCGTGGAACTGACACAAAGGGTGCTGATGATGTCCCTCTACTTTTACACTGAAGGATATTTTCCTGTGCCGATCGTTTGGTTGGCATGGCAACAGGTACCAAACCCTGGAGAACAGGCCTTTTTCATTGGATACATGCTGGTCCTGGCACAATAAAATGCAAAAGAAAATAACACTGTATCAAATCTGTACAGAAAAATCTCAAAGTAGAGAAAAGATTAATCTGGCAATTACTTTCGCTCTTAGTCAAGCATTTAGTCTATAGAGTGTCTATAGAGATTACAATAAAAGGTTTCCTAACACCCTTCTTGTGCCTTCATATTGCTTGTTTTCAGTCCAAACCCCCAAAATATTCAGTTTTCCATCAGATAAGACAAAGAAAAACAGAAAATTCTCACAATTGAGAAGCTGAAATTAGGGAATGTTTGTTAAATTACTTAAACAATTAAAAGATTATCAAAATAATTGCCCGTTATTAGTCAGTCGATTCGCTAATCAATTTTTGTAATGAAGTATAAAGTATTTTGATTAAACTACAACAAACAGAAAACTGAAAAAACCAATATATATATATGCTCATTTCTTTCATGAAGCCATAAATTCAACAGAAGACAAAATGATCTTCATGAAACCGGTAGCAAATATGAAATGAAAGGTCTTTCTTCTTAAAATAATATGCTATATTTATAGTCTCTATGTCAGAAGGCACATGTACATTTGTTTAATTGAGGTGACTCAAAGACCAGGAAATACGTTCTTTCTTTAGACTGTAAATCTGCCAATCCAATTTTCCATATGATGAACAGTGAGCAGAACAGTAATCTCTATAAAAGCCCTTGGCTTGTGTGCCTTGCAGATACATAAAACAGGCAGCTATGCGAATAATGGCAAACCTCCAGAATTTAAAAGCACTTAAAGATCAAAATTAAATCATTAAATAGACAAGAGAAAAAAGACAGGACTAGAGTCTAGAGCCAACCTAGCAGTTCTGTGAGGCTGTGCTTTGAGCCAAATGCAAAAAACACATTGGAATGCCAACATGCTCACAATGACAATGCTAAACTGTTGATGTTTAACAGGTTTCACATTTCCTGGTGTCATGATTTTGGTTTGATACATTTGATAGTTTGCACTAGTATGGCTGATGGGGATGTCATTAGTTTTGTATACCAAGTATTGGACAAAATTTTGACCTGCTAAAAGAGATCACCAAAGTTATAACAGTTCAGCCAGAAATTGGTGGCACAAGAAGAAAAGTCTTAAGTCGTCATCCTCTGGGGACCCTGAAAGTCTGTACAAAATTTCATGGCTTTCTGTCAGTTGTTGAGATACAGTATCTCATTCTGGACCAAGAGCCACAGCATATATATATATAAAAGAAGCCAAACCTGAAAAACATCTGGACAGATTACCCTGAATGACCCATTACCACGCTCAGCTTCAGGTCAGTGGCACTGAACATGTTTATTCAGTCCTCTGTACAAACAAGCTTCTGCTAAATAACCAAAATGTAGGAGTCAGATTCTGCCCAAAAACAAATGTCATGGTATTATTGTTCCTCATCATTTTATTAATTTCTCAGTTTATGAGCTATGATGATGAAGCTTGTTTTAATTATTCTTCTCCCTTATGCACAAACACACAGTCGTATACATTAACACCAAGCCAACCACCACTCTATCACTGTCTAATTCCACTAGAAGCTGGACTGGAAAAGTCACCACAAATCATTCAGTCAGTTGCCATGACTGGAGATAAAAAACGCTGGTCCAGACTTCTAGGCTAGCATATCTTATAAATCATTCATTTTGCTATTAAGATGACCTTTCTAGTCTGTAGATAAACAGGGAAGCTGTAGGCTACCTGAGACCAGTAACAATATCCATCTTCTAGAAAAGAAAGGGAGATTTTTGTGGCCATGATGGAGGCTTACGCACAAAAAGAGAAACCAAATTAACAAAAGTGAGACATGAGAGAAGAGAGATCTGATTTATTTGGCATTTTTATGGTTTTGTAGTGCAAATGTTCAGTGGAACTTAGGGGTGTCACCGCAAATCTTTGACACACATATGGAGAGCCACATCAAACAACACAGATACATGTATGCTTGACAATGCTGGTGGTTTGTGTGAATGTGTGCAGCCAGTAATGTGTTTTTAGGGTTTTTAGTTTATTAACATTATGTCTCTCTCTCTCTCTCTCTCTCTCTCTCTCTCTCTCTCTCTCTCTCTCTCTCTGCTTTTCTGTCTTTCCCTTTCTCTCTCCACAGAGCCTCTGCACTGCGGAGGAAACTTGAACTGTGCCCAGCTCCCGTGAATATCACTCAGACACAGCCCTGCACACAAACCAGCCCATACAAACACACACACACACACACAGGTCCTAAATGCATCCTGCAACACTGTGCAAAAAGCATCTAAAACCACTTCCAGTTTCCTCATGAGTTGGCAGAGAAACTAACTCAATAAACATAGGCGCCCAACCCAAAAGATTGATTATATATACGTGCTTTGAAATTATTAAAAGAAGACCGATCTGCACAGACATGTTCGTACCAGAAGAATAAAGAATAAATTCCTACATGCATTCCTAGGGTTTCAATAGCTCTCTGTGACTCAGTTTTTGTGATAACATGTCCTTACAGTATCTGTGAAAGAAAGGATCTTGGTAAACAGAAAGGATTAGTTTGCTTCCCCTAATATCCCTTGTACTTTAGTCTTACATCTTGACCTGGGAAGCCTTTTTTCCAGTGTCTTGTTTAAAGGGACATTGTGTAGTGTTTTAAGTATTTTATTAGCTAAAATCAATGTCTTCATTCATAAATGCGTCCTCATTGGTGTAAAATTACCTCTGCCAATGATCTGACTTATCCTCGTAAGCGACAGGTAGGCTTCTTGGTACATAACGGCTACCGTAGTTGCAATACGAATTTGAAAACGCGAGGCACTAGAGAGCACTATTCGTTTGAATGCAAAATACAATTTTGCCGCTAGATGGGAGAAATTCCTACACAATATCCCTTTAAATAAATTTAAATTTTTGCCACCATATAAAGTCTTAAACAGAGACTGGCTTCAGTTTGACAGTGGCGATACTGTTGCAAAAACTCTTAACTAAAAGACATAAATGCCCAGTGTGTACCATTTAGGAGGAGCTATTGTCAGAAATGGAATATATTGTTAATATGTATGTTTTCATTAGTGTATAATCACCTGAAAATAAGAACCGTTGTGTTTTTGTTACCTCAGAATAAAACTGGTCCTCCTTTTCGACATCTGCCATGAACTTCCATGTTTCCATAAGAGCCCAGAAAGGACAAACCAAACACTGGCTCTAGATGGGGCCTAACCTGGGAGGGTTAGGCGAGGGGGCTGTAATCTGCAACTACACCACTAGGTCCCACTAAATCTTATACACTGGACTTTTATTATTAGATGTTATTTTTCACCAAAGCTTTGTTTCTATTACTGTAATAAACACAATTAAAAAGTTTTTTAGCAAAAACACTCACTGTACACTACCTGCCCACCGTGAAAATGCATAAGTTAGCAACTGGCTGGTAGAGCATAACAGCCAAAGGACTACATCATCAACATCTATAAAGATATACGATATGACAGCTCTCCAAAAGTGAAGCCAACATATCTTGATCGCCCTCTGGTTTCCCCAACTTAAAAGGTGATAATATTTCAGTGCTGTGTTCATACTTGCTTTCACTGCCCCCAAGTGGCCAAAATTCTGTAACTTCAGAAATAAGTAAGTATTTTCTTGCATAAGACTAATAGTATAATAGGCTATTGATAGGTTGCACTAGCAGCAGGATATATATTGCAGAGGACAAGGGGTCAGTAAGGGCCTGACAGTAGTTTGCTGTTATAAACAAAATAACTCTAGAGTATAACTCTTAAACTGGTACTAGGTCATATTTATACTAGCATGTGCTGGTACTGGCTCCTTGCTGCAGCGGGTCCCACCTGTGGCCCTTTGCTGCATGCCGTTCCTTATCTCTTTCCTTTTGTCACTCTTTTCCTGTCGCTCTTCTTCCCTGTCACCATCCAAGCAATGAGACAAGGTAAATCACAGGCTTGTGAAGAAGTTAAAGCACAGGTAAGTTGGTGGATCAAACAACCGCTAAAAGACCAGTAAATATTAAGCTTGTTCTA
Source organism: Dicentrarchus labrax (assembly GCF_905237075.1). Lineage (NCBI taxonomy): Eukaryota > Metazoa > Chordata > Actinopteri > Moronidae > Dicentrarchus > Dicentrarchus labrax. Next base: position 14,095,475 of record NW_026136724.1, on the reverse strand, counting down.
TGTCTGCCAGATATGTAACAATCCAACAATTAGCCCTAGCAACTTGATACACGGACAGCGGTTTTCTTTCTCTTGTGGTCAAAAATCCCATAATGCAGCTTGGAGTAATTAGCAATTAGAAGCATTTGTTAATAATACAAGAAGTTGAAGGGCAATCTAACCTTTGATATGCGAGTTTCCAAAGGAACATGAGACAACTGCGAGGGTGCAAAAGCTGCCAAATTATTGGTGTCCTTATTGCTCGTGCATTAGTTAAAATAATAATAATAATGTAGAACTACTTAATATGACATCATGTATTAACAAACACAGAAGGGTACATACATAGAGGAACAAGGCTGTGTCGTGTCAGGGCTGCTCAGTGGAATATATTCTGATTCTCTGTAAATCCCTGTAGGAGATGTTTGTCTGTTGGCTGAAGAGTTAGGAGAGGCATTTCTTTTGTTTTTTTAAATCACCTATGCAAAACGCAAAAGCAAAAATGTACAGAATAAGTTGTGTGTGTCTGCTCTAACATAAGCTGCAAACATTAACATCATGGGCTAACTAGCTTGGAATTACAGTCAACTATTTCAGGAGCTAACTGTATTATTATGGGATTACAGGTTACGTTTGGAAAATGACTGCCTGCTCGGGACTACAACTTAACAAGTGTGTTAGTATATCAGATTTTAGTGTGCTTTCTCTTGTAAAAGTTAAACTCACTTTGAAAATACACACATTAAAGCATAAATCTAACCACTACCAGGGGGTTATGTTAGAAAAAACAACATTGTAATTACATTTTTGTGTATAATACATACTATACTATTAGGGCTAACTACTTACTGATACACAGACTGTATATCAGGTATGTATTTATGTCAGATTATGATTTTCTTTCTTTTCTCTATACTAAAACTTACTAGTGTGCTCTACAGGCTTCAGTGGGCTCATAGTGGGGACCCCTTTCATGCTTTTGGGGGGTTTAAACACCAGCAACACCAGGCAAATTTAGTTATTAGAAGACAGTTATTCCTCGTCCACAAATCCGTTTATCTTGTAAAAGGGAAGCAAGCGGTTTTGAGAATATGAACATAAAAGCATAAATCTAACTATTGTTGATTGTCAAAAATATATTTTATATACAATCCTGTCCTATAACTAGATCTTAAACTCTTAAAATCAGTGCAAGTATCCCATTACAATCGACACACAGACACACACACACACACACACACACACACACACACGCACACGCACACTGCATGACTGAAGATCACTAGTTCAAAAACACTCAGCTTTTAAAAGACCATGAGGAAAACAGGCCTCCACAAGAGAGTATCTGTACTTATAACACAATGGGCATCTATATGTCGTCCCCTGGTGGTACTAAAAATAACTTCTCAGTGTGTGCAAGATGCATTTCATGTTGGAGTCTGCCATCTAGTGGAAGACATAGCATTTCCCTAGAAAGTCTGTCAGCTATTGAAAAATCACTTTAATATTGCTGTAATACATAACTACTCATACTGTGATCTAATTGCTTCCTCATTGCTTCGTCACTGTAATATTCCCGCAGGCTGTAGAGATTTTATTGTTTGGTTCCCTGATTTGTATCCTAATGGAATTATTTTAAATTTGATTATAATGTTATAGTAATTTATTATATTTTCACAAGATTACTGTTGTGAAGGAATTATGTACTGTATTATCATCTTGAGTTACTCAATAAAGAAGAGACCCCACAGCGTATATGATGTAGGGAAGTACATGGAGTTTTATTCCTTTATGGACTAAATGGTAATTTTATAGTGTCATTTTGTGTGGTTGACTTATTCAACCTATAATACATGTATGAATTTTCAGCATTAAATTAGTATTGTTTATATGTTTGTCTTTCTAACATTTATTGAAATGTATAATAAGATCACATTACCTGTTGCCATTGTACTGGGTTTTATGGTTGCACTTACAGAGTATTAGTTTTCCTATCCTTTTAGTGAATAAAGAGAAAAAACAAACAGCTCTGCCCTATCGGTTTCTCTCCTGGAGTGCAAGATAAAGGTGCTTGTGATTTGAAAAGGTCAGTGTGCTTGTCAAAGCATTTCTTTTTCTGGCAAAGGCCTCTCCATCCATTTGTACAGAAGGGGACTCGTAAACATCCAGACATACCTGTTTCGACTGTTCCATTTAGACTGTAGGACACAGCAATTGATGATAACATTGGTAATAAAGACAATTATTATCCCTTAACCCATGTTGTTTTTAAGGCTTGTTGATTAAGAATTGGGATTGGCTGCTCAGGCTGATTTTTGTTTGTTTTCTTGAAAAAGCTGCCGTTCCTCAGTGCAGTGAAAATGACTGAATTTCAGAATGGACAATAAATAATAAATAAAGAATACACTGTGAAATGACCAATAATTAATTTTTAAAAATTAAATATATATGTGTGTGTGTGTGTGTGTGTGATTTTATTGGCTTGTTTTTTCTATATTTATGTGTATTTAATGTCTAACCCTGTCTCCTTTGACCATGGCCACCACCAACAGTAATACAAGATACTATTGAAGTGTGGAGACCCAAAGACATTATGAAATAAATAAAGAAAAATCATACAAATAAATACAGACACTATATAACATAACAATGAAATTGTTAAACCATATAATATTTTATGAAATGTTAGTTCACGGTGTGGTGCAGGTAATTCCACAACATTTCCCCCCAGGTTTATTTCATAATGTCGCTTTACTTTACAAGCAAGTACGACGAATGGTTGTGAAACTAAAACAGGCTTTAAAAAAAGGGTCATTTTGAATTTTAAACTATTGGATTACCACAATCTTAAAACTCATTACTACTTATTTAATTTCGGTCAGCAATACTGTGGAATATGTTAAGACATTATGTTTAGATTTACATTAACTTTGTATATAGGCTCTTATTATTTTATTATATATCTTCCAATAAAATATCCATTTTTATTTTTACTTTTCTCTATACGTATATACCTATACACTCATTTATATCATATATATTGTGTTAGATATTGTATATAAGTACTATTCTTTTAACGTCGTGTGAGTGGAACAACTGTAACCAACAAATGTACCCCTAGGGATCAATAAAGTGTTTCTGATTCGGATTATCCCATGCTTACATTGTACATCTGTCTAATTCATACCTTTTTTTTTGTTGTTGTTGTTATTTTTTCAGAATATCTTATGTGTGTATTTAATTTGAAAACTGTTGATCTCTTTGTGGGAGTGTCAGTGTGGGTTTCGTATGTCTCATTCCACACCAGTAGGTGGCAACATCTCCATGCAGCCTCGCCGTCAGTTCCGGAGCGCAAAGGATTGTGGATGTAATCTCGCATATAACGCAACGTGCGTCCTGCGTTGGACAGACTATTGATCAGAGGAAACTTCGGGTGAGACGTGTTGTTGGAGCTCGGAATATTTTAACACATAGTTGTTCTAGTTAGTAGCTTTTTAGCTTTAAATAGTTTTGTTGGTTAGTTAAGGCTATCCCTGCTGGTAACTTTTTATTTTTTAAAACTATTTTTTTTTAAAAAAAACCAAAAGGCCTTTAGTCACTCAACCGGAGACGCCGTTTTTTTTCCCTCTACAATCTTTTTTTGGTCGGAAATGTGTTTAGAAACGATGGATAACAGATCGAAACACACACAACCCGACTGTCTCCGTAAAAACATGAAACCTGGATCAAAGTTCAGATGGAGGCTGGTCCGTGTCTCCACAGATGAAGACGAGGCCTACAAACCGTGTCGAGGCAGCGCGGTGAGGGCGCCCATCAGGAAAACCCTCCGCCGGGAACAGAGGCGGACGCAGCTCGGTAAGCTCTCCAAAATCCTGGAAGACATGGGCAACACGGCGACGAGGGAGTCCGTGTATGAGCGAAGGCCCGCCGCGGCCTGTGTGCACCGTCCCCCACCAGGGGCAATGGCGCCGGAGAACACCACGCAGTACCTGATGGGTAATGTGTACGAAGACATGAAGACAGACGACATGCACACGCTTCCAGCTTCACACGATACGTTCGCAGATCTGTACGGTGAATGTCTCTCACCCGGGAGTGTGTACACCGCATTGGACTCTGGTTATGACAGCTGTCTCGCCTTTCAGCAGAGGGACTTCGAGGCAGCGTTTGACCTGTGTTGGTAAACCGGAATGAACTGGTCTACGTGGCCTTGTGCAACTGGTCTGGCGTCCGTTTCCAGCCGTGACTTTCCGATAAAGGGGCAAACGCAAAGGTGTGACATTAAAATTGTGTGATACATGTACTTTATGTATATTTATATTTGCAGACCATGTCATATTATGTGATTTCTATGTCGCATGATTCATGGTTTTGGGCTTTATTTGTCTCACAGCGGCGCACTGGATGGTGCCCGCCCAGTAGGGAGCGCTCCTGAGCCGCCGCTTGGCGCCCCCCCCCCCTCCCAGAGGAACGAATCAAACGCACCTCAGCTCTCGGCCTGGCCACGGATTGTGGAAATCCAGGTAAAACCCGGGCAGGTATTGTGTTGCACTGCATTGTCTTTGATGGCAATAGTGGTAGATTTGTGATGCGATGTTGGGGCTTTCCACGGTCACTGTTGTCTGAGCGTTTTCCAGGTCACCCCTGCCGGGACAAATGGTTCAGCCGTGAGAGAGGAGCACAGGAGACCAACGAGGTCGGTCTTCACGTGACTGACACAAGGTGACATTTATTGCCCATTGGTTATCTTGACTGTTTTCCCAAGAAGATTTAAGTTTGAAATGTGTTTAATGATCCTGGTGAAATGTTTGCTTTAACCTTTGAAATTTGTGTTTTTAAACTAAGATTATGGAGTTTAAATGATAACTTTGTTCAATAAATGTGCCTTGTTACATGCAAACCTTATTGACCTTGTGTTTTTGTGTAATTTTTTGTTTTAATCTACAAATTAGTAGTAACACAGCTGCTTAAGACTGCTGCTGTAAATCACGTTGTTTTCCAGATCTATGGCCTGTTGAGGCCAAGAACCTGAGGCCCCGAGCTTAAAATGGCGCGTATGACTACATATATTTGCAACGGCATAATCAGTGTTGAGTACCTCCTCACATTTTAGGACTTAAATGAGCCATAAAACTCAATATATCAAATGCAAACGTGCATATTTTCCATGTTTCTAGGACATTTGATGTGATACATTTCACTTTTAAATTAATAGAAAACATACATGGGAATTTATGTATAAATATATTTAAATTTTATTTGTGCCATTAATTCAGTTAAGACAGAAGTGGGGGAAGGGTGTAATGCTGCATTAAAGATGGAATTTAGAGATTTGCCTAATTTTCAATGAAGAGTCACATGACATTAACCTGACCAAAGGTCTTTTCAACTGGATTATGCAGATATCTCTCAGGAACTTTTGACGTAGGACAATTTACAGAATATAAGACTAGATATGTACTGTATAGCCCTGTGCTTTCCTCACAAACTGCTGATCTATATAAAACTGAATTACAGTAACAAGTAATCAGTACTAAATTGGTCAGATGAGACTTTTCACTAGCACTAGTGCTGACACAATTTAGAGGAATTTATATTATAAGTTGAAGTCTCAGAATTTGCACACAACAGTGCTGACAATAAGCCCATGCAATATACTTTTTGCACCACACTTTCTGCCCATGATGTACACTGTAATACTTGAAGCTACCACAAGATGGCAGTAGTGTCCAACAAACCTGGAGCCCAAAAAGGAAGAACCTATGCAGGTCACTCAGGGTTGATGCCAGAGGGAGAGGTGTTGATTATTGGTGGTCCACTTTTAGAACATGTCGCATGGCATTTGTCTCAGTGAGGGGCGCACTCACTGCGGCACTTTTTTAGATGAAGTTTTATGGCCGCAGGCTGGCGGGGACAAACTACTCGCATTACTAGTGTGGTAACTGAACAGGATTAAAACCTTCCATAGTATAAATCTGATACAAGGGGGGTTTTTTAATGGAGAAATTATTGCACCATCTCTGAGGAGCTCTAAAAACAGGATACAAAAAGGTCCATGTCTTTTTAAGGGAGAAAAGTTGGCGGGGAAAGGTCTGCAGTGCAGTTATCTTGATTCTCTTTCAGCCTCTACCTGTCAGATCCAGAGACTGATATCTCTGAGAAATGGCCACAGTTGTTTCTGTGGAGTGACGCATAGGCTTCACCTTCACTTATTGCCGGCGGGGCCCATGTCCTCTTTGCTGCCTGGATTCAGTACCTTGTCAATCTAAAAAGCTCACCATGTGGTCCAGCTGCCAAGTGTGATGGTCAGCAATTACAGCTGAAGGTACACTGTGTGTGTGTTGTTTGTGTGTGAGCAGGGAATTGGACAGGACTGCTTCTGGCTGATTAATGGATACCTCTGTGGCCTGCCACAGCATCGATCCATTTGTGATTGCTGCAGTGCTGTATACAGGTCCAGGTATAAGCTCGTCCCACTTCTGTGACCATAAGATCATTTGAAACAATAGTTTACACTCTCTGAAACTTGCGCTACACAGTCTGCTCCAGTTTATTTTATTTTACAGTGTCAGTTTCCTATAAATTCTGATGTGTAACTAAATTCACGTGTTCCTGGGAAGAGTATATAATTGAGTTCTTAAAAAACTGCATACAATTAAACATTTATAATGAATTCAGTTTCCTATAATAAACAAATATATAATCAACTATTCAACTAACAGAAATATTTAAACTAATCTCATAAATATTTTCTCTACTTTTATTAAACTCCATAGTTCTTTACATGTCCAGGGATATTAGGAAGCTACGGATGTTTGTGCTCTAGATGTTTCCAGGCATTAGATTAGCAAAAACATTCAGAAAATGTGATAAATACGAGGCAATAACACATTAATGTGGATGGCAGGACAACATAAAAAAACACGATTAAGTACAAATACTTGACTGACAGGAGGGTTACCAGGTTGCTCTTGATGTGTGGCTAGGTCCAGACCTATATACTGTCAGTGGTCGAGACATAGCTACCAGTAAGGGCACTAACTAGTGTTTACTGACATTTTCATTTGTAACTCCCTTACAGACATGTCAGTCTAATTTGGGGGCCCTTGTCACCAAGCAGACGCTCATCTAGATAAATATTGGTACGGGTGGTGGGCACCTTCGTTGCACCTCTCCCTCCCTTGTTTCCTGTTATCTTTGTACTGACACCTTCCAAGGACTTCCAAAACCCTGTCCCAGCCCTGAAGGCAAGGTAAACCAACACGTTAACCACACATGAAGTGTTCCAGGTCCTTGCTGGCTTTCCCTAAACTGAAGAGCCCTCGAGTGCCCCTGATGCTGCCTACAAGCCCATGCCGACCTCTGACCGCCCCCCTCTCAAGAGGATGAGTGAAAAGGAAGTTTCTCTACAGAGAGATCATTGTGTCATTTTTATGCCGTTGTCTCTCCCCACCTCAGCAGAGATACTCACCCCTGAGAGGAAGTTTGGAAACTTGGCTCCTCCTGAAAAAAAGAGGGCAGCCGGCCAAGAGTTGGGATTTGGCACTGACGGGACATTGGACACAGCCTCCTTTTTAATTGGAGCTGTTAAAAGAATCCGGTGTGTGAGTGAATGTGTTTGTGTGAGTTCCAGCTCCTGCTTAAAGTGTGAAAACACATCAAGGATAAATGTCAGGCTACAGTATGTGTGGAGGGAATTAAGGGGTAATCTTCATCCTCAAGTCCTTCCCTACACCCCACATGAAGGCAAAACTACTGAGCTGACAGCCACTGATGACTATCTGTCTGCGCTGACGTGCGTTTTCGGCGCAAACTGTATGACCCACCCCGGAGAAATCAGATTAGAAAAGTTCTTCACATGAATCAAAACAAGGGCAATTTAATTCGCTCCCACGAGAAGGAATTCTGGCTGAGATCCTTTGTTGAAAGAAGTGGCTAACTAAAGTGTAAATATTTCGGCATTTTTTCCACTCATGGGTGGAACTTCAAAGTGGTTTGTAACTGGGAAATGGGGAGTGGTGGGGGTGGGATGTAGGTGAGTAATCAGTATGCTGAATGATTAGCATTAAGAGCATATCCTTCTCATGTAAATGCTTTGGTTGGAAAGGGGCGTCAATAGGCTTAGCACCCTGGCTTAAGCACCCTGATTTAAATATCTTTGGAAAACATACTGTCCACAATATCCTGGAACATTCAGGCACATTTGAAATACAATTATGACTATTTACTATTTAAATATATGGAATTACCTGTTGTGGAACCGGTTTAATCCCTGCAAAAGCTCCCTCAGGCAGAACTAAGATTCATCAGTGGTTAAACATTACAACAGTAGGTGGCAGCAGAAAGATCTGTCATCTTGTGGTTTTTTGGGGGGTTTTTGGTTTTTGTTCCACAGAACAGAATTTCTGAATCTCTCTGCGTCACCTGGCACACAGCCCTCTCGCCATTTTAATTCTTAACACAGTTTAATGAATTTGATTTAAACAAGATGAGTGCACGGTCACGGTTTTTAGAGTAAATAAAAGTTGTAATGCATTTTTTTTTTAACCAAAGAAACAAGAAAACTTTATTATTTTGTTGTCATTTTTTTAACTGGGACTATAATAAATTGTTATGAATGTTATAGGATTCTGGTTGGTTTGGTCTGCGGGGGATTCTTCTGGTATATTTTTTGTTTGTACTTTAAGTCCTTATGTAAGTGAATAATATCAAATTCCCTTTATTGGGGACAATAAAGATAGATTTTATATTTAATATCTGCACATTGAGACATGGGATACTAGCAAGAAGGCTGTGAAAGTTACCTTTCAAATACTTCATTCTCAAGAATATCTCATGAATGATACTCGATAATTCACACATGATGCAACTGCAGTGCTCCCGTTGAAATGCTCTAAACTCAACACCAAGGTATGCTATGAACACAAGTGGAAGATTTATATGTTGCGTTTGCACCTTGCACCCATTCAAAAATATCTCACTGTGTGAACTATGAGGGTGTCTGGGGAAGGGTGGTGGGGGAGGGGGGGGAGCAGGGTCATGCCTTGTTCAGGGTCACTCAGTGGTCATGTTAACCTGCTCACATTCAGGGTGACCACACACAGTCACACACAAACACTCAGATCCAATCCCCGCAGGGAGGACCTGACTCTGACCTATGGCACACTCACACAGGTACACACACGTAACATTTTTAGCCACACCGCTTAGTTTTTGTCCTGAATGAAGGGCATAGTATGCTGGGATATTCTAGTCGTCCTTCTAGTTGTTTTTTGAAAAGCCTTAGGATAGCATGTGCATCATTGTCCTTTACCCCTACTAACTTTTTGTTAATTTACCATTTTTTTGTCATTTGTATTTATTTATAGTTTGGCTTTTCTGAGATTTGTAGTGTGAATTAGGATTTATGTCTTTTGTGCAATATGCATTTAAAGGATAATTATCCTGCAAATCAATATTAAGATATTTTTTACATCCAGTGTTGTTGTGTCCAGTTCTGAAGTTATTTATCACTAATGTTTCCACCACACATGATCTTTTTTAACCTCCATAATAAAATTGTATAAGCTCAGTGCGTGGCCCCCATAATCTTCTGATTTTAACATGTAGAGTGGAAGATCTTGTGGTTTCACAAGCAGGCCTGTGTTAGGCTAATGTTAGCTTAGCCCAAGCCACTTTCCTTTAACAGTAGTTTTTTTTTGGGGGGGGGGACTTCACTTCACTTGGAATTAATGCTCTTTTTATTTCCAGGAACACCCGGTGGCACACTCACACAGTAACACACATTCACACCTGGAAAGTGCCCAGTACAACCACAATGCGATCAGTTAGTCACTGAGCAGCTTTAGTGGAGCAGTTAGAGGTTGAAGGTCACACTCAAAAGCACCTCCTCAGTGGGGGTGGAGGGCATTTATCCTGTCTGTCTGGTGAGATCAATTCTCCTGTGGTCACACTTGTTTTTCTGGAAGCCACAAATTTGACTTTTGGTGACTTCTTCACCAATTTATTGTGCTGATTTTTCCAGTCTCAGTGTCCTTGTGATTATGAGGGTTATTAATATAAGACAGTGTGCTGGTCCAAGACCCACTTTAGCCATCCGCTAGAGGTTTATATTTTGACCCAAATAGAAAAAAAACTATCTGTGTCCAGCCCAGGGTGAGCATTTCATGTCGACCACACACATTGAAATACACTCAGAAAAGCACACACTCGCACAAAAAGAAAAAATAGGGCAAGGAGAAGGGGGCATTGACGTTACCCTACGCACCCTTTGGGAATTAACCCCTCTGCTATCGTGGCTCATTAGTCAAAACAGTCCGAGGCAAGGAACTGAGGGATGTTTGTGCCACATCTATTTCTGTCCTCATCTCCCCCATCTCGCCTCGCTTCTCTGCAGAGACTGAGCAGAGGACGTTAATGGCCGTCGACCCAGCAGTTTCAGGGAAATTGGGCAGGTAGACGAGTGCACGTGTGCGTGTTTGACACTGACACTGTGTCCAGCCGTGGAATTTGCCGCATGCGGTGACAGTTCTCTAACTGTGTCAAGGACATGAAGTGACAAACCTGGCACATCCAGAGAGCGAGAGAAGACCTGATTCAATCATACCACTCCGGAGTGAAGCTCAAACATTACTCTCTAAAGTAAATAATCTTTTTTTGAGGTTCCACTGAGCAGAAGCAGAGCTCTGGCCTCCTTTAATTTGCTCTCCTTTTCAGTGCTTCTTCATGGGAGTTTTAGTAAATATCAATCTTTTGTAGACAGAGTTGTGTACACTAGAGGAACAAAACAAGATTCACACTATTTCTCTGCTCCTACATTACCATTTAAACCATGTATTTTTGGACTACTGCACGATGGTACGTACAAATACACACAGCTGATCAGTCCTGTGTTAGTGTGAGCACAGCACAAATGGCAAGTGTGACTCATCCATTCTCATACCCACACACACTGGACTCAATCTCGTTTGATACTTTGATGACCTCACTAGCCTTACTGCTGGATTCTCGTGTCAGACCTTGTTTCATAACAGGTTGTCAGGTCCGAGGCGCAGACTGTCTGGTGATTGGTGGATGGCGATGAGGAGGCGTGGCCACACACTTAAAGTTCAGATGTGCCATTGTCCATGTCAGCGTGTCATTATCTGGCTTGGCAACTTGTAGACTTTCATTTACACTGTCTTTCACTGAGATGTTCAGTGTGCATCTATTAATTGGTGAATATACTGAGCATTCTTTATTTATAACGTAGCTTTATTTATATATCATGTAAAAACAGGCTGAGAAAACCTGTTAACCATAAAAAAAATGTTCGCACAAAATGTGTAAATCTTTGAATTAGTATTTTCACAATGGCATAGGCTGTATTATAGTGTTATTTCTAATAGATACAATATTCACAACCTTTTCTTGTTCTACATTTGGAGTGATTATCTCAATTTTTTGGTACATTTTTATAGCAAAACATACTTTAATTATCAAAAGTAAAAGCCTTCGTTGCGGTATGCAGTAATGAGTAAATGTTTAGTTTTGAGGTTGCTAAAAGGGGAGAACAATTAGATTAATTAGCCTACTGTTCATTTGTAATATGCTGTTTTGTTGTTAATTTGTAAAATGCATCATATTCCTGCAGACAGTCATTTTGCATGTAAAATCTTAATCTACAGTAAGAAGTAACTACAGCTGTCTAATAGATTTAGAACTCAAACACTGTTCCAAACTAGTCTGCGTTGAGTTTAAGAGAAAGTAAAATATTAAAGTAATCACTGTCACTGGCCTCCATGCTGCTTTCTACGCTTTTCTAACCCTGTTTTCTGGCACATTTGTGACGTCGAACGTGACGCATAAAAAAAAAAAGAAACTCGTCTACTGGCAATCAGCTGGCAATGGGAAATGAGTCAATTGCACTTAATTAGCAGGTTTACCTTGGTCTAAAAAACCAGTATATACATGATAATTTTAAGTGTGATTTCCTTCTCTGGAAAACAAGCATGCTCTCTTAGAACTCATTTCTTGACACAATGTCAGTTCACTGTGGCTTCCCACAGAGAACGATTGTTACTTTTGTGCTTTTTAGATTCTGATTTTCAGTATGAGATGTTGTTAAATCACACAGCTTTTTAAAACCCGGTCTCCGCTGTAAAAAAAAATCATTTACATTAGCCTTCACGTTGAAAGTCACTCTATAATGACATTCTTTTGGCTTCTCATTTCTGACTTGGAAATGAATGTAGGGTAGATTAACTATGACTTGCATTAACCTTTGTCAGCACACAATAAAATGTAACAACTACAAAAGGGGCCTGGCATGACCTGCGTGTTCTGTAACGGGATCAAATGATAAAGTTGTGTTTTCATGATAGTGAGTAAGTAGACAAATACTGCATATAGTGTGGTAATATTCCAATGTAAAACACTTGTTTAAGGACAATAATGACTAATTTGTTTTGCCTTAAGAATATAATGTTCTTCAGCTGTGATCATTTGTTTAACACCATACTTCATCAAAGAGAGAAGGAATCAATCTTTGTGCATTGGGACAGTAATAGTTCCCCGCACACAGCTGACAAAGAGTGCAGAGGAGATCAGTGACAGCGCTTTGTGAGTCTCAGTGTCCCTGTCACTGCAGAGGCAGGGGCAGCTGTGTCATTGTCAGATATTGTTGAGGGCAGCAGAGTGTAAACAACAGATGGTTGAGTTAGTACCTGAACAGCATGTCAACTCCAACCATTCAGTGTTCAGCTCAGCCGGTAGATACAGTCGCTATATGAGCAGCCCTGGACATTTATGAAATAACCTCTACTTCTCAGTGGGCGCAGGTGTTTGCTATGGGCTCGTGATTTTATAGGTTGGTGTATGGATTATAGTTTGTGTCCCATGTGGTGCCTTCTTTCAACCTTCACTATGACATCCAATAAGGCAGAAATGCCTTTGAAGCACACGTTCAATAAAGAACAACAACCTCTATGCCATTACGGCACTAATGTTCTACGCTCCTTTATAGAACCATACTGACTTCCCAGTGTGTGTCACATCTATGACGCTCAGTAGCCACAGATTGGTAGCAATCCTGTGAGCCAGGAGCGTGATTCACACTGGAGCCACCTATTTGCAAAAAATGACTCCCTCGTACTGAGAGTCCACATGTGGCATATAATGTCTGTATGTAAACCCATAACCTTAAAGCCAAGTTCAAATAACTTTTTGCAAGAGTTTGTGGAAGAGAAATCCAACATATTTGTATAACCCTTAATCACAGTCTTATTCAGATCCACATTTGGATTTTAACAGAATATATGAAATATAACATATAATATAAAACCCCACATTTGTCCCTCAAATGCCTTTGCAGTATAGATTCTAAAAAATGTTTAATTAATTGCTTCTTTAATTGCTCATGGGTGTGTGCTGGAATGCTTGAATCTATTTCTTCATTAAATGCACTCCGGCTGGTACTCTAGTAGGAGTACTGGTTCTTATAGAGTTTTTTTTTTTTAATTGTGAAATACTCTATACTTTACTTCTTTAGGCCCATAAAATCCTTAAAATGAATCAAAAAGAGAAATTATTAGAAATCATTGCTCTAGAATATGGCTGTGCACAAAGATGCATGTCGAAAGACACTGTTTTTGTTCTAATTCCACTATAAAACAGTTGAAGAAAAATAAGAAAATTAGCAATTAGTTGTGGGATTCAATGTGTCTACCTGGTTCATTTTCTACCTATATATTCAGTAAAGCTTTGTTTTTGATGTATGTTGGGGTATAGAGGTTTTATAAGAGTTTAATTTCGTAACTAAAGCCTCAGCAGCTTTCACTAAGATGAATAATTCTGTGTTTTTCCCAGTGAATGAATTATCTTGGGGATTTGGCCTGAAAGCTCACATCCACCTCAAAGAAAACTGATCAGTATTCTCCGGAGATCAGGGAATAACTTCTGATGAAAACACTTGTTTTGGAGGCAGTTGAGCAGATTCCACCTGCCAGCAGCCGCTTTGTTCTACACTTTGTTGTGTGGCTGGGTTAAAATAAGTCGTAATAAGCTTGAGTCAATACAGAGCTGTGAGTTTTGGCAGGAGCTAAATAAGATGGAGGGGGATCGATATGATGAGAGAGCCAAGGACGGTGTGAGCGTGCTGCCCCCACCCATCACCTGCTGCTGGACACGCTGCCTGTCAGCTATTTGTCACCCAGTGCACACAGGCAGAGAGGTGCAATCATAGAGACACACTTACACACACACACATACACACACACACGCACACACACACACATACATCAGTCTGTCAGTGGCCGGCCATTTACACAGCTTACTTTTGTTTCAAAGCACATACAGTGTAGAGGTGTGTGCAGGCATACAGGTGTACATGGATGCATAAACATGTCTCATTATGCTGTCTGTGTGTGGACAGTAAATGCCACTCATGTCACATACAATCAATTTACGCACATACGATCAAAAAGGCTCCAATAAACGTCCAAACTGTCCAAAGAAATAGAAAAACGCGGCACACACTTCTGGACGAAGACGCAAGCCTTGAGGACAAAAGCTGCGGAATCGATCATGCTTACTCTACCTCGCCAGTGCCAGGAATAAAAGAAGAAAATTGATTTTTGCTAAATTCTCTGCAGTGAAAGATGACTCACGCTGTCTCACCGCCTTAAGATGATGTGTGAGAGAAAATGGAAAAGTGACAGAACAGCAGCATACAAACAATCCTCCTGCACCTTGTGGATGCAGACGGGCCTACATCACTCGCAGATTTTAAGCCACTAAATGAAAATGAGGATAATTCATTCATTCACTCATTCATTCATTCGTGCTGTGTCTAACAGCAGGCCTGCAGGTGTTTAGGAGACAGCTTACATCCTACCACCTCAGTGGTGCTTTCGCCGTCAGTGCTGCTCCTGTCAAAAACTGTCCACGCTCTCTCTCGATGACTAGATCTAAATTTGTTCTGTTCTATCCTGAGACTTTTGTGGTTCTGTGAGCTCTCCCAGAAGAAATGTGTCAACTTGTCGCTCTGGATCTGTATCAAAGTCAGTCATAAATGCCTCCACAGCCTGGATAATCTGTCACCACAAATTCAACGTTAAAATATGTATCTAACAAATTGTTAATCCACTCGGGCAGAAAGATAATATTGAAGAATTGTCAAAAAGTGAGAGAGAGTGACACAGCACAATTCCTACAGCACACCACTGAAAAACGTGCACATTATACTGCGTGTGTACATAGTCTTCAGGCGGTGCGGCAGTGTCAGATACAGTTTTTAACCTTTATTTATCGGGGGGGTGATTCTTCACAGCTTCACTCTGCCTCACATTTATTAAAAGTTATTGAGATTAATATATGTTTTTTTCTGCAGAGATGGGGCAAAGGAGGCAACAAAAATGGAATATAGAATTCAGACAGCATATAAATAGGCCAAGAAAATGGGGTGAATGAAGATGAGAGGGCAGGTGGATGAGAAGGGGGCTGATTGGAGGGAAGTGTGAGCTATAGCTGATAGAGAGCGGGGTGGTGGGTTTGAGACAAACAGGAGAGAGTGGTTTAACCAGGTATACGGAGATTAAGGGTGTGTTCGAGTGTCCAAGCCTAAATGAATTTATCAGCTGCATGATTTAGTGGTTCAGTCCATTTGTCACCTTGCCCAGTATGCACTGAGTAAGCTGGCACTAAAATCATCTATGAGTCATCTCTGCCAGTTTGAGCAGTGTGCATCCAAATACTTAATCAAGTAGTGTGTAAAGTAAGTAGGTGACTAACAGCTTTAAAGCAAGACTGTTATTTGCTTTGATGGCATTTAAATCTGCCAGGCCTGTTTTTAGGAAATGAAGAAAGTTTGACAAAAAGAGGACACTTTGAATGGGTGAATATCTTTTTTCCTGACAGATTTTGAGAACAACTTGTTTTGTTTACACAGGGGGAGGCTTTTAGAGCAGATTTTCTGTTTTTATATCTGCATAACTTCAGTAATAAAGACAGTATATATTTGGTTTTCAGTTTTTGTTTTGCTTTATTAATCTACAGGCTACTGAATAACCAAGATTTAGAGTCTACAGGCATGGCTAAATGTTAACCTCACCATACTAACATGCTCACAGTGACAATGCTAAGATACTGATGCTAAGCAGGTATAATGTTTACCCTGTTAACAATTGTAGTCCAGCGTGTTAGCATGCCAACATTTGCTAATTTCATTGCCATTCTCAACCTGTCCACTAGATGCCCCCAGACATTTCCACCTCTCCTCGTCACCTGACTCCCACATCCACCTGCTCACCTGTTTCCACTCATAAGCCGTGCAGTACATAGCTGGCCCCTTACTGCTCCTTCCCAGTCAGATTGTAAATGCTGCATATGCCATTGCTTGCCAACCACCTGTGCCTTCGTGCCTGCCCGCCCCTTCTCGGTTATGTACCCCGTACCCTGCAACCCGAACCCTTTACCCTGAAACCTGGAACTTGCAACCAGGAATCTGTATCCGCCTGCCTGCTGCCTGCCTGTAAGTTCACAGTAAAATGTCTTCATTAAATCACTGAGCTCTTTCTGACAACATTTATTCCTTCCCCTGTTGCCTCACACTCACTAAACACATAGTACAGCTGAGGGTGATGGGAATGTCACTAGTTTTGCAGAATTACATCTAAAGTTAAGGGATGACCAAAGGTATTACCGTTCATCCTGTGGGGACCGTGAATATTTGTACAAAATTCCATGCTAATCCATCATGATGACATTTCACTGAAAGCCGAAAATGTCAACTTCATGGTGGCACTAGAGGAAAAGCAAATTGACTACCAGATACAGTAAGAATAATCCTTTGGAGTTGGGGCAATGTCTGAACCAAACTTCATAGTGTGCCTTTCAAATGGTTGTTGAGATATTTCAGTCTGGATCAAAGTGGTGGACCAACCAACAGTCTGACCAACATTACCATCAGCGTGGCTCAAAAACAATATCGACATTGGATTAGTTAAAATTTTATTTACATTCTCAGTGCTAGCCGTTAATGATTTAATACACTGACACATTTTGCTGAAGTTGTATAAGGAGACCTATGAGCCAGATTATTTGTGCAGACCTTCAGGCTACATCGCCCCCAGTTAATGACAACAAAACTGGATTTAAAGCACTGGACCTGGGAAGATTGTCATGTTTCTTTTGGTAATGCTTCTCATTTGTTTACATGTGTGATTGCTTTGGTTCAGCCAGCAATTCATTTCCTAACTGCCAGTTGTTGAATTGGAGACATTAGAGGATATGCTGCCTTGATTTAACACAACCTGAAGACATTTTAATTAGTTTATTATTTTATTCACTATTTGATTAGATCAATGAATAAAAGAGAATAATAATAATTGTTTTCAGCATATCATGTAATTTGCAGTTCTCTACCACATTAAATGATGTTCTGAAAATTCACAGCTTGTACAGTAAAGTCATAAAGTTTGGCAGCAGGCTTCATTACTTACTTTGGTACTTTATAACTTGGCGTGCTGCCTGTTGTAATCAGGAACAGGTTTCCTGGCTTGAGGCTAGTTTGAGTTATGTTGAGTGGATTTCAGCTGTTTACATTTTGTGTTTCCTCTGCCATTTGGTCAGATTTGGTTCAGACAGTTTATATTGTTCGTTGTTTAGTCCACACTGTGAGCACTGGAATGTCATGCCATTTGAAAGATTGCTGATTCATTTGCTCGACCTATAAACCTCTCACATTCAACACCATGCAGCTTTAATCGCCTACACGGCTGATGTTTATTGAAGTCTAAACATATTAAGAAATGTGATGATAGTTAACAGATTCACGACTTGATGTTTGGATTTAATTTACAATTTATTTGGCTCATTTAGACGGGATTAAAGAGGGTTTCCACACCTCTGCTAGAATTCAGCATCGATATTACCCAGCATTGCAGCACTCTCCGTCTCTCTGCCATCCCACCAGTCTGTTTCCCTTGACAACCATATCTACTGTTCATAATTATGCAAATGATATGGATCTCTGGGCCAAATAGATGCTCATAAACAACCAACCCCTTCAACCATCCCAGTGTTTGTCTATCTAAAGTGGCTATGATTACAGTTGGAGGTGGAGGCGTGAGTTTAATTGAATGTCACAACTCATTTATTTTTCCATGTTTGTGAAAGGTCAGTTTTTAAATGAACACAACTGTACACAAGGACATGTGGGTGTGTAATTCCTTTTTCAAATTGAAGCCTCCTACTCATCAAGAAATGGACAGAATTGCAAAGAGGTCGACATTTTGGCCCCCAGTACCTTTCCGTCCCACACCTTGGAATACTCCTGTAGGGTCTATTTCTGTAGTGTCCGTCAGTGCTAATACTTTATATCTACCAACTAGCCAAACTGTTTTTTTTCCACTCCCACTTCCATTTTCAGGCAGAACAAACAGTCCTTTCTTTCCTTCCATTTTCCCTCATTCGTCCATCAGTGTAATTGCACTCTCCAGGAATAGAATGGAGCTGCCACTGTCTGTCAAGGAGCCGGTGGTTAAAGCATCCTTCAGGAGACCATTCAAACACTGGAGTTTTGGTTGTTTCAGAGCAGTTTGTGAAGTTGTTCACACCTCAAACCTGCTTACTTTTTCTAGCCTTGAACTCGCCACAAGTAGCTGTTTTTAGATTGTGAATCAGCAGCTGAATCATTCAGTACAATATATTTTCCTGCATAAATAAGTTTTTCCAATAACAGTTCCCTTGGTTCATAGGGACCTGAATATATTTATATAAGTGTATAATAATGACATATTAAATTAACTGTGTGGAACATGCTTTCTTATATAGTGAGGTAAATACAATATACAGTGATATCAGTATCAGTGTAGTATCAAAATATCAGTGATTTGGAATTGGTTGCTTTCAGCTTAAGACATTGACGTTTTTATTACCAATTTTATGTGCCTGTTGTTTCGAATCAGTAACAGTAACAGATACTAAGGTATGATAATGGGCTCTGTTGGCTGTTCTTGTAAAAAATATGCAGCTACTTGACTTTCTCCAAATGCTAAAATTACTGATGTACCGTTTTTTATTTATGTATTTATATTATTATTTCAAAAGCTAAAGCTTTATATTTTTATGTAAATGTTAAAGTACCCTGTATGATACCTCCAAACCTCCACAGTGCTCAATATCTTTCCTGTTTCCTGGCACTAAAAGTAGGTTGAAACAACCACTAAGAACTGTGCAAATCTAGCTCAGTCCCTGTGCGGTATACAGTAATGTAAACTTAAACAGCTCAGTCAGGTGGGAGAATAAGTGGTTGTTTTGTCCTCTCTGCCGTGCAGACACTGTGACTCACTCTAATTACGTCCAGCAGTTGCTTCTTTCATCTCTTCCAGCTTTGGTTCTGAAATTCAGTCAATTTAATAAGTTTATCATCTAAAAGCATTTTTAAGCTGCAGCAAGGACACCTCACTCAATGCCAGAGGCAGCCTTGAAAGTGTTTTCAGTGCTCGCTCTGCTTGCTTTATCCTCTTTCAGCGCCTGTACACTCTTGTTCTGTTTCCTTCTTCATGAGCTATATTTTCCTTTTCTGTCGTCTGCCTTGTCAGTCATCCATCGTGTGTTTTTCGAAAGACAAAGATGTGCGTCTTGTCAAAGAGTCTCACCAGCTCACTGAATGTCTAGATAAGTTAAAGTAGTTGGAAATACGCCCGTTCCCTTTCTTGCCGAGACTTAGATGAGAAGATCGATACCACTCACATGTTTCTCTGTTAAATATGAAGCTGCAGCCAGGAGACTGTTAGCTTAGCTTAGCATAAAGACTGGAAACAGGATTGCTCTGTCAATAGGTTTAGAAATATGCCTACCATCACCTCTAATGCTCACTAATTAAAGGAATAATTCAACATGTGGGACCTGGTATCACTTTCATGCTGATGGGGACAGTGGTCTAGATACCGTCCAACTGGCGGCCCCAAGGAAAGTCACGACTGAGGACGGAAACGTTGACTGCCTCAACCTTGCTACTATAAATCCACAAATAGTTTTCCTGGACAAATTTCCCCAAAAAAAGAAAACAGTCTGAAAAGTTTACAAGCTCTCTATAACATATGGACTGCTAAATACCTGAGGTTTATAGGAATGATTGAAAAAAAAAAAAAGTCCATGCATTTAGGGGTTAAGCGTACCATAAATGCTGAAATAGTTCTAATTCTTGGCCAGTGGGGTAGTCACACATTTGCACCAAATCTGTCACCAATTCTGTTCTTTTTAAAATGTCTTTTTATTATTCAGTCTGTCACCAAGCTTTACTGCCAACCCACTGCACTGGAGGCAACCCAGTATTTCTTACAGTGCAAAACCTTTTTAATACTAAGTGATTTAAAAATATTGGATGGATAATATCGTCCAATGTGGCTCCAGTCAGAGTCAATCTGTACTGTTTGTGCTAATTGCCTTGAGTTGGCATTTACCTGCAATGTCCCTTTTTAAGTTTCAGTGTACAGTAAGTGCGTTCGGAGGGCAGGGGGTAGTAACATGGAGATCACACGCCTGAAAGAAGCCTTCACCCTCACCCTCTCTGTAAATTATCTCATCTCTGTCATTAGCCAATCTTGTGAGTCTGCCTCCCCGCCAGGCTTGCTGCTAAAATGCTAATGAGCCCCATGCACTGCAATTACAAAACACACACAAACGCAAAAACACACACCTCGCTCTGTCACCCATTAGGGGGCCATAACAACCCCCTGTGCTGCGCCTGACTTAAAGCGATGAGCAGGCTTCACTTTGGGCTATATTAGTCTGAGACATTATATTAGTCAAATTAAAATCTAATTAAGGGCATTTGCTTTGGCTGTTCAAGAGGGGCGAGGGAAGCAGATGGAGGACAAGAGGGGGGAAGGACTGAGAGAGGTGAAAGCCATATCTGTTTTTTATCATTCAGTCAGTCAATCCACCACTTTCCAGACTGAGATATCTCAACAGCTACTAGATGGATTGGCTTTTTTTTTTTTTGTTCAAACATTCTCACTTCCCAGAATTTGTTTGAGGTTTCGTGTGGAATGTCTCATTTTAATTGGATGGATTGTAATCAATTTTTGAGCACATATTTCACGCTCCACTCAGAATGAATTGAAGTAACTTTAGTGATCCCTTAACTTTTCATCTCGCACCATCATCATGTGAAAAATGTAATTTGTTCACTGCTTTGGTTCATGATCAAATACCTGCAGAACTAATGACATTCCCATCAGCCTCAGGTATAGTTTTTGTTTGGCGCTAATTAGCCAATATTATTATGCTAAACTGAGATGGTTAACATTGTAAACCGTGTACCTGATAAACATCAGCATGTTAGTATTGCCGCTGTGAACTGCTGTTGAGCACAAAGTCGACTCTTGATCTCGTTTTTTTAACAAAGAAGAGAAAATGTCCTTTGGGTCAAATTAAACGACTCCAATAAAAAATATAGTGGCATCTCTGATTTATGGGATGAACTGAGGCTGCTGGTTCGTACCTTGTCATGTATTGTTGAGACTTAAAAGTGATCCATCTCTTTTCATGCAGACATAATGCCCTCTCTCTCTTTTTGTCTCTTTATCTTAAACAAACACACAGGTGCACAGAATAACTGATAATTCATTTTAATTTCTAATTATGGGAGGGTGAGCACCATCCTCTTGTGGAAAAAGCTTATATTTGTAGCTTATATCTACAGTTATTTACCTCTAACACTATCCAAAGCTTGTGATCATTGGTGAGCTATAAAAGGTATTTCATTTTTTTTCTTTTATTCAAGCATTTTTCGCAGCTTAGACACACATGAAAAGAGGGAGAGGGAGAGAGAGAGAGAGAGAGAGAGAGAGGCAAATTACATGTGACAAAGGTCCTAGTCTGGAATCAAACTGAGGACGTCACAGCCACATGATAGGCGCCTTCAGCCAGCCCAGCCACCCACACAGGGATTATTGTTGGGAAAAAAAAAATAGATGTGGAGACACTAAAAAATGTAGTTCAACATGGCTGGGATTGGTGGCTGGCTTAATTTATGCTGATTAATCTGTACGGCTCATAAACACATTCCTACCAGTGCTCACTGAATTGGGCTTTGCTATGAGCAGGATGATTCTTGTTAACGTCACATATCATGTTACGTTTTTAGGTATTTGTTTCTTAATTTTTCACAGTGTGTATGTAGACATAAATAGACAGTTTTTTGAGGCAGGCATGCATGTTGTTTTGTGTGAGACAGAGGGGGAAAAAAAAAAATCCTGTTTGTATGCCGTTGCCAGGTAGAGCTCTGCAGGGATTTGGGTACAAGTGTGTGACTGTGCATGTATGTGTGTATTTTGGAAAAATTACTATAGGAGGCTGTGTATTTACCCTGCATGGCAAAATCATTTTGTTGACTGTGTGGAAAATCAATGACATGTCTCTCTCTCTGCCTGGCTCTGCAAAGCCCGGAGGCAGTCCACGTGGTCCACATGGTGGCGCTCTGACTCAACATCAAATCTCTCTTTAGTGTCCCTGACACTTGCTCCTGTTCTCACCTGATTCCCTCCTCTCTTCTACTTCTCTCTCCTCCATCACTGCCTCTTATGTCCTCTTGTGCCTCTCTCAGTTTTCTCTGTTCTGTTGACAGAGGCTGAATGTCACACCATCTGCCATGGCATGTTGCTGTGTTGGAGTCCACGAGGGGGAATGTTTTATCAGCGCTGCTCTTGGCATAGACTGCGGCCTGGCCTGGCTTGGCTGCACTGGCCCTCAGCAGGCGCACACACACATAGAAAAAAAGCAAGAGTATGTGAGCATATGAGTTGATACAAGGTGAATTTTCTAATATGAACTCTGAGCGGAATGAATTAGATTTCAGTTTAGCCAAACCGATGGAGGGAATTGGACGGGGGTGGAGGTAGAAAAAAGAAACGGGAGCGAGAGTTGGTTAATTCTGTCTGAGCTGGAAGCCTCAGCCCCCAGTCAGAACATGGGGGCTTGTCTCTTCTAGTTCCAGAGAGCACAGTGAAATGCCCTGTGGAGGAGAGGCATGGGCAGCAACCAAAGAAAAGTCAGTGTGATCAGCATTCACATGCTTGTGTGTCAGGGGCGGGGGATTTTTAATAAGGGTATTCAAATGTGTTTGGTTGTGTTTGTGTATGTGATTTGGATGCGTGTGCAGTTAGAAGAGAAAGAGTGTAGATTGGCTCTGATTAGACTCTGCATCACAAACACACACACACACATATATACACGCACACACGCGCGCATGCATGCACGCGCGCGCACACACACACACACACACACACACACACACACACAAAGCCTACACACTGGGTTATTTTTAGCCACTGTCGCACTCCTCGCCCAACCCCTGTGCTCTGTCTCTCTGAGCACAGACCCCCCCCACACCTTACACAGGGAAGGGAAAGGACAGCGATTCATCAGGATTTTTTGGGACAAATATCTTCTTTCCCCTGCTTTTTTCATCGAGAAATCGCCGTAGGAATGAGGTGTTAGGAAGAAACAACAGGGAGCAGAGATGCAAGTTCATAAAGATCAGGGGGACAGAGTAAGATGGAGAATAGGAAGGACGAAAATCAATTCTACACCCTCCCTTCTTACATCTACTCGCCCTTCTCTTGGTTTCATTTTCTCCCTTCTATACTTACTGTGACACACAGACACACACACAGACACAGACACAGACACACACACACACACACACAGGATATTGATATGTGTGTCTTCCAAAGCGCCTCTCATTGTTGTGAACATAGCTATTGAAGAGGGATCATTAATGTTCCAGTATAATCAATCACAGACCTGTTCTCCCCCACAGCACAGCCACCAGAGAGGGGTGTCCATCACTTCCTGGGAGATTCTTCTGTTAGTTTAACAGATTTTGGTGCTCATTGTTATTCTGTTAATTCACACATGATATCTGAATATTTTCACCTTGCACAATATTGATCGACTGGTTTGAAAAGCAAATCTATTAAGAGTTAAAATTCCCCGGAGAGTGGGCTTGCCTGTACGGTAATTGAGGCTATTTCTATTTTGGTCATACCCTCTCTTTTCTTATGTAACATGATGTATCTGTGGTCGATATGTTTTTGTGCTCCAACTGATTTATACAGTTTCACTATTGCTAAAATTAACTGGCTTTATCGACAACTTCATCTTTCGTCCCACTTGTCACATTATCGGTCACATGCAAATATACATGTAGGCTAACTATATGTAGTGCCAGTGCCAGCTTCCCTAAGGCACATAGAAACTGTCGGCCCTTCTGTCTGACTTAGATAAACCATTCCACAGCCAGTCACACACACACTGCAGTGCTGATACACACTGCCACTGTATCCTACTGCAGCCCTGCTTTAAAACACATGCTAACTCCCTCTTTGTGAAATACGTGTACAGAACAAGAATGATGTATGAAATATCATCAAATAAAGGAAATTAAAGTGTCACAGCAGCAAATAAATATAACAACAGATGCATAGTATGGAAGTAAATAAGGGCATCTATATAAAACGAAAAGTGCCCCCAACCATAAAAAAAAGTACACTAAGTTATACTATATAGCTAGCTATACAATTGTGAGATAATAGTGAGCAGATTTATAATCAAGGCACAGAACATATAGTTAATAACAACGTCAGAGGAATTAAATCATCCTTACAATTATGGAACATGAATAACTGTGAACAGCCTAAGTAACCACTCTGAGTGGAATTAGCACTTAGCTGTTATTAATTTAACAGTAGCATTACCTTAAGAAATGTATGAGAAATGGTGGTATGCCGCCGCACTTTATGGACTTCTATGATTTGAATCACACTCATTTAGTTATTTAGATACACAACATAACTTATATGATTCTGCACATATCCAAGACAGCAATGATTTTACCAGTGTTGGATTTACTCCATTACTTTACTCTTTAAGTTTGAGGAACTTTTACTTTTATTTTAAGTATATTTATTTTACTTTACACTTACTCCACTACAGTACAGACAGAAGCGCCTGTAAAAATGTGCTTTTGGGTCAATGTATGTTTGAGGAAGAGTCATCTATCCATAGTATATCAGTATATATATACTATACTGTAGTTTGTATGTGTGTGTAAACTGTATATATCATCTGAGAGCTAAGACATTTGGATCATAATATATCATAAACAGAGGGTAAGTTATTAGTCTCCCACTTTACCAGTAGATACTTTAGATGGAGTAGAAGTAAAAACCCTACACCCGATGTACAGGCTCTCACTTGAGGGTTTAAATTGATTTTTTGTTTTGTTTTCCATGATGCACACATATCTAACAGTAAATACTTTATAAATAGTTTTCTTAGAAGCCTAATTCATGGAAACGAGCACAAGTTTTGTCTCATGTTCAAGCTAAGGTTCTTTCCCAGTAACCCATTAATCAGGAAATCCATTATATAAAGAAAATACAACGGTTGAAGCCCTCTTATCTATTTTTGGTTAGTATACATTATTATTTTTATCTATTAGGTGCAGAACACCAAGTGCCAGTACCAGGGCAGAGACAAGAGGACAGAGGCAGAGGGAGAGAGCAACAGGGTCTCAGGTGAGTGCAATTGGGTTTCAATTTTAGTCATAAGTGTGCTATATTTAAGCTACATCTTCTTATGGTTTACCACATCACTTTGAAAAGTAGCTTTTATCACACGAGTGCCACTTTACCTGCAGGCCTGCAATAAGCTGTAAAAATGTGTGTTGCAGGCTATAATGCTTTAAAATGATAGTTTTCTAAGCTAAGAGGAAAAAAACTTCAAATACACCTTCTGCTCTGTATATTTTACCGTAGGAAACATAGTAACACAACTTATTTCCTTGACAAGCTCAAAAAATGGGCAAATATGACTTTGGCATTAGTTTGAGCACAGCTGCTGCATTTCCCAGTTTTCTGTGCTTTAAATTAGTGGTAGTTGTGGTGACCTGTGCTAGTCACTGACTGTGTGTCTGTTTTACTTTGGCGTGTATCCATTTGTTTTTCCCCGTCATGGGTGTGGTCTGTATTGTGTGAAGCAAATGCTATAGGCACTATAGGCTTCAGGTAATGTTGTGTTACTTATTAAGTATGAGTATGAGTCTGTGCATAAGCGAGCATGTATACTCCACAGCTCTGTCAGTCTTTGTAGTACATTTCAGTCATTTTCCAAGAGAACATTATTAAGCAAATGGGATTTCTGACTCAGGACTATTATGGCTATGAAAATAAAGAGATTATTTTTCTTAGTACTGAGGTCACAATTGTTTATTTATCCATTCTTAGGAATAAAATACTTTCTATCGCACTCTGACATTTTAGATTGTGACTGCCAATAGTGCTGGGTTGGAACAATGAACACAAAGTAAATATCTAGCCAAATCAAGTGTAATTAATTATGGAAGTTATTATACGATGAATTGTGCAGCCTTACTGTTACTTAAAGTGGGCCAATGGTGCCACAGAAACATGATAACTTTCTGAGAGATGCTATCACACCTGGTGTGTTCGCCAGGTTGGTTTGGGTTGGTTTGGGTCGGTGTCAGTTGAACCCAGCCGGACCCAGACTGCCTAGTTTATGATAAGCTATGATGAGCTTACACAGACGCGTGTTGTTTCCTGCTTTGTGTAATTCGACAGTTTGTTTGTTTCTCCCACTCTGACATTCGCCACCCACACCGAGATATTCTGCAGGAAAGGTTGATGTGCGGTTGATAGCGCTGCATGAACATGAGTGGATCTTGTCATTTGCTTCCATAGGTCATTAGTGCCATCACAGACAGCAGGAACCTCAGTGAGACAGGATAGCATCACCTCAGCCATTGTGTTACCATTAAAGCATACATTGAAGCCCTTTTAAGAGTTTGTGCTTTTTACAGGGTTCAGAGTTGTAAGCTGTTGATGTCATGGTGCTTAACAAACTTGGGTGTAACAGGAACAGATCTGTGTGCAAATACAGAGTGATCCCTTATTGCCCAAAAAATCTGAGCAGATGGGCGACTGCACTTCTTCTTGAAGACGACTGCTCAAAAATGTTGTGAAAGCTCTTGCCAGATACTGCCATAATTTCCTCCAAAGGTCGCTATTATCACCACATATATCAATGTTTTGATCTCAAATAATCTTTTTTTCTCTTGTTTTGAAAATGTTGATCTGTGTTGAGAAAAAAAAACACCCTCTGGGAACATTGCAGCGTTGTGAGAAGCCAATCTTTTATTCATGTTTCCTGATCTGCCGCACCTGCTCAGCTGTAAGCATATTTGAAATCTTCCCCCACATGCTTTTTTTATTTCTCAAATTGATTGAGCTTGGCTGGTATGATTAAGCCAAGAGCCTTCATTTACTCCAAATTAAAGGATAGTTCAAAATGGTAGCCTTGATGCGATACTTAATGACATATGTTAGTTAAGAGAAAATATGTTGCTGTATTAATACCATACCGGCTGTGATGTCCTCCCAAAGATATTTACTTCATATGGAAAACTAGGCAAAGCAGGTTCACATTTAGATCTTTTTAAGCATGTTTGTACATAAAATTAATTGAATAATTAACCAATTATGATATAGTAATTTTTTTGTAAACTGATCAGTTTATAATTGCTCTAAAGGTAACACTGTTTGGGGAATCAAAAAGATGGAATTTCTTACCAAAAAGACTGTAGCTTGATTTGGATATAGTAGCTTTTGACTGGTCTTCAAAAAAAATATTTTTGTACAAGCACTCTGGATTATGTCCTCCCATCTTTTACAGTGTAGTTCTGTTAATAAGGGGTCAGAGAATAAAGAGGGTAATGATCACAATCAAGAACTCAGTGAATAAACTCTAGCAAAGTATTCTTTTTTTTTTTACTTAAAATTAAATTAGCCAGCTGTAGAATTAAAAAGATCCTCATTCACAATACTGTACAAAAATGATTTCTTAACATCAGATGTAGTATCTTTATGTGTAGCGGCCTGGTATTCTAACCTCCGCAACACATGAAGGATATAACTGGAACATACTGTCAAAGGCTGTTGGCAAGAAGCTAATTTTACTGTTTGGTGTATATCTCCCACCTATCAACAGACAAACACACACACACACACACATACCAACATCCTTAGGGAGTCAGTTCTAAGTTTGGGTGCTGCTAAGTCTTGCCAGGAAACCCTATACCCCTCATTGTCCCTGGGAAGCGAGCACTTCACATATGACATTTGAAGAAAGATGGTGCTGCTGGAGGGTGGGTGGTGTCGGTGTAGATATCGGAGATGTTGTGCCGCGCCTGTATGTGTGCGTCAAGGCTCCTGTGCTGTATTTAAAGGGGTGTGTGGATTAATGTGTTGACTGTGTTTTTAATTGAAAGTTTACTGTTTTTCAGGGTGTGAAGTTAAACAGGCAGTAAGGTGTGAGGTGTTTGATGCTGCAGGGTTTCAGGAAGGAGAATCGGAGGGATGCGAGAAAGCTCACAGTGAACTTGCGCTTCCGGACTGTCGGGGAGAGGGTGACATTTATCCAAAATAACCAATGTCCATTGTGGTGTATCTATGCTATTGGGGGGTGTAGCCAGGTGAGGCCGCTTCAGATCTGCCCTTGTCAACTAAAAGCTCAAAGGTCACATCAGCAATTGTTAGACTGAGTGCTTGAGGTCAGCCAAAGGTCGTGTGAGTGTTTAAACATTGTATTCAAACAAAGCATTTCAACTATGCAAGCAAAGTGTTTCAAAGGCACTTCAAAAATGTAGATGATATAATTTTATGATAATTCTGGCAAATTAGCTATTAGATTAGGAGACCTCTTAGGGCTTGAACTTGGCTGCCTCCTTATATTATGATAGTATCTTTTGCCCACATACCATTATGGGAATTGGGGAATTTCTGTAAACACACCTCTGCTGACCTCTTGGCCATGATGCCAAAATGAATAAACATGAGAGCTCTGTTGCAACAAAGGGGCGAAGTTGCACACTGGATCAGCTCTCTGTCTGTGCCCAGCCGAGCCAGCTAAACATTTCCCACTAGTGTTATTCCAGCCATGACTCTTTCCCATCACTACTACATCTTTCGTTTTCCACAGAAATGCTTCTCCCTTATCTCAGTAGTGAGATAAACACCACTACACTCTGTTGGCTCCACATAATCTTACCTCACAGTGTTTGATTATCGCTAATTGACAAAAATAGATGCATAATAAATAGCAGGCATTAGGCATCTGTAATTAAGCCTGGAGAGCAAAAAATACTTTTATAAAAGAATTCACCTCACAGGCTTAAGCTCGTGATGTAGGCTTAGTCTTAATCAATGCGGTGTTTGTGGCATGCATGCAGAATGATTCATGATTATACTAAAAACCTGCATACACAGAGGATTTTCTGGCATTATACGTGTAATGATACATGCGTAAAACACAACATGAGTACATAAGGTCAATCTTAGGGAAGGCAACTACAATTCAATTGGTATCACTGTACAATAAGGTTGTAAAATCATACAGCTGTGACTTTATTTGATAGAAATGCTGACAAGCAGTTCCTGAATCAAGTGTCGTACAGTAGATAAGTCACTTTATCTTTATAACAGACTGCTAGATGCTTAAAAAACAATACTGAATTGTAACTAATCATTACTTCCTCACTCATCCCACTCTCCTAGGAAATTAGTTTCATACACTGCTAATTTGCAACAGGACATATTATGAAGGGAAATGTAATGCTGGCCAAACTACATTTTCATCATATCAACATAATGAGGAAAGTTTTTAATGAACACAAAATGTTCAGTAGAGTTGTAATGCACAGTAATACAATTAATTTGCAACTATTTTGATAATCAAGTTAAATTTTTTTAAGCCAAAATGCCAAAACTTCATGAGCCACAGCTTCTCAGATTTAATGATTTTCTTTCACATTAAACAAAACAAGCACATTAAAGATGTGGCTTCTGAATGCTTGTGAATGCCATTTTCTACTATATTTTAAAATTTCATAGAAGTTAATTGATTATTTGAGCAAAGAATGGGCAGATTTAAAAGTAATTGTTAGTTGCAGCGAAACTGACAACATATTTAACTTGTTCTTTCTGATCTTTCTGGGCATCAACAAATATATTTCTAAGAGACAGTTACCTTTTTACCTGCACTATTTTTCAAGTAGAGTACTATATTGAGCTGATACTAAGAATATGTCTACATCATGTTTAGCCTGCTACCATTACTTATAATTTTTCTGTCCTGCCAAACAAAGTACCTGCTTAGGGTGTATTAGAAATGCACCATTAGTGCATTAATGAGCCTGAGCCAACAGAATCCTCAAAAAGCTATTTTAACCATTATGTTAAGAGCACATTTATATTGATATGCATATCCATATAAGATATTATTAACTAACACATCCACACTAGGTGCTCGCCAGCAAACACTTAAATTTTTATTTTCTGTACTGTGGTGTGTGTTGTGAGTCACAAATGTTCATGTTGGCTTCCTCCGTGCATTCATTATCTTCATTTATAGCAGCTGCAAAAGAGTTTTCAATAATGAGCCAATGGCCGGTGCTCACAATCTTAAATAAACCTTCATTACAAATGAACTTGATTGAACTTGCTAACTCAAGTTGCTAAAGCAAACCCTTTTGAAAACTTGTAATTTTTCTCAACAAACAAGCTTTTCTTTTAATCACAATATTCAAGAAAACAGATTACTTATATTGACTCGATCGAGTTTTTTTGTACTAAAAAATCTTTACCCATGCTTTTTCTGGCCCTTTGTTTAAGACTGCACATAGATGTAGTATTTATTGGGACAACAGAGAGGCTGATGTTTTGGTTGTAAGCTTTCCTCAGAGTCTGAAGTCACTATGTGGCCATCAGTAGGGGGCTGATGGTCCATCTGAGTGCTCTGTGTGAGGCAGAGTCTCCCGTAGCTGAAGACTGAGAGTCTAAATGAGTGTTTAGAGGTGAAAGCATGGTGCACTTTACCTTTGATAGATCCACCAATACACCTAAATGCAGGGAACAACAAACCGGCGTACAAGGCTCTTATGTGTGTGCTTGTCTGATTAATTGTTTGCTTGATGACAGAAAACAATGCCAGCATATAATCAGCATCAATTTGTGTTTACTAGAAAGTAGGACGGAGGCAGAAAATATAGCTTCTTAAATGATACTTTGTCACACACCGGGCGTGTGCAGCTGTCAGTCAGTGCCATGCAGCAGAGAGTGGTGCTTTTACCATGGAAACAGTACACTTTTTTGAATGGTCCATTCTAGCAATTTCTTGTGATGCAATATTTCTATTTTTATTTAGTTGCTTGGTATGAGAGATTTTCATTTACGTCAGAGTTTTGATGTGAATGAAAATTGAATACAAGGTAGTCGTCATTATAACCACAGACAATTCAACAAGTAACGTTTTTTTTTAGGAAACACTCACCTAAACTAGCTGAAAACTATTTTGAAAAGACTGCAGTCCTTGTGGGTGACCTTCCTTTCCACCGGTAACAAAAATTCAATTAAGTGGTTGGCTAAATCCACCAAGCTGTCATAGTATAGTCATGGCTTGCTATATCTTTATCAGCAATGTTTATTGACATTACAGGCAAGAGTGAGCATTTACTTTTACATGACCTTAGATATATTGTAAATGTTGCGTATCTTAAAACAAATCATTTGTGGAAAGACAGGGTGTCAGCAGTAGTTAAATTACATTACATGTCTACACATTGACCAACAACAATCATGTTTGTCAGTAAGGACAGTTTACTTTGTCTTCATCTGGAAGTAAACACACCAGTGCATCACTATAAAGCATCAATAAAAATGGATCACGCAACACAACAGCTGACTCTTTCAATAAATGTTGACTCAAAGCGCTGGGCTTTTTTTCTTTCCCTGAACTGTCATGTTTGTATAACATGTCATGTCCTTCAGCATATTCACTTATGAATTTCCGATGTTGAGGACAGCCACTTTAAAAAAAATACCTCCTAGGGGAGATGTGTTTACTGAAACTCACCAATGGTAGCAGACTAAATGCCCTTGAAAGTGAAAGAAGTCAACACTGCTTTGTCTTCATATAAGGAATAGTCACCTGAATTCACCATGGTAGATTATAAAAATAATAAAAAAAACAGTAAACACACAGAAATGACTGCTTTCCCTTCAAAGCAAAGGAGGATGAATGTGTTGCATTAGGGCTGAAGCTTCACAAAGACCTCTATTGAAAAGGCAGTGCATAATTGAGTGACGGCAGCAGAGTCTAAAAAAGAAGCTCACTTTGTTATTTGCCAAGGTAGCATCTTTTCATCAAGGCAGAGAAGCAGAATGCCCTCCAGAGAGTCGAGAATAATGTACTGTCTTTATTAGGAAGATGGCTTTCATTCACTCTCTGAATGCCAGGGTCATGATAAAGCGTTGTTTGAATGAGTGCAACAAGCTTGATTTACTGTCCCATATTCAGGCATATGATACATTCAAAAGCACAAAATACCTTATCAGCCCATTTTGGCTTTATTTTCCTGCACAACGTTTTTGGCCTCTCTTACGAATGTAATTTTAAACTCCCTTGACACTGCTGAACCCCCCCCAAAAAAAAAAAACATCACTTTTGAACTGAGGCTTTCTTTCTTCGTGCTGATATGACGTTACTGTGACATGGACGGGTAAAATCAATCGACATTGTGCTTGATAGCATAAAACCCAATGCTGCTAAAACAAAACCAGCGTTCTGTTCATCAGCCAGCCCCCCAAATCAATTTAATTCTGTCTACCATGTGATTCAACGTTGGCTTCATTGAATATTCCATGTTATCTCTGTGAAACAAAAATGCTTCTCTGAGGAAACATCCCATTTTGTCTCTAAAGGGCATTATCTTGTGTGCAGATACAAATACAGTACATATACTAGAAACACACAATTGCATTAATCTTTTGAGATTACATTCGTAGTCTGGAGGCTCGCCTCCCGAGGGAGATCCACACTTATTAAAAAACACAAAAGAGAATAGTTTCAGCGCTATGGGAAATCTCACTACTGACGTGACGTACTCACACAGCAACAAGCACTTTTTGAATGATCTTCCTCATTACCATATGCAAATGAGCAGCATGTATTAACATCTGGGGTGGGTAACGACTGGGCTGTTTGGAAAGATTGGTTTGGATTGAGTTCACAGCGCTTGATTTGCTTGTGGTTCTCTGGGACTCACTCAGTCGAGTCCAGGAGGAGCATTGTCGGAAAAGATGGATTATAGTTCTGGATGAGCAAGATAATTTTCTTGTACCGCTTTGAGAAAATCCAACAGAGAAATTGGGTGTAGTGAATGACTTCATCATATTGCACTCATCCGCACTGAAAGCCAGTCAGGATTGGATCAGCTTAAACAGATTTGGGTATCAGAATCAGTCCTTGGTGTTAAGCAGTAGGTCTCTATTTTTATAGAAGCCTTATTGTGAAATATGATTCTGACAGATGAATTCTGTCTGCATTCAGTACTATTTAGTTTTTGTCCTAATAGTGAAGATTTGTTAGATATCATGTAAAACATTCACTTTGTTTAATTTATAGTTGTTTTATGTAATGTTGTATGTTAATCCAAAGAAATTTAAAAAAAAGAACAGGTCAAAAGTGTGTTGTAGCCTATATCTGCTGGTTTGACCCCAGCTCCCCAGGGTAATTGAGCAATTACTGAATCCCAAAGGGCTCCTGATGGTCAGACCAGTGCCTTGTATGATAGCTTGTGGCCATCTATGTACGTGAATGGGTGACTGAAAGGCAAATTGTAAAGTGCTTTGGATAAAATCTCTACAGAAATGCAGCCATTTATCATCAGCCTCAGCTTTACGTTGTGTTTTGCAAATCCTCACACTTGGGAAACTGCAACTAGCAATTTAAAAAAATATATATTTTTGTTTTATTAATTACATAAAACATTAATCTTTCAATTGTCCAGTAATTTTATAAAGACTGAGTAATGACTAGATCAGCTAATCATTTCAGCACTACTGTATTTTGTTGCTTATTTCACCAAGGAGAGCATCTTGATAAAACTAGTACAAGCTATTCTTCCTCTTATACTTCTTTCTGTACAAAAAATGGTTTCCCTCCATTGAGCGCAGGAAGGTAAGGACATGGCAACTGAGCCAGAATCAACCCTTAAATAAAAAAAAAAACAGCACTTAAACTCAATTCAAAACCTCTATTGTTGATGAACCTTGCATTTCTGCCAGATATACTGTATGAAAGCAGCTTAAAGGCTCTATAGGCATAGTCGCTCATATTTGTGAATCCCAGCACAGAAATTTGCATTTTCTGAGCTCAGCCAATATGGATGAGTCTGCTCAACCAAGTAGAGTCTGCACTGTATAAAGAGTTAAAAAAAAAAACATCCACTAAGTCTTCACTGACTAACTTAATGTCTCTTATGAATTAAGAGAGCTTGACTGGGAGACCTTTTTGTTTACTGCTGCAAAACCTTGATTCATTTTTATACATAATTTTAAGAGTTTAATAATCTAAATCTAGTAAATATACGTGCGAGAGGAGCAGAGGATCAGCGAGCGCTGGTGATCGTAACCCTGTCAAAGTCACACTCTTTTGAATGTCACTGTCTGTGTTGATTTGCTCTATTTTCTACACAGACCATCCACCAGGGGAGTTGCTCCACATTTTATTCTTAGCATTTATTCTCTCCAGACCCCAGCGACGATGTTCTTGATGTGAGAATACCAAAGGTTCACGGTTCATCTGTCACACACATCGACCTCGGACCCCCCATTGTGTATCCCCTACCTCTCCTTTAATGTCAGTGGGCTCCAAATTCCCTAATGTACAGAAATACATGTTGTTTGTTCCACAAGTACAGTATAGCCATGCGTGGACAGAAACTGCGCTGTGTATAACTGAATTAAACCAACATCAGTCCCCGCTCAAAACACACACACACACACACACACACACACACACACACACACACACACACACACACACGCACTTGAGGCTGCCCCATGATGTGTGCTGCAGGTCTGTGAAGTGAGTCCATGCTAAGAAAAGCTCCTGCATCCATTGATTTCTCCGATCTATTTTCCTTTCTAGCTCATCCCCACCACTGAGTGCACCGCTATTTCCTTCACAGTGTCATGGTGACATGTAAAGACACATGTGGCGTCGCTGACGTTTTGTGTTCTAGACAGATTATCAGTCTTGAAATAGATCAACCTTTTTGTATCTCTCTCCCCCATCACCCCTTCATTCTCATTTATCTACTGTATCTATCTCACTGTCTTACTTTCTCCCAACTCTGGGCTGTTTTTGCTATCAAATAAGATGGATTACACCAGTGCTGCGTGAGATTGTGTGGAATTATGGATTTGTATCACAGGTCACAACCATCTTATGTCTTCTAAGGATTAAATGCAGTATTGCAAGTCTGTAGGGACAACACTGAGGGGGATAAAAGGAACAGGACTGTCTGACCCAGAATGGCCCCTTGATCCACACTTGTATCTGCCTCTTATGGTATATACATACAGTATGTTGAATAAAGTGTTATTAGGGATATGCTTTAGCCTTTAACCTTTTTGTTTTTTGTGTGTGTTAGCAATACGGCAAACATAGACAGACTGAAAACAGACATCCAATGCAAACAAAGGATTTAAGCTGCAACAAATATTTTGTTAATTTTTCGAACTAGGTAACACAAAATAACTAATGCTTGCATAACAAATGCTGATCCGTCCAAGTGTCTGCTCCCATTGCTTTTCTAAAATCTCCAATCCTTATTTCTCCTTCCATATAAGTCTCAGGTGTGGCATAAAGTCTGTTTGCATGAAATCATGGACATAGCTTCAGCTCTGGACAAAAACAGAGACCCATTTCTTCATATTTGCCATTTGCCTACACTTGTGCGATGCAAATAAGAGGTGTATAACTTCTACCATTGGCTGTCGACTATGTTTATATGATCTTAATGGTCTGGGAAGTTAATACAAAAAATTCACTATTTAAAAGGGCTGGACAATAATTCAATATTAGGGTTTATTGACTTTCAGTAATGTCATGTCATTATGATATGATATGATCTCTTCTGTTGTTGAACTTAATGACTTTGAGCAATCTGTAATGAATAACTTTATTTCTCTTACGACAAAAGTAGTTAAGAACATGAGTGTTACTTCATTATGCAGCAGGACATTCTAATTAAGCCTGTATATAATAAAACATGTTAAAATAGCATAAATATAAAAGGTAAACTAAATGTAAAAGGTTTATAATTCAAGAATCAAATACCCTAAACATTAATATACATTATTATAAAGAAAACTCACTTTGGGTCAACATGTTGAGAAATGTAGGGCTTGTTAGCTAGGTTGACAACTTTGATAACAGTTTGAATTACTCCAACTGTTTGGTAGAAATAAAACACATCTTTTTTATTTCTATGAAAATTTAGAAAAATAAAAAAAGGACTCTAGCCAAAGTGATACTGGTGACTTTACAGTTATATGGTACAAGTCTTAGACCGGACGCCTCAATATTTAGGCCATCTGAAGTTGTGAAATTTGTTTCATTGTCTCAAAGAGAAGAGGAGAGACAAGAGAATGGAGCAGGGAATGAAAGGGAAAAGTGTCTAAATGGAGAGGCGTAAAAACCGAAAGGATAGGGACGGAGTTGAAGCTGAAGTGCTTGGCACCCCGACAGCTGGTATTGTCAACTTGAAGACACCCCTCCCCACCTGCCTCCACTATGCCAAGGAAAACTAATTACCAGCACGTCAGATCTCCAGCTAGCAACAGCTACTGCCTTAGCTAATGTGACACAGTGCCTTCTTTGCAGAACAATGCAGGAGACATGTCGTCGTCCTGGCAGAACACACGTGTGAAAGGGAAGCATTTCCTATCAGGCTCATTCAGACACAGCTTAGACGGGAATTCAGTTTCGTGGGGTGACATTTAATTGAGTCGAACTTGTGCTCTCAGACGTTTGTTTGCCACAGTTGCTGACTGACATCCCGAAAGTAGAGAGTGAAGAGATTGTCTTATTATGTAATACTGAAATGGATGTGTGTGAATCAAGTAACTCTCTCTCTCTCTCTCTCTCTCTCTCTCTCTCTCTGTGAGATGAAATGCCAAGGTAAAAGGGGTCGCTGACTCCCATTGCTGCTTTGAGGTAAAATGTACTATCTCACCACCCATGATTATGAAATGCAATTTCATCAAATAAAACAGGGAACACTCATAATGCTGCTTTGATTCACTAAATTATTTAATCCACTGCCAAGGCCGTTGTGTACACACACACACACGCACATAAAATATATCTAGGTGCTTAATATCTGTCCAAAAACCTAGAAATGGAGATGCCCCTGTTTGACTTCACCTAAGTTGTTCTTTCATGCAACAGTTTTCCTTTTATTGAGGTTGTTAGCCTGATGGACACAAAAGTTTATTAAGGATGAACCTTGTAAGATAAACTGTTGAAAATTTTATACATTAAATATTTTATTAAACAGATCGATGTTGCTTTGTTTGTTGTATTTCCACGGATACACAATATAATCAGAAGTACATTTTTACAACACTGTGCTTCCATTATAATCAATGACAGTGAGTAAAACGTGAGAGCAACTTGAAGTGGCGCGTATAGGCTGCAGAAATCTGCCCTGCAGATGTAGAAATAGTCTTTTTTTAGGTTTTTTCATGCAAGGGATGCACAGTAGTCCCATTAGATGGAAATGGGTCATAAATTGTCTACATTTTCTGAAGGGAAATTGAATTTGCAGACTCAATGACAGGGAAATGATAGGTTGCTTTTAACTTAATTCCTTACATAGTCTTTAGATTTTAACTTGCATTACTACATTACACAAATGAGGTGAAAAGTTGCACATGGTTTCACATGGTTGTGAGACAATGAAACAAAAGTGAAGAAACAATCCCACACAATCCCAAAATGAAAGCTCACTGTCTTCATTTGCCACACATACACACAGGACACAGGACACAGGACAATTGAGACGCTGTAGCATCAGCATCAGAGTTAGATTCTACATTCATGGTAGTGGGTCTAAAACTGTACTCAGGAACACCATTGTTAGTATGTTAACATGCTGATGTTTAGCAGTGTTTACCATGTTCACATCTTAGTTTAGTATGTTGGCATGTTTACATTTGCTAGGTAGCACTAAACACAAGGTACAGCTTAGGGAAAATGACGCATACAGCACAATTTCATGGTGCTAATTTCATGGCCGTCCATCCAGTAGTTGTTAAGACATTTGACTCAAAACCACAAATGTGAAGCTCATGGCTAGAGAAAAAGTCAGAGGATCACCAAAGTCCATTTTGTGTTAGCTTAGTTTACTGATAGGGCAACCGGGCATGCACACAGTGCTTTTGAATTTTAGGACCTTTACCTGCTACACTGAGAATTTTAAATTCAAACAGACTGATTGGTATAGATTGGATACTTCATTTCTTCTCATATTCAGGGACACACAGTGATAAACACAAAGGTAAATGTAAATCTCTTCTCTTGTTTCTGTTGCTGCTGTGTGAGGAGTAGAATTCAGGTTTTTTTTTAATATGCAAACATATTGGATTTACTCGTTTATTTGACAGAGCTACATCACATCCTGCCTGTTTATCTATAATTGTACAGTTGATAAATTATTTACGACATGGAAAAAATTATTTTCCACCGCAGACACTGTACAATGGCTTTATGTGTGAAAAGGTGGCCATGACAAATTGTTTTGTTCCCAATCTACTGTCTACCATCTAAGTTCACAAAGGTCTGGGCCTTGCGATGAAACCTGCTGTCACTGGGAGAGTGTGGGTGGTGTCAGTTTTAAGCATATCATCTGTCAACACACACATGCTGTAGACACAGACACACACACACAAACACTCACACACACACACACACACACACACACACACACACACACACACACACACACACACACACAGTACGTACCACTTCCCTGTACTCATTTTGGCATCCAAGGCCAGGGGATAATGGTGTCACTGTGTGTAAGGTTTGCATGCGTATGGGTTCGTGTGCGCTGCAAACCTGCCTCCGGGCTGCATGAGTGTGTGCTTTTGTGCTTGTGTGTTGTGTGCTGTTGGCAGGGGAGACAGCCAGACACATGGCACATGGCAAGTGTGTGTAAGCAAGTCCCAGAAACACCTGAGCCCCAGTGTTTGCGTGTGTGTATGAGTGTGTGTGCGTGTAGTAGGTGGGTCCCCTTGTTGAAGGTTGAGCTCCTCACTGCAGCACCTGTCACTGGGTGTTGATGGGTGAGCCTGCTATTCTTACCAGCTTCACTCTAATTGGTCATTAGTATCCTGTCAGTTCATTCTACAGGAAATCCTCTATATAAAAATCTATTTGTTTACTTGCTTTGCTGTTCATCACACTTCTTTTGTACATCTTTTTGCTCTATCTTTTTTGTTATGATTTGGTGCAGCATTCATTAGGGTTGACCCTCTAAGGCTACATTGTTTCTTCACCCACAGTAGCTTAATGGCAATCAACACATCACATGGAAATTATTAGTTATCAAAGGACCAGTGTTTAGGATTAGCATCTAGAGGTGCTGCAGATTGTAACTGATCTGTATTTGACAACTTGGGACATGAGAACAGCCTGCAAGTGTGTAGAAGAAACTACGGTAGCCATTAAAGTCACAAAAAAATTGATAGCCTCTATCTACAGCCAGTGTTTGGTTTGTTCATTCTGGGCTGCTGTAGAAACATGGCAGTTTAACATGGCAGAGTCAATGAAGGCAACCTGCAGCATCTGTAGATAAAAAAGTCTCATTCTAAAGTAACAAAAACAATTCATAGCGATTCTTATTTAAGGTGATTATACAATAATGAAAACATACCTGTAAATATTATATTCCATTTCTGCCATTAGATCCTCCTAAATGTTACACACTGTACCTTAAAGTGAGGTCGTCTGAATAAGATCCTCTACCCTGTAACCAACAACTATTTTAATCATAGAATCATTTACAGATTATTTTCTAAAATAGTGAATTCATTATTTGATCTATAGACTGTAAGCAAAATGCCCATCACAAGTTCTCAGGGTCCATCTCATTTTGGTCAACCAGCAGTCCAAAACCCAAAGATACACAGTGTAATATCAAGACAGAAAAATCTAATTTTGCTGGAACTGGTGAATATTTCCCATTTTGATGATAAAAAATAATTTTAGCTCATATTGTGATGTATATTAATCAAATTAATATATAAAAATCCAGTATTACAATTAATCAGTCCGGCTGACTTGCATTTTGACCCGGCGTTATAGCCTGAACAATGCTGGTTTTTGGTTTTTGAGCCCAGTTCCAATATCTATATTTGAAAGTTTCAAAAATATTATCTTTTTAAAGAATTGCTAGTATGATATATATGAGCAGAACAATTCACTGTTGAATAATAAACTTATATAATAACAAATTATATAATGGCATCCCTGTTTCTAAACTACCTCAGATATACCTTTAGGAAACAAGACAGTAAATGTATGCATCACAAATCAAATAGCCATGAGACACTACTCCCCATTGACATTAACATTCAGCAGAGGCTGTTTGCGTCCTTCACTCTCCAGTATATTATTACTCTTGTCCATAAGACACTATGAATGTATACAATGGTATACTTTATCATCTGTTTGTGGTGCTGATAGCAACCACATGGGAATGCTTGTGTGCTCACAAGCCAGCAAATTCCTATCAACTGCTGTGCTCTGAAATAGCAATAAAGTATTTAAACTTCTTCTTTGTTGCAATATTTAATAAAGAATATTTTCAAATCACATTTGATGGTATGATAGTAGTTCTAGCTGCTTGACTGCATGACTGACACGCTAATTTTATATACTTATCAATAATTAGAGCGTGGATTTTGAAACTGTCTTTTTAGATTGCTGCGGCGTGATAGGTTGTTTCTGAGAATTTAGCATTTAAAAGAAAAAAATGTAAAAATATATATTGTGATTTCCTGAAATGTCGTCATCTACTTTGATAACAGAGGGCAGCTTGCATGCTGCAGTGCATAAACCAGCTCTAAATTCTAAGAATAGACCTTAAAACCCTTCTCTGCTAAACCGGAAGCCTCTATATTTAACTCATCTAAGTCTGGTTACCATGACAAATGAGGGACATGCATCCCATATTGTATTACGAGGGCACTGTTATAGACTCCTATCTGGCCTGAAATTGGTTTGAAGATCAGATCAATAGATTCTAGACCTGGGAAGGTCATCAATATCATTACAATCAAACAATGATGATGCTATAAAGCTCTGGTGCATTAGTCATTCTTGGATGTTAGCTGTAGCTTCAGTGTCCAATAGGATTTATCCGCCTCATGACTGCTGACGCAATTTCTGTTCTTCTTATAGGCCACTGTAATTCAGTTCATTACACGTAAAAGGCACCACACTGCAGAATATGAAGGGAAAAATATAAATCGTTCAAAAAATGTTTAAAACATGCTTTGATGTCATATTTAGGTCAGCTTATTCACAGTCACTGCTAAAAGATCTGCCCCCAGCGACAAGACACACGTTGCAGTTACATTGTGTGTGTGTGTGTGTGTGTGTGTGTGTGTGTGTGTGTGTGTGTGTGTGAGAGAGAGAGAGAGATAGATAGATAGAGAGAGAGAGAGAGAGAGAGAGAGAGAGAGAGAGAGAGAGAGAGAGAGAGAAATATTATTTGTAGTGTTGGAAAGGCTATAAATATTCTGCTAATAATCCTCTCCTGCCTCAGGCTGCTGAATGAATGTTGCTCCAGCCAAGTGTTTTGTATTCTGACAGTTTTCTTTCTGATGTCTGCTTTGAACTTTAGAACTTCTTCAAGACTATCTAAACATATGTGTGTGTGTGTGTGTGTGTGTGTGTGTAGTTTATGGGTGGAAGAAGTATTCAGATAATGTACAACTACTTCATCACAAGTAAAAGTCCTGCCTTCAGAAGGATACTTAAGGAAGTATTAGAAGTATTATCAGCTAAATGTAGTTCTACTTATACAAACTGGATGTGTGTACATTATATTATTGTATTAATGTTGTAGCTCATTGAGGTGCAGCTAATTTGAACTTATTTATTTTGTTATATTATTACTTTATACTTTTATAATAATAATATATTTATTTGCATTAATTTTCCTGGGTAGTTGAACCTATAACATGTCACATTTCGTATCCTGACTATATGTTTTTTGTGTAAAATAAGTAGTAACTATACTGTAAAATAAGAGTTAATGATATTAGTAAAGAAGAAGTCCAATATTTCCTGAAATGTTGTGGTATAAAGTAGCAATGACATATTGTACAGTACTTAAGCATAGTACATCAGTAAATGTACTGAAGGTTACTTTCCAGATTGTTTTGTTGTTTTGATTATTACTTTTTTACCTATTTGATTATAACTGCTTATTTGATTTAAAAAAAATAATCACAAAAAAACCCCACAATTTTGGGATGTGTGGGGACATACAATCTGAGTAAAAATCCAGGTATTGTTTGTGGAAAATCATGGAGGAATGTGGAATGACTTCACATGCAAACTTGTTGCATTGTGGGACGCATTTGTACTTT
The DNA here is from genome assembly GCF_905237075.1 of Dicentrarchus labrax. Taxonomy (NCBI): domain Eukaryota; kingdom Metazoa; phylum Chordata; class Actinopteri; family Moronidae; genus Dicentrarchus; species Dicentrarchus labrax. The sequence continues at coordinate 14,052,924 of NW_026136724.1, read as the reverse complement.
GACAGTCTTAGAAAGTCTCTTCCATGTATGGAGCTTAATACCAGCTCTCGCTTTTACGATGCTTTCCTCAGATAGGACCGAATGACATTTACTCCCTTGAATCTATCTGGAAAATATCTGTAATGTCCTTGAGTTTTGTACAGGTCTCCCAAATTATGGTGATCAGATTAGAAGTACTCTGTCTCCCTTTGATTCAGCTCAAACCTGGGGAGATAAAGAGCAGCGATTCAGATCATCAGGCTGTCAGATAGGAGCCATAGTGGAGAACCAATTCAAGACAACTCCTGGTGTGCAGGAGGGATGATAAAAACATCACTGCAGGGGAGAGACAGTGGGTGGCTGTGGTGTGAGTGTGTGTCTCTGTGTGTGTGAAGGTAAGATGAATAACACCAAACATGTACTAGGATGACAGTAATCTGAATAGATTAAATTGGTCACTTTAATATGTCAGTGTTAGTGTAAAAATGTACAAAATATTGGATCAAAGAGACACATTTGACTGGGAGATAATAATCATGTTTTATCTTGTGATTGTGCGTCATTGTACACAGTTTGCAATAATTTTAGATGATAACTATGCTATTCAAATGAGTCTATAACCGGAGTACATTGTTCATTTAGCGTCATATTCCATGTATTTTGGAGACAAAGTAATTGAGAGAAATCAGATTATGTTAGATCAACACAAAGGATTATATTGCTGGGTCAAATCTCGAGCGGGTGCTCAGTAATCCGTAACAGATTACATTTTAAAAGGAGCCTGTACCATGCGCGGGTGGATGTGTGGTGGAGATTGGAAATGGTTTGGAAATGAGAGCCATGTCAGTGGGGCTGCAGGAGGAGATGATAGAAATTGGTTCTGACTGCGCTCAGTTCTCACATCCACCTCCTGCCCGGCGTCTGCGTCTACTTGACCATTATGTGTGTACAGGTAGGACACAGCGAGAGCAGAACGGAAGAGACAAACAGGGTGTGTGAAAGAGGAAAATCGAGAAAAGGAGGAGAAAGAAAAAAGAGTACATAATGTGCACAAAAATAAACACTAACTGAAGCTAAGTTTACATGGGTTGTCTTGATAATATTTTAGTGCATGTTGCTCTTAGGTTGGAGGACAAGCCACCATTATTAAGAGTGAATCATCTCATGTATTTAAATATGCTAAGATATGATAGCGTAAATGAAATACTTAAGCAGATTATTTTTTGATTAATCAATGAATCATTTTCTTGTTAGAAAATAGCACTGTCCACAGCCCAAGGGGAAGCCTTCATATTCCTTATTTTATTTGATTAACAGTCTAAAACTCAAAGATATAATATATATACACACAGACTGAACCAGCAAATGTTTGCCATTTTTGCTTTCTACCAGTCAAGTAATCTATTACTTTTTCCAGCAATATTTTCAGGTTAAACGACATAGAATTAGGGCTCACATATCTAATCATGGAAACCACTCTCTTCATGGAGGCAAATGTGTACTCGCTATTGGGTGCCATCTTGGAGGTCATACGTTTAAGTATCTGACGCACACAATTTCCTTAAAAAAGAAGGAAACCAATTAACAGAAAAAATTAGAACAAAAGTAAATGGAAAGCTAAAAAGTTGTCGTCACAGTGCTTCAAAACAAATACGAGGAGAAAGAGTAGCTAGAAAGTACAGCTATGTGTGTTTTGTTGAATGTACAAATGCATGCAACACCATGAATGCCTTCAAGAAAAGTGTGTACCATTATGCCTATTTGAACGATTTTTGTTCTCAACCCTCTCTCCAGTGGCAGGCTTTTTGCCTTTAAGTGTGGCTATTCTGAACACCTACAAACACTTATCTCGTTTCATACCGAGTCCTTTACCTCAATATGCTACTGTCCAGTTTGAGCTCATTGAATGCGAGCTGTAACAACCTGTAGCAACAGGACTGCGTGCTGCCGTGTCATCAAAAATGCTTAGCAGAAATCATTTTCTCCTCAGTGACAAATGAGAAAATGAGGCCAGTGCCTTTCAGTCTAAGTTTGATTGTGATTGCACATTGATGGAAGCAAATTAAGAGGAAGGGAGCAGTATGTGCACTCTCAGGCAAGAATAAGGGCATCAGTAACCATGTAGGTATTACACATTGTTATTTTGCAGATAGCATTCTATTGTTCTGCCATTCATTTCAATAAATACACATCATAAAAAGGTTGCTATCTCTGAGATAAAGCAGGGGAAGGTAGTGTGGGCTGCATGTCTGAATGCATTTGTGAGTTTGTCCATGCATTGTGTGTGTGTGTGTGTGTGTGTGTGTGTGTGTGTGTGTGTGTGTGTGTGTGTGTGTTTTATGGTCTTCTCCTGTGACACTAATGCAAGTTTGCAAAGATTGTGGGCGGTTTGTGACTTAATGTGGTTTTCACATTTGATTACAATCACATTGCACTGCCCCTTCAAGGATAATACTCGCTCTGTATCTCCCTCTCTCTCTTTCATACATACACCCACATGCATATACAGTACATACTGTACATACACAGATGAAGTCCATTAAGTAAATTAGTCAGTAGTGTGCATGTCCAATGGTACACCAGCTAAAATATAACAAGACAATATAGATTTAAGGAAATAAACTTCAGAAACAACACATACTTGAGGAAATCACAGTAGTATAAGAATTGTCTTAATTACAGATATCTGGTCTTATCAAGGCTTGAGTACTCTTTTGAAGTCTTCTGTTTTTTGGCAGATTGGAGTGTCGCTAATCTGTTTGTAGCTTTCACAAAAGAGAACAAAGCAACTCACATTTTCCCCCTCTCCTAATCGGCAATGTGTGTCTCTGTGGCCAATCACTTGTCCTGTTTTTTTCAGTGGCCATTTAGTTCATTGTAGAAGCTCTTCACATGTCTGCTTGGTTCTGAGGAATTGAAACCTGAACTGGGACCTGTGTAAGAAATTATACTAATTTTACACAATTGTAATACCTGAGTCGATCTAAATGGATCAGTGTGTGATCACATGGTACTTCTCACTGTGGGAGAAAATATTTTAGGAAATCAAATTAAATGAGAAATGTCTCATGACAATTATTTTTTGATTTGTTACACAGATATAAAATGATGTACCTATTACCCAGTTAGCTATATAGTGTTTAATTGTTGGTACAGGATGTGAACAAAGGACTTCAAAATTATTTCTGAAAACTAAGTCATATTGAAGCATATAAATATATTATTTTTAGAATTAGTTCCTCTTCCTTTACATTTTAATTGTATATATGTAATTTCTGACCACAGCTGTTGGCTCTGTTGGATTTTGCATGTTGCTCAGCTTTGCGATAGAGGATTCCTCTTTCTCTTGTTCTCTGCCTCTGTCTTTCTCTCTATGGCTTTGCTCATACAGACGGTACAATTCAACTGTCATTCCTTATTTGTGTGCTAAATGCTAATAATACTTATGTTCAGACAGTTTTATATACGAGTTGCTCCCACTCACTTAAATGAATACAACATTAGTTGCATATTCTACTGTAAGTGCTATGCTTAAAAGCAAAGACTTTGGCAGTAATAACAGTATTATACATTTAGTGCTGATGTTGAATTAGCACCGGCTGATGAAAAAAAATCTATGCCTTTTGTTTCTTTGAATGGTACATTACAATTAAAACACGTCTGGCTGTTGCGGTCGCCATCTGTAGTGTGCACTACACTAGTGTGTTAATTCAGTTGTCAATCCAAAACTCTGGCTCTTTCTTTCTTCTCTTTTTTCCTCTCTTTTTCTCTGTGTCCATATTTAGGCCTTATGTTCTGTTCACTGATGAGGCCAGTTTGACCAAAAGCTATTTGGTCTGCTTTAATTCATACTCTGTTGTATGTGTGTGGAAAAAGTATGTGTGTATGTGTCTGTGTGTGTTTGTGGCCAAGAGCGGTGAGGGCCCATTTGAGTTCACACTTCACAGAGCATCAAATGGATAAATCAATTTGAAGGCTTGCAGGAAAAATAACTGTATGTTGTGTGTGTGTGTGTGTGTGTGTGTGTGTGTGTGTGTGTGTGTGTGTGTGTGTGTGTTCATGTGTGTGTTTGTGTGTGTGTGTGTGTGTGTGTGTGTGTGTGTGTGTGTGTGGAGGTTGGTTATGCAAACAAAGCTGCACAAGCATATTCACATGCCCCAGTTGCTGTGTGTAATAATGTGCACATTGCCCATGCACATACCACACTGCACACATAATTGATAAATGCATAGCATGTGTGCAAATACGATCTTGTGTGCAAATTCATTTGCATATTGCATACTTATATAGCTGCTTGCATATCAGAGGTGCAAAATCCGTCGTGCTCCATCATTTGCAGGGTTAGGTGAGCAAGAAGAGACTCATAATGGGTCATTCTTGGTACCATAAAGGACGTCTGTCACACCATCTCTCCAAGCAGAGCTCTCATTATATTGAATATATGCATGTGTATGTCCTCCTCACTGCACAAATTGACAGTCTGCTTGGCTATAATTTCATTTAATCCTTATCATCAACCTGTAGCTGGCCAACAATCTTCCGCAACAGTGAAACTGAAACATCCATCATAGAGGAACTCTGTCATCTGCAGGTGACATAAGATTTGAGGTCAGCAGGACATTTGTTGCCGAAATGTGTGTTGGTTATGATTTTCAATACTATCATTGTCCAGACTACAATTTAAGGGAGAGTTAGAGAGGGAGTTGATAAAGCAAGTAAATGATAAACTACAGTATGGCTGAGGTTTATTGCAAAAGTGCTCTAAAGGAGTTACAGCACGCTTATTATGCTTATGGTGCAAGATTTTTTTTATTACTACTCACTGTTCTCACGGTTTATGAGTGCTCATTTAACATTATCCCTTTACTTTCTAAGGATAATGAAATCGTGTCTTTTAAAGCATACAACCTTACAGTGCTGCATGAATAATTATCGAGCATTTGCAGTACTTAATATTCTATCTTCTTGCATGAGTTGACTCATTGACATATAAGTGTTTAAAAAGGATGTCAGATAATCTTTGGTTGGTTACTACTGAGTGAATTCATAAGTGGCTTATATACATCATTTATTATAATCAGTGCTTGGTGAGTGCTGGTATGATGTATAATGTAAAGTACAGCTGAACAGATTAATTGATTTATTGAGTAGACTATTCCTACAATACTGTCAACCCTTTTGAGAATTACATAATTGTGTAAATCTTTTATTAAGCAACAAGATGAGGCTGTACTTGGGCACAGCACTGCTTTGAGCTAAATGCTAATGTCTGCGTTCTAACATGCTCACAATGACAATGCTAACATGCTTATGTTTAGCAGGTATAATGTTTACAATATTCACCATCTCAGTTTAACATGCTAACCTTTGCTTATTAGCAATAAACACAAAGTACAGGTAAAGCAGTTGTGAATGTAGTTTGTTTTTCATTTGATCAATTCAAATTTCGACCTGGATGAAAATTCATGTGATCACCAAAGTAATTATAATTCATGCTGAAGGTACATGAATGTTCCTGCAAGATTTCCAGCAATCCAATACCCAATATTTGATGACAGATTTCTACATAAATATCACAAATGCACTAGAGGGGGATAGTAAGTGAGGGGATTACCAAAGTCTTTAGAATTCATCCTTTGAGGACCATGAATGTCTGTACAAACTTGTATGGCAGTCCATCCAAACATTGTTGACATATTTCAGTCTAGAAAGTGGTGGACCAACTAACTAACAGACAGACATTGCCACACACTGTTTTCCCTGAATATTTTTTTTTTTTGTTTCTTTTTACTATTTTCTTTTTGCAATTAAACATACCAATAACCAATATGATTAAATACTTTAATTAAAATACTGATTAGTTGAAGGACTACTTGTAAGCATCCATTTGAATGTGTTAGGTTGCCACAGGAAGCCACAACTTCCCCCCCCCAAAAAAAATATTCAAAGTCTGGGCAGTGTATTTTGAGCTACAGTAAAATTGTGTATATTTTTGTCTGTTTTTTTTTTTTTTTTCCAACACCAGTCAGTGTAAGCTGATGCCAGTGTTAACACTACGATCTAAGTCCCTCACCCTGGCTCCTTCTCCTCCTCTGTAACATACAAAGTAATTACATCTCTTTCCACTAACACACCCCTCCCTCATGCACACCACGCCCTCGTCTCTAGGCTCCAAATGTCAGCCTCATCAGCTCAATTATCCGCTGACTTAACAACATCCTTATGTAACCCATTTAGCTCTGTGCTGTCTGAGAGATGACAAACTTCCACTGCCACCCTCTCACCCAAATTATTGTTTCTACCTTTACTCACCTGCACGGACTGGCCATTTTAACTAGATGGTGTTATACTAAATACATACACTTTTCCACGCTACTTGTATTGTGCGTCATAACACCCTCTTAAATATGCTTTAGAAGATATACTTTAACGGATCCTGTTTGGTATTTGTTTGCTTACGTTTCTCTGCCTCCTTGTGTGTACACATTGTCATTCCAAAGGTCAATGAATAACTGAATCATTCCTGTGAATACATAATTGGCTTATTCATGAACTTCCCCAAATAGATTCTTCAGGGTCCTGTCACTCAACCGATTCATTCAGATTTCCGCTACTCTCTCAGTTTCCAGTTCTCTCCAGTTTTATTTATTGATCAAAATTTACGAAGGATAGATTTACTTTGATGAGGCAAAGCTCCACTGGAGAAGACTTATGATCTATTTTTGTGCAACACATGGGACTCACGTGCCTGGTAATAAAACGCCCTTGATGTGTGCCCTTTGTCTCACAGAGGGAGAAAAAGCCGCACATGCATACATAATGGGGGGGAAACTATTTTGAGATGAGTTTTTTTTTCTCTTTCTGACTGTGCGATTCATTTGCCTGCTGGTGGAAAATAGATGTGAATCACTCACCATGGCTGCTCTCCAGCATCCATTCACTCTCTATTCTTCTGTCCTGATTTACTCCGTCACTCTGTCGTTCTGACTCTCCTCCTTTACTCCCTGTTTTCATCTCCTTATTTTACCCTTTCATTTCTTTCAACTGTCTCCCCTTATTCTCACTACTCTAACAACAAAAACAAACATTTACCTGTGCCGTTATACAGCCTATGTTTGTACTTCTAGATTCAGGATATTTTTCAACTCTAAAATAATTTCCCTATGCTTCCAGATCCCCTCCCTCTTTCCCTCACCCTCCTCTGCTCTTTGAGGGCACCCTGAGTAGCCTGTGTGATGTAATTGTGTATGAGAGTCATGTCACCGGGGCTGAGCAGGAGATTATAGATAGAAATGGAGTGCTGTGCCGACAGGGAAGTGAGGGGCAGGGAATGGGATCTCAACATTGCCTGTAATGTTTTTAGAACTTCATGTCATCCTCTTTAAAATCAGACTGTCATTATTAATCTTGAATAGCTGTGAAACCTGTACGTGCCCTGTCTCGGGGAACACTTTTTGTTACTGCAGGACTGTAAAAAGGAGTCTTCATAAAGGGTTACAGAGTGCTGAAAGGCAGACCTTTATCCCCTATATACAGACTGCCAACTTCAGTTATAGGGTGCTTTCATTAAATTTAGTGAAATAGGTAAGGGGACAGTTTCTTTGTATTTTATGACACAACAGTTTGACAACATAAAGATAAATCATGACTTCAATAAATGTAATATTTATCTGCTACACTGTGCTCTCAACCTCTAGCCAATGTGACTGATAACCCCTTAAAGGAATAGTTTGACATTTTGGCAAATTTCCTTATTTGCCTCCTTGAAGAGATTACATACCTGACATTGATACCAGTCTCCTTTATGCAGCCAATGGTTAGCTTAGCTTAGCATAGAGACTGGAAATGGGGAAAGAGCAAGCCGGATGCTCTCCAAAAGTGAAAAAAATGTCTACCAGCACCTCTGGAGCTTATTAAATAACACATTATATCTTAACGGTTTGTGGTCTCCCTGTGTACAGTTGATCCCCATGACATTGGAGGCAGAATGAATGCTTTTACATTTTAGCTGTAATCAGTTATTTTAATTAATTTTTCATTCATATGATGCCACAATTTTCTAAAACTTTTTGTTTTGGCTTAGTTGTTTATACTTTGGCATAATCAAAAACAGCATATTTGTCTCATAAAATGTCAGTAATATAATTTTTAGCACTCAAGGGGTGTACAGTGTTCCTAGAGTTGTTTATTCCCCTTTCAAATATAGCAGTGCCCTACAATTAACATACTTTTGGGCATTTTTGACCCAGTCCAAGATGATTCTGAATCAAACACTGCAAAATGTGTACAGGTATTATATTAAAAATAAAAAAACAGAGGCTTAGAAGTTCTTAGTCTCACTATGTTTGTTACTGCCTCCACGCAAACAGTTTTGAAAATGCTTGTTCATGCACAGAATTAATCAAATATACACTCAGTAAACAGAACAGAACCTGTTCCATGTCATGCAATCCAGTATAAAACTGCTGCAGTAAATACTAGCTTTGAGAAAATAAATAAATTTAGTTTTTTGGAGTCAGAGAGGTGTTGACTCAAACCTAAGGTACTTTTTATCATCCACACAATATATGAGGAGACAAAAATGTAAGAAAAACTGCCGAATATATTGCAGTTTATTAAAATATTGGCCTAAAAATCAACAGCTCTCTTAAGCAGTATCAAAAAAGGCAAATTAATAAGTTAAAAAAGGCAGTTTTTATTGCCTGGCTAGTTTTTACAGTGCATGAAACCATATGTGAGCTTCAGCATGAGGAGACAGAGGATATAATTTGATATTGTCATGCTCCATATGTGTCTTGCCTTCTCTTTTTCCAGTCACTGCTTCCCCCTGATTCCTCAACTGTTGCATCTCTTGACTGTTACCTTCTGTAGCACCTCCTTTAGCCTGAGCATCTTCAGCTATGACACCTCTCATCCTCTGTAGCGCCTTGCTAATGAAACCAGCTAGGTTAAGGAGCTTTGGCTCATCGCTGCATTTTTTAGGTTTCAGTTCTCTCTCCCATCTTCCTGAAGCTGTCTCTCTCCCTCTCTCTCCTTCCCCGACACCCTTGCTGAGTTTATTGCCCATTCCAGCTAAATCCACACAACCCTCTGTGCTATTGTAGATAACACAGCCTTGGCTCAGAGTCTCAGGGATCTGTCACTGCGGTATTATAGAATACATAATGTGCAGGCATGACATGAGCCTTGACACCTACTGTAGTCCTATTAAACGTAGAGTGTGAGTTACACACAGTCATTTCATGCGGGGCAAACATGAAACCGTTTGTTAGCTGAATCTGCCTAAAGGGAGCTAATGACTTGGGTTCATTACTGTAGTCAGCTTTGTGGTGTTTGAAGCCTGAGTAGACTTGTGTGCATCAACACTGTCTGCTCCCATCATCACTATTTACTCTGCAGAGACGCTGTGTGTTTTAGCTTTTTGAGAATAGGAGCAGCAGCAGCAAGCGTCAAGTTTTTCCACTTTTCCATGACTTATCTCCCAGGGGAAACATTGTCGCTGTTGGCGCAATCTGTTGACTATTTAATTGTTTTTTTTTATCATGCTCAAATGGTGCGTCGTCATGATCATTTCCCTGAAAGAAAACATATTACAAACACATTCATCAGAAGTTGTGGGTATGTCTCGTCGTTTTCTTTATATTTGTCAGGCTCCTGTGTCCGTAGTGCAGCGGTGAGGCAGAGGGATTATCGCTGTGGAGACTGTGAGATGCAGAGCAAGCTGGAGACTGAAGGTGCTGCCAGCTAGAAGCCTCTTTAACCTTTATCAGACTGCAGATAGCATCTCAGATAACCTTAAAAGACAGAGAGGGGGGAAGAATAGGAGTGAGTGAGAGGGGTGAAAAGAGGACTTAGCAGGAGTAAGTAAGGAAGGAAGGACAAGAGTAGTGCGGAGTTTGTTACAGAATTATTCTCCCTATGATGATGGAAAGCTTGCATAGCTAGTCACTTCAAGGTCAGTGAATGACATATATAGCGTATACTGAGAGCCAAGCAATGTCCAATACAGCCTGTCCATTATGTTGAAATGTTGTTTGTGTTTCCCTTTTTAAACCCTCACACTCCTCTCTTTATTTTCTCTTATTCTTGCCCTTTGAATCTGGCTGTCAAACTATCTGTCTACCTATCTATCTGTCTGTCTGTCTCCGTCTCTCTCTCTCTCTCTCCTCCACTGCTTCGTCTGTCTCTGTGGCGCACTGATAAGAAAGTGCCCGCCCTGTCTCGGAGGAGAAACCATGGAAACGTACCAGCCACGTGTTGACATCACAGTGTGTTAAATATAACCGCCTCCCGTGCCACACAACTAGTTGCTCTGCCGTTGATCCTCGCCTGGCTATAAATACATGGTTTCCTTCCCATAATTGCAGCTACGACAGGCTTGTTTGGATGGAGGGAGGAATAGGAAATGCCAGAGAGAAAGAAGGAGTGTGCCACCTTCTCTCTGTACCTCACCACTGTGTGTGTGTGTGTGTGTGTGTGTGTGTGTGTGTGTGTGTGTGTGTGTTTATGCCCTCATTTCTCATTACTGCCCAATCAAGGAGATCGTTACAGATTGCAAAACTCTTTGAGATAGACGGACACACTACAAAGTGGCCTGATATAAATACAGTCTTCTAACAGTATTTAAACATTTTGGTGAAGTGTGCCTCTCACAAAAGCATGCACAAGCTGTTTGTCATAAGAATTCTATATATTTGGTCAACCCTCTGTGCTTTAACAACTTAAATTGTGACATGATCATATGGTTGTAATTTAGACCCTAGCCTGGTTAAGTGATAGTACAATCTTCTGCCTATCAAGATGCTTACATGTCTGAGAAAGATATAGACATTTAAAAGAAATATGCATATATTCGCTTAGCTGAGAAGATTCATACAAGTTAAATATAAGGCTACAGCCAGTGCCTAGTTTAGCTTAGTATAAAGACTGGAAACAGCAGTAGGGTCACAAAATAATCTTTCCAAGATATAGTCCCTTGTAAAACCACAACTTGCTAAGCTAACCAAGCGCTGGTGGTAGTGTCATATTTACTGTACAGACATTAAATGCCAATCTTCTCTAAAAGTGAATAAAGGCATTATTCCTTTAGGGGATTATCAGGTATATTGGTTAGAGAGTTTGAGCAGAGTCCTTTTGGAAACAACTCCATCTTTCGAGGAAGCCAAACTTATTTGGGCAGGTAGAGATGATGTTTACTAAAGTAATGATTTATCTGTGTATTGTCAAAACTGATGCCCAAACACAAAGCGACTGTCCCTTCACCTTTTCTGCCAAATTGGATGAACATACTCGCTAACTGAAGATGACAGTCTGTATTTGAAACTGGTCGTCTCACTTCACATCCACATGAATAAGAGCACTGAGCCAAGAAATTAAAAAGTCTGTTGCTGCCAGTTTCTTTATGGCCTTTGCAGTTTGGCTGCACGGTTTCTTTTTGATTGAGATCTCAAATGATAAGTGAGGAGAGACACATACTGTATGTCATATATGAGGGACAGTTTCTATTATGTACTTACTGTATAACCATATTTATTAGAACATGCAGCTGAATATACTTAAACAATTCAGCCAAGAAGCACAAGAAGCCCTAAAAGTGCTCAGAAAAATGAAAGTTTTTATGATAACTGGGCAAGCTCCTTCTGCTGAGGAAGGTTATGTGAAGGCTCCAGAATAGCTAAAAGGACCTTGTGGTTTTGTCAGCTGTTGTTTCCAAGGTCAAGCATGAACCGTCAGTCTTAACAGCTGAGTATTGCACACAATTACAGCTTTTGCCCGTGTTTAGCTAAGAGATGATTGATTTAGTGCTATTGATCCAAAATGGATTTGCTTCTGGTAATTTCACGCCTCAGGATTATCTATTAGACAAACCAGTTACATTGTGCAAAAGCAGTTAACTATTAGGCAAAGAACTGCAAGGGCTGACACAAATGAAACACATTTTCCTAAAGCATGTTTGCAGCGGTAAGATAAAAAGACCAAACTGGATTGGAAATGAGAGTGAGAAGTGTTTGTCTTGAGTCTGTCTGCCTGTCTTTATGTAACTGTCACTGGTGTGCATGGGAGATGTTGTGAGCACAGAGCATTGCATGTTGTGACTCAGTCTCTTAGCAGCCACCTCATCTTCACAACCATGCGGGTCCCCAGAGGCCGGTGCACGGCCGACCAATCAGAGGGAGTTACCACAATGACCAAAGGACCGGTGCTGTGCTGTCGCCAGCCAAGAAACGGTTTATGGATGTGTGTATTGATGTGTGTCTGCACTGTATGTGAATTTAATAGTCTCTGAGTATGAAGTAAGATAGTAGCTACCTCAGTAGGCTGTGTGTATGTATGAATGAATGAATGAATGAATGTGTATTTCTGTGCATGTGTCCTTTTCTATCCCACTGTCTCCTAATGCAGTTTAATCTCCCTTAAACCCAGATGATTTATTTCCCCCACTCCACCACGCACTCGTGCACATGCACACACACGTTTAAAGATCCTGAGGTACTTCCTCAACATGTAAGTTTCTATTTGTGTCAAAGAGTTGCATTTGGTAATAATATTTGAAAACATGATCATATCATTAAAGTATCCTTGTTATCCATGTACTGTATGTGCACTGCCTATTTGCATAAGCGTTGGGGAAAGAAAAGGCAGATGCATTTTAAAAAAGACTCATATAGTATAGTATCATATTTACTATATAGAATTTCCATTTACAGCATGTTAATCGATTTTCATTTTTTATTCATGGCTTCATGTTTATACATGACACTGGCGTCTCTCTTGTGGTAATGTGTTCTTGTTTGTTTACTAGCATGGTACCAAAAATACTTCAAAAGTAGCTTTAATAATTTTCTGCTGACTTTTCCCGCATAAGTATAACATTACTGCAAATAGGCCTCCTTATATCTGGAATAATTTTGAATATCAAAGCAGAATGTGTTCTAGTTGAAAACTAATGACTCTACAAAGATAGCCAGTTACCCGGTTCGTGTAACTCAGGTACAGAGATAGAATCGAGTTAAGCAATGGTTGTTTTATTGATGAATAATGTAGTTTTAGAAGAGGCTTAATCTGTGTACAGGTACCCGCTGGCCTCATTCACAAGCACAAGATGAGATCAAATGGAATTGGCCAATTCTGAGACGTGTATTTAATTGTCATCAGAATACTGTAAAAGTAATTTCTCAGCTAGAAATACTCTTCTTTGTTTATGAGTCAGATTTTTGCTTGTTGAAGTATGGCGTGAGACATTGAAAGGAACTTTTGGGAAGCAGGATTAAGCAGCGTAGGGTTTGGAGCTAACTGCTAACATCATGTTTATCATGTTCGTCTTATTTTAGTGTGTTTGCAAGCTAACATTTGCTAATTAGCTGAGACCAACATTAATGTCATTAGTTTTGCAGGGGTTTGGTCATAGTATTTGGCTGCTAGTGTTTTCACTTTTTTAAGTGTGTCTGAAAACAATAGTCAGGATCCCATAAGAGCAATAAAACTGTTTCTTCTTGCTGTAATTATTCCTGGACAAAATCAACAGTCCTCATCCCCTGTATAGTGTATTGCAAAGTGTATCTGTGGCTAATATGATAAGTTACAGTCTTTTTTTGGATGATATTCCCTCGTTGTGTCACTGTCCCAGCAATGCAGCTTAACTTAATAGTGTTTGGGTTTGGGGAAATTCTGCACTGAAAAGACCAAGAAGATACCAAGTTGATTTGTCTAAGTCAGACTGTGGAAGATTTTCATTTCTCTGTGTGCCAGTATGAACAAGAGGGTCAATTATCACAAGCGAAAATGAATTCAATGAACCCCAAGTTATTAGAATGCATCCTCTCGGTAACGCTCAGATTTCATGGCAATTCAGCAAATAGCTATTGAGATATTTCATTCTGGACCATAGGTGTAGTTGGACATTACCGTCCTCTGAGGCATGCCATTAGTTTGGCCAAAATGCTTTAACAATGGCAGGACAAACATGTTCTTTGCGAATGTGAATGATAAACTAAAGGTAACATTTGCCACAATGACATGTCATTATCATTCATCAACCCCCAAAAATGGTACTTCATACTTTTAATATACTGAAATTAACATTCATATAGAGCCCATGGACATAACACCATCCCAAAAGGTCACAGTGCTGATTCCCAGAAACAGTGATCAGAGTCCATGTGAGCAGACAGTGACTAAGCTTTGTGTTTTTGTCCCCTGTGCTTCTTTGTTTTCTTTCTTTTATCCGCAGTATCCTGTCAAAAGGTGACTAATACGCAGTTGGGATGTGGGTCATAGACTGCGCTTAATAGAAGATTCTGCCCCCAACTTGCAATATAATAGACCGGGTGCCAAGCTTAGGTTGTACTCTGTACATAATAAACCCATAAATAGGGCTATTGTGGTTTTGATTTATGCCTGCTGACCTCTTTTATCATTTCCTAAATGCTGTAGCGTGAGGGCCTGCACATACTCAAGCCTCGCTATGGTGGCAACCATTTCAGAGAGATAAGCGACTTCGGAGTCTTAATGTAGGTCAGAGGAGAGGGAAAGGAGTGTGAGGGTCAAAGGTGAGGAGCAGGTTTATCTCCTATATGAGTTCCTGGAATTCTTGCCTGCTGAACATATATACATCCGTCTCCAGAAAGCAGACTTTGAGAAGAAGTTTGGTGCTTTATTTAGCAACCTTGACCTGCTTGAGTGATGGCTAAGGGACATGGGCAAGAGGGTGAGGAATTAGGCTAAGGGAGACGGATAGATTAACCCCTCCATTGTAGGCATGCACACACTCCATTAGTTTTACTAAACACGAGCCATTAAGTTTGGCAATCACAACTCATTAAGCAAACACCTTGGTACAGGCACACTTTCACCTCCACTGCATCAAAATCTAGCCAAGCAGACCCCGTATACAGCACCCTGTGCACATATTTTATTCTGCAGGCCCATGCAATCATACCCTATAGCCCAGGGGATAATTGCTCAGGGCACTAACACCGACAAGACATTACCTACCCAGCTTTCACTTGAGCTATTGTGGCCTTTAAATTGGATGGCGAAATTGCCTTTTGGTGAATCTCGTCTACTATCTAACCAGGCTAAGCCCTAATTCATTCCATTTAGATTATATATGAATAGCATCCAGTGTAGCCCCCCCGTAATCACATGAATAAATATAAGGCGTTCTTATGGGTGTGTGCATTCTGCGTATTATTCTCTCTGTGCTTTTTCTGTGATCTAGTGTGCAGATATTTATAGCGTCACAGATTTGCATATGTATGGAGACTGTTTTTGTCAGGTTTCTTTTTAGCGGCGCAGCACAGAAATTTATTTTGGTGCAGACAATACTGGCAAGGAAATATTGTGTGAGTGTGTGTCTTTGCGGTTGTGTGTAGAAACTGATCTGGAGTGTTAAAGGACCTACAACCTCTAGAGTCATTCACACCTCCGGCCACCCACTCCCCCTAGATCTCCTCACTCTATTCACAGCCATCTTCTTTGAAGTATTAATATGAGAACTCCTGTCACCTAAACATTTGTCAGTTTCTACTGAGGAGTCATTTTGCCTGCTGTTTGACCCAGTTTGAGCTTCTCACCACCTCCTGCATGACTTTGAAAAAGCAGAACAGTGGTTATTAAGAGTTTAGGAGGACGGAAGAGGATGGGGGGGGGTTGAGCTTGTGCCGGATTTGTGAAATGACGAGGATAAAGAGGAGGATTTTTGAACCCAAATAACATGCTTTAGGACAGTAGTCTTGGAAGTCCACATAGCTCATTTTAACCACTAATGGCAGTACTGTACATTTATGTTTGAATTTTTGAAAGTGGCTGCAAGTTCCTGGCCTTTTTCTTATGGGTGCTCCACATTTTAAGACGGTTGGATCTCAGGACATAAGTCTTTTCACAATGGCACAGAACGCAAGTTGTGTTCTGGCAATGTTTTCATTGCTTGTGGAGGACTGATGTCCATCCATTGCACAGTTGATAGTGAGCACATAGCTGATCTGCAGTGCACAGCTGATACGTATGTGGATTGTTTACATGACAACGGAAGTGCTTATTAACAGATTTAGTGTAGGCAGAATGCATCCAGTATAACTTGATGTGATACAGTAGTCTGGCACTCGCATGCAGTTAGGACACTGTTAAAAATGGTCTCATGGGTTTGTTGTTTCATTTTGTCATTTTTCTTTGCAACTATACTCTACACACACATGGCTGCCGTGTGACAACTCAGTCATTAAACTCAGGACTGCCAGTGTGCACCATGAAGCAAGAATTGTGTTGCCCGCTACGGCTACAGCAGATGACAGTTCTCTCATTTACTCAGGTGTCAACAGATACTCTTCCCAGACCAGTTTGGACAAGTGAACAACTCACTGGACCGTCATTGATCTCATCAAAGAACCGAACACAAATTAAAACGCAATTTCACGTCGCATCAATATTAATTTTACATGGATTTTTTCATTTTAGAAGCACCTGTACAGACACATTTCTGCTAGCTTCTCCCCTTTGAATATACCACCACACTGGCCTGTCGTCCAACCTACGTCTGCCTGCTTGTTGCTATATTTGTGTGCATACGTGACTGCTGCAGGGTCTCTGTTGAGGGCCCAGACCAACTCATTCAGATGGGATGCTAATAAAAGCCTTTTAAAGCGCCTCTATCTCTCTCTTCCTCTTCCTTCCTCTCTTTTCCGCCCGTTAGTACACACAGTACAAAAGGGAGCACACGAAATCACACCACAAAAAAACCTGTATACCGACAAACTCCAAAATCCATGGAAATTGATCTATTCTGGCGACACAGAATGTAAAGTGGGGAGAAAGATGGAAGCAGTCATCAGCAGAACAAACCAAGTACTATAATTGATAGTTTGACAGTTTGGTTGTTTACCATACGGTCAGATGTATTTATCAACATCCTCGTAGTGAAGAATGGAATAAGTCTGTATGTGTATCTGGCTGAAACCATGTGAATAAAGAGTCTGGGCTTTTGGCTGCACCCAAAAGGTGAATACGTTACATAACTCAGACATATGATTCCTTTTTTTTTTTTACAACAGCAGAGGAGTCACACACACAAGCTCGAAATATCCATTGGTTGGGGTATGAAGGTATGTGGGTGTGTGTGGACTGACATTTGTAGCCCAGGGTTTCCCCTCGGGTCACTCTTCCAACTAACCTTTCATGTACTGTAACCCCCTTTCACCTTGCTCCCCCTTCCTTTTGCTTCCTAATTTAGATTTTAACATCACAAGGGGAGACTAGGGAGTTTCACCTCCTCCACAGCAGGTTTTCCCCCCACTAATGTAGATCCAATCACTAATCTAGCTAAAAGCCCCTCTAAGACAATCCGATACCTCTCTAGATACATGAGCTACAATACAATCTAGGGATGAGGCATTTTAATGTGGAATAATTTGGTGCGATTTGATGCGATGTAATCTTCTTAACATTTGTTAAATGTTAAACATTTATTTTTATCTTCAAATACATATACTTTATAACATACCATTGAATTCCTAGTATTTGTGTTCTTTATGGCATGGAAAAGAAAAATAGACAAATGTCTACATAGGTTTCACCATGCCCTGTCACCAGGTGAGTGTTACGTTTTGTCGTGCTACCACTGTATATAATATACACTGTATTTAATTGCTGTCCGACAGATCTTAAATATGGCGTACAAAAAGTTTTTTATTCCTCCTTATAGAATCCAAATGTCCAAACTTTAGATTTGATGGTGACCAGTTACTCGTTTTGCCGTTGTCAGACATGTTTGTTTATGTACGACCTTGCAAGCCACGCTGCACTAACGTTACTTACGTTGCTCTTGCCGCGAGACCCTCGCGTTGACCTTTTATCCTTCACGGTAGTGGAGACGCTGTTAGCAGCGAAGCTTCAGTCAGCCGGTTCATAACTTTTGAATCGGACCATCGACCGGTTCATGGTCCATTTAGATTGATGCATGGGTCCGTGTACTGATGTAGTTGCATCTATAACGTTAAAACCGATTTCCAACTTGAATCGGTAAATTTTCAAACCCCTAGTGTTTGGATATAAACCAAGTATTGGAAAAAGTGAGATTTTCACCTGATGAAGGTGGCAGAAGCTGCTAGCAATGGCTAATGTCAGAGTTAATCCCACCAACCCGTCCATTTGTCAATCTATACACCGAGTAAACTGATCATCTCTTTTACTTTGATTGTTCAAGAATCTTATGGCTCCTGGAATAAAACCAAACGTCCCACTATTTTTTTTTTTTTAAGCAGGCAACCAATGATAGTCAACCACAGGGACACATTTTCCTTTTTTAGAAAGACACATGAAAGTAACCCTTTTTGTTACAGCTGCCAGTGGAACAGAGGCTAGCTTTGAAGTGACATCAGGACTTCAGCTCTCTATTGCTAAATTGATATGACAAAGTGATTGTAGGCTTCATCCTCCCCTAAGGCAAATTTCATACATTTCAAAGCCCAACAAAAAGGGAAGGACCTGTTGTATCCAGTGAGTGAAGGAGGGAATGGCCTCTATTTTGGATTGTACATAACTGGAAATGTCCAGCTGAAAACCCCTGCTAGCTTAATGACATAATGACTTTAGCTCAATTGCAAAGGGCATGTTTATATTTCCGAGTGAGTGATAGCGGAGGGCAGAGATGGAAAGAGAGAAGTCATGCTCTCTCTCTCACTCTCTCTCTCTCTCTCTCTCTCTCTGACACACAGAGGGGATTTTCCTTGTCGTTGCTGCAGCTGCCTTTCTGACTGAGTGGCCCTCTCTTCTCTGCCGGTCCAATTCCTGCACCGGTCCACGTCCCTAAGGTCACATGATTCTCTTAAGATCCAACCTCTGACCTCCAACAACCTGTCATCTCGGGTTTCCATGGAGATACATGTCATCGGGGCCGATGTGGCGTCTTGGCGGGGTATTTTTAACTGCCCGGCCACAGCCAGTGCCAGTGCCAGCTTAGTACACTGGAATGGGGGCTAAAGCCAAGCTGATGGGGGAATTTCTGGGGACAGTTAGGGGCTTCCAGAGTGGGGCTTCCCAGCTGTAGTGATATCATGCCAAGGGTGTCCGAGCAGGAATGTGAATCATCCATCCACATGATCTGTTAATGCAATATTATGTCAGCCAGTTAGAGACACGCTGCAACCTGGAAAGTCCTTCAACAAGTAGTCCTAACAACTGGAGATGGGGATTTTAGCTCGTGTTTCCATTTCCTTTCATGAAGCAGGTGTTAATATATGGCCTACAGTGTCAAAGGTCCTGTCAGTCGGAGGA
Organism: Dicentrarchus labrax; assembly: GCF_905237075.1. NCBI lineage: Eukaryota > Metazoa > Chordata > Actinopteri > Moronidae > Dicentrarchus > Dicentrarchus labrax. The sequence continues at coordinate 14,033,676 of NW_026136724.1, read as the reverse complement.
CTACAGGGGTGGGAAATGAATTTGTGTTCCAGAATCTTTGTGAGAGCCTGTTTGTAGAAGTTTATGTGTTGCTTTCATTTAAAGCTTTTAGTTCCTCGTAAGGGAAATAGTTTCCATGTGCTGCGGCTTTCCAGAATACACACTTTTTGGCAACCCACGTAAAGACATTAGGCCAAATAATATTCTGCAGCATGTTAGTGAAGGCGCTGGGATATTTGTGATAAGCTCGGCCGTTGGTCCAGTGGAAACTTGCCGCTTCTTGTTTATCGGTTCCTATCTCTTGTGGTCAAGGCAGAAAGAGGGAGTGAAACACTTCTATGCTGTCAGTGGTGTGTTTGTTACTTAAGCAGCTGTTGTGTACATGAACATTTGTGAACACCTGCATTCAAGGCGCTTATTCTACGTCATGTTTGCATTATGTTACTACTAAATGTTCAAGTGGTGTTTGCAAATATTTGTAACAATTAGTTTTATCCTTATATGGTGTCTGACAAAAGGGGTTTCCATGCAGCAACTGAGAAACACAGTAAAGCATTTGATGGTACCACAGTCGATGTTTCTGTGGTTCACAACTGCCAGATAAAATGGCAATTAAACTATTTTTTATATATATTATATTTTAGTACTTTAGTACTTATTTGGTCAATAGGAGAGTGCTGTAGTAATTTATATACAGCTTGAAAAGTCAAATGCCAAATCAAAAAGGACAAACTCAAAAGATAAGAAACTGCAAGTACAAAACATTTTCTTTTTCCAATAGATATTTTAATTCAAAGCTTTTGGATTTTATGTTTTTGTTTGACTATTTACATTTAAGATTTGTCATTTCTACGCCCAAAGTCCTTTTTCAGTTCCCCTTTTGTTTTTGCCTGATTATCCCGAGTACTGAAATTATAATAGTTTATTTGCTATTTTCTATTCTTTCTATTCTCTTTATTTATTTTTGTATTACATTTTGAATAATTTTGAATTTTTGTGCATAGTTTTTGGTGCTGAAACAATTAACTAATATGAGATCAGTTGATAATAATATCTCGACAATGATTAATCATTTATGGGGATTTGCTGCTTTCCTAAGCTGTTTTATAATATAGCAACCTTGGCTCTAAGGACTTGTGGTTGGCATTTTTGTTTTTCCGTTTTTTTAAAGATTGTTTTGCCTTTATCAGATCACAGTGAAAATGCAGACAGGTAACGTGGGCAGAGAGATAGAGGGGGATGACATTTGACAAAACACAGGTGAACTGAACGCAAAACTTTTCCCCGCATCCTGTGTGTAGACATCCTGCTTCTTCTCTGCTGATATACTGCTTTCACTACCTGTACTGTTCTTAAAATATCACAGCTGGCTTTAAGAAGCCTTGTGGAGCCATTTGTGAAATTGCCGCCCTATAAATGGAGTCAAGAGATGCCTGTGTTATATCACATCAGTGAACTTCAAACTGCAGTCCAGGGGGTCACTATGACACCTCAGTCATATAAGCAGCCTAACAAAGGATGGTTTTCCAGAGGAGGTGGAAACTTCCCTCTTTCTAACTTCGGCCTGTGTGCCAAAGTGTCATGGAGTCAAATCTGGGAGCTGACAGTCCGACGCACACTCTCACACCTACATATACACTTACACACTTTATACACCTATTTTCATTCTTGGCTCTCTCTGTCTCTTTCTTTTTATCTCTTGTTCTCTGACTCTGACTCTAACACATGTCAGCACAGATCCACAGGTCATGACCTCTCACTTACAACAACTCAGAACAAAAAGATGGAGCGTGAGCCAGGAGGCCAATGGCAGTTTTATTCTGCTGATGCCGAGTTTTTTTTTTTTTTCGAACAGTCCTTCTGCACCCAAGGGATGTCAGTATACTTTTGTTTGTTAAAGCATCAGCTGTTTATACAAGGAGCTTGAAACAAAGATCCCCAAGCTGTGAATTACCATTTTTCCATCCTAAGGTGGGTTTTCAGTGTCTCTCTTGTGCAAGGCCAGACTGAAGTGCTCAGATTTGTGTGTAATCTCCCCCCCGTTACTCACCTAATGGTCTGGCCCATGCCCACTGATGATGACTATAGTGATGTCAGAGCAAATGAGCTCAAAGCGGCTTTGGCGGGGTGCAGAGTGGAGGGGGTGGGGGGCTAGAGGTTAAAGAGGTGACATAGAAAACAATCGACAATAAGATGAAAGATACTCATGTCTGAGGACACACATTAACACTTGAGTGAAAGGGCAGATAAGCATGTGCACTCTTTCACATTTCCATCACCCTCCGTACTCCATTAAACAATAGACTGCACTGAGGGATTAAGACCCACACAGTGGGATGCCAGCGGGATATCGTCTCACGGCCAGTCCTCATCAGATCAGCACGGCGGTGCTCCTGAGAAGTCAACAGGAGGTCACGTGATTATGTGTGGTACAGACCGGTCAGGGACTAGCCATGATGTAATGGTCACACGCATGCCATGGCACAGCCTTATGCAGCACAACATCACCATAGACCCGCAGGAAGACATTCGTCCTTGTGCACCACGGCAGCTGCCTTCGCATTGGCTGAATAAACATTCAAGCAGGGATTTCAGAGATTTGGGTAAACAACTGAGGTGCTCGACTATTGGATGGAGTGGCGTTTTACTCCCATCATATTAACTATTTTCCTATTGGTCAAAAATTCATGTTTGGAGGGATTTAAAGAAGCTTTAGCTACTGGATGAAACGATTTGAGTGCTCTACTCCCCTGCAGTATTAGCAGAAGTCTTCTTCAGGGACATGTTGAATATTGACATTAAATTAAGTCTTTACTTTCATGGAAAGAGCTGAAACCATTTCCTGGTACAGATGTCAAAATAAGTGGTTCGGCTGACAGGGCAGCACTTTGCAGCTCTACATGCCCAATCACCAACACAAAGAAGTTCTCAGAAAGGCAGAAAATTATCTCTGTACAAGTTCAACAATGGGGATCAGAGAATTCAAAAGAGCCATCAGTGTCTGGTTATTACTGGTGTTTGTGTAAGCAGGCATGTAAGCATCCACAGAAATTGTTCACTGTACTAGAATGAGAAGTATTGTTCTCATGTATATTCATACCCCCCTGTGATTTCCAGCTTTGGAGCAGCATCAATAGGCAAATGCCCTCTTTGCTATTGGTTGGAGTGGAGTTGGAGTTGTGTTCATTAGGGTAAACAAGCTGTGCTCCAGAGATAGCACTGAGGCCATTCACCCAACCCTGGCACTGAGCTGATAGTAATACCAGGCTGCTTGCACACACTGACACACGAGCATCATTCAACTCCTCTGTTTCCTGTGTACTTCAATGCATCGCTGCACCACCAGCACGGTAACACGACTCAAAACAGAAACAATACAAACGCTGGACAACCTCCTAGGACAGGATCGCCACAGCTCTATGGTCGCCCCTGGCTGTCATTCTTCTTCACACTCTGGGTTTTTACTGATGTATCCAACATTATGCCCTGTCTGTGCTTGTGGCCCGCCCCAAGTAATGACCTCATCTGACAGCACAGCTGCCAGTAGGCAGCAGACTGCTTATGAAACCAGGCCATTCTATCCCTAAAATTCAGGGATTGTGCAATTGGAGTGGGAGCACAGTGTGCCTGTGTGTGAGTGTAAGTTTGTATGTGGTAGAAATGGTGTGATTATGCAACAGGGTTGATATTATAGCTGCAAATAAAATTCGGAGGAATTTTCAGCCATGTCGTGCCATTGAAGGACAATTCATCGTGCACGCAGATGCACGCAGATGCATGCACATACACCCACACACACACACACACACACACACACACACTTGAAAGTCTCAGACCACTTGTAAATAATAGATACAGAAGCAATGTGTCAAAGTCCTTGGAGTGGCCTGGAAACAGAGAGCAGATTAAATGTGCAGCAACCCTGACCTCAGCCAGACCGTGTTACACACCCACACACGCTCACATGCGCACGGTCTGCAGTGATGACAACACTCTCCCACTGACCAATGAGATATGCGGCAGATGCAAGAGCTCAGAGGAGCAGCTTCATAGCTGAAAATAGTGATTGTGTGCCTGTTTTAAGCCCACTGCGATCAAGTTACTTTCATTGTTTGATAAGACTGCAGAATTAGTACAGGTGGTGCCAAGGGACTAAACATGGTAGGGATAATTAAAAGTAATTAGGTGTGGGGAGCTTATCTGTATTACAGCTACCAGCTAAGAACAAACGTTTGAATTCTGATTTCATTTTACCAGTGTTTTACTGAGATTCAGCAGCAAATCATATTTATCCTGTGCACTGCACCTTTACAAAATAAAATCTGATGGGAAATTATTGATTTAGTATTGACCTAAGAAAAGTAATTAGAGATGCCTCCGTAACTTAGGGGTTAAGATGCTGACCATAATCTCCAATGTCCCTGGTTTGCGTCTGGCCAGGGACCTTTGTTGCATCTCTATCTCCCTAATTTCCTTTCTCCATCCAGCGATAACACCAAACATTACGGAAGCCCTACCTTATGCGTTGTGGACCATTCTGATTGCATATCTTAAAGTTCAAATTTTCAATATGCTTGCATTGGTATTTTTACCTCAGGGGTCTCATGCAATGAGGAATTCAAGTATGATTTTACTGTCACAGTAAACAACCTTTTTCTTACCCCGAGTCTTAATTCTGTTAAATATGTAACATGTAACTTCCCTTTGCTGCAACTAGTGAAGAAAGTACTGTATGTTTGTTCTTTACATCTTTTACTATTATCTTTGATGAGCATCATTCATACCATTTCCGGGTACACCTGCAGATGTAGCCATTCTGACTCTTGCCAGCCTGTTGCACCAGGAGGAGCTCGTGCTCACGTTTCTGCTGCTTCTCAGCTTTTCAGCCCAGAACAAACATGACCTACTTGTTGATAATTGGACTCTTGAACATCCTCTGCTTTCCATTCCCTTCAAACTTCTCCTCCTCCATTAAGGAGGCCATGAATAATGAAGCAAGCTTTGCGTCATCATTTGTACGGGTAACAATGTTGGCATGTCAAGCCAAGGCATCTGATCCTCTCTTCCAGTGACATGATGGAATATTTTGGCCGGTGTTAGCTTTCACCAGGTAAGGCTGCAATATTGATGAGGAGGGTGAGGCGATTTTTCCACTGCCTCAACTCCCAGTAGCTCCTCCTCTCGTTGGCCTGTCCCGATCATTTGATACAACGCTGTGCCGGGGCAGCGGCTGGGCCGACGGGTAGATCGTCGGGCAAGCCCGGCGAAGTGGAGTGGAGAAGGCGAGGGAGGAGCAGAGCGCGGCGTGCTGCACATTTTCCATCTGTCATGAAAGTGGAGCAGCTCATTATCGCAGAGTGCTCTCTACTGAGCTGACCTGAAAAGACAAGGAGAGTGTATGTGTGTAGGTGTAGCTTTGATAGAATACATATAGTATTAATGTGTTCTAGTCGTACCTTTCTAACCATTTACAAGTCAGTGTGTAGCTATGTAAAACAAACGCTACTGTACTTCTACCTCTATGTCTGTTGGTCAGTAGATCTGATCATACATACATACATCTCTATTTTTAGCATAAAGAGCCATCATTGTCACATTTTAATCCCAGTGCATTCCTGCATCCAGCACGAATTGAGCCATCAAACTGACACGTTTTTACAATTGAGAATTCATTGTTTTCCTCTGTGTCCCAGCTGTACTCCTTCACTCGGATAAATCATCACCCTCAGAAGCATATAAATAATGTAGTGCAGGCAGCAGAAATGAAGTGGCAGGCAGGTGAGTGGCGGTGATGTGAGGAGCAGCGTGATGATAGTCATAAAAGTAATGTTAAAAAAGAAGATAAAGACATGGATACTGTCTCTCCTCATTTTACAGGTGATCATTATGCCACTTATATTTGGGCCTTATCTTTGTCGTATGGAAGGGTGAATAAGTGTGTTAAAGTAGTGCTTTTTATTTGAGCTTTTTCTATGTTTAGTTCAAATCTGAAACCCAAGGTGTCCTCATCTGTCTTTTGGTCTCAGGAGGAAATGTTTTCTTTTTCTTTGTAGCCTGGTAGCAGATTTGAGATGCGGGACATTGGTCCTTTGTGTGGAAATCCACCTAGTGCACCATGTGACAAACATAAACAATTTCTAAAGGGGTAGGATATAAAAGAGCTTTCTCTGTATGCTTGATCCCCAGGGTTTAATGTTCCAGTTGAGAATTCAGTATGTCAATTTGTGACTGTGCTTGAGGGCACAACAGAAGCAGTGGCTCTAATATAGGAGGGCAGACAGAGTAAAAGAATAGGGAACAGAGAGGATAGAGGCAGAGCAGGGAGAGCAGGGGAGGGACCTTGTGGATTGGTAATAAAGCCTCTGAGCCCAGATGTCTATCTGAATAAAAAGCTATTTCCAGTTGTTGTTGTTTTATTTTTTATTTTCCTTCTACAAACAGCCACACTAAGAGGCAAGTAGAGCTTTGTCAGAAAAGATCGAGAGTCCTAGCATGACCAGGAAAATATCGCTGCTGAGCATTTGGGATTGAATCTAAAAATTTGTCCTTATTGCAGCAGAATCCAAGGTCCAAGGCCACAAACCTCAGTGAACAATTTGTAGCTTACTGTGAATCCTTCAGCAGGCTTTACCACTTATGCCTCAACTGGAATTAACTTCCCTTCCTCGCTCAGCCGTGATGATTGATTTCAAGGTCTGGCTGCAAACCTGTCCAAACTCTAGTTGGCAAAAGAATCTGTTCTCTATAGCCATTTCATAATTTGTACTCCCTCAGTTTGACAGAAAGGATACCATAGAGGGCATAATTGATTACCTGCTGTGTCCTTGTTATGTCTACAGCCTTGGAGCTGCAAGGCGCTAGATGCTGTGTCACACTTCAAGCTATAGTGCATGGCTGCCGTGGTTAATCAGAAAACAGGCCATAACCTGTTTGATGTTTCAAGCTTGATCCTATAATGGAAACCATGGAGGGCAGCGAGTATCAGGGCTGCTTAATGAAATAATTTGTCTCACAGCAGCAGCTTAAACATTAATGTTAAGCTCATCAGCAAACATGCTGATGTGGTGAATATTTAAGCAGGGCAGACCATGACTTTGTGCTGTCTACAAGATCGGTTGTTTCAGCAAATGTCCAAAAATGACATTACGTTTGAGTGTCAAAGCCTTTTAATGGCCATAGTAATTTTTGTCTATCCGATGCACACCAAGAAGTAGCATGACTCTGATAAGAGTGACAAAGTCCGCAGAGGGAAGGGTCGGGGTGGATGGATGGGTCAAGAAACCATCAGAAGACTAGCGTTCATTCACTGTTTCCCACTAACGGTCCATGTCAGTTACCCTCAGTCATTCCGTAATCTTAGAAGTTACATAAAACAGTTTTCTTTTGGAGAAACTTTGTCTTGTCAATACAGGGGCGTCAGATCAGAAAACACTATGTTGTTCTGCGGTGCATGAACCAATGATGCGTTTTTTTGTTGTATTTGTAGGACCTGTTGCCACTGTTCAACATTGTTCTGTATTGAATGATTTGGCGAAACTCACAATCTGCATGCTGGTTTTGTCACACCTCACACAAATATCTTTGCTTGCCAACAGGAAGTGAACTATAAGCCACCAAGAGGCCCATCCCCTTTCAGATCCTCAAACCCCAAAAGACAGGAGCTATGAAACAGCCATAGAGTTTCCTGGCCTCTCTGGCTATTTCCTAATCAATACTGCCTCCTTTTTTATTGTTTTACATTGGGAAAGTAATTAATTCTTGGACTCTGGCCAAGAGAGATATAGGTCTCCACTATCTTTTTCATTCATCATATATCCTACTTATTCAATTGTTTCCTTCCTTCCCTTGCAATAAACAGGCATTAACTTTCCAAATTGCACCATCAACCCTTCATCAAGGGACAGGGAAATTGTCAACTAAGCATGTCACTGTTCCAACCTTGTTGGCTCATCTTGTGCTTATAAAGCCTGAAAGACCAAAGGTGGCAGCACAGTGACTGTGGCTGAGGGCAAAGTATGTTCTGTTTTAGATAGGGCACCGGGTTCATTTTTTGTGGTCATTGCATTTTTTTCTCTGCTTTCTCTGTGGGATAAATGACAGTATTTTCCAGCAGTCATCATTACATATCTTTTTTTAAATGCAATTGCATTACTGTTTGCAGGAAAATATTTTCTTAATGGTGAAACAGAAGGACTCTGACTAACTGCGTCTGCTCACTAAATTGACTGCAGACACTTGACCTTGTCGACGCCCTCTCAAACCCCTGGTTATGGGTGAGACATTTATCTGGAGTTGGTTCATTGAAGAGACTCGCTATAAGGGCCCTTTGAACTTTGATGAACATCATGGGGGATGGGATGTGAGTTTAGCCTAAGCCTAAGAGCTAAATAACCTTGTTGTGCTAATACACTATGTCGATAAGCCTTTAAAAGCTCAAGTTCTAATCTTCATAACTTATGAAGCATTAAAAATCTACAATAAGCAAAAGATTTCTCTACTGCAGCAAGTTAGTGTTGGTTAAGTTTTAATCTGCGAGTGAGTGTGTTTGAGTCTGCAAAACGTTAACCCCAATCAGTATGGAAATAATTCTATGGTGAATTGACTAGACAGCTACAGTATGTCCTCGTCTGACCTAGTTAACCATGTGCATAATATCCCTCTGCTCCAATTGCTGTTGACTCATAGCAGGATGACGATGCCTCCTGTATGTGAGGCAAGGGAGAAGCTGAGTCTTAATATGTGACTGAACACCATGAACTCATTTAACTTTCCAAACCTCATTTAACTTTGCAGGAGATCCATTTTACATCAGAAGAAGTTTGATCAAAGTGCCCTATTTGACTTGTGTTGCAAGAGACAACATAAGATTTGACACTTATTTTCTAACCTATCATTTTAAACATGTGAAATTAAACATCAGTAGTATGAGGTGTTTATATGAATTATGCAAAATAAATCAGTCTGAGAAGAGACCCAGTTTTGCATAATATACAGCCAAAATATAACAGGCATAATAAATTATGTAATAGGTGTGAGGGTGTTTCTGCTTAGCCAATAAACCCTGGATAAAACACGAAGAGTCTATAGCCATATAGCTAGCATCTCAATGAGGCTGGACAGTGGTGCTTTGAGCTAAATGCTAACGGACAATGAGAATGCTAACATGCTGATGTTTAGCAGGTATTACGCTTCCTGTGTTCACCATCTTAGTGCAGCTTGTTAGCGTGCTAACATTTGCTAATCAAGGTATAGCTGAGACTGATGGGTTATTATTTTTGCAAGTACTGTAGTAGTTTTGTAAGTATTAAACAAAGTCAAATAATTTTGACCTGATGGTGACACCAGATGAAAGGTTAGTCCAGAGGATTTAGTTGCATCTAGCAATGTAGCTGGAGATTGCAGCTCACTCGTTTCACCCTCCCTTTTCCAACCACGAGGGTAAAAAGCACAAATGGCTCTATTTAGAGACACTTTTTGGTTTGTCCATTTGAAGCTACTGTAGAAACATGGCGGCCTTCGACTTGTAGAGTCTGTACATAGAAATGGCTCATTCTAACGTAGCAAAACAGTTCTTATTTTGAGGTGATTATACACAAAAGAAAACATACTTTGGAGTAATATATTCCATTTCTGCCAACTGATTCTTCTAAATGTTACGAAACTGGATCTTTAAGTCATGGTGAGGCAAAAAGAAAAGTCAAGGGAACTCATTTAGATTCAACCTGTGAGAATCATGAATGTCTGTACGAAGTATTGTCCAAATCCATCTAATTGGTGTTGACATATTTTACTGAAGAAGTAAAAACTTTTTACCCGATGGTGGCGCTAGATGAAAAATGTAGGGTCACCAAAGTCATTATGATATCTGCACTAAATTGGCAATACATCAAATGGTTCTCAACAAATTTTAATGAAAGTAGTCAACCTCATGGTGGCACTAGAGGAAAAGTTTGGTGCTTACCAAAGTCATTAGGTTACATCCTCTGGGCAACATGAACGTTTGTACAACATTGTGTCGCAATTAATTCTAATGTTGACATATTTGAATCTGGACCAAGTGGTGGACTAACTGACTGACACACTAGTAGTGAGGCTAAAAAGTTTTATAAAGCTGCTCTGTGGTAGGATGATTCAGGAAGCCTGGAATAATTGGTATGTTCTGTTTTGTCCCTGGGGACAGGGATTAGCATGCATGCGTCTTGGTTGGTGGGGTAGTAAGTAGGGTGTGGGTCAATGTAGGTACATGGGAAAGTTAAAATGCTGTTTTATTGTAAAAGGTAGGACAGATTCAACTTTGCTGTCTTACCCTTCTCATTATCTTGACTGCACATGAACTCCTTTTCTCACTGGTTACCTCTCTGGCTGAAAATGAGCTCTTGAACTCCCACTCCCCTTGAGTCTCCCAACTCTCTCAGTCTCTCTCACACACACACACACACACACACACACACACACAGAAAAAACACACACTTGGTCCCTGGTAGAATCTCCACTTCCTTCCCTAATTGCCCGGGGGGCTTACTGGACCTTGGCATTCCACTCACTCAGCACTCAGACTTTAGCTGCTCGCCTGTGTCAGGGCATGACAGGCTCGCCACCCCGTATGTCCCGACAGCGATACTGCTTCGTGGCAACACGTTAACACTTGTGCCGCCCCTACAAGCACAGCATGATGAGCCATGGCACCGAGACAGGTAATGATGTAAGCTTCCCTGCACTCACTCCGGCCATAGCTCGTTGTTGTGATATCATTTTCCTTCTCAGTATTTATGGATATGTGGTGAGTATGTGTAAGGCAATGTTAGCAACTAGATCCAAGGGATGATGTGAGCAGGAGGAGAAAACAGGACCTCCTATTTGCAAGAATATCTTTACATTTTAAGTCAAATGTATGTAGAGCCAGCAATTCAACTATACAGTTCACTGAGTTTGTTGTACTTGTGCAAATTGCCTGGCTGTTCTCAAGTATTTTAGTTCTACTAAGTGCTTTTTATTCCTTGTTATACTGAAGTTATGAAGTACAAACCTATTCACGGCCTTTGCACTTGTCCCTGCTTAACACATACAAATGTGTGCCCCTGACAGCATAATGTTGGAGTTAAATTCACCATACCTGCTTAAGCAAGAATGTATCCACCTCTATTGTATGTACAATCTGTCTGTGACTATGCAACATGAACAAACAGTAACTGTGCATGTAGCTGAATGACACTGCACACAGGAAGTCAAAGCATTAAACCATCAATTTTCACTTCAGTTTTAAAAACAAAATGCCAAATGCAACTCACTTCTCAACTTCACGAAGCTTGCCAAATAAGTGATCTTTACAATTCAAATGACAGTGACAGTTGATGCTTTGACTTTAGGTTTGCAATATTTTCTAGTCATAAATGTCCACACAGTTCCAACATACCAGCTGTTTCAATGGAGCAGCTCAGCAGCCAGCTGTGGACAGCGGTTGTACTTGGCAGCACCCAGGTGTGAATGCGTGGAGTTGTGTGAAAAGCAGTTGAAAACAGAGCATGCATGTTTGTGCAGCAGTCTCTCCCTGAATCAGTCTTTCACTGGCACCACCATGCTGTTTGTTTGAGTGGCTGCCTCTGTTGATTCATGGTACTTAACCTGGACCTCTGTATACATGCTGCTGTTTAAGTGCCATGTATGCCAAACATAAGGCCTCTCTTCAGATAAGAATTTGAGTATACTGGATGTCGCTTACAAGCGAGGTCAGATGGGAACAGGAGCTTAGTGTTTACAACAGGTAGGTAGGTGTCCTACATCCAACAGCAGAAACATTTTGATCACAGGTCATGTGATTTCTTATTCCCAAAACATTAAACATGTGCTCCAGATTTATTTAAGGACACAAAGACACATACACACACTTGTAGGATGTCCGGTATCTCTCAGGTCATGGAGTTTAAAAGGATGTTGTGATAGCTTTGTCTTCCTTTGGCCTGGAGACAGTGATTGACTGTTGGGATTTATCTGACCTATCTATCTTGTATCTGATCTATGTGTTTTTCCCCAACGCATCAGTTTTAAGTTCCCCAAATGTTAAAACACTTCCCTCCACTAGGACTTTACTAAACATTAAAGCAAAGCTTCATAACCTTTTAGAGATAAAAGACATAACACATTCTTCTCCTTACAACTGAAAAGTTGAAATCATAAGCAATGAAGCATACACTCGGGTGTTATGCTGCTGCTGAGCAGCTTTACTTGAGCTACTTGATTTGGTATGACCAGACCAAACTATGACCAGACTTGGACAGATATTGCTGTCGGTGTGCTGACTTTGATTCTTTTCCACTTGAGCTACTGTTACGCTACATTTTAGCATTTGCCATTATCCTGTAACCACCACAGGAATTGGTGACAGTGGTTGCTGCTCAGCTAAAGTTACATAGTCTCGCTTTAAAGTTTAAAGGGCGTCAGTATACTTACATGCTTTGATCATCATTGCATTCATTCTCAAACAAAAGTGTGGATTCCTTTTTGATCAGCCTTGGTACAACTTACTAAACCACCCGCAGCTCTAGGAATGACAGAGTCGGTCTGTCCACCACTTTGATCCTGACTGAAATTTTTAAACAGCTATTAGACAGATTGCCATGCAATGTTGTACAGACATTTATGGTGCCCAGAAGATGACTTGCAATAACTTTGATGATCCCTTAGCTGTTCAGTGCCACCAGCAAAACAAAAGTTTGATTTGTCCAATACATTAGTTAATATTATTTATACATGATGGTCTAAAATTGAAAGAATCCCCATGCATAAAAAATCCCCACGCATAAACGAGCATGTCAGCGTCGCTGTACTGTTGTACTAAAGAGATGACATCATGGTTTGATAATCATGATTCTCATGATGCCTCGAAAACCATTTGAAGCTAGTAGAGCTGTGGTGGCACTGTAATCTCTCTATGTCTGTGTCTGTGTCTGTTTGTGTGTGTGTTTGTGTGTGTGTGTGTGTGTGTGTGTGTGTGTGTGTGTGTGTGTGTGTGTGTGTGTGTGAGTGTGTGTGAAAGAGAGAAAAAGAGAGGTCTAATCCTGGTGTGTCTGATGGTGTAGGATTTATTTGTGTTTGTGTGTGTGTTTCTCTGCACTGTAGCAATCCATACCATGATTGAGTGCCCCCCTACCCCCATACAGACACACACACACGCACACGCACACACACACACACACACACACACACACACACACACACACACACACACAGGGATCAGACCAGCCAAATGCCTCTATCAAACCCCCTGCAGTCCACTATCATCCCTTCCCCTGGCATGGTGCTCAGCTTAGCCAACAAGTCTACTTGTGTGTGTTTGTGGGTGTGCTTCTGTCGGTTTCTCTCATTTTTTTTGTGCCTATCTGTGTTCCTCACATGTTCCTCCCCACCATCTTTTCCCTCATTCATCACCTTTCGTTCCATTCCTCCACTTTTCTCAGCTCCCTGCATCTTCTCTCACTTTTCCTTCTTCTCCTCTTCCCCAGTATGTGTTCGTTAACAACAGGGTACATGGAGAAGACAATGACCTTGCCAGCAAACTGAAGGCTTGTCAAGAGTAGGAGAGACATGGTGATAGCTGGGTTAAATTGATACAATCCTGCGGAAAATTGGCCTAATCTTGTAGAAAATAAATGTGTCCAGCAGGATGCTCTTTCTCAGACGTGTGGACATCACTGGGAGAGAGAAAGAGAGAAAAAGCGTGAAAGGAAAAAGGCGTATGTAATCGGATGGTGTTAGTGCTGTGAATCAGTGTATAAAATACATGCAGTCTTATCCATTTAAAAAGCAGAACACCTGTTTCTTGATAAATTGGAAGAGAGAAATAAATAGCATTTGTGCTATAATTTAGGATTTATAGAAAACAAACGTCAATTTTAGATGTTGAAATAATAATATACTAACCCACAAGAAGGTCCATTAAGATGTATTAATACGTTAAAACACACAAAGTCACACAAAACAAACTATTTGAGCCTGCAACACCCATCTTCTGCAAGGTTTTTGTGAGTTTTGTGAAGAGAGCAGAAAAATTGACCTTGATCAGAAAGAAAGTGGTGCATAATATTTACGTTCAGTTGCAATCGCGACAAAAAAAACGAACAGTTCGACGAAAGATATTGACATGCAAATGAAACGCCCTCGCTGTGTAAAGGCCCTTTAGATGGAAAAATAAATGCAAACCTCAATGTTGATGGAAAAGTCAAGGTTTGTCACTGTTTTATTTTGGAAAATTCCTGATAGAAAACGTTTTGCAGGCGTAGGATACCTAAATGAAGAAAAGCTTTAGTTTTACACACATACTTTTCTTTCCTTTTTTCCTAAAACAAAGAATTGAGTTGGATTCTAAGTATTTTTTCCTTCCCAGGAAGTGTTTTGGTACAAATAACGCACACAAAGGCTTGACATCTGGCCAGTGGTTTGCTATGTTCTGGCAAACCTTGACGCAAGCTGTGTGGGTTAGAGAGAAAGAGACAAAAAGAGGGACAGTCAGGGAGGAACATCACACACACTCAAAATAAAAAAAAAATCTGAGATGAAATAAAAAGAGATGAGGGGAGATTTGGTAAATATGCAGAGCCTAACTGACAGGAGCAAGGATAAACAAATTTGTATGCATGATAGAGAGACTGAGATAGGGAGGCAGATGGAGAGAGAGGCAAAGACAGAAGCAAATTCAATGACATCACTGGAGTTGGTTTGTGTCAGCATGCATGTGTTGAAAGTATATGTGAGTGTACTAGAGCGTGTGCTGGACAGAAGGGAGGGCTGAGGGGCGAAGCGGTGACGTATTGTAATCTGGAATACTGAGAAGCCCAGCTGTGCAGAATCTGGGCATAGCGAGGGCTTATGTTACGTCACACAGACACAAACCCACACACATGCACAAAAATGCACACATAGCCTGTCGTGAGTCCTGAAGGAACACAACTGTCAAATAGGGACAAAGGTCAGGGGGGTTAATGCATGTGTGTTTGCAGTTTCTAGTGCCTGTTTTGATGTACATCCTCTTTACTAACAAATACCAGTAAATATTGAGGCTTGCCTCCACCCGCCATCTCCTACTGACATTTTTCTCTGAGCCCTCCTCTTCTTCTGTGCTGCCATGCACCCTGGGAAGGAAGCAGTAATGCCAGATGGAGACGTGGTCAGCCTCATGTTGTGGAGCCACAGTGCAGGATGGGCGATTTGGACCCCACTCTCTGGCAGCAATTTGCAGAGGGTGAAAATAACTCTCTCTTGGACTGGAAATACAGTATGTTTCTAATGCACCTCTACCCAAATGACTGATGGCACAATCTCTGCAAAGAGCTGGAAAATACCTATTTCTAGCTCCATGACCATATTTGGCAGTGACCTCAGGAAAAGGAAATAACTCTACCCATGTCGCCCTCCCTTCTTCGCCGGTTATTTTTGACCTTCCCCCTACAGCTCCCTTAACCCCAAGCTCTTCTGTACTTTGATAAACATCAAATTGCTTCTTTTTTTTTTTTTAAACTCTTTAACGAAATGACTTTTATGGTCCGAAGAGTCTAAGGCATCCCAGCTTCTGAGATGAGATGCAGTCATGTAAATAAATGCATCCCCAGTGGTTAACCCATTGGAACCCGGCGAGTTGAGCTTATGAAAATGAATGTTTATTCACAATTTGCGTGAGGGCATGTTTACCCTCGGGGTCGCCGTGAAATAAGGTCATCGAGCATGGTTGCGTAATTATTTGTACACACACACACACACACACACACACACACACACACACACACACACACAGCACGAGGGTCTATTAATAGAACACTTGTATATATCCTCTGTTGCATTATGTGTCAGCCTGATTTATTCATCCCATCCCAATACACCTGGGGGTCATTTATAAGCGCTGACAAAAAGGTGGGAGAAGAGCTCGATCATTTAAAACCAGGCCTTGTGATGGATGTCTCAGAGAATATTGAGGCCACCAACAGTCTCCTGCTCTTTTCTTTTTCATAAAATGATATGTACAGGGCCATTGTGTTATGACAGATAATTTACATGTTTCAGATAAAAGCTGTTTTCGGTGCACAAGTCAAATATCTCCAAAACAGACTGCAATGAACTTTGGTTCAGAGTTTCATGGTCCCCAGAGGATGAACCTTAATGACTTTGGTGATCACCTGACTTTTCTTTCTAGCGCCACCAAGAAACCAATTAAAATTTCCACTTGCCTTAACACTTCTGTTCATAACAAGGCTAATGATCAAGACTGCTATTGTAGAGCTGGACCTAACAACATGAGAGTGATTTGTCCTGAAAAGGTCAATGTACTCATTTGATTTTGGTAAGATGGTAGTTTTAATATTGTAAATTCCTGAGTATTATAAACCATGATGCAGTGTTTTGGCATCTGATAAGCCTTCAGTTTCATGTATCTGTTACTCAAACTCAACCTGCTAGCTTGTACTGAATGGCTTGCCAGAACCTGATGCAGAACACCTCCACTAACACAGCCGATTGCATTGTTTTAAACGCAACCATCCAGCTTCCACACTACTCCAGAATTTTGAATGATTGAATGTGCATTTAAACGTTCCAGTATGCCCCAGCCGCTGGCTGTAATGATCTGCGTGGGTTTAGGCAGAGGATGAGGTCACTTGGGGACCTGATGTCTGTGTGCAACAACTGTAATGGAACTTTTTGGTCTAGAAGCCATTCAAATGTTTATGTCAAGCTTGATTAATTTCTATTGATTGTTTGTGTGTGTTAATTACTGACCACCCGTTAAAACAGTTTCAACCCACTTCAGAGGACCTAAGTGGGCACTGAGTGGTTGGCATGGTGCCGGCCTCATGTCACTGCTCGTCTGGCATTGCATCCTGCTTGTTTTCCGCTGCCACCTCCTCCCAGTGAGTGGGCATGCTGCTGGGAGAGGCCAGATGAGTAGGTTGGTGTTGGAGATACAGGGACGCTATGCCGTCTTCACTTCACACCTGACTGACACACCGTGGTGCCTTCATATTGTAGTACAGAGATCAATTTCACAGGATTACCTTAGGAAAGCTTTTTTCTTACACAGTACATTTTAGCTGACATATTTGTTTTGACATTTATTTCAACTGTACAACTGCAGAATCAGCAAAAATCCTCAGATCACCAAATATTATGAAATCATTAGTTTATGGGTGAAAATGCAGGGTTTCAGTGCCTTTAACATATTCCTGCAACAACTGCAGGAACATGTAAGAAGAATACTACAAGAGAAAAAAGGAGTAAAAGAAACAGAAAAGCATTTACTCTCAGTTAAAGTGATATTATTCAGTGTGGAGAAAGTTTGATTTTTTTTATTGCATGTACAGTTTTCAGCAGAACTTTTAAGGGATAGGAAGAAAGAAAGAAAATATTTAAAAAAACTTTCATTAATTTTATCCCAAACATTTTTTTAAATACTTTCCTTGCCTTTTTGTTTTCCTATCTCACACATAGAATGATTTATATGGAATTATTTAGATTCCTGTTTTGTTTAGTGACTTCAGACTGGAACAACAACATCTGGCTATTGACTAAAATGAATCATTTTGGAACCATGAATGTCAATGCCAAATGTAGTGCCAATTAATCCACTTCACACCAAGCTATTTTACTTAGTTTGTGAAAACATTGACCCGATCATGGCTCTAGAGGAAAAATTCAGAAGAAAAGTCATTTAAATTCTTCTACCAAATTCATGGTGGCGCTAGAGGCAACAGTCAAGGAATCACAAAATGTATTAGGATTTTTCTTCTTGGGACCATTAATGTCTGAACAAAAATTCAATCCAGTATTTAAAACATTTCAGTCTGGACTAAAATGGACCGACTGGCCGATCAACCCCAAAGACCAGCCAACGCTGCCATCCCTAAAGCCACACCACTAGTGCATTAACTAAAAAAACAGGTCAGTTAGGTCAGTCAGTAGCTGGGTCTCCACTATGACGTAATCTACTCTACGTCCTCAGTGAATCCTTTGGTGTATTGTGGCCAAATGAAAAGCCACAATCTGTCCCATGAGGCCATTAAACGACCAAGCACACTGTGTTCCTGGGCCGCTCTTGGAGAGTCAAGAGATTCTGCCTCAAGATTCTTAAATTGTACCTTTTTGGAACTTTGTGTGTCTGTAAGTGAACAGGAAGAGGGAGGGATGAATAGTGTGGAGTATGTGAACCTTTGACTCTGCGAAAGAAGACTGCATTAGTGGTAGGAGATTATAATAGAGGGTGCTCAAACAAGAAGGACCACTTTGCCCCCGAGGAACTAACTGTACTGAAACGTTGTGTGTGTTTGTTTGTATGTGCGCTGCCTTCGATTTGATCGCTTACCATCCGTCAGACGTGGTTGTTGACGTCAGCGGGTTTTGTGCTGCATCTCTCCTCGAGTCTTTAGCGGGCAATAAAGATCTGAAAGTTTGGAGTGTGTTCCAAAATGCAACCTTCACAGTGCGGTGTGACTCCTTCCTGTGCATTATCAGCACTTCCTGTCATTAGCAGGAAGTCTGGGTGTGATTGAAATAGATGGACACTGGAGTGCTATTGACATAGACAGAGACAGTAAGGTCATTATTGCTTTGCCCAGAGGAGAGAGACCTCTCCCAGGTCTCTTAAGTGCTTCTCCTTCTACTTTACCATCATCTGAATCCTCTTGTCACCGCTGGCCGTCTGGAAGACAGGCTCCATCAAAATGAGAGTGGTATTGAGATGTGTCAAAGTCACAGGAGGAGATGCCTGTCATGGTTAGAGAGTTCTGATAGGTCGGTGTCACAGAGAATCACATTCACTGTCCTTGTCAAGCATAAGGGGATCTGAGCAGTTTATCTTTAGTAAACATAATCTGCCAGGATTCCTCCGTCCAAGACCACGAGGAAGGCAGACATTTGGTTTCAGAAAGTTTCCAGGCACAAGTGGAAGCAGCTCCTCTCACTCCTTCATCTAAGCAAGGAGAACTAGCAGCAGTGCTTGCTGCTGCTGGAGGGCTATAACTTGAACACTGCCATACGGACACCGTGTTTGAACCCACAGTAGTCATGCTTGACTGTGTTTGCGCTCGCAGGCTAGCTGTGTGCTCACATACCATAATTAGCGTAATGAGTTATTTATAGCCAGCTGTGGAATTAGCTGTGGAATTGCCAGGCAGCCTCAGGGCTGATTAAGCCACTTGCCAATCAATTATTTATGGCTTCCTGGAGAAGAGTAGCTTGTCCTCTTTTGTATGCAGCACCATGGCAACACAACAGGAAGCAGAAAGCCTGTGGAGAGGAAGTAGACCCTGTGATAAAATCAGCTGTGCCGTCCCTGTCTGCACCATCTCCCTCTCTCACTCGCACTCACACTCACACACAGCGCTCTAATCTAAACCATACTTTTATTAGGAGCCCTCTATGAACTCCCTAGACCCAATAAAAGGTGTTTATGTTCTGTATTTGAGAGAAAATAAATACACTGGAAGGATGAAATTAAATTATTCCCAGTTGGCGAGATGGAGGAACTGACTGAACATAGCATAGAAAATGTGCTTTTTATCCAGTCATTGGGAGATCAGGTAATCTACCTCTGGATGATAATAAACACAGTTAATGAGGTTCTGAGAGTCACAGGAACTTCTATTTCACACTTTCTAATTGTTTTGGGATTGAAAAGTCCCAGGAGGTAGTTTACTCCAAGCATTTGTGGTTGTTAAAAGAGACTTTTCTTGTCTTTTTCTGGAGAGATGTATTGCTTCGTTGCAAAATTGTAATTCCATGTGAAACTATTTCCTGCCATATTATGGTTGCCACATCCTCCCTGTGAGTAAGGGTGAATCATTGGCTTGTCAATCTGGCAGCCAAAAACAGTTGAGTATTTTTTTTTTTTTTCAGGTTAGAGTACAGAACAGCCTGCAAAATCAGTCCTAGTGGAGATATTTTGTCTCATAAATGACAGAGTACCCTGCAAAAGTATTTTAAAAACACTATTTCACGTTCTAGTTCTTATTCTAAGTGATATGCTCACTCTTCTCTCTGTGTTTCTCTTTCTGTATGTTTCTCTGCATGCCTCTCACTTCCTTTCTATCACACAAACACACAGCCCCACAGATAAAATCAGACGCATCAACCAGTCATTAAAACAACAGTAAGTAACAGTCCTCATAAAGTAATCGGATGAAGACCACCCTCTGAAATTCGCCTCAAAGTGCCGCTCTGCCCTCGCTGACATGCAATCAGTCTGTCTCACTCCTACACAGCTAGTTGGCTTCTGGCTGTGTGGGAGGCCCACAGGACATTGCCATGGGCTCCATCTTCACAGATCTGCCACCCAAATTGAATCTAAAATCTAAAAATCCTGCAGTTTTTCCTTATCCACTTTTCTCTACTTATATAAACCTTGTCGCTGCAAAAATTGCTGAGCCTAAAGTTTGCAAACTAAATCTGTGCAAAGTTCCCCACACAGCAAACAGCAAAAAATGACATGTCCAAAATCTGACACTGGAGACTTTTAATAGTATCAACAGAGGAGTGCATTTCTGCACCTACTGTACAAAAGACAATGGAGCAGGTTCAGTATGTAGAGTTGTCAAAACTGAGAGTCTACTGAAAGGATTAGTCTGATTAATTGGCTGGTTATTTGACAGAAGATTAATTTACAATCATTTTGATAATGAATTTCAATTGTGATATTTCCCTCACAACATTATCTGGTTTCCTTTTTTCAAATGTTGCTTAATATATGTGAAAATTCAGTTGTATCTGATTGCTGGTCTAACAAAACAAGCTAATGAAGACGTCGCTTTTGGGCACTTTTGGATAATGTTTTCTCACTATTTTCTCACAGTTGTAGGATAAATAATGAGTTTGGGGGAAATACAGACTTTACGATTATGGAAAGAATTATAAATTGCAGCAATAATGTTATATAAATAGTTCAAAATCCTGGGAAATTCACTTATTTTCTTTATTGCCAGGAGTTAGATGTAAGGATTGGTTACCACTCTCGTGTCTGTACAGTAAATATGAAACTACAGCTTACAGTTTAGCTCAGCAGTCTAGAAACAGCTAGCCTCTATACAAAATACAAAATCTGCCTACCAGCACCTCTAAGCCTCACTAATTAACACATTATATCTTGTTAGTTTAATCCATACAAAAACCAAAGTGTAAAAACAACAGATTGTTGTGCAGGATTATTTCTAGCTAATGGAGAAATGGAAATGCTATCTAATTGGCTGCTGGTATGGCTTTATTGTACGTGCATTATACACTTATTTACTTATAAAACATATATTTAACACAAATTGGGGTGAACAAAGATGACCTAAACACCTCATCCCTCCTGGCATTCACCAGAAGTAAACTTATACTTTCAATGTGAAACACATGGTCATCACAGATCCCCATGTGTATTTTTTGTCACGTACTCCCTGCTTTTCTCACTCTCTTTCTCACATTTTTCCTCACTAAGCAGTATATTCTTTGCCACAGTTGCTCTGGAAGGACATGTGTTTGCCCAGAGACTCATCAATCCCAGCATGCCTGGCCGTTGCCCAGCTCTGGGTATCTTTTTCCTACCTGCTGTCTACTTGTTTGCAGACCAATCATCACTTTCAAATTTACAGCATATAGAGAGAGGATGTACACACAGACAGAGCTGATGTACTACCAATGTGATGACAAGGACACACATTTAAATGCACATTGAGCATATTGTTTGTTTACAATAACTCACAACGCTTTCAGTCTAAGAAATATCTCTTAAGATTAAACGACTAGCTGTAAATGCATACATGTACACAAAAAGAGAAGTGCTTTATTTCCACCTCCAAGAGCAAACCAGTTAATAATGTATTGTATATAATCATTGGTAGCTGTATCAGCTACTGTGGTTTGCATGAAATAGTTACAGTTTGTGCACCAGCATTTATGATGTATATAGACCAAAATGCATATTTTAGCCTTTAGTCTGCATTATTTGTAAGGACACAGTTTGAAGTGGTCCTTTCACTTTTGTATTCAATGTCTACCATTTTTGTAACAAACATTCTTAAATGTGCAATATTATTAATGTAATCATGCATGTATTCATCAAGCATGTCCGCTCTTAAGAACCAACTGTTGCTCAGGCACCTGTCCCATTGCTCCCCTTGAGCCTACATACCTAAATACAGTAGGCCTGCACCTGTTAAGTCTTGTCGATATGTGTCATGCTGCTTTGCCCAGCCTTGTTTGTCTTGAACACAGCCAGCTTTGTATTTATTTTTGTATTTAGGACCTTGCAAGTATTGTCTGCTCCCAGGCTCCTTCATCTGGTGTAAATGCTATTAGGCAAACAGACATGGAGTTGTGGGGAGTTTGATTGTAGTACTGACTGCAGTCGGAGAACATGCCAAATTCAATTTAGTCTGAACTCTTCTCCCAGACATTTTCGCTCTCTTCGTGTACCTTGTTGCCTGTCCACATTTCCCTCCACACACACACACACACACACACACACACACACACACACACACACACGCAAACACTGCTTGGCCCTCACCCCTTACATCATGTTTCCATTGCTCAATGAAAACCGACCTGTATCATGTGCAGCCGTTGTTGTCGCTGAGAGACAAATGAACAAACTCTCCGTCTCATCTCCTGTTATTTCTGCCTCTTCCCTCTTTCTCCTCTTTTCTTGTTTTTGTTGAGGCGTATTTGACAGTTAGTTTGATTAGATGGCATTTTCCTTAAAAGGAATCATGCTTTATGTTTGAAGATTTGGATCATGCATTATTTTCTTGATTGATCGATTGTTTTGTCTGTAAAATGTCCAAAGAAAAGGGAAAAAATTTATAATTTCCCACAGTCCAAGGAGACATTTTCAAATGACTTGTTTTGTCCAACCAACACCCCAAGACCTCAATTCAGTATCATCATCATGTATGACAAAGAAGAGGAATTCTCATATTTCATATTTGAGGAGCTGGAACCAGTAAATGGTTTGCATTTTTGCTTAAAAAATGACTGACATGATTAATCATTTATCAAAATAATTTCCAGGTAATTCTTTTTTGTTTTTCTGTCAACTAATCATTTAAACAAACACCGTACGTACACAGAGGTTCTTGTGTTTTTTTCTCCACCCACAGCCATGTGACAATACTGTCAATAAAGACAAGACAAGCCCCCTCCCTTACGCTCTCATTTTTATTCTGAATCCATTTTTGCATTTTCATAATCTAATTTCTGTGATTCAGCAGCCACAAAACAGTATTAACTTCTATTTAACCTGGTTATCTTACTTGTTTATTAAATGCTTGATATATTTGCAAGCATTTCATTTGTGGCATATTTGCCTTTTTCCCCAACTGAACATAAGCGTGCCTCGCAGGGCTCCACAGGCCATTTCAAGCAATTTAGCGTCAGTTAATTACTGATCAATAACCACCCAAACAGCTTTAAAATGAGCCCTGCAAGCACAAACACAACCCCACCCCCCATACACACAACCACACACACACACACACACACACACACATAAACACACATTCCTCCTGCTTGTTCTATCCAATTAAATCCATCATAAAGATTCCACGGCAAGTGTATAATAGGAACACAATATCTCGGCAGTCATTACCCGAGCCGAGCTGGCCTGGTTCTCATTACCTGGAGACCTCGCAGGAGCTACCAGTCTCACACGCACACACACACACACACACACAAAAATGTACTTATGGCTGGCTTCTCCCTAATTTGAGACCTGGTTAAAAATGTGGAAAATGCTCGGTGTCAGCACAGCGGCTTGTAAAATGTCCTCTGAATTCCTGTATCAGCAGCTGACAGGCATGCTCAGAGGGAGGAAGAGGGCAGTCACACAAATGTATTTCATATTATCTGTGCTGTCTATTCAGTAGCCACAGTGTGATTGCATTTCTCTCTCTCTCTCTCTCTCTCTCTCTCTCTCTCTCTCTCTCTCTTGTGTGTGTGTGTGTGTGTGTGTGTGTGTGTGTGTGTGTGTGTGTGTGTGTGTGTGTGTGTGTTTCTCTCCAGCCCTGGGGCACTGGGAATCTATCAGCTCCTGTTGATACAGATTTCTGTTCAGCCCTACATTACATGGTCAGGCTCACACAGATGCACATACACAAATATGTATTTACCCTCGCTACGTCACAGAGAAAATGCAATGGTTAAACGTGAGCCCGCTGCAGACATGCTCGTACATAGAAAGACACACACCGACACCGCAGGCCGATGCTACCGCTCACATGTACTGTGTGTAAATGTGAAATAGCCAGGACAACACACAGTACACACACACATCTCGTAATGCATTTGAGGTGGAAAGTGAGTGGCTCTGTTCATTGCCTTGGAAACGGCAGGCTGGCCAGTGGAGGTAGCAGCTCTGCAGAGTAATGATGTTATCACTGGACCGGGGTCAGTTCAGGACAGACCCCTACAGACCTACTGTACACACACATAGTCGTGTTGGCCAGCAATCTGCATTCTTTATGGATGGAAAAAAGGTTTAAGTCAGAAGATTGGATTGTCACCAGCTATCAGCCCCTCCCCCCCAGAAAAAGTATTTTTATGCACACAGACATTTAAACACAGAAATGTCTTCATTCAAATCCTCACATGGATGCCCAAAAAATGCATAGTATAGTTGAGGTTTGTGCTTTTCAAATTATAATTTAAGACTTATATACATCTTATAATATAGTGACATGTAACATATAAGCTGCCAAACATTTTCCCTATTGGTTTTCAAAGGCAAACAGAAGACATGCACACCACATTATATATTTCTACTATTAGGAAATAATCTTGTCACATTTTTTATGAATACTGGAAAAATAATGTATTATTTTGTGGGGATTAACTATTTCATATTCTGCGCCTGTTTGTGTGTACATTTTATTGACAGACAAACCAACTTCAATATAAAACTCAATCAGGTGATGAATGGAATTTTAATCTGCAACAATTTTGATAACTGATTAATTGTTAAAGACCAGTAAAACGCAAAAAAATGTCCCTGGTGACAGCTTCTGAAATGTGAATATTTATTGGTAGTAAACTTAATTTTTTTTTTTTTTTTGGGGGGGCCCTATTGCTCAGACAAAATGATTAGTCATTTAATTAAGAAAATAATCAGCAAATGACTCAATAATGAGAATAGCTGTTACACACATCCACACATCTTAGGTCACCTGTCAGCCTAAGAAAGGACCTTTGTAACATTTAAAATGGAATATAATATTCATAGGTATGTTTCCATGAGTGTATAATCATCTGAATATAGGAATCATTGTGTTTTTGTTTATATCCGTTTATATCTACCAACGCTGTGGGTCACCTTCCACGGAGTCCGCCATGTTGAACCAGCAGTCTCTACAGTAGCCCAGAATGGACAAGCCAAACACTGGATTTAGATAGGAGTGCTTAAAAGGCTAAAGCCTGAACCTGGACCTTTTAAGCTTAGGTGGAGGAAACTTCTATTTTTTGTCACCGGTGTTATTACCCATGGTGCACGTCCGCCTCCGCACTGTCTGCTGTTGGTCTCCCATCCCCCAGCTGCACCCCTGTCCTTGCCAAATCTCGCAACTCATTTCACCACAGGGGAGACACACACTGGTGCTTGTTGTGGTTGTGGTCAATTCACATTTGATTCACATAATTCAGAATGTAAACCGAAACTGGTGTTTATTTGCTACTCACAGGAGCATTCATTGTTGATTACACTGCCACAAACTGATCCTAATTCCAGCCTTCATTCCTTCAATCTCACATTCCTACATCCCCTTTTCTCCAAATCGACATTGTTACGGTCACATGGTTGAGTTACTCTATCCACACTTCTACTCAACACTCATATTCTCCGTCTTTCTCTTTCTCTCCCTCCCCCCCTTGTAGTGGCCTTGGCTTCGTTATTGTACAGTGTAAAGGATGGCACATCCCTTTTACACAGCAGATAAGTGAATGGTTATAGTTCTGAAAATTGCTTCTATATGTTGTAATACGCTGAAATATCTCAACAATTATTCTATGGATGGCCATAGAATTTGGAACAGACATTCATACTGCCCTTAGGGAAAACCACGTTCTTTTCATAATGACATCTCCATTTGACATGTTGGGACTACCATAAGTTATAAAAATTAAAGTCCTGATCAGGTTTTTTTGGCCCAGTCCAAGCAGCTTAACATTGAGTATCAGCCAATTTCCAGCAAAAGTTGTGTTTTCCAACATTATAAATCTCTAAAGTGGGCCTACATTTAAATCATTAAAACTTTCCCAGATATCTGACATCTGAAAAGTTTGGCTATAGGAAAATATAGCTGGCGTCACAACTTTCCTTTAATGGCTTTCAATAATATTTGTATATCTGTGGATAGTGGATTGTTAGTGTTGCCACATATACTGCTCAAATGCTGTAGCTGCTCTTGCTTATTACACATGTTGACAGTTATTAATATCTTGAATGTCATCTTGTGTGTGTGTGTGTGTGTGTGTGTGTGTGTGTGTGTGTGTGTGTGTGTGTATCAGCATGTGTGTACATACTTATGTGTTGGAATGATAATGTTAATGAGCCACGGGCATGTGTCTCTTAGTTATTTATAAAGTGTTTTGTGCTCAAGGGTATACACAACTCCCCCGCTATCCCGTTACGTCCGTGTCCCAGTGAGGACACAGCAAACACTCCTGTTGCTTTCCAGGGTTGTCTTGCGTCTGTCAAAAGACCTGCATTAAGATATATATAACTATGTGTTAAATAACTCAGATCTTCATAGGTGTGTGTGTGTGTGTGTGTGTGTGTGTGTGTGTGTGTGTGTGAGCTTGACTGTGGGAGCTGTGAGTCAGTGATTCTACCTTTGATACTTTGACGGGGGGGTCACATCCTCTCTACATGCGCACTGCTACATGTTGTGTTGCCATGGCAATGCTGCATACAATAAAAGAACAGGCTACTCTCCTTCTTTAAACCATAAGCTGTGTTTGTCTTGCACGTCACCACATGGAAACAAACACAGTGAGACAAATGCACACACACTCTGAAGGAGTAGAGATCATACGCACATTTGCTCTGCTTCTGCTCAGTTATAAATACTCATGTGCACCAAAACAGAAGCACAAATTACATTATTGCAACACAAGAGACCATCTAGTTACGGGTTTATATGATCAGTTAAGCCATGCTGGCATGCCAGTCGTGTTAACTTACTAGAAAATAGGTCACTATATTGAGATATTCACCAATCACATCACTGTGGATTACCAGATGCAGCCACAGCCCATCAGGACATTAGATATTGAAAATTAACCAGGGGATTTGGTAACAATAAAAACGTTTCTCATGATGCGTCTAATGTGACCAGATCAGAAACTGCAGTGTTTCATGCATAAGGGTATAATCGTGTTCAACACCAAAAATGCAGCCATGGTTTTTAGGTCTTTTTGAAGACTGGAAACTTGTTACTTTTGAGAGCTAGAATTCACAGGCAATCTGTTTCGCTCACTTGTCGAAACTTTCAGTCTTGTGGTGAACGTGAAAGATTGCACAGAACAGATCAAATATTTCACACAGAATAATGAATTAATTGTTGTGCTGCTAATCATTACTCATTCCACCATGTCAGCACACACAGGCAACCACTTAAAAACGCTTATATTCTTCAAACATAAACATACTAATACTCATATATTCTTTATCTTATTTTGAAGTATTTATATTGTATTGTTTTCGGCTGGCTGCTGTACTGAGGTGGCTGTGCAGGGAGCAGTTAAGCTCAGGGATGTTAAGCCATCCCTTACTACTGAAATGAAATGACCTGCAGGGGCAAGCAGCAGTGTGTCTGTGTATTTCAGTGCAGTTTAGTGTGTTTGACTATGTTCTGTAGGGGCTGCATAATTATGTTCATCTACAACACGAGAGCTGCTGTCATTTGCCATGAATACATTTAAATAAAGATTTAGATTCAAACAAAATGTCCCCATTCCAATTTATTCCCACCCTTGATATTCGGTCCATGTCTACCCACAGTTCAGCTGGTGTTTCAACTGAGGAGGAATCGACCTAAGGGTGCCGCCACCACCGCCGGTGGGTGATTCTGCCTATGATGACTCATCAATCACTGTCAGTAGTTAAACATCCAATCAGAGGGACCTTGCCAGTGTCACGTCCAATCCAATTGATGGGGGAATTTTTCATCTTCCTGTTTAATCAGACTGAAGATGTCAAATATCTCTCCTACCAAAATATCTCATCTGTTCAGGGCCAAACAAAGGTTTTCCCACCTTTTGGAATAGTTCATCTTGAATAAATTGGTTCATTCAGAACACCTAAGTTGAATACTGATTATTTGGATGATGCACGCAAACTACAGGTCCACACTTTGCTGTAGAGGGTCAAGAAAAGAAAGCAGCAGTAGTAGTGGTAGCAGTAGTAACCTAGTACTAAAGTATGCAACAAAATCAGATGCCCCACTGTTACAAAAAGATAAAAGTTAATAAGAAAGTTGGCTTTACCACACAGCAGAATTTGATATATGCATCATTGTGTATCAGTATTGTGTAGACTGTCAACAGTTGACACTGAATTAAATTAATAGGCAACTATTTGGACAATCACTTAAATGGTTTCAGTTATTTTTCAAGCAAAATGACTAACAATTTCACATTTTAGCTCCTCAAATTTGATGATTCGCTGGTTTTGTTGTCCATATATCTCAGCAAATTGAATATCCTTGTGTTTTGGACTGTTGGTTGGAAAAAAAGCAAATTGAAGACAACACTGTGGGCTCTGACACATTGTGCGTGGCATTTTTTAAACATTTTATAAACTTAACAATAGCTCTATGTGTAAATGAGTGCCATCATTTAAAATAACCACGTGGGGACTTCCGGTTCAATAATGTAGGATGTAGATGTGCACAGAGCCCGCTTCACTTACCACTTTCAGTTTAACTTACTTGTGCCACTGTTTCCGCTTAGTCAGGTGACTTTCGAACGCTTGCAGAAATGAGTATAACCATGCATCTGGGTAGCTAAGCGCAACCACAAGTTAGTGTTAATTTTAATATACTGAGTATGTGAAAAGATATAGGTTTTGTGCAAATGTTAATCTAGGACGCAGCTCACACTTTACAGGATGACTAATGAAATTAAAAATGACTAATCAACTGATGGTAATTGGTCAACTAAAGATGTCTGAGTCAGATCAAGGCAAGCAATGACTAAAGCATAGATGTCCCAACAGCAAAAATTCACTACAGACTTTTAAAATGACAAATCACATCAATAGATGGAGTGTTTAATGCGTTTGAGTGCCTGCATTCTTGTATTAAGCAACAGTACGATGTTGTGGTTTGGGGATTTAGCTGAAGGGTATCCATTGTGGTGCAGCCATACAATGTGTCATCCCAGACTTGGGAAATGGATTTACAGAAATCATTTCCCTGACGAGACACTGAATGTGCAATCTGAGGGTGTCAATTGGAAGTGGGATTTCATGGCCTTGCATTATCAGTGCAGCAGCAGAAATTGAACATGGCTTTTTTCGATTGCAGGGGAGATGAAATCGGTGATATAAGGTACACACAAACATGGAGGCTTTAAGCACTCATGCATTCGTGCAGAGTGAAAAGCAGTGAACACTTCATAATCTACAATTCCACATACTTATCAGGTACGGTAACAACTACAATCTGAGTCCTATAAACTTTGGTTACACAAATGCTTTCTGTTGTGATTGCAGTTATATAGAAAAGTTGAGCCGTGGGAGTCAATAATCTCTCTGGCTGTGTTAGATATTAATACTTTGGCTGACAACTCTACCAGCTACCCTGCATTTTTGTCAAAATTTCAACCCATGAATTAGAATCAACAGTTGTTGTTTTCAAGTGCACCTTTATAATATATGCTGACGGTTCAGGTGCCTGCATGGCCGATGTAAATTGTATATTTACTGATGAACTAATCAGCCATCTATTGTCAGGTTTGGGCAAATGTACCGCAATGTATTTGACTCATTGTACTTGACTGTATTTGTAGAACATGCACAGAGGAGAGTATTTGTACACAGATTTGCAAAATTCTCATCTACAAGATAATACATACAGAACACTATACATTAAGTAAAGATACATTACATTGTGAATCCTTTACTTTAGATAAGTGTCAGTTACATGCCTAAGATGTCACAGCCCTCCTCCAAAGCTTTCTCTGCTGAACATCACAGACTTTTTGTGAATGACTGTCCCATTGTTACAGTCATTGTTACAGTGGCTTTTTATCTACTGAGCCGTGAATGCATCTGCTTGTTCTCCCTATCTCTCTCTCATTTTCTCTGATAGTCACACTCACTCTGTACCAACACCTATTTCTCTCAGACTGACTCATGATTCGTACGCTCACATGGTATTATGCTGCCAGTGCATGATCGATTTTCTGGCAGATCTGTGCCTACACACCCACAGCCAAAAGGTTTGCTATGTAATCACACAAAGTATGTTGGAAATCCTTTTTACTTTCACACCTAAAGGTTCATCAGCTCATGGCCCACTCACCAATGACATTGCCTCCGCTTTTGTGTAGCAGCAGAAATCAATTGGCAGCCACTTAGAAGTGAGGGGGCTCTAATTAAATAAATGGAGCGCATCATTGTTGGGGAAGGGGACGAGGCTGATGAGGAGAGTGGTGAAAGGGGAAGAGTGCGGAGGGCAACACAGCCTGTCTGTTCGGAATCCCACCCTCAGTGCAGCCCGTGAGTCAGTCACCCTCTGAAACAACCCAGCTCTTGCCTGCGTGCGGATACACACTCTCTTTCTCACAGCCCATCAGGTGTGTGACTAAGCATGCCATTGTCAGTGTGACTGAGGATGAGCCTCACTAGTTCACTAGTCCCCCCCACCCTACCCACCATTCCTCCTACACACAGGCACACACACAGAGAGCTATCCCTGTTTCCCATCTGTCACCCTCTTCTCAGCAGACAGCAGTGTCGCCTGTCAAAAGTGCTGGTCATTGATTGCTACTGTAAGGTGGGATGGGCCCTGCGGTATTGAATTTCGAATGACTGCATTAAACTGTGGGGCTGGTGTGGGCAGTGGCAGCTGTTTGGGCACAGTGCTCCCTTTGTAGGGGCCAGCTGACTCAAAGATCTCATCATGGACAGTTAATACTTAGCTGTTGGATCACTGGTTGATTCATACCACCCGATTCAAGTCAAACTGGCTAAATTAAAGGTTGCCTTTGAAGGGGGTCTCCAGTGATTTAGTACTACACTTCCAAGTCTGGGGACTCACAAGAGACATATTAAATAAATTATAGTCAAAAATATTGAACAGCAGAGGCTCAAAAGAATCAGACTTTTAATCCCTGGTATGGATAAAGCATTCCACTAGAGTATTTAGAATGCTGTAAATGACTTCATACAAGCTTCACACTCACGGTTTGCAACAGACTTTAAAATATTAATCCTCAAGCCTGATGACATCACTATGACATCACCAGGGCTTTTATTTCAGATTGAACAAAGCTCCCTACAGAGCCACAAAGACAGTATTCAACTATTACACTACACTACACAGTACTGTCTAGAGCCAGTGTTTGGTTTGTCCGTTCTGGGCTATTTGAGAAACATGGTGGTTCAACATGGCCGCCTCCATGGAAGGTGACCCCAGGTCTGTAGATATAAAAGGCCCATTCTAAGGTAACAAAAACCCAACAATTGTATTAACTTATTTTCAGGGGATTATACACGAATGAAAACATATTTATGCATTGCATAATCCATCTCTGCCAATAGAGCCTCCTAGATGTTCCACACTGGGCATTTAATCCAGTTACATAGACAGAATATCACAAACTTTTTTTCCATTTGCGGGCAGTGGAAACAAGTTGTGACAATATTGGCTTATCATTTAGACAACCAGCAGTTATGGAGCATCATTAGCATTTATTTGGAGTTGTGTTTCTAGCCACATGGTGAATATATTCACTCTCTCTTAGCTCTATTTTTGGTCTCCACCAACTCCTGAAAGAAATATAAAGAAATATTTGGCTCTTCAGTTGCTACATGAGCCTCTATGTTCAACAGTTTGTCGCTAACTGTCTGTCTGCTGTTTGGTACTGAGCATGTAGTGTACGTTTTTTCACTGCAAACAAATGCCTGCTGTGGGTGAAAATGGCACTATGAGAACGGTGAAAGTTGCAGGCCAGATAGCTAGACAATTAGCTGGAACTTGTTATAAAGCTGCCTAAAGCCGAGGGGAACTGCAGATTTAAGTGATAATTCTCTGTAGGTTCATCAGTACAAGCAACTCCTTTCACATTTTCATTTAACTTTTATTGTAGTGCACAAGTAATAAATACATAAACATCAGATCTTGTATTATTAAAGACAGCACTACCACTTACATTTTGGATTAAAAATGTAATCCAATTAAAATGACATGGAATGAGAGACAGGGGAGGCCTGTGTTCCCTCGTAAATGTATCCATGGTCAGCTTGTTTGTCAGAGTCCTAATATGGATTTATTTGAGTGCCACCATGTTTGTTTTCAGTGCGGCCGTGTCCGGGTGAGCATCATGTTCCGTGTTTTCTGAAAAAGGCTTCTAGGCTGACAACAGGAGAAGCAGCAGGAGGAGGAGGAGGAGGAGGAAAAGGAGGCTAAGGCCGAAGTAAGTCTCCATGTCCCACCGCATCCTCAGGTTACTCACCAGCCTCATCCATTATTGCTGACCCTTATCCATTATAGATGGGCAGGTACAATGCCACATGGCTCAGGAACCAACACTCCCAATGCTCTCCCCTTCCACCGCTAACACCACTGCCGCCGCTGCCACCCTGCCAGAAACCTCCACCACCGTGAGGCTTCTTTATCATCTCTCTAGGCTGTGACCTACATAAACTGGGAGCAGGGACAACATCTCAGGGAGATAGTGGAAAGATGGGATGGTGAGACAGAAAGCAAGAGGAAGGAAGTGGAGGGTTGAAATGACGCAGAGCAGTAAAAGTATGTGATAACGATGATGATGATTTAAAACTCCTAAAACAAGCCTTCACATTTATTTTCTCTTGCTTGGTGTTCCTATCAGTTGATCGTTTCCATTTCACATCAGTTCACCACAGTTTATACCTTGAGCAAACAGTCTATCCATAATGATAGCAATTAGCATCTACTAAAACTGGAACTGTGCCACAATGCAGCACATCCAACATTAAGTTTCAGATAATAACGCTAATGATGACTTGCAGCCTCCAACCGGAGTCTCCTCTCTGTCCCTTTTTTCCCTTTTATAGCAAAGAGTTCCTCGATGCTTCTGCTCTGGGGAATGTATTTAGTCACTGCTCCCCTGCATTTGACAGTCAAGAGGCACTTGTTTGACATTGGGAAATAAACTGGAAAGAACCCATGTTTCGTTCCAGCCTGGAGCACATCAACGGTCTTGGCTAATGTTTGCCAACCAGACCTTGAAAACAGCTAGGCTTGCTGTTATTAAAGGAGACCTGAAAATACTATGATACATTTAGCAGAATATTTTACACAAATAATGGCAAATGTCTAATGAATGATATGAAGTATAGTTAAGTCCCTAAACTTTCCAGTGAGTCCCCCTTTAACTTCAGTCAGTGCTCATTAACAGCCATATGTCCTGCCAACGTGTCCTTGAGCAAGAACCCTGTAAGTCACTGAGGACATGCTTGTCACATAGATGCCTGAAATATTAATGTAATATATCTCATCCCAGTTCTGGCTCCCTGTGATGACTCTGCCCAAACTTCCCTCTTCATTTTAGGGCGCGAGTAGCTCCAGCGTTAGCTCAGAGTTGCCATTACTTATTTGGACTCTGTTCTCATGGAGAGACTGACTCTTCTGGGTGTTTTTGTAACTGGGCTATTGGAGCTGAAAGTAGGGTAGCCCTTAACTAGGCTATATGCAGACTACTCCAACTAGGCTGTTGTCTGGTCACTTTAATGAGGCTAAGGTCTATTTCCCAAAAAGTGAATCT
This sequence comes from Dicentrarchus labrax, assembly GCF_905237075.1. Lineage (NCBI taxonomy): Eukaryota > Metazoa > Chordata > Actinopteri > Moronidae > Dicentrarchus > Dicentrarchus labrax. The sequence continues at coordinate 13,999,719 of NW_026136724.1, read as the reverse complement.
AACTGCCAACTTGGTGACATGTAGACTCTTAAAGAAATAGTTTAACATTTTGGGAAATGTGCTTTTTAAAAAGTTAGTTGAGGATATCGATGTGGTATCTTATGTCTGTACAGTTAATATGTGGCCAGGGCCAGCAGCTAGTTAGCTTAGCTTAGCAGTGAGACCTGGAAACAGGGGGAAACAGCGAGTTTGGCTCTGTCTAAAAGTAAATAAATCTGCTTACCTGCATCTCTAACTTAAGTGTCAAATCCAAAGTGTAAGAATGACAATTCCCCATTTTATGCAGGGTGTTATGCACCGGACTATTTCTTGACCGGGACCAGTAACTTCCTGGAGTCCTTTGGGTTTTGCACAGATTAAACAAACAAGATATTACTGATTTTTTGCAAAGCTCACCAGTTGTTGCCTCGACTACATATATATGAATGGTATCAATCTTCACACCTAACAAATAAGTGCTTTTTCACAAAATGTGGTTTTCAAAAACTTGCTTGTCTTCCAAAACATCCCAATTCATGATTCTGACAAAGAGTCTTCTCCTAAAGAGAGAGTTTATCACAAAGAAGAGTTGATGGAAAATCATTTTCAGCCCTTCAAAATGTCACACCTTTTATTAATTTAATTTTTCACCCATTTTTTTCTCCAACACTGAATGTGTGAGTGGGCCAGTCATCTGCCACAGCAGTATTACTCAGTTCAGCTCACAGGACACTTTCCCGAGCACAAGAAACAAAGGCCAGTCTGTTTCTATGGTTTCTCACATACTGGAGATCTGAGTGGAATTTTACATAGACAAGGCTAATGGATAGACTGCACCAGCCGACATTTAACAAATACCAAGGAGAGGTACGATGATGGAGAGTGCAACTTCAATGCTCCGTGACTGAATGTGAGCAATTCCACAGATAACATTTTTAGATATTACTTGTGTCGTTCTGTCGCTCATTAGTGAAATGAGGTGTAGTTGTTACATCACAGGTGACATGGGGGGAAAAAAGCTTTCCGAGAACACGCTCCAATGCCAGGTTGAGCCCAAACACCTCCTCCCCAAACAGAATACACACATACACACACACACACAGACCCATACATACACATACATACACACACACACTTGCCCTCCTGTAGGTCAAAACAGGAAACCCACCAAAAGAGCTTTGACAAACATGCCGTTCCTTTCTCCAGGCTCGTGATGCATCACACTAGGGAAGGGTGTTTTTCTAAGAGACAGAGCATTGGAAAACTCCTGCCTTGCCCTTCACATGACACACTAACAGAGAGGAAAGTTTCCATTAACCGTTGGACAGCAGCTGAAGGTTGTGACTTTAGCGGAGAGGGGAGGCCGAAGGACAAGAGAGAGGAGATTCGTGGTAATATTTCTGAGTAAAGTTAAACAAACTGAATATGTGTTTAAAGTGAATTGTGCAGTCTAGCAAGTAATCAAGTAAACATGTCAGTAAAGGATGGATGAAAGGAAAACCAGATCACTACACAGTCTATCGAAAAGGTCATATGTGCCTAAATAAATCCTAGAAAGCTTGTAATCAATGAACAGCAAATGGAAGGAAAATGGTAAAGGATCAAGTGCTTTTTCAAATGACTGCTCGGCATCACCCCTATTATGACTCAGGAACTGAACCCCAGCCTTGTTGAACCGTGTGTCCTGTAATTTAATTGCAGGGCACATTGTGTTCCTTTTAAACTTAAGAAGACCAAACTGACTTCCTGAATTGCGGTGAACCAGGTCAGCTCCAGTGTGTTCATTTTATTAGACAGCTGATGAGCCTAAATGGGCAGAGATTTTTTTGTTCTCCTTGTCTAGAACTTTTGAAGAAGGGTAATCCTCACCCAAACCGCAAGGCTGAAGCCATCAAACGTCACACATATGTTTACATATTAGTGGTGCAGCTGATAGTGCTCCAAGGGACACACACAGTTTGTGGTAACCTTGAAATTTTTTGCACGAAGACGGTTTAAAGCTATTTCTACACCCTGCCATTTTGTCAGCCATAGTAGTCTATAATTTGTTAATTCAACCAACAAAGTAAACAGAGTTGTTTTGTTCTTTCTGTCTCAAAGTGACAAAAGTTCTCTCTCTCTGGTCTCTCATTCACAAATTCAGAATCAAAGTCATAACTGGCTTTGTCCTGCCTTTCTGTCACAGCAAAGTGACGGAGTTTTCCCCAGATAGACCCAGGGTAATTGGAACTGTGGATTGAGGGGTAGGCACACACGAACCCACACAGGTCATTACATTTACCACTAAGCATCTCCATAAGCCCAAGCAGGCATATCTGACATATCCATCTGCTATGGTGGGATCATGCTGGATCTGCCTCTCTCTCTCACTCTCACTCTGTCCCTAAATCGGGGTAAGGGGTGTGCCAGTGGTAATGATGATGGGAACATGACATGTAATCACAGGGTTGATCACAGCTTGGTAACTAAGCAGGGCTATGATTTTACCCACATTTACATCTCTTCTGGAGCAACATGTCATATTGGCCCGGTTTTGCACAATAAAATGAAAAAGACAGTTGAAATTCTTGAAATCCTTTAATCCTATAAGGATGCATGGTTCTTTATGGATTGTGTCTGTTGTTGCTCACATATTACAGATCCTCCCTGTTTTTTTCTGAATCTCCGTCTTTCAGCGCATCAGTTCAATTTAGTCTAAAAGCTTTAAACTGCTTGTTTCACATTGCTTGTGTAATAAAATGTATTATATACCTTGCCCTGTTTTTGTGAATGTATATCTAAGTATGTTTTTTTGTTCTTGTTCTATTTCTCTCTGTCAACCAGACACACATATGTTCACTTGTTCTCTTCCCTGTGCTAGGAAGGTCAAGGCCATCACCTACTGCAGGGCGAGGTGTGTGTTTGTATATGTTAATAATCTCAGTTCTGAGCTCACATTTGCTCCAGGGTTCTTTTGCACCAAGAATCATAGGTCCTATTCTATAAGCCTTCCTCTCTTCCTTCCCGTGCCTTCTTTCCCTCCCAGGGGAAAAGCCCCCATGCGAAAGGGAAGAAATGGGGTGTAAAGGGCACCGAGTTCCCATTGGATCTACTCCTTTATGCCCCATCTGTGCCCAGTTTATGCCACTCTGCTTTGGACATTGCAAAAGCTCTGCAGCGGCTTGAGGAAGCAAGCACTTTTAATGTGCCCCTTCTCTTGCTCTCTGCACATTCTGTGGGTTAAGCAAAAATCTGATATGGCACTGTAATTAAGTTGCCATTAATTGTTTTGCCTGGTCCCGGGTGGCACTGCTTAGACTTTGGGAGAAGAGAACAGTAGATTTATAGGGCTGATGGGCTCCACGCCTAACTGAACAACTAAACACAGTGAAAACGATTCTTAATTACTGCCTGTTGCCACTAATTCACCCAAAGTCACCTCTGCCAGAAAGCTAACTAGCCCTCACCATCTCTCTGCACTTAGGCACACAAGCTCCCTCTCTTTTATAATTTGTCCCTTCTATCAATAAATCATGTATAAACACCTCAAAATGTTACCTTTTCTTATCATGTAGACATCACTCCTGGCAAATTTGTTTTCGACCATGAAACACACAAAGCTAGTGTTTGATTCTGCAATATTTCTGTCTTGTATGTTTTCTTTCCATATTCTTTCCTGTTGAAGTCTAATGGCAGCGTTTCCATGAATGCTGCACTGAGTCTAAATGTGGAATCTCAGGTGGTTTCTCTGCCTTGGCGGTAATTGAATCAAGACTATTTATATGCCCTACATTTTATGACATGTAGATGTTCACTGGCCTGAATGAAATACACTTTCCAGCTCTGCCGCTGTTCGGGCCAAATGTAAATACAGAAGATATCGACGGAAAACAGAGCATGGAAAACATGTCCTAGAGGGCAGTGGCATTAACCCACCCCCAACCCAGAAACACCCTTGTATGGCTCTTGTATGACTTCACACACACAACTTTATATAGCGAAGGCATACTACAACCATACACAGTCTCCTCCACACACACCCTCATATTGGGTTGGGTGGGTCGCTGTCCTGACAAAGTCTAGCCTCAATGGGCACTTGAGGTGAATTATTGTTTGTGAGTGGAAACTTGGCCAGATAATCTCTGTGCTGCTGGCTCAGGGCTGAGTAAGACCACTGTCTCCTTCCCTACACACACACACACACACACACACACCCTATGCACATACACAGCTTTTGTTTTACCATCTCTATTTCCAGTTCACACTTATTTGCGGACTCTTTGCCTTTCACAATAACTCCTTGTCTGTCCTGCCTGTGCTTTTGCTCCATCCTTCTCTTTCTTTTTTACTCTTCTTTCTCTCTATTTCTCTCCACTACTCTTTTCCCAACAACTCTGGCCTTTATCCTGCAGGCCATTCACCTCTCTGTGGCTACCCTCGCCAGTGCCCGCAGTAAATTCCAGGGGTAGTTGGAAACACAAACATGCGCAAGCCTTGGACGGGCAACTCAGTCATGATAGACCCCTCCTTACCACCACCAGCCCTCTCTCTCAACTTTGCTCCGCACAAGAGGTCTTTGTGTGTATGACTGCTCTGCGAGATCTCACTGCAGGTCTTCTCTTAGATGTTTACCTGCATCATAGGTGTAATTCATGCGACTGTGTCTTCAGTTGTTTTGCCTGTCAGCAGAGTGTGAATGTTAATCATATAATTGGGGATTCCTCCAGCAGACATAAACCAATGTTTGGACTCTTGTGGACCTCAGGAAAAATGTGATTATAGCAATTGTGGCAGACTAATGACGTGTTAGATAAGAAAGGTTTGTTATTACAATGTGCAAGACCCATCCTTAATATAAACTTTGTCTGATTGATATAGCTACTGTCCTGCTTGAATTATAGGTCTGAACAGTCTAATTTTAACACAGCCTTCTTAACACTGAGGCTAAGAAGATGACAATTCTCTAAACTAAGAAATACAAGCAAGAACAACACAACTTTCGATTAATTTGCAATTGGAAAATTCTCACACATCATCAACCCCCAATCAGCAGCCTGTCTCCAAAGTATGCAGCACAATTTTTCCTCTTCCTCTTCAAAAGAAGGAAGCCCCCCCCACGTCTAACTCTTTGCCAATGTGCTGAGCCAGTGGAAAATCCGACGTCCGTTCAAGAAACAAAGTGGTGTAGAAAGATCGGTTGACCAGAGGAAGCAATATTCATACAACGTGTCCTCGCTGATAGGGACCTGGTTGTGTAAGTCCACTAATGAGACATCTTCACATTCGCATTTTCCACTTGCCTTGGCTCAGGAGGCACATGATCTCCAAGTGCACCATAGGCATTTCCACCACAGTCATATGTTTATTTAAAATTGTTTAGGAAATAACTGATAATCTTTCTGCGGCTTATGATTTATTTTTTCCATTCCCTTTGGCTTTTCCATTGTGCATTGTTGCTTGTGCAAATGTCCTAATCAGTTTACAGCAGCGTGTTTATCTAAAAATGTGATAAGATGCAGAGTCCGCAACTAAGTTCCTCTCTCAGTTAGAGCAGCAGACACACTCATGCGGTGCCAGTTGCTAGACACTCTTCGACTGAACCTGCAATTATTTGTCAAGCTATCTTGTCTCATGGTGTGTAGAGCTCTACCCCGGTAATTAAAGTTCTATGTTGGGATGAGCACACACATACAGCACACACACAACCACAGCTATCTTGTTTAGTCTCAAACTCTTTTGCCTAACTTTTTTCTTTTTCTCATCACCGTCTTCCTCTGTGAAACCATGTGTTGTCTTTCAACCTGAATTAATAAAGCGGTTCTCTTTTGAGTGTGTTTTAATAAATGCAAAAGTTAGCCTCAAGCCAACATCCCCTTTTGGGAGAGATTTGGCATTCCTCATCATTAATGCTTACTCAGACAGCACGAACAACACATTAGCATGCACAAAGGCTAATGACACTTGACATTTACTGTAGTTCACAAGATGCTCCGGAGCATATGGTAAATTTCCACCGAGAAACTGAGTCAACAGGAAGACTCAGACAACAGCTGTGGGGAAAATGATTGGTCTTCTCAATTTAAAAAAGAACTTGAAATAAGTTTTTTCTGCAGTGGTTCATTTACTGAGATTGCTTCTCCATCCTCTGTTGCAGATACATGTTCTCTTTTTTTAATTTTTGTATTTCCAGGAGTAAAGCATTTACTGTCCCTATTAACAAGTCAAAAGATCAGACACCTCGCAGACACTTGTGTAGATACTGCTGAAAAGCCTTTCGTTGTGGGGATTCACCATCTTGCTCGCTTCTGCGGTCCCAAAGTGTTTAAATGGATTGAAGCAGAGATTAAGTGGTTTCAACTGAACAAACAGGCTCTGATGACACAAGGCAGAATTCCAATTTATTGTCTGTCATATTTAGATAAAGAACAGACAAACATCAGCCACTGACTGGAAGGAAAATGACATGGAAAGTTGATGAGTTCTGCATGAAGAATTCTGTTTTTACTTGTTATACATACATTTTTATTAATTCGTCTAAAGTTCATTCTTCTCGCGTTTTTGTGATTTGTTTTTTTTCTGTTTTACATACTTGTGGTTGTCTTTAAATGCAATGCCTTTAAAGAAATTGTATGAAATGAGCATATTTGCTTTCTGACAGTTAGATGAGGAGCTCAATACCACTCTCTATGTGTGTCAGTTAAATGTAAGGCTACAACCAGCAGCTAGTTAGCTTAGCTTAGCACAAAGACAAGGAAATAGCCTGGCACATTAACCTCCCATCAAAGAATGAGTTATCATTTTTACTTTTTTACTTTACTTTTGCTGGCTAGCTGTTGCCCCCCCCTAATTAGCTGCTGGCTGTTGCTACATGTTTACTGTACAGACATGAGTTTATTTCCCCAAATGTCTAAAACTATTCCTTTAACAGTATGAATACAGAACTGACCTGCTATTCTAAGTTACTGTCTTCATTAGTTGTATATTATACTGATCTAAGTTCTTTAAATACTTGACTTTGAAAAGAGTTTCTGAGAGGACATTTTGGGTCTATATTAACATCCCTACCATTTGATTCTTGTTAATTGTGTCCCCTGGCTTCTGCATGTATGGCTTGGTAGATAGAGATGTAAGGAGTTAAGACACAACGACTGATGGACAGACAAAGATGGACAGAAAGTGAGCAGTGTCAGTGTCATGTTGGAGGGACATCTGCTCGGGGCTGGCCAAGCACAAAGCACTGCAGGCTGCCAGTCAGGAAGCCACCAAAACCACTGACAGTGAACTGGAAAAATGGCAGGCGTAAAAATAGGTCTTGTTTCTGCTTCGGCACTACAGGATTTGTGGTGCCTGTTTGCCAGTACCAGCTGTGTGTTACTGTTGGATGTAGAAGAAAACCCAAAGTATTGAAGCGCTGCTCGCTTGACAGCTCAAAATGTGTGATGGGTGTGGGGAAGCATATGTGACACCCAAACTTGACTGACACCATCATCTTACTGATGGCTGCAACTACTTTAAACATTGGTCAAAATTCTACCCATGTTACTTCTATCTATCTATCTATCTATCTATCTATCTATCTATCTATCTATCTATCTAATCTTTTTGTCTATCTATCTATCTATCTATCTATCTATCTATCTATCTATCTATCTATCTATCTATCTATCTATCTATCTAATCTTTTTGTCTATCTTTGCATCTTGACTGATTGTTCCTCTTTCTTTTTTTTTCTGAATCAACTCAGTCAAATTACACAGGCGTTAGGACCAAATGATTGCACAAGTCAACTTACAAAAATGAAGTTTTTTTCCCTGCCTCTGCTCTTCCTCTTTTTCTCCCCCCCCCACAATTTCTCCTCCCCTTGACATAGATCTGACACGACAAGTTCTGAAAACATTTTTCATCCTTTAAACTGCACACAGGGATAAACATGTTGAACTTTTCCCCTGTTTACAGATCTGAAGATGCAAATGCTTCTGTGCACTTAGGGCTGCTGTGTTAATGATAAATCCCATTATGTCAGGACAGCAAGTATATTACACTGGGGTTTGACCTCAACCGAAGTTGTTTTCTGTTTATCATCTACCACCACTCATGTCTTTTTTAACCTGGGCTCCACCACATCTTCATAAAACATTGGGTTACTTACCTGATTTGGTTCATGCAAAGTCAGATGAAGAATATTATTCACCTTGACTGAAAAAAAAAAACTCCTTACCTGGCTTTGTGCACGTACTGAACGTTCTTTATCATGCACTTTGTATTTCTAAATAATAGACTTGTTGGACTGCTTGGACACCTCGTACTACTGCACATACATTTATCTTACAACGTGCTAGATGTTCACAGGGGGACCTTTTTGCTGCACAATAAATGCAAAGCATATTCTGTGGTTACTCTGTCCTGTATCAGTGTGGTGTTTAATTCCTATTGCATAACAGAAGTCTAAGGGAGAGGACAAATGGACCTCTGCTTACATTGTAATGCAATGCAATCCACTGCATTACACTGACAGTTTGGCAAAGCAGCAGGAAGGCTGACTGTCGAGTGTGTGACTCCCTCACAACAGGACTAAAGAATCGCAAAGAATACAGGCATTGAATCCGCAGAAGAAGAAGAAGAGAAGAAAAAAAAAAAGCGCTACGTCATGGAAAGAATGACGTCAGGTTTGATTAGGCGCCGAGGGAAGAGCCTTGTGTGTAGCCTAGGTGGAGTTCAGGCAAGACAGACAGCAGAAACGATGCTGCAGTAAGGTTTCGGTGCGTACTTTTTACAGGCTACATCATATGATTGTGGGGGGTGGGGGGTGGGGGGGGGGGGGGGGTACTGTTGAATAATCCTGTTATTATAAAGCGACACGGGAGCAGGGAGGGAGTACGAGGGGATCATGACGTAACCGTTTCCATAGGCGACTGATATGCTGGCTTAACCAATGGGAATCCACACCAGCGGTCCATACCCATCCTCCTTTTGACGTGCATCACATGTCCCCGGCGGTGTTGTGACAGAAGCGAGCGAGGCGAGGCGAGATGATTCCCGGTAGCCTACTTCCGTCTTCGTCAAAATCCACTTCAGAGAAAACTGGACCCTGTTATCCGTTTGGCTGGTTGTCTCCCACATTGTGTCCAATATCTTAATGCTCAGAGTCTTAGAAAAAAAGTGATTACATCGTTCCGACACATTGTAGCCTATTAATAAATAGAGCAGGTGCTTTTTGTCGGCACCTGTTCTGTGATGATGTGTTATTTATTGTTTATTTTTTATGAATGACTACTATATCTATCAGTTGTCTTTAAATATACCAGCTAGTGGGTACGGTCACTGTGACAACGCGGTGCCAGTTAACCGTTACAACCGTTTTAAACAGCAGTACGCATGTGTCACACCGTTTCCGGTCAAGTGGACATTGGGTTTAGACGGGCTCAAACGGGACGGTAACTATCTTGACAGTTCTGGTCTGGAGACGTCGGTTGTGGTTGTGACAGCGCAGTGGGCGGGATTTTACCTCAGATCAGGGGAGAGAGTCTAGTCTTTGGTGAGACTGAGGGGGGAGTTACAGAGAGAAAGGGATCTGGGGTGCTCTTCAGAGAACGGAGTAAGTATTTTTGGTTTTATTTCCAGTGCTACTCAATGCCGCATGATACGCGCTGCTTCCATGTGTGGCAGACGTTGCATTGAAGAAAAAAAAAAAAAAAACCTTTCCCGGTGAAGTCTTCATTTTTGTGTGCAATGATCAACGAGGGCCAGCCACCGGTGGGTAGCTGCCTTGGGTAGTTAGCCTTATGCCAAGCTAACGTCGTTAGCTTACGTTATATCTTAAGATACACACTGACATTGGGCGTCTCGTTTTCCAACACAGGTAGCTAATCAGCCAGGATGCTGCCAGATTTTCTCTGCTTGTGCTCAGTTTACCTAGACTTCGGCATTACCCTGGGCGAAGTTTTTCGACTTGTCACTGAATTGGAAGTGGCTTTTAGTGCATTTTTCCTTCTTTACAATCAACATACGCTAAAGCCAGGGAGCTAGTTGGCTAACGTTCTACGCTAGCCTGGAACGTTGGGTTTTTTTTTTTTTGTGTTTGTTTTTTTTTGTCAACGTTCGACTCGACACGCTACAGCCGCTCGTGTGCAGCAGTTTGACGTTTACACGTTGAGGCTCATCATTTAGAGACTGCCTGTGAAATAACGCCAGCCGCTGATAATGTGGACCTCCCTGTTTGAAAGTTACCTCTTATTTCCTTCTAAATAGGGGGTGCGTTTTACGACCTGTCATTCAGTCTTTATTTTTAACGTCAACGGGGACCCCTTTTTTTTTAAATCACAGGCAGAAAGATGATATCGATAAGCTATCGTTGGTGTAGTAATATTGTTAACCGGCCTGGAACGCTATTCTCCGAGTGTTCTACTCCACGCGGACAATTCGAGGGGAGCTCGGAGAGGCTCTCGTGTAAGGCACATTAAAGATATTATATCTGCTGACTGTCACTAACACGGTAAATGTGTAATTCTGTGCCAAAAATCAGTAACGTCGTGTAGCAACCAGCGACTACCCATGCTGTCAAAGTTAAACATCCATTCGGGAGGTGGGGAGGAGGGGGTATTAAGTACCGGTGATCTGTCGAGTACTGTGTATGTTCGCTTACCGGTACTTTATCCTGAACCCGGCCTTTAGTCGGTAACGTCAACCTGTCGATGCTGACCCTCAACCCGAGCCCTAACCCCAACCATGTAGTGTGTGTGTGTGTTTGGGGGGGCTCTCACGGGAAACGCTATTCTGCACCGCGCCTATCTTATCAAAGCGAGCTATCTACCGAGCCGAAATGTCACACGAGCAACCTGCCACTTCCATCAGTCCAAGATGTAACGCTATTAACAAAGGAAACCGCTCACTTTACGACGAGCACGGCGGGTTTTAAAACACTGAGGATAAACCCTGAACGTAGCACGTCGCTTTAAATAGCCATGCCAGTTCCTTTTTAATGTTAACGGTAACGGTAAATCTCGTATTTCTTAAGCTTTCCACCTACTACCGCAAGTTGACTACGCATATTAACGCAACACTCTTGACCTTGACGAACAATGTATTATAGTTCACACTCACACTCGCTCACATATCGCTTGCAAGTTTCCAGGTTGATGTTGAGTGCAGCCACTGAGCACCTTTTGGTGTCTAGTTGAAGGGATCACTCCTTATCCAATTAAATAGCGCCGGGTTTGCTGCAGCGCCAGCAGTGTCTTCCTGCGTTTGTGTGATGACTTGTGATACAGTGGATTGCACATAGTGTTTTAGTTTCATATAAATACATGTGAATACGTAGGCTTAGGCTTCAGTTACAGATTTGAATTGTAATGTGTCTGAATTGTATAGTTTTTAAATCATTAGACAAATATTTCCCAGGTTTGGAAATGAGTGGTATTTCGTTCTTGCTGTCTAGCTCATATAGAGATCCAGTTTGTTTAATGATTCACTTAAACCACCAGTAACACAATCTGTTGCTGTGTCTGAGCCCTTTGAACTGAGACTGTTGCTGTCACTCAAGAATGACAAAAATATCCTTTCTTATTTCTTTGCTGTACCACCCTTTTTCATAATGGCTGACTATTCACAGCACTGCTCGCCCTTACTAAAGGATATGAGTCAGTAGTTGTTGCACTTGTTTTGACAATTGTTTTGGAAAATGGTTATATCTGAGAAGCAAGATCACTTGACCTCCTTTGGCAGTGTAGTTCAGCTGGGTAGTGTTTTCCCTACTTACATTTGTAGACCCAACAACCGTTCAAGGCTACATTCCTAGGTTTCCATCCTCTATGCAGTGCATATACGAAGTTAATTAACCATGCTGAAGAGTATGTCATTTCCACTAATCTAAGACTGAAGCTTGCTGTTAAAATGCTGTTTGCTCTCCATGGCATGGGAGTTTTTAGTAGTCACATAGCGATAGTCACTGCGAAGTAATGTAGTGTACTGAGAACACTTTCTTCCAGGCAGTTATCGCCTGTCAAGTCTGGCCTGAACTCATCACGGATGAGTCCCCCTTACAGCTGCTTGCTATGTCCACTGCTTTCATTGTCATGCTCTGCACTTCAGTCTGTAACAAACACAGCCTCAAAAAATTAATAGATATTGTTAATAAAAACAATTTCTAACATTTTCCTCAGTAAAGTGTGCCTTGTATAATGCATTATTTTAGAGAGCAAGCCACTGTAGGTCATTCATCTAAGGTGACATTGAGCCTCATGTAAACTGACATGGAAAGCTAAATATAGTCTGTATTTTTACCATTAAGTGCAATTTATTTAGGGTACTATTTACATATGATGGAGGTCTGCTTATCTTTCTTTGTCTGTGTGGATTGTAATACCAAGGTTATTTCAAGCAAAGGTTTTAGATTACATGAAGATTGACTCACTCATTACTAATATTCATTTAAATCTTGCTTATCAAAAGCAGTAGAAACTAACTACAAAGATGTGAATTAATTTGCTGTTTTAAAACATGTTAATGTTTCAGTTACAGGGAGGCCAAGGGTGCTGTAGTTTGAAAAACTAATTTGGATAAATTCTGATCCTGCCCACTAAAACAGATATAAGGCTCACACTGCAAAATATCATGATTTAGTCAGCAAGACTGCAAGAATGTTTAACTATGCTGCGAGTCAGTCTACCAGGTATTTATGTTAGTTTTGACATGTCTGCAAATCCTGTGGTCTTCAATACGTTTTAAGGGAGGGTAGAAGATTTAGCTGCCTCAAGAGTTTGTGCATATTTCTATAGAATTTAGAAGACAATTTAGTATAAAACAAAACCATACTGCGAGACTCCAAAGTTGTTTCAATATAAAAAATGTCTGGTTGTGATGGACACTATGAAGGATGACGTTAGGTACACTATCCTTTGCTGGTGTAATCTTCTCTATACATCCAAACTGTTATTGTAGCAGGCCAGCAGAGAAAGGCCAATGGCTACATTTTCAGGACTAAAGTCCATCTTTTAGTTATTTTTTAATAACCCTAATATTAAGATCATAGTGGCACTGAATAAGAAATCACATTTAAAATGATCAATTGAAATCTTTTGAAATTTAGCTGTCCGGTTCCTTTTCATTAGAACACATTTTTCACCAATCCTCCAGACAATCTGGTTTTTCTGCCATTACAGCAGTGGCATAGTCGGAGTGAATGCAGTTTCACTGAGTGAAAGCATGGTTGGTTAGATTGAAACCTCCTGAGGGTTTGAGGTAGCCCGTGTGAATGTAAATGTTACTCAATCAAGGCACACTAGTCTGAAATCTATTATGACACAGTCTTTTGATCGAAAAATACTGTTAACATTAACAGTTTTGGCCGACTGCATGGGATGAATGTGAAAGTGCTGCGGCTGGCAACCTAGCCCTAGCCAGCATTAGCTTTCAGACTTAATTTACTCCCACTTACATCCCTGTGTTAGTCTATAATAGCATTGTGTGCATATAGGTTTGGCTATCACAAATTGCATTCCCTACCACTGGTCTTGGTGAAATGAGTTTAATGCTCAATGCTTGTGTGTCTAGAAATTGTAAGGACAGCAAGGTCAGACTGTGGCAGCAAATGGCAGGGCGGCAGGACCTCGGGCCACTGAGCTGCTATGTAGAATCACACATAACAAAGAACACAGAGAGCTTCTCATCTTCAAAGTGGCTCGATGAAAGATGCTCCATTTTGGAATATTTTCCATCCTATGGACATGAAGGACTCAGTAATGGCTAAATAAAACCATCCCTCCTGGTTTTCTTTCCTGTAAAGTCACAGTCACAGTTTGAAGATGACTCTACAGTGTTGGCAATACTAAGGCTAGGACAGATCTAATTAATATTTGGTACTTAAATGTTTTATTGTACATTTGGTTCTGCAAAATCAAAACATTTTTTCATAGTGTGTCAAAAAATGGCAGTTATGAATTATACCTTAACTATGGGGAAAATGGGGTCTTTCAGTACTCAGAACTGCTTGCAAGTTGTTGAGCAATGAGAAGCAAATGATTGCACCATATGACCGCTCACCATTTCACCTTCACAGTCATCAGAAGTTTTACTGATGTGAAGAAACACTGGAATACCATAAACTTTGTGTGACATCTTGCGTGGTGCATCAATGGCGTTCTTCTAAAATGCCATGTAATTGATTGGATTGATGGATTCTCCCAGCTTTCACGTCAGCTGTACTTTGTTGATTGTGACATTTTGACGTTGAACAAGAACACATTTATTTTGACAGGCCCTTTTCATGGACATATTTTTGCAAACGTAATTATAAGCACTCTGCAGCAACCTGCTGGTCATTCCTGACGTTTCCGTACTGCGAATGTTTGGATGCTTTTATGGATAAAAAGCTAGAATTTATGTATATAAAGATCTAAAACCTGTCCCACTCTCAGGCAAGCGTCTGGTTCACCTGCATGGATTTTGTGACGTACCTTTGCATCTTTTATTCATAAATTTGAACAAACTGACTAGATTCTCTTCATATTCTTTGATATTACAAATTTAATAAAACACCTAATTTCCTTACACAAAGGTTCAACAACAAAATTGCAATGATTTATTTAGAAGCATAAAACTACTGTGTTGCATGTAAGAAAACATATAAACATGAATTATAATGTACAAAATTACTTAAAAATAGCAATTTACTAACCAAATCAAATGCTGTTAGACTATATACATTGACTACATGTTTACTTGTGACGACAAGTAAACGTCTGATTCCTAGTTAATTAAGATACCTTTTGATCTGGTTCAAAAAGATTACGATTTATTGTCATTTCAGAGAGCATGTCCCTTCATACATGAAGTAAGAAGAGCTGAAGAGGAAAAGTGTGTTGATGGTGACACCTCTGACTGTGCGTTCATATGAATTGGCAGCCTGACAGCGTTTGAGAGCCGTGTAGGGGTTCCAGTCTATGGGGCGGGTGAAGTAGAGCTCTTAGCTGCGAGCCATGCAGCACAAGGAGGGCTGGGTGTCTCTGCTTTGTACCCTCCACATTTACATGGCCTGACCCAGTTCAGCAACGGCTAGCAGTGGGGGGAGGGGACAGTCTGGGGAAAGCTAAAAATACCACCCCTCGCATTAGGCAGCTCCATTGCAGAGGGATCCCTAGAATTGCTATCCTTGACTTGCATCGAGTTGTTGGCACGTAGAGGTGTAGAAACTGCCAGAGGGTTTCCTTAGCGTGGAAACAAAGACATGAGTATATTTCTGAGATGCCCACCACTGTTGTCCTATGTACTTGTCTCCACTTGCCATTGCCTTCTGGGTGGAGGACTCAGTGTGCATCTGATGTGTGAAAGCAGCCTTAAATAGCTTAGGGTAAAGAAGAGACTTGTGACTTACAAGACTCTGGTCCTTGGGTTAAACCGCCTCGTGCTCATGCCTGGCTGTGGTTTTGCTGCTGTTGTGTGGAAAGGGTTAACCTTATCCTCTGTCATTCAACCATACCATGCCAGCTGTTGGCTTGGAGATCCAATCACAATGATTTTCCACTGTTGTGACATGTGACCTGCTCCGCAACCCGAAACTGTCGCAGCACAGCAAATGTTGGCACTTCCTTCATCTTGGCGTTGTTGCTGCTCGTGGGGTTAGGGGGTGTGAATGTGGGAGAGGGCGCATAGAGTAAGACATGAGCACAGGGAAATGGAGAAGGCAGAGAATTGCATTCATCACTATAGGTTGCACATGTGCTCTGCCCATGTGGTGCCCAGGTGAAATATATTCCTACCCTTTTTAAGATCATGTAATGTAGTCATGTAGGGACCATTTAAACATTTAAAAAGCCACATGTTAAATCAAGTTAATTTAGCCATGACTCTTGAACTTCACTTGTCCGTTTGTTGGAATTTGTGGGAAAAAAACGTTACTGTTAAGCACAAGGACAGCTCAAAGACATGGTAACAAAAAGCTCTTGCTCTTTCATAGAAATGGGTTAGGTGTACTTTATCATATATCATCAACGTGCATTACAATGCTGAGTGAAAATAGCATGCGTTCCAATGTATGTTGTAACTTATGGTATGGACGACTTCCTAATCCAAGAGATGGGAGGCTTTTCTTGTTTGTCAGTGGACATTTCAAAGACGTTGCATAACTGACCAGCTCTTCTTTAAGATTGAACACATTTTAACATGTCATTTATCACGATATCTGACTGATCCGATGCATGCTGGGAGAGTTGTAACTTGCCTAGCACTCAATGGATCTAACTTGGGCTACAAAGGTGAACCTCAAGTAGATTTTCTGTAAAAGGTTGGGTTTGGCATTCCCTGGCATTTCTGTCCAAGCCCTAAGAAAATACATTTTTATGTTTATCATTGGAAATCAGAACAGTGGTGTGAAAACTAATAATTGATGTCATATGATTGTCATTAAATCTCTGAAATGATGAACAGCAACTTACATTGTATACTTGTGGTCAGTACAAGTGGAGTATTTTCTGTTCAAAATAGGGATTTCTGCGATTTCTCCCACCTCAGTAATACACCCGGCCCTGCAATTATGCTGCGTAATAAATAATAAATTCTGTCCCGTTTTCCATGGCAGATGGCTCCAAATAGAATCTCAACATGTGACAGAATAGTTTCCAAGAATCTCAATGGAATAAGCTGCAAGCATTCATTTGTGCACTGAGCAATAATAAAGCCTACATTTTCTCTCCTTTTGCATCTGTGTCCCAGTTTAAAGTTCTGACATATTTTGAGTTTTGGATGTCAGTTAGGAGTTGCATGTTTTGAAGTCCTGTTTGGTGCAGATGAATGTTGTACTCTCAAACATGATTTTGTCTTTTGTTATAGCCATAAATGCTCAAAGTGAGTAAAACCTCCCCAGCCGAGAGATAACTGCAGCATTTTTTCCAGTCAGGGAAAGAAGGCCCTGTCTGCCTGCCTTTCTTTGTGGATCAGATTACTTTGTCCACGTTCCCTGTGCAGTGTGAATTATAGTCTGACATGGCTTTCCACCTGAAAGTACATTGTATGTTTAGCGTTTCACAAAATAGTTTCAGACTAGAAATCAAGCCAATCTTTCCAATTAATCCATTTTTGTCCCTTGTGGTTTTAAGAGATTCTTAAAATCACAAGTCCTCCTCAAAACGGATACAACACCTGCAGTGCTTCAGCCTTTGAAATTCTATTGTATTGCATGTATGTAGTCCTGTGTTTCACACTATATCTGAACTGCACCAAGACAAATTCCTATCAACTTGGTTGACATGAATGAATCAGCTTCATTGTGTTAGGCTGATTAAAGCTGAATGGACAGCAGCCTCTCATTAGAATGGACTCTCCCATGTAGAGCACCATGGAGCTCCCTGATGCCACAGATAGTCTTAATTAGATTAAACAGAATGGCTTTTCCTGAGGTAATCTGTCACTTGGTCCCTGCTCACTACGTTACCCCACCAGTTACACTGCAGGGAAGCTGGTGGGGATTTGTTTCTCATTCTGATTTTTTTTTTCAATGACCTCCTGTATGCTTGTCAGTGCAAAGTATTGTGATACAGTCTTCTGGATAAGCTTTTTAGATAAAAGGATTTGACTGTAATTTTTTACCTAACACCTGGTTGTACTAGAAGAGGAACTTCCTGTTCTTTATCATGCAGATTTGCCCCATAGTGTGTAAAGTAATTGTAATTTTCTACTCTGTATTTAAAAGTAAGATCATCCCCAAACTCTGATTTTCCCATAAGAGTCCTCAGTGGGAGTGTAGAGAGTGGGAGTAGGATTATTAACAAACTTAAAATAAATTTAAATTTAACAACGTATGAACAGTTAACAATGGTAATAATAAAATATATTTAACTCTCTACAGAATCTAGGATAATTGTGAAATTGCATTTCCACTAGTCACTATTAATTTCCAATTCTATTTAGAGCATGTGTGTAGTTTTCCCTATCTACCTCAGTATTAATTACAGCGCCAAATACAAAGACAAATAGTTATGCTTTTAGACAGACACTGTTCATTTTCAACAGTGATTAAGTTTACATCCTTTTGTACCTTAAGTAGTTTTAATAAATATTCTTCAGCCAATCAGAAAGGAGTATTAGTCTAGACCACAGTCTTGTAGTTACTCACTAGTACGGAAATTATAATAATCACTATTTTATTAGCTCTTTGCCTTATTTTCTGTTAAACACCAAAAGCAAATACAACCAAACACAGAGGGTCAAATAAAATCCAACAAAGCTAAGAAACAGGGAGATGCTGCTGGAAGCCGTTCACTGTGAAACAGCTGCAAGACGTTTGTATTAACAGTAGATAAACATTGCAGAGGAGAAAGGACTACCTTTTTAAATTCTCTATGCAGGAAAAACCTTGGGAGCAGCTCGGGGCAGAGTGATTACTGAATGCTAATGCTCCACTCTGCTCACATACTCTGACCATGAAGCAGAGTGCACATTACTTGACAAGGGTTTTGTCCAGATCACAGAATTATTATTATTTTATTACAATTCAAGTACAGCTAATCAAAATCTCTTGGCAACGGCTGTAGCCAGTTTTGCTAATTACTTTGCTACTTGTCTCCGCAGCCAAGTGGTTTTGTCTAAGGGTTTCCATGTTTCTTCTTATGCAGTAGTAAAATATTTCAACATAAATGTCTGCAAGTGTACTGTTAGCTGTGTGATGACAGAAAATATATATGATTAACATATGACTTAAGATGCTACATTGAAAACAAGTTATTACAAATGTCACTGAAGTCCACACAAGAATATGCTTATAGAGTAAGCGTCATAGTTAACATGTATATGAATACGTCAATACACCTATGGGAAACTATAAAGATGATGGTATTGGATTTAATAATATATCAATATTGACCGAAATTACTTTAGACATTATTGGTTTTCTGATATCAGCAAAAAATCATGAGTCTTTACTTTGGAGACCCCAGAAAATTGCCTCCGTAACATTGAACGGAGATATATAAAATTTGGGAATGCCAGTTTTCCTGAACAACTTGCCTTGTCATTCTTTGTCAATGTGATATCAGTCCATGTATGACATGTATGAAATGACACTTGTCACTAATTCCTTTTGTCTGTTTGCTCTTCTCTTTTAGATCTGCATGCATGGTGATCTCCGCCTCTGTGGGTGATCCTCAGTCACCATGAAAGACTAGGAACTCAGCTCTCCAAGGGGAAATGGCTTGTTTTGTAATATCCCTGCCCTGCTACCTGCCGTATGACTCCAGCTGCCTCTGAAGGGCCCATCAGCTGTTTATGGGAACTACCACTGTGTTTGCACTCTTGAGGATTTAAGCTTTTCCAGGACAACTTTTTTTTTTTTTTTTTACCCCCACTGTTGAGCCGAAGCAGCAACGCTTTGCAGTAGAGCGGGGAGACGGCGAGACAATGGCGAACAACTCATACAGTGGGGTGAAGAACTCCATGGTGGAGGCCAACCACGATGGAGAGTTTGGCTGCACACTCAAAGACCTGCGCTCCCTTATGGAACTGAGAGGCGCAGAGGCAATAAGCAAAATTGGGGAATCTTATGAGGATACTCAAGGACTCTGCAACCGGTTAAAAACATCACCTATAGATGGTAGAGTAATTTTTTCACTACACTCAAATACAGGATGCTAGTAGCGAGTGCTGTTGGAATGCTAATGTGTTGCACACATAGTTTAAGAGGCGTGTCATTGGCCATGTCATCCACATTGTGGATACCTTGACATCACTTCCTTGGAAAACTCATATGCCAGACAGGTGGCCGGGCAGGCTGGCTCTGACCTGGGCCAGTCCTGCTCTATTTCAAGGCCTGTGGATATGTCCCTCATACCCTCCCTTTCTCCCTTTTCACCTCTGTGTCTATGTGTGTGCGTGTCTGTGTGTCTCGGTGTATAGGCTTCAGACAGACCAGCTGTCTGCCTGGGCACAGCACCAGGCTGCAGGCAGGTCAATGTCCCACATGTGGCGGACAAAACGGGAGGCTGTAAGGCTGGGTAGTAATGACTTGAACATGTCAGGGAAGGAGTGAGTTCTTCCTTCGCTTGAATATCTCCTCTGTGTTACTCGTTTGCCACTTGGATTTTTGGCAAAATTACTAGTGAGGCTAAAGTTGAACCCCACTGGGGCAGTGGTGTTTGTCATCACCGCTCTCTTTTTTCCCTTTTCTACCACTCTTTTTCTCTCTGTCTCAGTTTGTCTCTCTCTATAGACAGTCTGCCTAATCGCCAGTATGACCTTGACTGAACTCTTATGGGAGGGGATTTTCAGTTTGATCCCAGATTAAAACGGCACCGCATATTCACTGTAGCAGCAACAGTCCTCTATTCAGTATCTCAAAGCAAGGAAAAAATGTCCAGGGCTTCACCAAACCAAAATGAATGTGTTAAATACCATGCAATACAACAGCGCAAAGCGTCTGTCATTCAAGAATCACTATTTACTCACTATTTAATTCTTGACCTTTCATTTATTGACAATATGATAAATGTACAAGGCACACTGCAGTCTCTTTTGCTGCTTTCAGTGTCTGCTACGCAGGCCAGTGAGGCATTGTCTGAGGAGAAATTGCTGAATAGGAATTTGGCTGTTTAGAGAGAGCATGAGTTGTTCAAACATGCATGTGGCTGTGTCAACGTAGAGTCCTGTCATATTTCTAGCGTGACATTGGTTGTTTCATACTTTGGAGTGTACTCGTCCTCCCCCGCTCATTCTACCCGGTCTATGCTACACAAAAAAGAATTTAGGTTCCTATTAGCTTATAAAGGACAAAGAAATCTTAACTATCATGGTATTGTTTGCTTTGTGTGTGAGTAGGTAAGGGAACAGAATATTATAAGCATGTTTGGAATTTCAACCTTCTTTAAACCCCTGCTATAACTACGCTCTCTATCACTATGCTGTTTACCTGCAGTCTTTATTATCTTTATACTATCAAACATGTTTTAAGACTTAGAGGATATTAGGTTATTTATAGATTCAGAAGGAAAACAAATATTTTGATAACATGGTTTGCTTCTTTACAAAGCAGAAGCAGCTTTTAGCCAATTTTTCAAAATATTTGGTTTTTACTTCAGCTGTTACTTGCAACTGCAACGTACTGATAAGTTTGAATAGGTCCACATTTAGTTTCTCCTCGCAGTAGGTGTTGTTCAGCGTGGTGCGCAGCCACTGAGTTTTGATACTTACAGTTTCAATCAGCTCATTCGTCACTGGCTTGAGAAATTAAGCCATCATTTAAGATTACAGGAGCTTGACAATTGAAAAGGGATTTCTAATTAGTTGGTTGGCCATTTCTCGAACCTCTTAAGCCAATCCTTTGCTAATCCTCCACGTTTCCAAGCTCCTTTTTTGCCCAAAGAAGTTTGACTGAACTTCTCTGTTGCAGCTGTGCATGGATGTGCCACTCTACTTTGCCTAGTTTTCAGCATGGTCTGTTTGGACTAATGTAATTATTGCCTTTTTACTATTTTCCACGCTACCACCCAAAGCTGGGTATCTATAAGATCTCCCAATTCAGTTAGATTTTAATTCACTGGACTGAAGTTCAAATTGATTTGGGTAATTAATATACCAGTGCTCTGAGTTTGAAAAGAGTTAATTTTGCACACTGTACAATGTGCTTTCTAAATGATAACAATGAACACGGCCAAAAGCTTATTCAAATGTTGCATTTGTCTGTTTGACAAATGTAAACCATTAACCCAGTCACATTGCTGCAGTATAAGGAAATAAAGGGTGAAGCCTAAAGGGCAATAATAAGAAAGAAAACAATGAGCATATCAAAACTCAAATGATATTTTTTAACCAGCCATCTTATTTAACATGTCTCTAGTTCTAGTTCTGCTAGTATGCTGTACTTCTCAAACAAACCATGTTTCCATAGTAGTGAGGATTCCCTTGTGTGGTGGAAAGGGAGAGCTCACCAGTACCTGAAGCTCTGGTTATTGACCTTATGTTACTTGTATGACTTCACTTCCTCTGTGCCTGCTGACAGTTTATTTTCTCTCGCTTTTTCTACTTAAGTAAGTAGTCACCATGAAAATGAGTACCAGATAAGTCGCAGTTCTTTGTCTCTTTTTATCACTTGTTTTCCAGCTTTGTAGTCAGTTATATAAGAGTCAGTTACATTTAAAGGGAAAGTTCATGTTCATGTTCAAAATCAGATTTTCTTGTCATGAATCATACTCATCTTGTGAAACCATTTGTGTAATGTTATCTGTGGTTCTTGTAGGAGCTTTGTCAAGGCTGAGAAGATAACACTACTGATGTCACCAGGATTACCTTGATTTGGGGTTGGCGATGACAGTTTAACTGGAAGCCTACATTATGTACTTCTGGCATGCAGTGTCAAAGGCAGGGGTGTCTACCAGGCAGGGAGGATCCAATGAAAATATTATTGATTTTCACTATGAGCGGTGTGGGATCCAAGTTTTTGGAGCTTTTATGATAGACTGAGACCCCATTTACAATAAAAATTAGGAAGTCAGAGCTGACAGACTTTTCAAGGGAAGCGAGTCTGCAAGGTTCTACTTAGTTTTATGGTCTTACTTGATGAGTCAGGACATCTGAGCCTCTGCTGCATCAATTGTGACCATTCTTGGTTTTTTTTTAATCCGTCTCTTGTGAGTCCCCCAGCTGTTTGTAAGAGCAAAACTAAATCACTGGAGTACGGTTATGACAGAATTCCCATTCTTTTACCACATTTTCTCAGCATTGAATATCACGGCTCAGGGTCATAGCATTGTACTCCAAAGTGTACCCAGATGTCTGCATTTAAGCTTGGAGATGCTTTCTTTTGGGCACCCAAACCAGATAATGCTTACAAGCTTAATGCTGGCTCACACACCCAGAAAGGACTTAGAAAGATACCTACAGGATTTACTGAAATAAATGAAATCTCACTGTAGTATCAATATTTTTACCAAGCCCTACTAACACAGACGCGTTTCCTCTGGATAATGAGACTTGTCAAATGGGCAATGCCACTTCACGTCAATATTATTGACAGTGTTGCCCTGTTTTCCAGTTATTCCCTGTTGATTGCTATTTCTGTGTGTCAAATATTTGGTTTCCAGCCTATTGATCCAATCGGCTGTGGGCTGAGAGGCTTGCACAATTGGACTGCAATTCACAAAAGCTGACAGGCTCTCTGTATCTGTCATTCCAGTCACCACATCCCCTCATTCAATGGGAAGGTTCAGACTGTTAAATGATAGTTTACTCTCTGTAATTCAGGGGGCTGGCACAGCGTGTCTTCATGTCTGAATTCAAAATGATGTGCTTAGATGGGCTTTAGCCAGTGAGTGGATGAAGCATATGGACAGCCCTTGCTTCTGCTAGTGGAGCTAACAATTGGTTTCTTGTGTTTTCTTGTATTAGTTATAGTTTTTGGTGATTTTAGAACCTCCAACTGTGAAGTAGATAACAGTTCAAACCTGCCACTTTGAGTAATTGATGATTGATCAGACTCTATAGTACAAACCACTCAGATATTTAATGTTATGGTAGACACTTGGCCATAATGTAATTCGTAGTCCAGCCTGCTTCTCCAGTATGTATTGCCAGGTAGAGCATTATCCCATTCATTGTTCCCAGAATTCCTGTAAGTGGTGATATTGGTTTCACAAAAATGTATTATCAAAACACATTTTCTGTGAAATTGCATCATAATATCCATTTAACACTATTTTTGGAAGTGAAACGATCACGCTATAGTAATGAGGGTGCAGCACTATTGTTCCAATTGTTGAGCAAAGCCCTGCTCATTAGCACAGAATCTGCTTATGTGCAGTAACAACCAAAAATGCCCTGATCACTTGTAAATAAGAAGGAAGCATTCGGAAGTAATTGCTACAATAGAGAGCTAATGGAAGTGAAAACAAACTACATGGGGTGCCCAGATAGTACCAAGGCTGAGTACTTGCTGTAGTGGCCCAGGGTTTGAATCCAACCTGCTGACCTTTGCCGCTGGTCATCCCCTCTCTCTCTTCCCTTTCCTGTCACTCTTCTGCTGTCACTATCAATTAAAGGCAATAAAAGCCCCCAAAAATGTATATATATAAAAAAAAAAGTAATTTTCAAAAATCACAGGAAAAGTGAAAGATGCAACTCCATGATGTGACCAGACACACTTTTAGTATTTAAGTGGACTTAATTTCAAAAATACCCAGTGGGCACCTTTGTATAAACCCCAATAATCTGGTTTTTACATGATAAAAGTAATACTGTAACTTGGGCGGAGATTATGGGAATCTCATAATCCCATTATCCTTGTTAGTAATATATTAACATACCTAGATTTGAACTTTTCAGCTTTATAAACACTTTTTGTTTCTTATTTTTCTCAATATTTTGTAGTTTTGTAGTTTTGCTTGTGTTACGAATGTACATGTACATATATATGTATATGTATGTTACAACACGTCTGTCATTGTGACAAGGACTGTATATTGGGGAAAGGAAAGTAGAGCATTCCCATCTAGAGTCTGCTTAAGGTCTAATGACCCAAATATCCCAATTTTCTGTTGAAGTTTACTGTAATTAGGAAGACTGTTCAGAATTTCCTCCTTTGCTACATTTTTTTTTTTTAAACAAAGTGGGGTGGTATTTGCGTGAATCTTTACATATTTTCTTAGAACTAAGATTCAGTAACAGGCCACTGAACAGTGTGCTGGCACATCTTTACCTACACACAGTTATATGAAGACAGTAAAAAGAAAAAGCATGACCCCATTTCAACTCATCATTGTGACAGGCCCAAGTCTTACCTCGACCCCTCACTGCTGGATAAAATGACAGTACTTGGGGGTGGGGTCAGCTGAGGACAAGCATTCAAATGAAATGGTTAATGATTAGCTGCTTGACTTGAGACAGACTCTGGGTGCTAAAATGATGTGAAGGGCCAAGGCCAACCTATTTTCTGTTTGTGTGTCCAATGGAGGGACGACATGTTGATCGTCCTCTGTCACTTGTATTTATTGCTCTAATGCAAAGGGAAAATGTGCTGTAAAATTGGTTGGGGTATTAGCTGTCAGCATGTTTTCATTAGAGCCGTAGGGAATCAAAGCAGACGGTGAGAGACAGCCAGGGTGCAGCAACAGGCAGCTATGCAGGATAAACCCCATAGCCTTTTAATGTGCTGTGCTGATGAGTCATCGTCATTCTTCTCACCTCCGTTTTAGAAAGTATGTGTTAGTGTTAGGTTGTAATGTCAATTAAGAACGTACCTAGTGATAGAGGATTATTTTCTTCTTTAATGAAGTCGACCAAAACTTGTTTAAAGTGAGCAGTGGGCAGAAAGGCGATAGATGAAACAGAGGGGCCATGTTTTAATTAAAATTGGATCCAAACACATCATAGTACAAAACATGCACCTGTCTGCTTGACTTCCCATTTTAGGAATATTTAAGCAATTCATTCAGGAGTAGTGTAGTTCCATTGTCATCGATGTGATTTATTTTTGAACATTTTATTATGTTCATTGAGAATCAGCAGGGGCAGCGCAGTTTGGATTGATTGTAAATGCAATGCTTTGTTTAATTAAAGCATCTCAAATTATTTTGAGCTTAAAGGATAACTAATGAAGTAATCAGTCAGCAAACCGACAAAGAAAATATAACTCTGATTGTTGAATTGTTTAAGCTGTAGGTTGGACAAAACAGTCTTTAAGGACTGGATTGGAGAACGGTAATTTGGAAAAGAACAAAGGTTTACTCGTGCAAATTGTGGGAGAAGAAATAAAGGGAATACTCTTACCTTTGAATAAATACTGACTCCTAGAATTGACTTAAGAATCTGTTTTGGATTCTTGGATTGGATCACTTTAACACTGATTTAACAAACCTACTAAAAAAAAAACTATCAAAATGTTAAACTTAACAGTGTCTAAAAGTGGAAAGATGGGGAAAAAAATTTAATTTATTGTCTAGAAAATTTAAGAAATATGTAGATTACTCAAGTATTTCATGAATTATTTATTTCAGTGCTCTCAGATTACACCTTGTAGTAAAAGAAAATGTAACCAGGACAATGAGGCAGTGTGAAGATATTTAATTATCTGACAAGATGGCAGGAATGCTCAAAGTAAAGTTTGTATGATGAATGCTCAAATTCTACTAATTGTAGTAGCAACTAACGATTATTTTCATTATCTATTAATCTGCAGATCATTTTTCTCAGATAATTGTTTGTCAATATAATGTCAGAAAATAGTGAAAAATATCTATCAATGTATTCATATTGGTTGTTTTATTCTACAAACAGTCAAAAACCTAAAGATATTTAGTTGACTATCATATATGGCAAAGAAAAGTAGTACTATCTTTTCTGTTGATCGACTTATCCATTTAATCAGTTAAGCTGTTGCAGCTCTACCACCATCAGTGGTCTACTGTATGTTGACAACATTTCTTTGCATGTGAGACATAGAATTGTCTCATTTTCAAAAGAACAATGGACCTTACTCCCTATGCTGTTGTCACTGCACAGACTCATTATTCAAATGTGGTGTCATGATTTGCATTGTACCTCTAGTCTGTGTGTGTGTGTGCGTCTTTCTGTCCTCCTCTGTCTGTCCATACCTTGACCCTACTGATCCTTTTCCCTATTAAGACGCCGCTATTCCGAGTGCGGTTTCCCTTCAGCCATCGGTAGCCCCTCTCTTTATTAGCCTCAGTCCCTTGCACCCTCAACCCCTCATCCCCACCCTCCCCCATTTGCTTGTCAGTAGCAGTTTCACACAGTCTCTCTTCCCTGGCCCCCAATTCTGCGCCATCTCTTCTTTGCAACACACACACACACACAGCTCCATCCAGCCTGCCCTGCACAGCCACCCACACAGTCAGTCGGCATGAATAGAACTGAAAAACTGTCATGCATCATCAAATGTGCGAAGGCCCTTTTGAATATATGACTGTGCCTTGAATGTGGAGGCATTTGAATGGGCGGCTGCAGAATGCTCTCTGTGCACATGGATGAATGGGTCTCAGGCCAACCAGACGTGCAGTGTGTCAGAGAGATGACTCTATAACAGGACAGTAGTATTACATAGGCACCTGTGAGTCTAAAGCTGATTCAACCTCTCTAGTCAGTCAGGCATTGTATTAAAAAAGGCAGTTTACGGAATTAGATTTGACCTCTGTTCTCACATTCTCTTGCACGCCTGAAAGAGGTGAAAATGTTTGTCATGCCTGCAGAATGTGTCATTGTTGTCCGGTATTGTCCCCTACACAGTGTCCTGTCAAAAATGCTGATTCCTTTTGGGGATAATGTTTTTGGAGGCCCGGTGACGAGAGTACAGACGAGCTCTCCTCCTGTGAACTAAATTTCTGCAGCAATGCATCCATCTGTGCTCCAATTATGTGGCACACAATTAAGGCTTTTATTTTTGATGTGATTGTTTGATATTAACAACATACAACAATAAATTCCCAGATAGATTTGAATTGAAAATCTTTACAAATAAAATGCTTTTTGTCCTCTTTTTTTCCCCCTCCGCAGGTCTAAGTGGGCAGCCTGCAGACATCGAGAAGCGGAAAACAGTGTTTGGGGAAAATCTTATACCGCCCAAAAAGCCCAAAACTTTCTTACAGTTAGTGTGGGAGGCGCTACAGGATGTCACACTGATTATCCTAGAAGTGGCAGCCATAGTTTCACTAGGCCTTTCTTTTTATAAACCTCCAGATGCCGAAAGAGAAAGTAAGCAACACTTTTTCCAATCCTATATCCTTTTACTTTGTATTGATACATTTTACTGTTATAAATAGGCTGATGTGTACATGTTTGGGATGTTATTTGAATAGTTTGGGCCTGAATTATACTTTCTATGTTAAACAAATGTTAATTTATTTTATGGTAGAATCTAATACGATGCGCTTTTGGTGTTTTAGACTGCTACTATTTATTTGTTTCAATCCATGTATTGCATTGTGCCTGTATCATGGGATGATTTGTTAAGCTGGAGATAGAATGGGATAGTTTTTTAAATGTGCCCCTTTTCCTCTGCAGACTGTGGGAGGGCTGCTGGTGGTGTGGAGGATGAAAATGAATCGGAAGCGGGCTGGATCGAGGGTGCCGCCATTCTTCTGTCAGTTGTCTGTGTGGTGCTGGTGACAGCATTCAACGACTGGAGTAAAGAGAAGCAATTTAGGGGCCTCCAGAGTCGTATTGAGCAAGAGCAGAAATTTACTGTCGTCCGTGGAGGACAAGTTATCCAAATTCCTGTGGCTGAGATCGTGGTCGGTGACGTTGCACAAGTAAAATATGGTAAGAAGAGATTTTCATCTATGTAATTGAAGTTATTTAATTTAAGGGAAATGTGATTTTTGATTTGATATACATTTGTCAAGAATAATATAAGAATGATTAGGATAAATATCATGTTTTAATCCAAGATTCATTCAAAAATAATTGCACAGTTCAAGTTTTTTTGTCCACATTAAAGACGTGTTTTGTCTGTGTGTTTTTTTTTTTTTTTTTCAGGTGACCTTTTGCCTGCCGACGGAGTCCTCATCCAAGGCAACGATCTGAAGATCGATGAGAGCTCACTCACGGGAGAGTCGGACCATGTCAAGAAAACACAAGAAAAAGATCCAATGCTGTTATCAGGTAACATGAAGCCTCAATTTTGTTTTATTTTTCAAAAGCTCTCCCCTCGCTGGTTGTTACCAGAATATGGTGATGGTTGTGATTTTTGACAGTTTGATTGAAAACGTAACTTGGACTGTTATTTGCTGGACACCTTAAAATGCTGTTAAAAATGATCTATAATGCTTATAGACGTCCGAAGATAATGTGTATGGTATTATTTACATTTATTCAGCTCAGTCAGTTTTTCAAAGTCTGCCTTAATGTGAGTTTAGTTAGTTTTTACAGACATTTAAACATCCTAAATGTTCATCTTCACAACAGTGTTTAGAATTTAATTTACACCAATAATCTTTATACAGTCAAAGACAAAGATTTGACTTAAATCAGCTAAGAATTTGTAGATAAGTTTTGATTATCCCCAAATGAGCCATTGCAGCTACAGTTTGAAAATAAAAGAATTTATCAGTATGGTACACAAATCCTGTTTTGAGGATAATTTGCCTATGCTTTGAAAGAATTTCTCTGTGGAGTCAGTGTTGTGATGTTAATTTGCATGGCTTTAGTGACAAACTGGATTAGAAATTGAAAGTGAATTGGTGTCCCTATCCTGCTGCTCAGTGTAATCAATTATCTGTCATCCAACACTCCCCAGATATAAAGCTGGAATAGTTTCAGTTTTGCTCCAGTTGTCCACTCCATGTCCACAAAGCCCCTTCAACACTGTGTTTGCGCTGTCTGATAGCTTTGTCTTCACAAAGCTATCTGACCGCTAGCTTTGTAGGGATTCTGGAGAAATACTTCTTGTTTAGTTCATCTGGCTCGCTACTGGCACAGAGAGAGGAGTGTACTCTGTATGTGCGTGTGTACACATTGCTCCACCACTGCTTTTTGATTTCCCTTAGCACAGGCTGTATCCCTTCAGCCATCCTTCTCACGAAAGAAAGGAAAGCATCCTCTGGAGACCCAGAGGATGAGAGATTAGACTCTGGAGAAACCATGTTGTAGCCTCTCAGATTTCCATTAATTCACCCGGACTGACAATTGGCTTTTGATTAAAGGCTGTTGATTAAAGCTTTGGAGGCTATTTGCATCCGTGACTGTGTTTCTGTCTCTTTTTACTTGCAAGTGCACCATTCCCTTTCGTATTTATTGCCTCCATTTGAAAACCTGCATTTATTTTCTCCTTGTGTGTAGCTGAACATGCCAATTGAAAGCCTGGTTAAACCACCTCCTCAGTAAGCAAAGGAATCTAACTCAACATTTAGTCTGAACCAAAATGAAAAAGTCAAAGAATTAGTGAGAAATATATATTTGGTCAGGGTTAAAGCTCTTGCCAAAGTATAAACGGAAACATGGTATAAGTAATCTTGGAAAACATATAATTTAGTCAGATACTGTACATGCCCTTTTCCTGCCTTCCTCATTGACTGACGTTTTATTTTCCTCCTCTGTCCAAAGGCACCCATGTAATGGAAGGCTCAGGGAAAATGCTGGTCACTGCTGTGGGTGTCAACTCTCAAACTGGAATTATCTTCACTTTACTCGGGAGTGCAGAGGATGATGACGAAGACGAAGAGGAAAAGAAAAAAGAAAAGGAGGAGAAGAAGAAACAGAGAAAAAGTTAGTATGCTCACTATTTATTACCCAGCAGGTGGACATGTTTGCATTTCCATTTTTTACCACCAGTTTTGCATCTCACAGAAAGATGCCATCATCTTCCATTGAGATTTTTTTTTATATATTAAAAGCAGAGATGGCTGAGCCTGTGCAGAAAAGTGTAGTTGACTTGGTATTGCATGCATGCTAATTTGAATACTTACTGTACGGAAGTTGGGCAGCTCTTTTGGAGGTCAGCAGCAGATTCAAGCTCCAGGGCTGAGCTGTAGGATTTTGTCAAGTTACTTTTGGATAGGACTGCAGCTAACACTTTTTTTCATTATCGATTAACCTGCTGAATATATTCCCAATTAATCCTGTAGTCTATAAAATGTCAGGAAAAAAAAAATCTCTTGAAAGTTTTCCGCACCACATGTCTTGCTTTGTCCGACTGATGGTCCAAAACCCAAAGGTATTCAGTTTACTATCGCCAAAGGCAAAAAATCCCATCAATTTGTGAAGCTGAAACCAGCAGATGTTTGGTATTTTTGCTTAAAAAATTACATTGGCAAGCATTTGTTTCATAATCAAAATAGTTATGACTTATTCATTCATCAACTAATCTTTGCAGATTCTGCTTTTTTAGATTTGAATCTGAGACTAGGAATGGTTGGGCTAACTCTTGTATAAAGAGAATATCTTTAAATGTCATAAAAGTGAAGAATTGACATAATTATATGCATAATATACATACATACATATGGAGTTCTACTTACTCCATGGTGTATTTTTCCACAGACAAGAAGCAGGATGCATCTGTGGAAAATCGAAAGAAAGGTACACGCATGCACGCACGCACGCACACACACACACACACAGTCAATCGGTATCAGTGTCTTCCTCCCGAGTTAACAGCATTGGATGTAGGTTAGTCTCAAATTGTTAATAATTGCCTGCAGTGGTTTTATGCAAGTAATGAGGAGCTGCATATTTTTACATGACCCCATGTCAGTGTATACTTAGTACTAGCTGTTCTTGCCTTTCCATTGTACTGTCTAGCCCTCCCTTCTGTCTCTATCTCCTCTTTTCTCGTCCTTCCCTGGCACATTGCGCTTTGAGCAGCAGGTGCTACTGAATCCAGTTATAGCGATTAGTGGTGAGGAGATTAAAGCCATGCAACAATTCTGGGGCCAGAACATCTGCTTTCCCACCCATCTCTCTCCCTGACTCTCCCTCAGGCCCCCACAATTTGATTTCTATTGATGTCCCAATCTGAACTATTCAGAGTCAAACTGTAAGACTTGCACTGGTGCAATTTCAGACTGACAACAAATGATAATGAGGCTGTTTAGTGGTAACTCAGCCAGCTAGCCAGGCCTTTAGTCCTGCTGGGACACTATGATCAGTAGTGCTTGGGTCTGTGACCACAACCCTGGCGCTAGTCCCTGGTGCACAGATTCCCTCTGCCTGCCAGGAATCAACAGTAATCCTTTAGACTGAGATTACACAGGCCATGTAAGTGCAGAACAAGCCACAGTCCACAGCAGCTGCAGTAGCCCAGCGTTAATGCCACCCCTCTTCCTGCTACATACATTCATACAAAAAACAATGCTACTGTCACTACTGTAGTAAATGGAGCTTTTGGCCTTGACAAATTAGACGTTGGCTGCCTGTGCTTATAAAAAGCAAGACTGCAGAAATTACACAAGACAAATAGTGCATGGTAAGAATATCAGCTAAAATGACCGTAAGTGAGAGATGGAAAAGATGTGTCAGTTATCCTGTAGCAGCAGTAGAATCAGTGCCCGGCAGAGCTAATGATTTTATCGTGGTGAGTGACACGACAGAGACCAGCCCCTGCTGGCCAGCCGGCTGCTTCTCCTCCCTCCTTTGCCATTAGAGGCTTTGCCGTCTCCAAGGTTACCTGGTTAGATGTGGGTTTGGGATTCCCGTCAGTTCTGCACGCAAGGGAGGGGGGTCCTGAGGGATGTTGAGGAAGCGATGAAAGAGATTTATGGGAATTTAACTGGCAACAGCCACTGTGGTTGCTGTCGAAGGAGGAGGTGATTCCTCAGACACATCCTAATGCTACTAGCTAGTTAACCTGTTCTTTAAATCTCTAGGTGGGAGTATGGTAATTACACTTCCAAATCTTTTAGCTAATTACTGTGCAGTCAGATCACTGCACACATAATTACAGTGACATTTCCCAAGTTTCATGGATAAAAGGGAAGCAAAATAATGCAAGATTCTGAGTGATTTGACATCTCTTCTCTTCTTGTCACTGTCACCGTTCATTTAATGTGCTCCTTTGCACAGTATATTTGTCATTCCGTTTTGAAGAAACTTGCTGTGACCTGTTACCTGCTAAATCAGATTACCGATCCCGAAAAATCTAGTCCGAACCTGTTGATCTACTTGTTGTTCTTAACACAACCCCTGACAGAAAATATAGAAAATGGCAATATTAATGGTGAAATTACTTAAAAATAAATACAACAAAATACAGTTTGTTTGTTGTTTGACCACATACAGTTTATTCATTCACTAGTGTAACAGAAACGTTATGTCAGCCCTTGCAAATGTAAGCAAATAGGCTAATCTAAATAGGCTCCATTTGGCACCGATTGAATGCAGCTCCTGTGTGTTCTTTGCATTAGGCTGATTTGTTACAACTGCAAGACTGGTTTGATCATAAATCCTTTTCATTTCAGACCAGTTCTCTTTTCTGCTTTGTAAAAAAAAAAGTATAACTTTTTGTGCATTGAATCTGTGTGCGTTCGTTCATATCTAACTAAAATGTAATGGCCAATACTTTTAAATATCACTTTTTCCTTGTTCTTTGCTGCAGCTAAGGCACAGGATGGTGCTGCAATGGAAATGCAGCCTCTGAACAGTGATGAAGGAGCTGATGCAGAGGAGAAGAAGAAATCCAACCTGCCAAAGAAAGAAAAGTCTGTTCTCCAGGGCAAACTGACCAAACTAGCTGTACAGATTGGCAAAGCGGGTGAGTCTTGATTCTGGCTGAGCTGAATGTTGCAGATAGTAAAACACAAATTTTATGTGCTTGTACTCCTGTATCCTCTCATTCACTGCAATTTTATTGTTCCTCGTTCCCCTCAGGACTGGTCATGTCAGCCATCACTGTTATTATCCTGGTGGTGCTGTTTGTAGTAGACACCTTCTGGATCCAGGGTCTGTCCTGGGTCAAGGAATGCACACCCATTTACATTCAGTTCTTTGTGAAATTCTTCATCATTGGCGTCACTGTTCTGGTGGTTGCTGTTCCTGAGGGCCTGCCACTTGCTGTAACAATCTCTCTGGCATACTCCGTTAAGGTAAAGTCCTCCTAGCCAATTGACCTGTGCCCAGTTTTGACCAGCTTACACTTTAGCCTATTAAAACTAGCAGGCCAGGATGTTAAGACAAGGAGACTTTGCTAACTGATACCCTAAAGCCAAGCTATGACCCCATGTGCTGA
Source organism: Dicentrarchus labrax (assembly GCF_905237075.1). Lineage (NCBI taxonomy): Eukaryota > Metazoa > Chordata > Actinopteri > Moronidae > Dicentrarchus > Dicentrarchus labrax. The sequence continues at coordinate 13,966,115 of NW_026136724.1, read as the reverse complement.
AGTTGTTAGCCAAACCGAGGGCTTTGTCCAGTCAAGGAGCTATTAATTTAAATCTTTACACACATTTCTTTGGCATACAAGTAAAAATTGTGTTTAGGACTAAAAACTCTTAAATTTCTGCTTGCTCAAACTGAATTTAGTGGTGTTTAATCATTTGAATATTGTTTTATCTCCCAATAGAAAATGATGAAAGACAACAATCTGGTGCGTCACTTGGATGCCTGTGAGACTATGGGAAATGCTACTGCCATCTGCTCTGACAAGACTGGTACGCTCACCATGAACCGCATGACTGTGGTGCAGGCCTTCGTCGCTGAAAAGCACTACAAGAAGGTCCCTGAACCGGAGAACATCCCCTCCTCCATTTTAGACATCTTGATTCTTGGCATTGCAGTCAATTGCGCCTACACTACTAAGATCATGGTAGGCCTAAGAAAAGCAATGTGGCTCTATATTACACTATGTATCACCACGAATATTGCCTTAATTACTGTGTTCCCACCTTTTTCTTCAGCCTCCAGAGAAAGAAGGGGGCCTGCCGCGGCAGGTAGGCAACAAGACCGAATGTGCCTTGCTTGGCTTTTCTAATGACCTGAAGCGTGACTACCAGGCTATTCGCACCGAGATCCCCGAAGAGAAATTATACAAAGTCTACACCTTCAACTCAGTCCGCAAGTCTATGAGCACTGTGTTGAAGATGGCTGATGGCAGCTACCGTATGTTCAGCAAAGGGGCCTCGGAAATTCTCCTAAAAAAGTAAGAAAACGATTTTATTATATTGGGTTGTATGGTTTATCTTTTATATCTGTGTTTCTCTTACACTGACGAGACACGGACTGATGTATGACATTGGATCAGTTCTGTTCACATACATTATTCTACTCAATAAAATGTTATACCATAGAATTTTTACATGTTCCAGCTGGCCAGACTTTGCAGTAAATGATATTTGTAATGGTTTAAGCAGCTAAGAAGTTCAAGTGCATCCCACCCAAGCCCCTTATTTTGCGACTTAAAAACAGTCGCTGAGAAAATGAGCCGGTAACAACTCTGTAAGCCTCTTAACCAAGCAGGCTTCTTTTTAACCCACAGAGGGCTTAGTGTGACTTCTTACTACTGCAGCTCACCATTCAGAACACTTTGTCTTCTCCTCTGGCCTTTACCCTTTATCTCATCTAAATTATTTTTTCCATTAATGTCTCTGTACCTCTTTCTCCTTGTTCAGCCACATTGCTCAACTACATCTCTCTTAATACCTTACTCTGGATATTTTGCCCGCCTGCAATCTTCCCTTTTTTTTGTTGTACCCTCTTCTCTACACTTGTATATTAATACATCCTCTTTTCACCAGGTGTTCTAAAATCATGACGGCAAATGGTGAGTCCAAGGTGTTTCGCCCACGAGACAGAGATGACATGGTTAAGAAAGTGATCGAGCCCATGGCCTCAGAGGGCCTGAGGACCATCTGCCTTGCATACAGAGATTTCCCTGCCTCTGAGGGTGAGCCTGACTGGGACAGCGAAAATGATATCCTCACCGGACTAACCTGCCTGTCTGTGGTGGGCATTGAAGACCCCGTGAGACCCGAGGTTAGTGGCTACACATGCAAGGATGCACGTCAGCATGAGGTTACATCAAGGTTGATGTTTTAATTGAAAAAGCAATAGAGAACTTTAATTTAATTGAGAAATTGCTTGTGGCTTTACTGAAAATGCGTCAATATCGGGATTCTGATTTTACAGATGCCAATGCTATTATTAACAAAACTCTTCAGATGGTGTCTATGAGATGGCATCCAGCACTGAAGATAGAAAATGGTGGAATTGGCAGCTCTTTCAGCTGCGCAATTTGCAAAGTCAAGCATCTCCCTGTTGGTTTTATCAACTCCATGTGTTGAGTCAGCATCTGCTAAAAACTAGAAGTTTGTATATTGTGTAGTCTGACCATGTCAGAAGGCCAAAGTGTTTATACCTGTACCTGATCCGAAGAGCCACACTTGAAGGCAGGGTGAAAGCTGGCTGTCATACATTTAAATATGTGGATAATGGGCAGATTTTCAGACAGTCTCTCCTGGAAGACATTCATAGTGTTGCACCCGGTGACAGAAATAGTTGTTATAAGAATAAAAAAAGAGAGCTAGAGAGAGGAGTTCAAAGCCTGTCTCTCTTCTCACCTCTACACAGCTGGCCAATCATGGTGTGAAAAGGGTGTGAATGTTGGATTTTAGGTTTTGGGAAGTTACAGAAATATTCATTCACAGCCTCCCTATTCCAATGTTGGAAAGGTGTGGGAGGAAGGGGGTTTCCTGAATCTATTCTGAAGCATTTCTGAAGGAGAATACTGGCAGCTTAAGGCTTAGCTCACTATACTGGACTGTTTGGCACCAAGGACTTCTGAGTAAAGCAAGAAAATTAAATGATTAGATGCTGTGTCAGCCATTTTTCACTACACTGCAACAGCAGGGCCAGCCCTGAAGTCTGTGACTGAGTAACTGAGTAATGAAGTTAAACCATTGGTCGGCCGAATGCTGCAATTTCCTATATCCTTTTCAAATTAAAATCCCTCCACCCCCCATGTACTCGGTTTTGACTTAGTCTTGTCAAACATTAGGAGTGGCTCCACTTTGGTGTAAGCACCACGTACTGAACCAGTACAGCAATTTTGATATTTGAGGAAGTGGTTCCACAATCGGACAAGTAAATGATGATGATCAACTTTCTTCTTCAGTCGCTCATTTATTTTGGCTATTTGCTGTTTTGTGCTGGGCAGGTAGCATATACTCAACTTCTCAACAACTGCCTGTAGTTTGTAAGGGGCTTGATAAGAGCAGTAATACTCAACCGTGAAGTCTGTATATAAATCTAAACCTGAATAAAACCTAAACAAGGAGATAAAAAACTGCTTAGAGCTGCAGAATTTGACATTACTAATGACCACTTAACAAAACAGGGAATGATTATATTCAGTATTGAACTACAAAAGTATAGCTACAGAACTTTCATTTAATTAATTTATTAACTGTTATATGCAAAAATACCCTGCATTTCCTCCTTCATTGTGTTTCCGCTTTTCCCTTCAGGTCCCAGACGCTATCAGGAAATGCCAGCGTGCCGGCATTACAGTGCGGATGGTGACTGGGGACAACATCAACACAGCTCGAGCCATTGCCACAAAGTGTGGCATTCTACTGCCCGGAGATGACTTCATCTGCCTGGAGGGCAAAGAGTTCAACCGAAGGATACGCAATGAAAAAGGAGAGGTGGGCTACAGCAAAATACTGTACCTCAGAGACTGTTGAAAATGTACTGTTGGGATTCTATTAGGGTTTTGTCTCATGTTTCTAGATTGAACAAGAGCGCATTGACAAGATCTGGCCCAAACTACGAGTACTGGCTCGCTCCTCCCCCACAGACAAGCACACCTTAGTGAAAGGTAGTTCTGTTTTTCTGGTTTGGAATAACCGTGTGAAAAAATATTTTGTCACTTTGGCCTCAAGGTTTCATGTTTTACTTTTCTAGGTATTATTGACAGCACAGTGTTAGAACAGAGACAAGTAGTAGCAGTGACAGGAGATGGTACCAACGATGGTCCTGCCTTGAAGAAAGCTGATGTTGGCTTTGCTATGGTGAGTTTTCTCCATGTTTACTATCTTTAACTAGAATAGAGGCCCAGTCAATAAATGGGTCATTTTTATACCCACAAAACATTTTGTGCTTTTTTTTTGGGTTAAATATGTTGTGATTAGATGCAGACAGATTCTTGATCATCTTTTTTTTTTTATCTCCAGGGTATTGCCGGCACAGATGTAGCCAAAGAGGCATCTGACATCATTCTGACCGATGACAATTTTTCCAGCATCGTCAAAGCTGTCATGTGGGGACGCAACGTCTACGACAGCATCTCTAAGTTCCTCCAGTTTCAGCTCACTGTCAATGTGGTTGCTGTCATCGTAGCATTTACAGGAGCCTGCATCACACAGGTCAGTACCTGCAGAGTCTGTTTCACGTTGATTTAAAAAATCGGTCTTCAGTGTGAAGGTGGTTAACCTGTGAAAAGTTTTGTTCACTAGTTCACACTTTGACTCAACAGCAATGGAATTGGTACAGGTGGCAGCCAGAGACTGAAATAACGAAAGCTTTATCTCAAATCCCTGTTTTCCACAGGGTCTGAAACAGATATCACTTTGAAAATATAGAAACATGCTGTGCACTTTCATACATTTGTAATCTGTAATCTATTTCTAAAGAGGCCTATTCATTAAATTTCCTCATGCATTAGAAATTATAAACACCTGTGAAATTACTTGATCTTTTAATTTTAATGTTAATTTTTAGTTTTGTTGTCTTCTTGAGCTCTGTTCTGCAGCCTAATGCTGTGATTTAAGTGCCTTATTTTGTGCCAAAATTTAAAAAATTTAAAAATTCAATGTATTTCTCAGACACAATTGTCTTTCCATAGAAATCGTATCCTGTAAACATAACCTGTTTATTTTCTTTAAACCATTTGCACGTGTGTACAGCTGTCAGTCTTAGGCCCTAAATCCACATTTCCATTTCCACATGCAAATAGGTGCAGTTTGTTTTGGTCAGATGAAATATCGCTAATATATGCTCTGAATGTCCTTGATGTTTGAGATAGTACCGTATATGTGATAGTAATGTGAGTCTTGTAGGTGGGTTATTTTTTCCCTTTTCAACCTAATTCGGTGCCCCTCTCTACCTCTAGGACTCTCCACTGAAAGCAGTGCAGATGTTATGGGTCAACCTCATCATGGACACCTTTGCTTCACTAGCCCTGGCCACTGAGCCCCCCACAGAAGCGCTGCTGCTAAGGAAGCCATACGGCCGCAACAAGCCTCTCATCTCCCGTACCATGATGAAGAACATCCTGGGCCAAGGAGTGTACCAGCTAATTATCATCTTTACTCTTCTCTTTGCCGGTAAGAAGTTCTACTGGGTGTAATTCTTCATGTACGTAGAGCAAGTGGACCTTTTTGTGTGTGTTTCTCTGATAAATCATCCTTTTATTTTAACACATTTTCTCTGACTGTTCCTGTAGGAGAGAAATTGTTTGACATTGACAGTGGCAGGAATACACCCCTCCATGCCCCACCTTCTGAACACTACACCATTGTCTTCAATACCTTCGTATTGATGCAGCTTTTCAACGAGATCAATGCCCGCAAGATCCATGGTGAAAGGAATGTCTTTGAAGGCATCTTCAACAACCTTATCTTCTGTAGTATTGTCTTTGGTACCTTCATTATTCAGGTAAAGTAGACTGGGAACTTCTGTGGGTTTTTGCGATTGTGCTCCATGACATTTACATGTAAAAAGATGATCAGTCCCTTGAGGATTGCAACCTGCAAATGTTAAATCTAAATGTTTGCTCTCTAATTAATTCCTCTCTTCCTGCTCCTCTAGATCGTCATAGTGCAGTTCGGAGGGAAGCCATTCAGCTGCGTGTCTCTGACAATCGACCAGTGGCTATGGTGCACGTTCTTAGGCTTTGGCTCTCTGCTATGGGGACAGGTATGATCTGACTATAATGCAGCTGAGCTTCACCTTGAGTTGGCCAGATAGAGAAATATGGTAGGACAGCACCCCCCTGTGTTGGAGTTGGCTTAGTGGGTGTCTAATGGTGTCAAAGAGGCATAACAGTACAGTATGTTCTACTGCTGTGAAGAGCTGATTAAACTCCCAAACTCAAAATGAAAATTAAGTAAATGTTGAGAAAATCGGATGGTGTACAATAAATACCTTTTAGTCAAGCTTACATTTTTATATAACTACCTTCTACAAAGAATCTTTCTTTATTTTTCCCGTGAACAAAACTAATAGATATTTTTGTATCAGTGCTTTCTTTATTAGAATTCTGAACAATTTCTTCGTAATTATATATGTATAATATATAATTAACTACTGTGGAGTATATTATTCAAGTTTGTTAGCCATATTAGTAATCGTCTCTTTGTGATTTCTGGGAGATTGAGGGTTCCTCACCACTGTTGCTGACAATGGCAGAGTCGTAATGAATGTTTGATGTAATTCTAGTTTGCTCTCACTGCCCACGCTCATCTTACACAGCAGCACCTAATATGTCATTATCCACTCTTGTTAATTCAAAAAGAACTGTGTCGTCGGCATTTTCTGACAAGACACAAATAAACAGAGCTGCGCTGAGTGCATGTAGGTTCAAACAGCTGACAGTTGCAGAGCTGAGAAGGTGGCTGTGTTGCAGAAGCCAAGATTACCAGTTCCAAAGAAAGGTCTTTCCATTAACCAAGGTGCTGGCCTTGGTAGCAGAGCTGGTCTCTGAGTTGTTGCTGCCCTCTGTTTTGAAATAGGATGGGTTGAATGCAGAAATTATATTTTCCATGGATCAGTAAAGTGTAACTTAATTGTGTGCAATAAGCAAGTCATCTATTGTGTGCATTGTGTGAAGTGTACCTTCTTATATACTTCTCTGCAGCAGTTGCTTTGAAATATGATGATCTATTCTTGTTTTTGACTAATCTGCCTATTATTTTCTCAAGTTATATAATCATGGCTTTGTCTGTTAAAAAAAAAGCCTATTCCAATTTTCCAGAAGCCAAACTTCATATTTCTTGTTGTTGACTATTTCTCACTTGTCACACAGAAAAGTAACATTTGAAAAATGATTGTAACTATATTATTATAGACCATTAATTTCTGATTAATCAATTGTTTCAGCTCTAATATGATAATGTATAAAAGGAGCATGCTTTTACGACTAAAATGAATGACTCATTCCAATGTGGTCCTTTTTATCAGTTCTTATCAGATAGTCATGTAGCATGTCGGTAGAAGTTAACATAATTAAATATGTCGTTAGCATTAAGTACAACATTAACCTTATCAGCATTAACAGTGAAGTGTTGAGTGTGTAACTTCTCTGTGGGATTGGCTCTGAGACGGAGCAAACCAGATGACGTCAAACTTACTGTGTCACATCTGCTTTTGTCAGAGTGGCTAATTTTCAGGGTCACTGGTTGCTTAATGTCTGCGATGTACCCAGAAACTTGGCTTGTTCTGCCTTAATGAAATGTCATTCCACCACGCTGAGGAGTGTGACATTATTATAGGTCAGTCCTGCTCATGTAAATCCTGCTGTCTTCCAGGTAATCTCCACGGTACCCACCAGCCGCTTAAAATTCTTGAAAACGGCAGGCCATGGCACCCAGAAAGAGGAGATCCCGGATTATGAGCTGGAGGAGCTGGATGACATGGATGAAATTGACCACGCCGAACGGGAGCTTCGCCGAGGCCAGATCCTCTGGTTCCGAGGCCTCAATCGCATCCAGACTCAGGTAACAATCTACAGACCCTCCCGTGTACCACCGAGCACCGCACCTAACACCAAAAGGAATCAAAAGCCATAAACCCTTCAACTCTCTATTGCTCTTCCAGCTTTAAAAATCTATGTCTTGTTCTTTCTCGGCATTCTTTAAGAATTGCTTGTGCCCTAAAAACAAAAGCCTTCCATCTAATTTTTCTGTTCTGCTTCTGAGCTAAAGCGGGGGTCCTATGCCTATTTCTGACTCGGTCTGAATGTATCTGCTAAAACACGACAAAGTTTGAAGGTACTGATGAGAAGCAAGTGAATTGGATTGGATGGAGAGCATGCTAGAACAGCTGAATGCTCAAAAAAAAAAAAGAGTATTGGCATGGCTATAGCTGGAAGTATGGAAGGATTCTGCAGAGAAAAGAGTGAAAGTGAGGTCAAAACTCCCTCCGATCAGTGCCTTTAAACCCACCCATCCCCTTTTCCCTCTCTCCTTTTAACTATAATGCCTAAATCCAATTTCCAAGTGACATTTTTTCTATGGTTACTGGTGCCTTTTCTTTATTTTTTCTCTCTTTTCTCTCTCCTCTGGCTGTGTTGTTTTATTTCCTCTGGGCTTTCTCCTGTCACGCTGTCTGATTCTTTGCAGATGGATGTAGTGAGTGCGTTCCAGAGTGGAACTTCCTTTCAGGGGGCTCTAAGGCGGCAGGCCTCCAACTCCAGCCAACAACAGCACGATGTAACCAATGTTTCTAGCCCTACACATGTAGCCTTTTCTACTACCACTACTGCCACTGCCGCCAACACCGCTTCTGCCACTGTGGGGTGTGAGTGCGTGTTCTCCTCTAGTGCATGAGACTTTTATTTCTTCTGTTCTTCTAACATCTTCCTCCTCCACTCTTCTTCTCACTTAACGTTGACACTTTTACTCTCTCATGCTTCTCCTAATGTGCCCCCCCCCACCCTATTTTCTTCAAAAATAATGACACCAAAAATACCACATCTTCCATATTGCTTCGATAACACTGCTGTATATATCTATATATATATATGTACCCTGTGAACAGGTCGCTTCTAGTGTCAAGGTGTTTTTTCTGTGTCATCATGTTTTCTGTTCTGCTTCTGCTTTGGTCTCAGGAATGGAAAGGTTTTACTGTTATCTCGGGGTGGGGGGGATGTGTATATACTATTTGACCAAAATTACATTCTGGATTGACAATCACCAGGTTTGTCTGCAGCTGCCTCAGTCTGCTCTGTGCCCCTGTAGCACCCATGGGTCTGTGTCGCAGCTCTCTAGTCCCTAGTCGAGTAAATGTTTTGAGTATATGCCCATGATCACGGTCTAAAACAATAGAGACAAACCATGACATGGACCTCCTGTGAGGAAAATCTATACGAATGTGGATGTCTTGTCAGTCAGTGGTGAAATAATTACCTTTTCTTCTCCAGCTGTGGCTGATACTGGGAGTGTGTTTAGAGAGTGGGTGGCAAGAGAGAGGCTCCAGTAGCACCCTATAGCGGATATGCAGCTGCAGTTGATAATGACGGTTTGTTGCTGTGTATGAATGCGAGGCTGTGCATAGTTCTGAAAGGTCTGGTACCTTTTTTTTTTTTTTATAAACATCATGCCGGTGGTCGATTCAGCGTGGAAGATCACAATGTCGAGAGCAGATCATTTGATGACGGTATTTCCAAAGGCCTCCCCTCTTGACCGTGCCCTTACAAGAAACTCTGGTGGCCCTTGACAACGACTCTTTTTCTCTTTCAGATTTTCCCAGGCAACACCGTCTGACCAGCAGTGGATTTTAAATGTCTAACAGATGTCAAAAAGAAAGAGCTAAATGGAATAAGTGACTGCTCTTAAATGTAAACATGTGGGACTTTCCCAGACACATTAACAGCAGATGCAATGTTTTCCTCTGGCATATTGAAAAATGATGCAGTGCTGCAGTAGTGGCTTTAGGTCTCCGTCTCAGGTGGGACTCAAGCGGGTGCTCCCCTTCTAAACTCTCAACTTTTTCCTTTTCAGGTGCTCTGGAGAAGAGTTTTCTCGTTCTATGTGAATATTTGTTTTTGGCAGAATGTGTCCACCTGGCAATGTATTGCCTGAAAAGAATGAATCCCACTGACTCCCCACATATTCTTCTTTAGATTCTGTGAAATGTGTCATGGGCTATACTCAAAGGTTTACTACCATTGAACACAAGGTAGCGCCGCGCTCTGCATGGGTTCAAAGTCTCTGGTCTCGTTTGTGAGTTTTTTCTCTTTGTGCTGTTTTTGACATGTATACCAGCTTGTAGACATGCTTGGCTGCCGCAGCTTTTTTGTTTTTACTCCACAAACATAAGCTATAACTGACCACCCCTTTCTGTCTTTCTTTTTCTGTCTGTCTCTCTCTCTCTCTCTTTCTGTCTCTCTCTCTCTGTCTTGTCTTTCTCTCTCCTCACTCTTTACTAAGCATGTCCAACAACAGTAAACTCTTGTGTCCAGCCTTTGTCTTTTTTGGATGTGTTCTTGTCTAAAGAACAGCATTCCTCTTGTCTCAATGTTTCTTTTTTGCATTTTGATTAATCAGACACAGGCCTCTACCAAGTGTTTTGTGAAATATTACTACTGTACTCACAAAAAAAAAACAAAAAAAAACTACATTGCATTGGGTTTGACAGTGGTTTGTACCCTTCCCGAGACATTGGCTGATTCTTGAAGTTACTACATGAATTTTAAGAATAGTTTTTTTTCTACAAGTCACATGTCAGGTTTGTCTCCACCGGATGCAACTCAAGTGTTCTATCCCTCGGAAAATTTATTTTAACCAACATCTGAACTGGCTCTTGACAGGCTTTTCTGAAGTCCTTTTTTACGGTTCAAGTGCTTTTACTTGTAGGCATTAGCTTGAGTTTTTTTTTTTTAACTCGGTGCCATGTCTACATTTTGATTTCCATTCATTTGATACTCTAGAATAAATGTACAGGCAGAACAGAGGGTGACTTAGAGAAACAAGTGAGACAGAAGTGAAACTGAAGGATATTGGCTACTCCTATTTACAATTTTAAGCTAGTATGAACTTTTGCGGTGGTTTTGAGTTAACTGGTAACAAGTTGTAAATTTACAACTTTACGTAACCTCACCTGCACGTGGCTCTGAGAGTTTCCCCCCTCACTGATCATTTTTGGCCCCTAAAACTTACCTATTATTGACCCAATAAAACCTCGGTTTTTACCTGTGGTGTTAAAATTCAAACATACGCATGTCATTACTGAATGTGACTAACTGTCTTCCCCGCTTCCTGTCCCTTCTCCCTCCCTCCAGATCCGGGTGGTGAATGCATTCCGCAGCTCCATCTCCCTCTATGAGGGGCTGGAGAAGCCCGAGTCGCGATCATCAATCCACAACTTCATGACCCACCCCGAATTTCGGATAGAGGACTCTGAGCCCCATATTCCCCTCATAGACGACACCGACGCAGAGGACGACGCCCCCACCAAGCGCAACTCCGCCAGCCCCCGCAACACCACGCCCACGCCTCCCTCACCCACGCCCGCCACCGCCGCCCCCACTGCGCCGGTCTCTCCTTCCCCAAACCAGAACAATAACGCTGTGGAGAGCAGTAACCACCTCCTCCCAGAGGGCCCCAAATCAGGAACCCCCTCGGCCCCAGGGAGCCCCCTACACAGCCTGGAGACCTCCCTTTGATCTGACCCCGCTCCACACGTCACCACCACTTTTCTGCCCGCCACCAAGGAGCTCAACTCAAACAAAAAACGAACGTACACTTGGAGAGGAGAGACAGAGGGCTAGAAGGAGAACGGAGTCTTGTGTGAGCTTGACTTGGGCTGGACTAAAAGAACAGCAAACATTCAGAGGAATGTACGGCTTGGTGTGGATGCTTTGGTCTTCTTTTATTTTTGGTTCTTATTAATACCCCACTGCAACACAAGGACTCTGTCTCCACCCCTCCCTCCTTGGTAACTTTTTGTTTTTCTCGGTAAACAAGGGGTGATTATAAACTCAGATTGAAAGTGACCTGTTTTTATTATTCTATTGTTATTATTTTAATTGAGAAGGGGAGGTCCTCCTCCTGGCTTGAAGATCGTCTGTAAGATTTATGAAAGAACCTTTTAGCTTCTCTTTTATCTGAATGGTGTTGTATATTTATCTCTTTGGCCCTTGCTCATTCAAAACTTATTTCTGCTCCATTGGCTGTTAATATTTTGAGTTATTTATGTTTTTGGAAAAAGCAGGTCTGTTTACAAAGTTTGTAGATACTTTTTTTCTGTTTGTAGGCAAAAGAGCTTCCTGATGTATGATGCAGAAAACTGGGACAGAATAAAAAAATGAATGAGAGGATTATTTCAGATACTGCTGTATTTTCAGGAAAAAAGGGTGTTTCTATTGAAACTTAACTATTTTTGCCTGCAAGTTTTATTTGTTATATATTTGTAGATAAATGTAGAACCTTCTAGCCAAACCGATAAACACTAAGGCTTGTATAGAAAAGAGGTCCACGGTGCGAGGTGTTTTCACAGGAGACGGGGACGGGAAAGACGATTAGGGCCTCTGTCCACTAACATTGCTATAAATATTTACTTCTTCCATTTCTTCGATAGTTTTCATGTGCACAAAACCTTCTGGAGTTCTGGATTCTCTTTTCATTCATTATGTTGTGTTCAAGGATTTCCACATGTTGAAAGGTTCACTCGTTTAAAGGGAGTTAAGAATATATATATATATATATATATATATATATCTTTGGGCCCGTATTTAGCAAGCATCTCAGGATGACACCTGGAATCATGCTGAAAGTCTTACCTCAGAGTCGGGGATGAGGGTCCTTATGAGGTCTCCTGCAGTCACTTTCAGCAGGGAGGTTTTTTTGGGGGGTTTTACAACACGTTGGATCTTTTTAAAATCGAAACATCTTGTAGTTAATATTGGTTACATTAAAAAAAAAAAGGGCAGATCCTGATAATTTGATGCAAGGGGGAAAAAAAGAAAATGGCTACACTTGTGGGTGTATGACGAGCTAAATTTTGCACGTTCAATCTAAAAATGTGTTTTTGCCAAAACTCATAAAATCATTAAAATGACGTTGCAGCTTTTTCTTATGACGTCTTGAGTTCATATTAGCGCTTTGTTGTGGGGTATCCAGCCAGTGCACCCTATTTATTTTTCAATAATTAGATCATATAGACAAAAACGTGAATGTGCCTTGGCTACAATAACAATTTAGATGACGCTTTGTCCCATCTTTTGCCGTCTGCAGGCAACTGTTACTCCTACAGCTAAACGTAGGACCAAAGAAGCCTCATTCTGGAAATCCTGGGCCAGTTATGACAGAGTTTCTCTCCCTGGATGCTTGATAAATATGGATCCTGGTTATCATTTGTGAAATATTGGTGCATTTTTTGTTTTCAGCAAAACATTAGCCCCCCCCCCCACCAATGTACACTATTAACATTTGTTTACTCAGGCATAGAAAAAGTATTTAATTTAAAAGGAATCTATAAAGAAACAACCTTTTTAACTTCAGACTTTGTGTATTTAGATAGTAAAACATTGTCTTGGTCAAAAAGCAAGTGAATTATTTTCATATTTCATTCAATCTTTAAGATCACGCCTTAGGAAAAAACGTAATTTTACTCCTCCGATTCTGGTTTGTTGACATTTTAAAAATCAAAAACGTGGGGAAAGGCTTTTTTTTTTTTTTTTTTTTTTTTTCCCTCTCCATAAGACTCCTTTCATCATGAATAAATGTTGCTGCATTTGATTTGTTTGTAAAATATTTTTGACACCTGATGTACTGGAAACGCTAAAGAATTGGATGTGCATTTTTTCAAGAATAAAGACTAGGCATACACTGGTATCTATCTGCACAGGGTACTTTATTTCATAGCGTTCCTTGGGGAAAAAGGAATTTTGATACAAAAGCATAATTAAAAAAGTGTACCTTTGTATTTTTATGACAATACTGATGATACCTTTCATCGTACTAAACCAATTTTGGATGATTTGACACCAATCACGTTATATGGGGAGGGTTTTGGCCACTAAAAATGTGTGTTGTTCTGGAATATTCATCTCAGGGTGCAAACGGTGTGAAAGAGAACAGGCCTCTTTTTAGTTTGTATATTACCACACTTAATTCAATATTTGGGACGTTTGCTTGTCAACCACACGGGATGACTCGGGCAGCAGGCTGCAGATTCTTCCTGCAGCCTTCTGGCCGTCTTCACCTGAAGGGCCTCGGACAGGGGAAGGAAGTGCAGATGTTAAATCACAACGTTCTCTGAGGAAATGGTTTGTTTTCCTTGTTTTACAGATGACAAAATAGCAGCTAGGATTGCGTACAAAGTGAGAAATTGAAAAGACAAGCGGAATCCACATGAGGAGTTTGTTCTGTAGCTTCTTCCTGTAATGGGAATGAATGTTTTTTTCCATCTGTTTTATGGATTATTATTTTTTTATCTTTTAACATTTGGAAATAAAAGTACTTCATGTCTGTTTATCTTGAGCATTTTAAATGGATATCGTGATTGGATTTACATTTGAAACTTGTCGAGTAATGTGTATGGTTTTTAAAAATAAAAAATGTATTTAGCCTAACTGCAGGGCCATGTTTTTCATTTACCATGCAGTATTCATGGGATGGACCGCAGAGTGCAAATGCATGTTTCTGCAGTGAAGGAAAGTGAAACATCTTGCAAAAAATCTCGGTCTTGAAGGCGATTTACACACAAAGGAAGCTGCTTTTCTGCATAACTGCACAATTGCTGCATGTATTGTAACCATTAGATTATTGCTAATGAACAGTAGTCAAATCACTGTTACAGATAGCATATATTAAACACATGAATGTACTAACTGTAACCTTTTTATTCTAGATTATGAGAGATGTGTGTCAGATTCATATCCAGAGATTATTTAGAAAATGCCTCAAATGGTCTTTCTTTATGCCATGTCCTACTAACATCTGATCTGTCCTAAATACAGTATTGCAAATGCAATATGTTTCATATAAGAACAGATATACAGTGCTAAAAATATGTATTTAAAAAAATCAGTGAAAGGCATTTATTATGTAAATAACATTATTTTAAATCCTGAGCAGAAATTAATTAAAATATATTTTGTTTAAGAGTGAAATGTACTTGATCGTACTGCAAAAAGCCTCTTGGGCTAAAAACAAACCCAGACTCTATCATACTGTAAGTATTGCAGATATAATTAGGCCTGCCACTGATTATATTTATATATATATATGATTGAACACACATTTGTGCCAAAAGTTTGGTTAATTCTCTGTTTGTTTCTGCTTTTCTTGCTTAACTTACTTAATTGAAATGGGTCCCAGCTGGAAAAAGGTGATGTCACATCCTCCTCTTTGATCACCACACACCCACATGTTTTTTTTTTTTTCAGGGCTGAGCTTTTAAAAAATGTAATTAAGGATTTTTATATTTTAATTTCCCAACTTTAACTTCCAATGTTGCTTATTTACTAATAAACATATAAAAGTTATATTAAAAAAGTATTCTTCAGGGCTTTAAAATTAATATTTAAAATTACATAAACAATTAATGAGATTACCAAAATTATTTCCAATACATTTTCTGATTATTTGCCTATTGACTAATCGATTTAAAATTACAATTTACATGTAGACATAGATTAGACGTAAAGAATATGTGTCGTTGCACATCCAGGCCAGCAGAGGGCAGTAGACTTCTCTCCGCGCCTCTGCCCGTAACATTTCATACAAAGATTGCCTCCTGCGAAGATGACTGACTCGGCTTGGTCTTCTTAAACGAGTGACCGCAAAACCGCAACAAAGCACTCTTTGTAAGGATTCCCCAGTTCGAGCGTCTGGAAGGGGAGGAGAGTGAGACGTCTTCGCTTTTCCACCCCTCTCTGTAAACCGTCCTTCTTTTCCGCTCCGCAGGAATGTGTGAAGCCTCAACCCTGGGCGAAAGGTCTACTAGTGACGGGTCGCAACATTTCTGTAAGTACTGTAGTCTGCTACCGTGCGAGCCCAATACAGAACACACAGCTAATAGGATAATGAGTACGGAGAGCGAGTGGAGGTGTTTAGCTGCCGTGAGTTGTTGCGTTTGCCCCTGAAAATGACATTTCTTTTGCTAACTTGCTGTAAGGTTTCATTCGTATTTGAGTGACAGTGGTGTGGTTGTCAGCTGCTTCTTGTCAGAGAACCCCGCACAGATGCACATTCGTTTATCTTATTGTATAGCAATGCAGTCTTTAATAGAGGTGGTGGGGAGGCAGAGCTACCCCCCCCTTTATCTCTGGACACTGTTGTTTTGTTGTCGTCCCTTCAGAGGCAGGAATGAGACTCCCCCACCGCTGAGCTCAAGATGAGAGAGTGGTGGATCCATGTTGGGTTGATCTGCATCCCGCTGGTCGCCGTCTACCTGCACATCCCGCCCCCTCAGCTGTCACCTGCCCTGCACAAGTGGCACAGTGCCGGGGAGGTCTTCCACTTCAGGGGCAGGGAGATCTTCTACAGAGGTAAGAGAGGGCCTCTGCCACAGCTACAGGGTTCAGTTACCTCCATAGATTGTGTCAGGGTTGTTGTAATGTGACCTGGGGGGGGCTGAGCAGTCCATTGTGTAGCTGTTCTGGAGCTTTCAGTCATATCACATGGCCTTCATCAGCAGATTTCTCATCAGTTCTGGCTCAGAAATGCACACGTCGAAGATCATGTGATATACGAGCAAAAGCTCAAGAACAGACACTAAATGGACCCTGTGGTTTTCTCAGGGGGCTCCAAGGTCAAGAATTTTACAACGATGTAAAACAGGAGAAAGCAGCAAATCCTCTCATTTAAAAAGAGCTGGAATCAATGATTACTGATCAATATTACCAATATTATCATCACTATCTTGTTGCTGCAGTTTACAGTCCCCCAGCATATCGGCATATATATGTATATAAATAACTGTATACATTGTTGTATTATTATTTTTTGTATATGTTTTTCTGTAAATGTAATTATCTTTTTCTGTGTGTGCAGCATTACTGCCAACTAAGTTGTACAACCTTGTGTTATATAATGCCACATTTCATTGATCCGTGATCCTGGATTAGCATTTAATTAAAGCAAGCAAGCAATTGACTATTCATGTGCGCATTAAATGGCCCTGTTTAGAGACCTAATCGTACATAATCTTTATTTTTTTTTCATCGTCACACACCCCGTCAGTCAACCCCCAGCAGCAGTAAAACATGCAAAGATATGCGTTTGCCTTCTTTCACCACATGCTGTTTGTTTATTTGTGCGTATCACACATGTGTTTCTCTTTTTCCCCTCACACCAGATTCCTATGGTGCTTTGGGAAGCTCCGATGTCGTCATTCTGCTCCACGGCTTCCCCACCTCCAGCTACGACTGGAACAAGGTACCCGCTGCATACACAACACACAACTGACTAACCTCAGGACTCTTTGGCTCCTGCTGTGAACCAGCCATAGATTAAAGTGTCCCCCCCCCCCAATACAGATCTGGGATCCACTCACCCAGCGCTTCCATCGAGTCATTGCGCTGGACTTCCTGGGTTTTGGCTTCAGTGACAAGCCAGTGAGTCAAATTTGTGTCAATTTAAATGTCTTTTATGAGAATAGTGTTTACTTTATAGATGGATGTATGTTTAACTCTGTTTCCTCACTTACCCATAACTCATTTCCTTCTGTGCCTTATCATCCCAGCGACCCCATAGGTACTCCATCTTTGAGCAGGCCAGTGTGGTGGAGGCCCTCGTGGCTCACTTGGGTCTGAGCAACCAGCGAGTGAACCTGGTTTCACATGACTATGGCGACACCGTGGCCCTGGAGCTGCTCTACAGGTACGTATGTGTGCCAGTGTCCGTATGCAAATGATCAGAAACAGAGGAAGAAGATGAAGCGCTAACCACTCCTCCCTCTGTCCGTGTTGCTGTTTCTCTCCAAACCAGGAGCGACCAAAATCGCACAGGTCGCCTGACCTTTAACAGCCTGTGTCTTTCTAATGGAGGTACAGTGCCGCCTGTTTCCTTTGTAGACTGTTGTAGATAGGAGATTTGTCTGCACCAACAAGCAGGGATTTTACGTTCTGTAATCAGTGAGGTAGAAAAATAATAGATATTTCTTAACGAGAACATGCAGTTATTTAAGTTATTTTTACATAAATTGTGAGGATGTTATCTCCTTTATATCATTATAATCTTTGTGTTCTGGGAATAATTAGTTGCAGCCTTACCAGCACTCACAATTAAAGCTAGGGTAGGTAATATATTTCAGAAGCTCTTTTTTTCCTGATATTTGTAGAAATTAATAACACAGAGGAAAAAAGTACATTTTGAGCCGTGAGCCCTAAACTGAAATGTTTGAATTAGTATTTTAACTGTACCCAAATCTGATTGTTTTGCTGTGGAAGTCACATTCAGTGCTATTTCCAACAGGATTATTTCCAGAAACACATTACCCACGGTTGCTGCAGACGGTGAGTCACCTTTGTTTTCTTCACCCAACATTTGAGTTCACAGGGAATAAAAAAAGCTGATGAAATTGAACTGGAATTTTCGGGTTTTTTCGTCTCCAAAAGCTTCTGAAGGACTCCAGTTTTCTGGCTCCAATTCTCACCCGCCTCACTAACTATATGATCTTCCAAAAGGGGTAAGAGAAGCACAGTTTTGTTGCACATTGGGAAGTTCAGATAGATGTTTGTTCCAGAAAATAAATGCATAAATACACTTCTTATTGTGGATATTGTTTTCTGCTGACTGGTAGGATTGGAGATGTGTTTGGTCCTTACACGCAGCCCACAGACACTGAGTTCTGGGACATGTGGACGGGTATACGCTACAAGGATGGCAACTTAGTTTTGGACAGGTGTGTGTGTGTGTGTGTGTGTGTTTAATTATCTTTGCTGCTGTTCATCTCCTCTCCCTCATTGCTTATGTTGTCTTCTCCCTCTCTCTCTCAGTATTCTGCAGTACATCAACCAGAGATTGAAACACAGAGAGCGATGGGTGGGCGCGCTCACTTCCACCTTCGTCCCACGTGAGTTCACGGTTGCATCAGACGTCGTGATGTGTGCATTAATAAATCGGAGGGAGGAGGCTCTTCTGTGTGGGCCGAAACTCTTCCTTAAGGTGCATTAACTCAGCAGCCTCGGCCAGAGAGCCGCTGATGCTAAGCTGCTTAGCCTGCGAGGAGAAGCCTCGTAGTCCATCTGTGATCATTAGCTCAAGAGGGGGAAGTGTAGAGGTAGTAATGTGTGTGTGTGTGTGTGTGCTACTGACACAGACCTCATGTCAAATGCAGCAAAAAGGCTTTAGCCAGGGTTTCTGAGCTGGTTCATGTGAATCATGGTATCAGTGGGTAGATGGGAACGGTTGGAGGATCGGGTGGTTAAGAAAATAATGTTAAAAGACTGGTCAGTACACCACCAAAGACTTCTGCTAGAACCATCATCAAGCCAAAATTTGTATTTGTCCAACATGACCCAATACCCACAAGACTAATGCCATTCCCATCAGCTGTACTTCTCTAATTAGCAAATGTTAGCATGCTAATATGCTAAGACATTCGACCTGCTGAACATCTATATGTTCTATGTACAGTCAATGATATGTTATCATTATCATTGTAAACATGGTAGCATAGCATTTAGCTCGAAACATAGCTGTGCCCCACAGAGCGGCCATGGACTCTTAGCCTTGTTTATTTGTTGTTTACAAGTTAATATCTAATTGTTTACGATGTATAGTTATTTACTATATTATCTTTACGTGTTTTTGAAAAGCAAAAGGAGGAATAAAAGTCAACCAGGAACAATTTAACTTAATTAAATAAAAGTACAGAGTGCTACATTGCAACCAAATAGAGCAACCAACAAAACAAAAACTTAAATTTTCTAATTTAATTTAATATCTTAACTAGAACATCATATAGGTTCTTCTTTTCATTTCTAGAAATTCTGTTTGCTTTTATCTTCCAGTTTTTAAAATGAGCCACCCTCCTTTAAGAATTCCCATTTGCAGCACTCTTCTATTTCTCAGTGTTCCTCCCTCCATCTTTTGATCCCTCCTTGTCTTTCAGTGCATATGATCTACGGACCCCTGGACCCGGTCAACCCTCATCCCCAGTTCATCCGTCTTTACCAGTGAGTGCCCCCGCCTCTAATTCTAATAAAGCCCCATTCAGATTACGTGTAAAACACTCACCTCCTGGCAGATCTTCGTCCAGCTCACTGGCTCAATGTGAGTGAGGACAAATGGGTCGTTTTAAAGATAGAATCTGAACTCTTTTCTTGTTTTCTGATGTTCTTTATGGTTTTTTATTGTTTGGCTATGAGATTGTGTTTTGATTTCAATGGACAAAAGTTAGGAAGAAAGAAAGTGGCTGTGTAAATAAGTAAAAAAAAAAAAAAAAAATATATATATATATATATATATATATATATATATATTTAGTTTAATTTCAGTTATGTTTATTTTTTTTTTTTGTCTTCTGTTTTGGAGTTGGTAGTGTAGAGGTAAAGCAAGGGGTTGGTACCCAGAAGGTCAGGGGTTCAGGTCCTGCTAGAAGCTAAACTGTAATTTGGCTCAAATTTAAAAACAAGGGAAATGTCGCATCAGCTGTTCTGTATTCTTATCTTCTTCACATTTCCTTTGTTTGTGGAGGATTTGATGTCTTTGATTTCACCTGCTGTCTCAGACTGTGTGGTTTACCACCATTGGGGGCATTTGGGAATCTTGTTCGGGCAGTGTTTATTGGGTTCACTGTCAGGGACTGCACTTGCTTATTTCACCATCTTTCCCTTCTCTCATGTGTGGTTGGGAATCTGGTTCATTTCTTTCAGTCTCTGTCCTGAGACTCTAAGTTTAGTTTTTCCACCATCTTTCTTCACTGTCACATACAGTTGGGAATCTCATTTGTTCTTGTTTCTTAGCTCAGTTTTGAACTGGTAACTTGATGCTTGCAAGGTGCATGTGTTGTTGCTTCGCCACCATCACACTGGTTGAGGCACCAGTGTGCTCTCTTGAATGCAGCAGTGAGCATTTGAGAATGCACACTGATAAAAAAAAACAGCTTCAAGCTGGATTTGAACCAAGAATCTAATGATTATAGAACCTATCACACTTCCACTACACCATGAAAGAGATATGGTGAAACTATAAATGGATCTTTGTTATATAGAATGTAGTCAGAAAGCTTGTTATAAGTTTTTCTTCCATATTGTTTGAAAGTTCCAGTTCCTTTCATCTTCACTAAAAAAATAGTGAAGATGATTTATATTTGTATCCACTCCATGTCTTGAGACATAATTGTTATCTGGATTTGTCTGCATTTTAGTTGAGAGAACATAAAATAAAAAAAATTAAAAAAAGATTAAAAAATTAAAAAAAAGATGAACATGCTAAAAGGTCCACAGTTGGACTTGAACCCATGACTCTGCAGCTCACATGAAGCGCTTTAAACCACTAGGCCACGAGGAATGTCATTGAGGAAGGCCTCTTATTGTTA
This sequence comes from Dicentrarchus labrax, assembly GCF_905237075.1. NCBI lineage: Eukaryota > Metazoa > Chordata > Actinopteri > Moronidae > Dicentrarchus > Dicentrarchus labrax. The sequence goes on along the minus strand of NW_026136724.1, from coordinate 13,945,290 downwards.
TCTATGTAATTATTATTATCTTATCTCAATCATGTGTCTTGCTCCCACAGGCAGCTGGTCCAGAGGTCGACAGTCACCATCTTGGACGAACACATCAGTCACTACCCTCAGCTGGAAGATCCCACCGGCTTCCTCAATGCATATTTTAATTTTATTCACTCTTTCTGAAGGGATAACACATGCAAACGCCCGTGTTCAAGAACGAGTGCATAGAACCTGCATAATGTACAAGCTATTCAGTACTTTAGCAACACTTCAAAGTGATAAATGACCTTTCCTGATTACTGTTAGGAGAAATGCTGCATCAGTTTGAGATTTTATCACAAACGATGGGCTAATTTACCAGCGTCAACCCATAAAATCTCAATTACCTGGCATTGGAAGAGATTAAATGTGAGCAAGAAACATGATGAATTATACTTAATGTAACTGACTAATCCGACAGTGACCGTGTTAATTTATGAACCCCCAGACGAAGCATGATACTTAAAATGATGTTGTGGGTTGTGTGATTATTGATCTTGTCTGTGGGACTGTTTTGATTCCTTCCATTTTCTGTTGGTTGGCTCCTGCAATCAGCTGCACTATGAATGAGTTTTGATATGATTTTCTACATTTTTCTTGATGTTAATGAAAAAAGCTAAACGTCAACTTTTCTTCAAATAAAACTAGTTTTGTAATAAAAAATAAATAAAAAAAAAAACCCTGAATGAATGGTGATGTACATTGACAGTCAGAATTTATTGAAGATTTGACAGAAGAATAATCTTACTGCAAAGAAAACATGAGGACCAGCAGACAGTATAAAGAAACAGTGAAGAAACACTAGTTCATATACTAGAAGTAATAAAACATTTACGTTGTTTTTCAGGTTGGCTGTTTATCAGCATAATAATCACAATATAATTATACATTAAGTTTTAGAGCTGTGGAGAAGAACTAAATGACGTCTCAGACAAACGAATGTTCTTGTGGTTGGGTTGGCACGAAGTTGCCCCGTGAGACTTTAGCCCACGGACGCCAGGATGACGTCGACGACCGTCTCCTCGCCACTGCGAACCGTCACCTGCATGGTGACGCCGTCGGCCAGCGCCAGGCGCGCGCGGACCAGCACGTCATGACCTCCACGAAACACACCTGACAGGAGAGGGAGGGAGAGCCAATCAGACCACATTCATTCGCTTAATTCACCAGGAGTGTCCATTAATAAGATATTCTTATATAAAATCTGAGTAGAGCGTGATTAACAGTATTATGTTTGATAGAAAGTGTATTTAAATATGTTCGTGTCTTATTTAGGACTAATACGTCTACAGGTGTTCTTGCAGTATTGATAATTTAACTTTATACAATATTCGACCAAATTTGGAATACACTAAAATCTAAATTCAACCTGCTGTTTGTAGTTATGACATTTGGTCTCCAAAAACATCTTAAAGAGTTACATGAAAGACAACTTTATCTTGCATAAGAGGCTCAATTAAAAAAAATAAATGTTTAAAGACCAAACAGTGACCAGCACCATCCTGACACCCACCAGCGAGGAAGAGGACATGCGAGTTCTTGTTTTCGGGAACTTTGTCTGAGCGTTCACATGGCTGCATTCCCAGGAAGCTGATGATGTTACCCACCGCCTCTGTACAAGAAAACCACAGATTAGTCACATAACACAGTCAGTTGTTAGTTATTGCATAAACTAAACACTGCTTAAAATATTGTGTAAATCAGTTCAGGAAGCTTTCTTTTTACAAAAATATACAGAAAGTAATGAAACTTCATGATTGGGTCTACTATAAGTGAATGCTATGTCTGTACTTTCACTTTGGTCTTTGAATTATAGATTTCAGCCTAAATTTCAGACTTCTGCGTACCGTCTAGAGTCCGTACAGACGCCAGGGCAAAAGTCTCTTCTTTCTCAAATTCATCTCCCACTTCTTCCCACGCCGCTCCAAAGTTCGGTTTCAAAACCTTCTGGATGTGGTCAGCAACCGTCACCTCCAGATCCTCCAGCTAAAGAAGAGCAGGGCGGAGGAGGACAGGAAACATTGAAGGATGAAGAGAGAAGAGTTGGAGTCAAAGAAAGAAACAAAAGATAATTTAAGTTGATGAAAACAAAACCCATTCTCCTTTTGTTAAGTTTGTGGAAGTGCTGTGATTACGTACCACATATTCATCATCGTAACCGTCATCGTCTGGCTCTCCTGTGTTGGGGTCGCAGTCTCGGACCAGGTACTTCATAGTACAACTGAACGTACAAGACACTGTGGACAGATTGGACACACCTAAGCACAGTTTTCTTACATCTTATCATATACAGTTGATGCTCGCTCAGTGTGCTGCTCAAAAGTTAGTATTCTAGGACCCTGGACAAGGTCACTTTTAACTCAGGTTTGGGCTGCTGAATGACTTTAATTAACCTGTTTGTGATCTAAATGTTAAGAACTCTTATACTGTCACTGCTCCCACAAGCACAATAACATCCCAGTGTTCCTACCAGCGGTGGGATCGTCATCAGGCAGGCGGACCAGAGTGTAGCAGGAACCAGGCTGACTGTAGGGGAGGTTGGCGGCCGGGACGTAGTGTATCACCTCATAGGACTCCGATGGCTCCATCTGCACCATGACCTGACACAACCCAAGAGATACATTCATATCGAATTTTGTTCCCTGTTTTAGTTTAACTACTTCTAAAACCCTGAATCAAGTAGTATCAGTGATCCAAATAAAGATTCATAAAAAAAAATCCAAGTAAATAAAGCTGGTACCTTCTGCAGGAGCTGATCATTCAGAGTGTTTGTGCAGTCGAACTGGAACACCATGTGCCTGGCGAAGGTGTGTTTGACGCAGCGCACCACGTATTCTGTCTCAGCCTCCGTCAGCTGCACCTGCTCCGAAGACTTGAAGAGCGGGCCAAGACCCTGGAACTCTGGGATGGCCGCCAGTTGTTCTGTCAACAGAGACAAAGAGCAAAGATGAGATTGATGTTTACCTTCATACTCCTGCCTGATATCTTTAATTAAAAAGGCCAGTGTCTAATTGCACCGCACTCATCTTGAATCTAATGATGGAAAGCTTTTTACAACCTTACCCTGATAAATGTCCTGGCGTGATGGGGCCAACTTTTCTGGCAGTTTGCTGGTGGAAATAGGGGCGATTTCTGGGAAGCAAAAAGAAAAACAACATTAACAGACACTCCTGAACTATCTGATTCCAGACTACAACAGTTGAGTATTATTATTTATTTATAAGTAAATAGCTATGTGGTTGTACCTGTTTTCTGTTCTGTGATAGGAGTGGTGGCCAGAGGGACAGACTTCATGTCGAACGGTTTCTCCAAGGGCTCCAAAGTGTACTGGTGCAGAGACTTCTCCAGGCCGGGGATGGAAACTGACAGACCTGAGAATAACACACAGAAGAGGAGGCGTTATCGCTTGTCACTTTGGAGAACTGCAGAGTGTTTGCCCTACGAGCTGTCTGGCAGGCTCTCTGCATTTATGGTTTGTACATTTTGACCAGCAGCCACTAGTAATTCGCTCAAAATCCTTTACACGTCTTTACCGTTGAAGATGTAGGCAGCATTCAGAGCCTTCTGCTTCTGCTGCAGCACGTTCATGTAGAAAGTAGCTCTGTCGCGGACTTCATCGTCACTGTCCATCATGCACCTACGGACACGGACAAGTGTTAAAAGTCACACTACATCACATACTCATTCAAACACAAATGTATGGTGTAGAATACATAGAGGTCTCACAACCATTACCGATAATCTGACCAGTGTTGTCTTTGCATTTTCCACGGAAAGATGAAATGTGGGGAAACACGGCCACACAAAAAAAAAACAAAAGAAAGTTAATGAGTACCTCTGCATGAGAACCAGGACGCTCGGAAGCAGATCATCATTCTGAGCTCCGAATTTAGCCAAAGCGCTGACTGCAGCTGAGGGTGGAAGAAGAAGAAATAAATGAATTGAGTAGTGTCGGCATAAATACTTGGCTCGGATGTTAAAGAATCAGCCTGTGGAGTCGGCAAAGGTTGAGATAAAATAAGTGAAATTACTTAAAAACCAATGCTGTGGCACACACATTATCCTTTCTCTGTCTCACCTGCACGAACAGCCTCGCTCTCCAGCACAACTCGGTTGAAGATGAAGCGGATGTACTTGGAGGGCTGGGGAGTGCGTGGGCCCTCTTTGCCAAGTAGGTGCAGGATCTTTGTGGCTAGCACCGTGTGCTCGCAGTCCTCGATGAACTCGCACAGGTGGGCCAAACCTGTCTCTTTGCTCTCTGGGTTTTCCTCGATGATGCTGATGATGCAGTCCACGATGGCCCGCTTGTACTCAAAACCACCCTGCAGGGAGGGGAGAGATGGTCTCTGAGTCTTGTGCAACACAAACTGTATGTCTTAACTGAGTAAAAAGAATTACACTTTGAGCTTCTGGGCCACAAACATGCATCACCTACACACAGTTATTGTGTTGTTATAACACCTTTTTACCTTCCAACATGTATCATAAAAAAAAAACGATTTAAGTGATCTGAATACTAAAAGCATGCAAGCTGCCCAGCTGCGATAACATGTATGTTACTAGCGAGTTTTCTGTATAGGTAAGGATATCAGTGATAAGGAGGCAAAGACCAAAGAGTGAATGATCGTCAGCGGTCCGTTAATAATCAACTTACATCATCTCTGAGCATGTTGGATAAGAAGTTCATCATGACGCTGTGCTTCCTGGGATACTTCTGGCACAGAGCACTGATGGCCTGCACCACCACCACCTGGAGTAAACAAGCATCAGGGACAGATTTAGGACAACAGAAAATAGGACAAAAATAACAGGATTTAAAAAGGGGGGGGCGAAGCTGTGAATCTCATATTAGAAATTAATCTTTTTTGGCCACAGAAGATGAAATCCTGGGCAAAAACAACACCTCATTGTGAAACATTCTCACACTTTAAACAAGTATTGTGTTAGAATGCCAATACAACATCCAGAAAATAAGACAATAACACTCCTGTTTTTAAAGTTCTGCCTGGCCTTCATTTCCTAAAGAGTATTTGATGTTTTTTCGCATTTAAAGCAAGACAAATAGCTTATCCGTGGAAAGAAATCTATTGGGTAGAGTGACTACAGGGCTTTAATGCCCTACTTAAGGAGATTTCAGCAACTTTTAAATGTGACAGCTAAAGTAGGATCTCCCTATTCATGACACCCAATGTGTATGAATGAAATTAAACTAAACTAAAACAAAAGCACCTGACCTTGAACTCGTCCGAGATCTCTGAGACAAATGAGGAGATCTGTTTCATGAGTCGGTCCACGCTGCTCTCACTGCCGGTCTTGAGCAGCGTGGTGATTGCCAGTGTGGCAATGCTGCGGTTTGAGTCGGTGATCAGGTTCTCCAGGTCCAAGTTGCATGCAGTCACAGCCGATGGATGCTTCATGGCCACCTGGTGGACACAAAGGAAGAGTCACTATTAAAATCATTTAAGTATATATATCCAGCTGAGAATTCAGTGGGGACCTACAACCACCTTTACTGCCTTAATACATATAGCTCAACAAATTGTAAGCTTGTAAAAAAGGTAATTGCTCTATGCTTACACATAAAAAAAAAAAAAAAAAGCCATATAAAGGACAGTGAGTGAAGCTATACCTTGTTGAGGGTCCTGACTGCAGCGTATCTCAAGGCTGCTTTGGGAGAGCTGCAGAAGAGCTGCAGAACTGCAGGAAGACAAATACATTCACGGTGAGACTGGTAAAATACCAATATGATAAGGACACTGAAACAACACATCATTGTGTTCATTGTGTCAACAGCACAAAGAAATAAAAAGCTAAATGAATGAGGTGTGAGTAAACTACTGACCAGACACAGCAGGGGCCAGCTCCCTGGCAGTACAGTTGGGCATATGGACAATGGCAGAGGCAGCCTCATACACCACCATCTCATTCTTGTTCCTCAGGCAGCTCTCAATGAAGTCGAACAAGGGGCTGTCGTGACTGAGAAGATAAAAACAGAATACAATACTGTAAACAACTATAGATGACAACAGAAAATGTATCAGTGGGGACTCTATGTACTATCTATGTGCCTAGATGTCTTTGTGAGTCTCTGCCAGAGACTACTGCGGGTCTACTCACCCTCCCTCTGTCTCATCCAGCAGTTTGCTGGCGATCCTGATGAGCATGCAGTAGGCAAAGGGAGACTTGAGACCAGACTTTGTGAACTTGTTGAGCATCTTGGTGACAGCAAGACGGTCGTTCTTCCTGAGGTGATACAACAGGCCCAGGGCATGGTACTGGAAGAGGGGACACACACAAACAACAGATTTGAGAAGATCTGTTTAATCTTAACTATCTGACATGTTAATTTTATGAGTACTTGTCGTATGCCTACATAGAATTCCAGTGGAGACAACCGTCTACACAAATACCATATGGTTCAACAGCATCTACCCACCTGGACCATGATGTTGTCACTGGAAGCCGCCTCCTGGGCTTCATTCACCCAACGCTTTACCACATCATAGCTCATCTTCACCATGTGCTGAACACACACAAACAGAAAGAACTTAATTACCCAATTGCAATTATATTATATACAATTACACAATTATAACTCATTACTAGGGGCACAAAATACCAAGAGAATAAAATCTGAGATTGGATCAAACTTTAAAAGTTAATTCTGAATTTATAAGTCAAATATGAAACTGTGCCAATTTACCAGTGAGGAGACCAGGGCTGAACTGGACACGCTGGGCACCTTGTCAACAATAGCCTGCTTCATGTATCTCTCAATGGCCTGCAGCATGGTGGTCTGTGGAAAAGACAGGGACAATTCAACACATTATGTTTCCGCTTCATAATTTTAAGACTTAAATAGTATCTACAGGATGGCTTTCTTTTTGTGTGAGATTACGTGAGATGGGAAGAGATGGGAAGACAGGAAAGGGAGGAAAACAAAATGAAGCAGCACTCACATCTGTAATCCTGCAGAGGGCTCTGATAGCAGGTCCTCTGTATACATCTTCCTTCCCTGTCATGTCTTTGGTGAGGCTGTAAAATACCACACAAGGAATAATTAAAAGACACTGTGACCTCAAAGAAAAAGGAACACATTACGTTACAAAAACATATTTACAAGAGAGTTGTTCTCCTCTGTAATAACTTAAATAGTCAAACAGACCTTGTTTATTTACCAGATTTCATAACAATGAGAGACAAATCTAATTTTGTACATCCAAATCTTTCACTTTATGTATCCCAGTGTTTACTGGATGAGAACAGTTCCATTGTAATAACAAATGTAAGCATACATTCAGATATCAGCATTTCCATACAGGTGATATTCAAAGCCATATAACATTATTGTACAAACCTGCTGGTGACAATGATGACATCCTCAGAGATGTTGGCCATCTCTTTGATGGTCAGGTAACACATCCTCCTCAGGGTTTGCTGAGAGACAAAGAAAGAGTTTAAACTTGCTATATTTGAACACTATAAACACACATTACAGACTGGTGGTATAATTATAATAATGCTTTTTTTTTTAAATTAGGTATCTAAAACTTTAATGGACAATATCTTACATCATTGGATTGAAAGAGCCTGGTCATCGCAAAGAACGCCTCCGTGGCCTCTGTGGTCCCAAAATGCTCTCCCTAAATCAACAAAGACATTAGAGTGAGAGAGTGTTAAGATGAACACACAGACACAAACTCTACACATACCAATGAAGAGCAACTTTAACGCTTTGTCAAACAACGTGCTTACCTGGTTGAGGAGGTAAATAATCTTGGTGAGGATGTGGAGGCATCTTCTTGGGTTGATGGGGGTCTCATTGAAGATACGTGCCTGTGAACCAGAAGGGAAACCTTATTTCACTGCAGTGGTTAGGACCCTGTTTCTCTGGCTCATACTTTCTGTCTCACATTAGTAGAAAACATGTTTCAGGCAACATCAAGAGCAGACTTTACCTCCTGCAACACGGCACTCTTCTCCAGATGCTGGAAAGGGTTCGACCCACTTCCTAAATGGCAAAAACAGCAGAGTCAGACGTCTGTGCCATTAAACCTGGTCGTGTTACTTAACTGAGCTTCATACAAAGTGAATACACTTTAAAAGGACGCAGAGTGGACGCGACCTTATGCTACAAATGAATCCACAACTAAAATACAAAGTACACTTGCAGACAGATATCCAATAAATAAAAGCACCACTGCAGCAAGTTTCAATATACACTCAACCTATACTTTATTTTAAGCTCATATTCAGAGAAACTATCATCACAACATCCAACTAACACCGCCTGGCTTTAAATGCTAACGCTAAACTTAGCGTGGGACACCGGTGTTGTAATCATTGTGCCAGCAAACAACAGCGGTTATAAATGTTAAAGCAGATGCATATCGGTTTATAATTGACCTCATTTACCTGCTACATAAATATAAACTAGCCTGCAAGCCACCGTTAACAGCCAGTTTAATTTAGCCTGCCAGCTATCGCTAACCTAACAGGCTAGCCAAGCGTTAGCTTCCAAAGCGTCCAAACATCTTAATCCAGACGCAGTCGCCACTATTTAAAGTAACACATCTCCAATCTTACCAGACTCCTCGTCCTTCTTATCAAACTTTTTAATCATTATGCCGTAATGAAGCTGACGGGACGAGGGTAAAAGATGCGCCCAGCCTCGGTCGTGAGAGGAGCTACTTCCACGTAGCCAAAATGAAAAAGTCTCTTCCTGTTCCGACGTCCACGTCAACGTAACAGCGTCAGAACCGTTCCGCGTCATGACCGACAGGGGGCGACATTGTCCAGCACAGTGTACTGCAAGTTGCACATTTATGATCACAAATAAACAAGTAATTAAGTCCTTTAATTAGGATGGATGATAATGATTAAAACACAGTTTGCTCAAATAGGCAGTTTTCCAATAAGTGAAAAGTAAATAACTTATCAGTAAAGAATTGATTAGGATTTAAAAATAAGGACCTGTGTTTTTTCTTTCCCACTGAATGCCCACTCACTGTGCTTATTTGGGGAATATACACCATCATGTGAGCACAGCCACTAAAACAATAAGAATTTTACATTTTAGTTTATATTTGGTTTTAGTATTGACAAATTTGCAAGTAGTCAAATTGTTGCAGTGAACCGGGACCCATGTCTGTCTATGGCCACTTTGCCTGGTTAGTAATTCATCCTTGCAGAGGCTGCATGTGTGTGCATGGGAAGGTATTAGGATATTCGTTGACCTGTTTGCGGGATGAGCACCTGCAGAGCTGACTCACAACCCCCATGGTGTCTTCAGGTCAAATGGACACTAGATGTCGACATTGCTCTGTGTCTTGAGTCTTGTCTCAGGAAGGTGAAGGACACAAATGACCCCAGATAAATAACCCCACTAAGTGTTTAGTTTGGTGGAATAAACAAACTTCATATGTTCTGACAAAACTAAATGGCATTTGACTGGTGACATTTCAACTGCCTATATTATACAAGATAAAATTAAACTGATGTATTTTAAAAAGTGCCTTTTAACACTTTTTGTCAAAATACATTTGTTATTTACATCATAATATATACATAGTACAGCCCGACTGATACTGATATTGGATATATTGTTTAGTTTTTCATCATAAACAGAATCGTTTTTGAACATTTCTGTACTGTAATTTCTTGTTAAAGAGCATACTTGTACCAATACATAAGCTTAAATTGGCCAGTAAAGCAATGTATCAGCCAGGCTCTGGTAATGGCCAATAAATTATTTTATGGATCATTGTTCAAAATGGTGTAAAAAAAAGAAAAAAAAGGCAAATGCAGTTAGTTACATCTGCTTTATTTGAGGAAAAATAATCCTTTATTTTGAGTATAAAAATAACAGACATCTGATGAACACATACATTCCCATGCATTTGCATTTTACTGTATTTCATGATCTTGCTGTTGGTTTGTACAGTATTTCAGTGTCAGTATTGTGTTGATGTTTCACATTATCACATCTGGAATCATTACTGGCTCCCATGGGAACTCCTTAACAGCAAACCTTGTAAAATATGAATAAATGAAGCAGCAAAGAGGGGAGGGGAGATAACATCATGATATCAAATCTGATGTTATGATTATGCAACATTTCATTGGTCTTTTGCTGAGGATGTAAGAATTAATGATCACAGCTGCTTTGTTCTTCTTCTTTAGCCCAATATTTAAAATTTGATGACTCTGGGGCGAACAAACCACATACAACATTCATTATACTATTAAGGAAAATCTAAGGGGGTTGTCTTTACTGAGAGCAATCCTGCTTTACTTTCAACATGTTAAAAGTAAATTTAAAGAAATCCACAAGTCTTTTCAGATCTGAAAGTCAAAGGGTGAGACAAGTTCACCTGTTTCCAATGCAAAACACATCTCATGTTTTCTTGCCTGAACTGGCCAATCATCTTGATACAAAGTACAATAACTTTGTCCTTATTGCTCTTGACTTTATTCTGTTTGGATTTAAGTGTCACTGTTGTGCATAAACACATGGATATTCTCACCACAAAGGTTTTAACTCAAACTCATCATCATGAATAATCATCACCCAACCTTTCAGTTATATATTATATATATATATATATATATATATATATATATATATATATATATATATATATATATATTATCAGAGACTTTGACTCCAAGGACCATTCACATGAGAGCCACTAAATTACATTAGAAATCTTTTATCTGTAATGTGATTGGAAAGAAAATACCCTTCCCCTGGAGAAACAAATCAACACCATTACTTTAAAAGTGAATAATTAGTAATTCATTACATTTGAGTAACGAGGAGGCCAACACTGGTCATGGCTGTCTATTAAATCTAAGTTGTCCGACATGTTCACTTTCTCCGTCCAATCTGAGCCAGCAGGCGCGCGTTCTCGGCCGCCTTGGCGCGCAGGTTTTTGGCCTTGGCCACGTCAAAGAGGACGTTCATGATGTTGGTCGGGACGTCCAGGGACAGGGTCAGCCTGCTCCTCCGGTCCCCTTTGCTGCTGTTGCGGAGCATTTGCCCTCTGAGCTTGGTCCGGCTCATGAAGCGGTAGTTTGCGGGACTTGAAGTCCTTTTTTCCCGGCTGGACTCGGCAGAAGATGATGAGGAGGAAGAGGAGGAGGTGAGATACTCCGCGGACTGCAGGAGGGACCCCCAGTCGTCCACGGGGGAGTAACCCGGCTCCTCATCGTCGCTCCGGACCCCGACTGCCACCTGGTCGTCGCACAGGAGATCGGAGCGGGAATGGTAGAGGCGGAGGCACAGGCTGGAGGTCGGTGTGCACAGGACCGACAGCAGCAGCAGGGTCTTCAGGGAGGACAGCATGCTGTGTCCTCTGGGACCAACACAGGTTACAAAAGAAGAGGAGAAGGGAGAAGGAAGACAAAGTTTATCACATGCCATTAAACATTTCAACATCTCATTGTCCACTTTAACAACATATTTCCTTTTTGCGCAGCTCTTAAGTGTGTTAATGTTCGAGCAAGTGTTAAAAACGGACTTACAAAGAAGTGGATCTTAAAATAAAGTGTGATTGGTCTTAACATAAGCACTGTCTTGAACGAAATAGCCTCCTCTACACTATTATTTCTACCTTCTCTAATTAAAAATGTGGCTTTAGGACTCTAAGATTTTGTTTTAAGATCGATGGTTCAGCTTGTGTCTTTCAGAAAAAGTCTTCAAGCCTTTGCACAAGAACATATAATGTGTATTTTTGGACCATTAAGGCAACGGTTTAAATGCAACTGGGTCACAAAAATGTAAGCAATAATCTTTGCACAACTTACCACTCGTGTCCTATAATAAAGAAAACAGTTAGTGAGGTCAACCAACACGTATCTTTGCAAATAAAAATAAAAAAACCACAAAAAACCAGCAGAAATCCTCAAAAGTCAAAAGTTGGCAAGAAATCCCGATGAGCTGATAGTGTGTGCGGAGGTCAGCAGTGCGCGCTATCTGACCAGCAGTGTGTGTCTTGCTCGTCCATTCCCACTGCATTCATTTAGTAGGGAGCCATCAAACTGCAGCCCTACGCCAGCAACAACGTCATCCCGTTGACATTTTAGTCCGCTGTGAGGTATCCCATTGGTTGGGATGCAGTGATGTAGTGGTAATTTAAAAATAAAAAATAAGAAATAAAAAAAAGTTGGTAAATGTGACCTCCTGTCGGTGAACTCGAGGCATCACGACCACAGATACAAAGAAAAACTTGTGTTTTTCATGCAACATAAGTCTTTTATGTTTTTTTTAACTGCAGTGCCCTTTAATTAACACTTTGCTGCTCAATTAAAGACATTTTTAGAATAAATGTTTCATGGCTGTGAGATTGCGTCTTCAGGACCACATACAGCTCCCTTTCAGAACCACGGACAGTTACATAATTCAGGACCACGAACAGTTCTTTTAATTTCTTAAATTTAAAGCATATAAAATATAAAAGAGAAGAATGCGACTCTTTATTTTCACTGATGACTTTTTTTGATAGATTTTTTTAAATTTGTTAGATGGTTTAATGATATATTGTAAGAGTTTCACACTTTGCTGCATTAATTGATTGGTCGATTAGTCTGCATCCATCAAGTAATTGCTTTTTAAAGCAAAAATGTATTTCAGTCAGCTTCTCAAATATGATGATTTGCTTTGTCATATATGATAGTATATTTAGTAAATTTGTGTTGATGGTAGAATAAAACAAATATTTTGAAGCTGTGGGAAATTACAGTAATTTTCTGACAATTAATTGACAAAATAATTAATTGGTTAATGAAGAAAATAATCAGCAGATTCATTGTTGCAGTCTACTTTCTAATAAGGTAAGCTTTGTTAAGGATTTATAAGACATTAGTTGCAAACTAATATCTTTATTAATGGTTAATTTATCTTCGACTAATGCTTAATAGGTCAGTTATAAGCCAATAACTGGCTATCTAATAAACCATCAGTTCATCAATCCAGCAAGTCTGAAGCTGAAAAGTTAATAACAAATGGATTTTGGTTCAGATGCTCTGCAGCCTTTCTTCAGGAGGCAGGAGGTCAAGTGGGCCGTAGAGAGCTTTTGATGAACTAAAGACTAGAAAAACAACCTGGAAATACCCAAAAGTGATAACAAGCATCCTAAATTATGTATTAAACATTAATAAAGTCATTAATTACAGCATATAAACCCATTATACAGGGTGGCCTATTTGAAAATGGTGCCACTAGTTTAACAAAATTTCCTCTTTATGCTATAATTAAATGTATTAATGATTTACAAATATATTTATTGGCAACAAAGCAGAGTGTAGGTCCATTTATTCCACCATGATGCCTCTTAATAACATGCTGATAAAACTGACTCATGCAGAGCAAATTTATAATGTAATAACAATGTCTCATTCTGTGTATGTAACATGTAGAGGTGTAAAAACAAAAACAAACAAAAAATCAGATTTCTCCATTGACAACTTTGGGTTATGGACTCAAATATGTGAATAACAGCAAGTAAACTGTGTTTGATAATATGACCTAGAATGAAGAGTTTCATGCTGTATATAATTTCAAAAGAAGACTGATATTGAGAACATTGTGTTTTAATTAAAAACTCTGAGTGTACACTCAACTTACACCATGGGAACCACCTGCAGTGATGTACATGACCATGTCAAAATGAAGAGAGAACATGGAAGGAGTGAGAGGATCAAAGGGTGTTGGGTCAAGCTCTAATGAGCAACTTCATTGTGAGATTAATATGACTGTAAGTCTTCACAGCTGGAGTAATCACAGTCTGTGACACACTCTGCAGTGAGATGTCCTCCCACTCCTGCTTCCCCTCTGCAATTGATCTCTGAAAGGAAATTACTTGCTCCTCGTCATCTTCAGTGGAAAAATAACACTTTCATTACCTTGCTGGATTATGTTGTTGTTAGTCATTTGAAATAGGATGTGTTGAGAACTCATCTGAGGTTCTCCATTAAGAACATTTGCTCAGTTTATGTGTGAAAGTGTATTTGACACACACTTTTTAGTCCGGGAGTCTTATGAATATCTACCAATATGCTGAGATGGCTGTCTTCTTTCTTGATGGAAGTTATGCCATTTTTTCTAGGAGTTTAATTGTTCTGACACTAGTGAATTTCAAGCTAATTTCATTAATATTTCATGTGACAGATTTCTGTATTTGTGTATTTTTTCCTTGCTCAAGTGGGTGGGGCTCCATTGGAAAAAGATGATATCATGTATTTCCATGCACCAATCAAAGTTGAGCAGCAACCACAAAATCCTGGGGGGGAAAAAAACAAATCTTGAACTTAGCTTAGCTTTTAGAGTGTTAAATTCTTCATAACCAACAACTAATTATGTTTTTTCCAAATTTAAATGTGACTGTATATATTAAATGTTACAAAGAAACACTTAAAGGTACAGTATCCTGTAAAGTTTCCGTACTGATACCTTTATATTACCTACATAAGTAAATGTGACCATCAGTGAGAAGATTGTCTGTTTCGATATAGTTATTCTTAATGCCTGCCACCGGGTCAGATTTGGTCGGATTCCCCTTGAAATCAACAAAACGAGGCAGTGGAAACACTACCGCTTTTGTTCACAAGCGCCGCCAGAATCAACAAAAAAGTCAAGTTAATTGTTGCTAATTTAATGTGCCGTTTACTTTTAACTTATCAGTATCTGGGTAGGTATAAGTTTGTATGTATGTGAATGTCTTTGCATTGTTTACATATCATATCTTTTATAATAGCTCTAATATTTTTAGCAAATAAATGAATAAACATGCAGGCAGCGTAATTCACACCCTGCTGTTAGTTTGTGGCAGTGACACACCCAATAAACAAAGATATGGGCCAACAAAGGCAGAGAAGAAGAAGACATTGCAGACACTGCACAATTTAAAATCAGCTATGCAAATGTTTCTTGCAGAGCTGTACATGCAATCAACACATTTTTTAGATCTCAACGATACACAAATGGGTTTTGGTGAGTAACACTGATTGTAACAAACTTTTATTTGCTTACAAGAAAACTTTACTATTTGAAACCAAGTTTTCGGAGCTTTAAGAAAATGATTTATTGTCTAATTTATTTTCTGATATTTCAAGCATAAGTAGATGTAAAAACAAAATACAATTTCAGCAAAAGACTTGAAAGCTAATATGATAAATGTTAAGTTAAATTCTTTTTGCAGTGTGGCATCTGTCGTAGGTCTTGAAAAGCTGAGGTTGGCAGAGGGTGTGGTTCAGTGAGAACAGCCTGTATACTGTGTTACCACATCTTGCATATCTATAAACCATCCTAGCATGTGGGAGTACATTTCAGCACAGAATCGTGACTACTATGACGAAAGCCTCTAGAGGCTTGTTGATGAAAGACTCATCTATCACTTTGAAGTGAATGGAATTTCTGCTTTAAATACTGACTATTTGTCAGTGAGAAACCTTTTGAGGAACTGATGTCAGTTTAATAAACCTGGTGGTGGAGCTGGTGCAGCATGTTGCACTGAAGATGTGACAGACGTTAAAATATGACACTGAATGTTGACATGAGGATTCATACTGCAGGATTCTCTTTAAAATAGCAACCAATGGCAACCTGAGAATATGAGTTGTGTCGTGTATTTTCATCGCCAGAAAAAAAAACCTTGAATGCGTGCTGCCCCCACATCAACACCCACGCAGGAATCCCCTGCCACTGCTGCGTGGGTCTGATGGAGAGTCCTCTAAAGCAGGCCCTGCATGATCTCCCTCATTGGGCCCCTGTTGGCCCCTCTTCTGGCTCCCAGCCTGACCCATAACACCCCCTGCCAAAGGAGCATATGTGGTGGTGGAGGTGGCAGCAGCAGGCAATCAGCTACCAGCTTCTTATTTTTCACACCACACAGGACGCAGCGCAATTGACAAAACATAAGAAAGGTGACTGGGCTTTATGGGCTACATGAAAGAGACTCAAATGATGGAGAGAGAAGCACGACAACGACAGATCACATAAGTAAAGAGATGGATTTAATTATTCACTAGTAAACTCAGTCTAAAGTCAGTCTATTTCAGAAAAATGTATAAAAATTGCATGTTTTTAACATTCACATTTTGATTTAAAACACTTTGTCCATAAAACAAATCAAGAAACTGCTGTTAAACTATATAAATAAATCCAATATTAAACATTTTACACAGTTATGTACAAAAAGGATTTTCTTGTGTGGGGTTAATCTCCAGGGTTCAGTACATGTGGAAGTTCTTACTTTTCTGGACAGCTGTTACAATGTATATTTCATGTGTGATCTGATTGGATCCCTCTACCACGGCTCTCCATCCCACACCAATTCTGACACTCTCGTCTTGAAGAGAATCGGTTTCTGTTGCCACCACATCCGCCGTACACAAACGGCCTGCATTCGCCTGAGCGAGGGTGGAAGTACCAGAGCAGAACATACTCTGAGCAGGAACCCTCTGACATCGACTCAAGGCAGCGGCCTGTTGCTGGAACTGCATGTGAGGTGAAAAATGGGTTAAAATAAGAAGTTTAAAAGCACTGTATTCTGCCATGTTTCAGGTGTTGGATATGCTGCAAAAAGTGGGTGAGTGGGATTGCTGACTTCAACCTACATTATTCATTTAATTAATTAACTCATTAATGTCCACAGAGGGATTTCCTTTACATTTATTATTATGTTATTATATCTAACATTACTAGCTGTGCTACAGTAAGCACAAATCCATTAAAATTGGATTTATATTTTTATGTACTTTAACATACTTCTTTTTAGTCGTTAGTCACTACAGGTTATTTTTTATTTTTCAGTAAAACACCTTTACAACAATAGATTAGGAATTTCAGATCTTGATAATTTCTGAAACACATATTATCGATTGTGACAATATAGATTAAAAGAGAAAAATGATAATCTGTTGCTTTTTCTTGGTCTAGTATTGTGATTGTGCAGACCTAAGAGAAATTTTATCATGTATTTTTAGGGGATAACATGAGATTAACCCCTAGTGACCAACAACTGAGTACAGCATGTTAAAGAAATTATTGTATCTCAAAAATTACAAGGAGTTATATCAAATGCTTGGCACCATTGGATGTCTGATTCAGTGGATTTGTGGGATTTTTTGTGTGCTTTTAAAATTAAATAAACCTTGTCTACCAATTAAGGCACAATAAATATGTGGAATACATTTTTCTTTAATTGTATCATGTGTAGCCATATGCCAAGAGCAGAGTTTCCCAACCTGGGGGTCGAGACAAAGCTTTGCAGGGGGTTGCAAGGCTTTATTGATTTTAAGGTGTGTAAGAAAACTTATAAGAAAAATATACACAGAAGGCTGATATCTCAGCATTTGATTCATTTCTATGAAGAAAACTAAATGAAGCCTATTATGTAATGTTAAATGTAATAATACAGGATTGTATACAAATCTTTCTAAATAAAATGAAAACTAATCTCTGATGCAACATTCACAGGAAATAATTCATCCAAATTGCTTGTTTAACTTAAACTTCCTGCAGTTATTGTGTGCATTGAATAGTTTATAAGTTGTAGTGTATTATTATTGTTATTCATTGAATATAATATGAAATCACTTAGTCGGGGGTTGTCAGTTAATTTAATGATAAGAAAGGGGTACATCTGACAAGACTTCACAACTTAGATGGCAAAAACCTGCTGTAGCATTGACTGTTTGTGTAAAAGGAATACTTGTTGTCTGCTTTCTTATGGAGCGTTGGATGAGAATAAAACAGCTAGCTTACAATATATACACTGTAGAGTAAATAAGTTGTCTTATTTAGTTGTCATACATCATAATATATGTATTTAACACATGCTATATTTCTAAACCCAGAAATTGTGCTTTCAAGGTCAAATGTGTAACATTTAGGAGGATCTATTGGCAGAAATCGAATACTACATTCATCTTTTGTATAATGGAATTAAGAATTGTTGTGTTTTTGTCACCTTAGAATGAGCTGCTTCATCTCTGTATTGAACACACAGCTGATATCTTCATGTACATATGTGATTTTGTAACTGTAAACAGGATGCTATCAATTAATTGTGCTTCTTTTTCAGCGCATATCAATGAAAAAAGTACAGGCTGTTCAACATTAATAGATTAAGTTTTGGTCTTATCATTCTCTCCCACCTTGTGATTCTACTTTGTGCTTTTAACAATTTAAAAAAAAACACACATTACTCATACATTAATAAAATATGAATAGAAACAGACTAGATGGATATAAAAAAAAGGATATACAGAGCAAGTAAACAAGAGAAAAAAAAGAGGGGAGGCAAAAAGATAAGAAGAAATCAGTTGTCTTGGCCACTCACCAGCAGTGTTTGTTCCAAATACCCTTCTTTTCTTCCTCTGTCCCCACTCTGCAGTCCCCCCCTCAGAAGAATCTGAAGAAAAACAACATTAATGAGGAGTTTTACAGGTTGGTGGATTCATTCATTAGGGACCAAGAAGGAACCACTTGGACCAACACTTAATGATTGCCAGTGGTGTTTTGACTCATCTTAAACTGTTTCTCCAAGTAGCAGAGCAACATGGAGCGTTCAGTGGTAGTCTTTTTGATGTCCCTGTGCAAACTTTCAATAAATCTGCAACATTAAAGGCTTAGTTTGAGTCAATTACAGTTACACTATCACACAATAACGTTAAAACCAGGGGTGAAAGGGGGAAAACCAAAAATATCATTAAAAAGTGACTGAAAGAGCTGGAAGGAACACATTTATAGGCACATAGGCTTTGTTCTATGAAGTTTGCTGTGTTGATTGGATGTTCAGCCACACAGCTGGTAAATGAGCTGTAAAGCAGCTGATGCCAATGTACTGATACTAGGATGACTGAACTAAGGCTATGCTTGATTAGTTTGATTGATGTATGATATATGAAACTCACACAATACTGACCGGTCTGTTTTGAAGAGCTTTTCCAATTAGATTGTTTGTATAAAGCATGTGCTAAAGGGACACTGGTCATATTGCTATAGTATATAGTGCTATAAAGCAATACAGCAGATTTTTTTATAGAACTTGGAACTACAGATGGTTAAATTCAGTGCAGAGGCTGGTACAAAAGGCCATTTTGATTTAATTTATTTTAAAGTATCCAAATTAAAGTGTAAATATTGAACTGTGGGCTTCTATGCTTGTGCACAATTATTATTTTGTACACAAGATGAGCTGAATGTCATCGTCTTTCATATGATCATTGTAATTTATGAATAAACATGCTGACATTGACAATGGGCAATGACAGGCTCACTCTTTGATTAGTTTTCCGGTTTACCTGAAGCAAATATTAAAATAAATTGGGAGGCACAAAGCTTGCCTGGGGGCTGTATTCACTAATGAGCTTCATGAAATATTATGTGATCTCTTGGCACGTGTTGTCTCTTTATTTAAGTTGCTGGTTGTTGTTTTTTGTCTTTGTGCTGATGCCCTCAGTAACAGCAGCACGCCAGGACATGAACAGTGATGTGCTATTAGCCACTGAGGCTTTTTTGGATAGTTGACAGTGTAGAAATAGACAATAGTGTTTTGCTATGAAGCAGATTGTGTGGTAACTGGAATAAGTGTTTAGATCCCTATGCTTAACTTGCATCCATGGTGTATAGTACATAAACTGACGGTCTACACCAGATATAGTGTGCTCAGTCGCGCTACCTTTAACTTAGCTTCAAAACAACACTTTTTACTTACATTTTTTAACCATAGCTGGAAACCATAGCAACATTATACTACCATTTAACTCACTGTTGAATCCAACCTATCCCAGAGTAAGACCTAACTGATTACAAACACACCAATACAAATGGATGACACTGATGACAAACACAACCTCTTCCTTTTTTTTAGTAAATAATGATAGAAGCATGATAATATACTCTGATGAGTCCCAATATAGCAAAACAATAGATGAGATAGTGGAAATGAGTGTAGGTGATTGTAGTGTCCCGATATTTTCATTGTGCATTACTACTGTTGCAAAGTCTCAACTTACACGCTAGAAAAACTGCCTAGATCACAGCTGTTACGCATAAGTATGGCATATGTAACCATTTAGCTATGACACACACTTGGTCACACGCTGTAAACTGTTGCGGGGACCACTGAGCAATTTTGAAAATGATGATATCTGAGGCATCTGTGTGTTTGGCCTTTGGGCCTGGACAACTAGCAAATTTTTTAAATTATTGTTATTACCAGTGCGGTTTGGTAGGATCCCTTTTTCCTCGTGGATCACAGGGGCAGGACTGGTCATTTCTCCCACATTGTCTCCATATTCCTCCACTTCTTTTTCTATTACTTCTTCATGGACGTCATGGTTGACGGATACCAACACATCTTCTGACACATTTTTCTTCTCAGTCACTGAGGTTGTTCCATCTGGATCCACAGACTTCACCATGAACTTGTATTCCAACCCTGTGATGATACAAACATGATACAGACACACTGTGTGTTTTTTTTATCTTGTCCTATACATCAACATACTTTTGAAATAATAGAGTGGCATTAGTGGCAGCCATTAGTCTGAGTCTGAGAACAAAGAAACACATTTTTCATCACATATATTGTAGAATAAAACGTGTGGTAACAAGGTCATTAGCTGACTAATATTCTGCTCTAATATTCTGTGCTGAAATAATACATTTTTCTGCAAGTATGAATTAATAATATTTTACATTAACCACCTGTAGGTAATTATTTGAACAGAAAAAAATGTGTGGTAAACATAGCACGGACTCATTGTCGAAGGTGCAAAAGACAGTCAAACATAAATGTGAGAATTATGTGCTGGTGTTTTAATAGAAATTATTCAAAATTTTGCTATAAATCATGATAAAAACTATTCTGAAAATCTGCATTCAAACATGACAAGCTCTACACTAAATTATAGGCACAGTTGTTGTAAAAAAAAAATGCTTTTACAGTTAAAAAAAAGGCAATAATAAAATGATGAATGAATATTTTAATCAACAAATCAGAGTAGCGAACTGAGAATAAATAGTTTTTGAGGTGAGATTTAAAACACTCTGGGGGCTCCATAATCAACACCTGTGCTTCTCCTACTGTGACATGTCAAAATGTCGCCTGCGAAGGTCTTCTGTTTCTATTACAGAAGGGTTCACAAATTGTCTTGTAAGTGTGTAGTGGATTTCTTGGTGAGGCGTCCCACTTAATGGCAGTCTCTTGTTTGTGAATGGTTCTACTGTTGCTGGCACCATGGTGTGTGTTCCTCTGAGAGAACATAACAGATGGCACAACACACACGGGTGCCTTGCTGCTGCCACGGGAGCTCTACAACAAACAAACACACACACACACACACACACACACACACACACACACACACACACACACACACACACACACACACACACACACACACACACACAATATGTAGGCCTGTCTAGAGGCACACGTTTATTCACTCTTGGATAAATGTACAGAAAAAGTACAAGCACACATAGAGGGTTCACAATGTACAAGTGAATAACATGACACCCCCGAATTCACCTACCCACACACACACACACACACACACACACACACACTCATTCACACACAAACAAACAATCTTACCACACTTTTCTGCCACCTCCTGGGTGACTAGCTCCTTCACTTCTTCGGCCTTGACAAAGAGTATGAAATAATTCAAAGTCATTATATATATATATACATATATATATATAGGTGCATATATGTGTGTGTATTTGTGTGTGAACACGTACAGAGAGTCCAGGTTCCCCTTTCTCTCCTTTTCCTCCTTCAATACCCACTGTACCCTAAAAACACATTTAGAAATTCATGACATTAATTACAGTCTATCAAGCTATAAGTATTTCATACAGAGCATTTTGTTTTGAACCAGCCTCTTGCCTAGCCAGCCACCTGCACCTATAACCGGCTTCATGTCTTATTGTACCTTAAATACAAACACTGGAGTAAGACAACATACATGTCAGACATCTACATATATTAAAAAAGTAGTGTTAAGGAAGCAGGTTTGAGCTCAAGCCAAAGCTGTTTGTACTAGGTGATCCTCTACAAGCTGCCTACTGTAATGCGTCCATTTGGATTTTGAATAGCAGGTTGTGGGTAGACAGGTTTCACTAAGGGGTTGAAAGACACCAGGGAGCCTGTCCTGTTGGTAGCACAGTACAATATATCCCACTTAACATACAGTAAACACCACAAGTGTGCTGCAAAAATAGTCTGGAAAGTTTTATGTACAAAAACTAACAATTAAATGCAGCTTTTAAAAATCCCTTTTGAATTGTTTATATCTGGTTTACATGTTAATGAACATTTCTACATTACAAATATGTGCACTATAATGTAACAAAAATAAAATAATTTAGGATACAGTTACATTTATGTGTCTGAGCAACAATGGTATCCCATGAATCTACTCATTGTGGTCTTATCTTTATCATTGTTGTACCTTTGTTAAAATGATTAGGAACAGTAGAGAATGAGAGAACCCATTCAGTTACTGAGGCTAACTTGGCTCACTCCACTATAAGTGTGTTTAGAGAAGTGTGTTCATGTATGACTCTCACACTCTCTCCTCTGAGTCCTGGAGTCCCGGCTGCTCCCCTCTGACATGGTTTCGACCTGCCCCTTCTGCCCCTCTCCCCCTGTTTGACAAAAGTGTGAACAGAGAAAACACCAGTCAAATTTCTTTTTTCTACAAAACCCCTATGCTAACAAGAAAAAAAAATCCATTGCAGCACATCTAACCACTGAAAGACAGACCAATTAGGTACATCCTTGGAATATCCTCATTAGAGGTTTCCAGCCACTCTCTGTCAACACTGAAAGTCTGGTAATTGTAGCTGAAAGGAGCTAATTGAGTAAGATATTACTTGAAAGCTGCAGACGGAAATAGACGTGTGTGTGTGTGTGTGTGTGTGTGTGTGTGTGTGTGTGTGTGTGTGTGTGTGTGTGTGTGTTTGTGTGTGTGTATGTGTGTGTGTGTGTGTGTTAATTAAGGACATGTCTCTGCTGTATCCTCTGCTGCAGTGTACATGCTGCCAGTCTCTCTGTTTAAGACACAGACATGGTGATGACTGTAATCAAGCTCTGCTCATCCTTCTGCTCACTGTGTGACATTTTCAGTCTTCCTCTCTTTTTTTGACCAAATTAAAAAATTTAAAGATATCGGTAGCTTCTGATTTAAGCCCCATGACTTTTTAGTGCTGCCATAACACCAGTGTTAGTTAAAGACGTGGCTGCATTGTGACAGCCCCATTCAGTTAAAAGTAATTAGGTGTGTTCTCATATGGGTATACTTCATTAAAGTAGTGATTCATACCTTCTAATACACTACTGGTGTCAACCAGCCAGTGAATAACTCCAGCCAGTGATATACTTTTGGGCATATTATTGTGTGACAACTTACTGTTCTTGGCAAATAACTGTATCTCAAGAAAACTAATCATGAGTTAATAATGTGTATATTTATTTTTTAACTCTACTTGTATAATCCCAAGAAAAAAATATTTTCTTCACATATCAGACACTGTTTTCATAAATGACTTTTCCCCTTATATTAAGATAAAAATCATAATTTTGTCATTTTGTTACTTATGAGTGATTTGTCAGGAGAGATCACTGATCAACAATTGTAATGAGGATCTGACACAGGCAGGGATGAGCCACTGATTAGAGAGATAACATTCAAATAAGTCCTTGTCAAACGAGAAGAGCTAGACTATTATTAATTTGTTGTCTTATGAAAATGACGCAGGGGATCGCACTGCGTGGTGAAGCAAGCATTAAGGGAACACAGAGAAAAGGTGTGGAGCATAAAGAAAATGATGCAGGGAAGTCGTGATCAAGAGAACAGCTCGATGTCTTGATATAATAAGATAATTCATCTGTAATGTTGATAATGAGTCCATGTTTTTCTTCCATTTATCAGCACAATAATGCATTATCAATGCAGCATAAAAAATTGTCAGTATAATATATCAGCAGTACACTGAGGGGGTAGGAATACTGTACCTTAGGCCCTGTGTCCCCACGAAGTCCTGAGAGCCCGGGTGGTCCTTCATCTCCATCCCTTCCTGGAATCCCTGCTGACCCCTTGAACCCTGGGAAACCTGGGAAACCTGCTGCACCCTGCACAGAGCAAGAGTAATGTGAGGATTAACACACCAACACACCATGTTTCCTTTGTGTGCAGGGGAAGAACATTATGCTTAAATATAAAATTAAAAAACACAAAAATCTTACAGTACTTCCTCCTGGGAATTAAAAGGAAACAGTGATACTGACGTTAATTTACTAACCTTTTCTCCTTTTACTCCGGGCTCACCATCAGCACCATTGATGCCTCCTTGTCCCTTATCACCCTAAAGTGATGAAAATAGTAGGTTGGTATAAGTTTGTGGAACAAAGAAAGAGAAATATGTGCAACCTTCAATGTTTACCTTTCGCCCTGTGAGTCCATTCAACCCAGGGATGCCAGGGGTGCCGGCGAACCCCATATCTCCCTGTTTTGCAAAGAGACCATGTTAGCTAGAGTACTGCTATAGTCAGATGACATTGCCGAATAAGTCCAACTAACTGGGACCTAACCTTTTCTCCATCCAGTCCTGGACTCCCAATGCGTCCGGGTAAACCTCTGAAACCCTGTAATGGCAGGTAACAGGAAGCAGAAATTACAATAGTGACATCCTACAAATAGAAAACCTGAAACTCAACAAAACAACCATAAGGGACCAAGCTGGGGGACACAGGGACAACTGTGTCAAGTAATAACTGCCTGCACCTTCTCTCCTTTCTCTCCTGTGTCTCCTGGTAAGCCTGGTTCTCCTTGATCACCCTGTGAAAAACAATAAAACACACAAAACAAATAAACGACAAAAACAAAACAAAACGGTTCTTGATTGATTATGTGATTATTTTCAGTGTACCTGATTGCCCTTCTGGCCATGCATTCCTATATCTCCTTTGTCCCCCTTGGCCCCATCCACTCCATGATCCCCATTGCGACCCTTAAACCACATTATGGGCATTATGGTGTGTGATCACCTGAAGTTAATAAGTTACCATTACTGAATGTTTGTTTAATAATGTTTGCACTGTAGCTGTACTGTACCATCACTCCATTGAGTCCTCGTTCTCCTGGATCTCCCTGTAGGAACAGAACACGCTTTCATACACAGTACCACCATAAAAGAATTGAAAACTAAGCAGTGTGAAGATGTTAACATGAACCCTTACTTACCTTCTGGCCTACTGGTCCTCGTGCTCCAAACCGCCCCAATGCACCCTTAATGCCTGCGTCGCCCTTTAAGCCCTTTTAAAACAATTTAAAAATTATGTTATAATTAAGATTTCTTGCAGCCTCATTTATTATTTATTATTATTTATTAATATAGGAAATAATCTGAATAATGTCTATCAGAAACCTATGATCAGTTGTGAACTGCTCTAAATGTGTCATGGAAAGTATCAGGATTTATTACCTTGACTCCAGGAGGACCGTCCTCACCCTTTTCTCCTTTATCGCCATCAAAACCTGGTGGACCTCGCTCACCCTGAAACAAAACATCTACTAAGTTCTACTTAGGTCTATTCACGTGTTTGGATTTTCATAATATTTATTAAAACATGTATGTCAGTCCACATATAGTTTTAAAGCTTATAGCCTCTGATTGTTTTAGCTTTCTCATTTTTTCTTCTCTTATCTATTGTCTATGTATTTGTCGACCTTGATGGTGAGATATGAGTATGTAGGAATAAACAAAGTTGTATTGAACTGAAACCAGGTGGCAAATATTGTCAAAGACTTCCTTTACTCATGTTACACAAAAGTAAATGTATTGAAAGATAGGATAAATGACTACAGCTTCAAGAGGATCTCACCGCGTCTCCTTTGGAACCCTTAAATCCACGGGGTCCTTGGATTTGAAGCACACTCCCCTGTAGGAAGGGATTACGAATATACTCAGCCATGAATCATATATACTTTTCACGTGTTTGTCAGCAAACAAACTGCATGTGATCCTCTGCACCAAGTCAACTGTAATGAATCAGTTCAAAGGCTAAATACTTTCTGATTTACCTACAAAGAAACATGAAAATCATCATACCCTTTCTCCTCTGACTCCTGCTAGTCCACGGTCCCCCTGCAAAGAAAGATGCTTTTTTAAAACGACTTTCCACACATGATTATTTCAATTCCAGGTGTCAACAAAAGTAGATATATTACCTTATATATTTTGCTGCTTTGATGTTGCAACAGGAAAATTGCTGAGCCCTCACAACATTTTATTAAATCCCCTCACAATATAATAAAATCCACCTTTGATAATGAACAGTTACAACATGGAAAAGGTTCTGTGGAGTTTGAGAGGGATGAGTCATTCAGTTGCGACACTTTAGTAGAGCAGAAACAAACAAATATGACGACAGTCTGACTGAAAAGTGACTTCACTTCAACACAACCTGGACCTGCTGACACTTGAATGAATGGGACATTGCTTTCTTAGTAAAAAAAAGGAGTATGTATGAGGAGTCATGTCACGGGGGAAGTTTGATTTTATTTAAGCATGCTTTTACTTTGAATTTGCTGTGTTTTTGTCTTATTTATTATTGCATGCTTTTATTTTGAAGTGTGTTTGTGTTACGTTGGTTTTACTTCCCCACCGGAGACATACCTTAATCAAGCATAAGGACTTACACCTGGCACCCAGAGAGGGGAGTGACTGTTCTTGGATAAAAGGACACTGGAAGATACCCGGGGAGGAGGGGGGGAAAAAAAGGGGGGAGGGAGGACACGGAGGTCACAACGGGCCGGACAGCAGGAAGCAGACAGAGAGACAGAGCAGATCATCGCACTGGACGAGGTCTGAAGAGACACCGGAGCAAACACCGACCGTTAGCGGCTATAATTGGGGAGGTAAAACTTCTCCCTCCCGCGTAAGTCCCGTTTCAGACCGGTGTTTGTGTAGTGTGTAATATATAAAGTTGTGCCTTGTTAAAGGACATTGACTGGCCCTGAGTTTCCTCGACAGGCTGCCGAAGAGCGGAGCCAGGTGAAGAGCGGGTGGTCGCCACCAGAGACCCGCGACTGCCGTTGTTGACTTCCCACTCCATCCGTGCCACATTTTTTAGCTGGGTTTTAGTTGTTTGTGTTCTTTGTTTGTTTATTTGAAGGTAGAGCTTTTAGTTGTTTTTACTTATTTTAAAATAAATTGTGTTCAACTGTGTTCCACTGGCTGTACTCATTGTTTTAAAAATAACACTGTTTACTGCTCTCCCCGACATAAAGAACCTGTTTACCCTAACTTTAATTTGGTGATCCTAAGAGGTCCTAGGCCTCAGTTAAACCTAGGTGGCGTTGTCGGCACTTGTGTTTTAATTTATCCACCCTTAGCACGGCTCACATTTTGGCGTTGTCGGCAGGATCGGGTACAGAGAGCAGTGTGGTGTATTTTAAAACAGTGAATATGATGATGCCTGTATATCCTGGTGCCCCTTGGCTGCCAAAGTTTAAAGGACCAAATTGTGACCTGAAATATCATGACTGGAAGGAGCAAATACAGGGCTTACTTGGAGCGCAAGAGCTAGCAGAGGCCAGAAAATTGACATTGTGTTGGGTGCGTTAGCTGGGGAAGCCAAACGGCAGGTCAGTGTTTTAGAGGATGACGAAAGGGATAGAGCACGCAAAATCTTTCTGTATTTGGACTCTCTATATGGAGACAGAACCCCCGCCCCAGTGTTAAGGTCTCAGTTTTTAGTTGTGTCCAAAGACCGACGAGACTGTGCCCTCATTCATTCTAAGACTAGAGAGCTGTATTGCAGGTTGCGGCAACATGACCCTGATGGAACTCCCCTGACACGTCCTGCGAGACCAGCTGCTGTTGGGGCTGCGTGAAGTTCCCTGGCTCAGGCCCTGAGGTCTATGCCCGCCGTAACCCTGATGAAACTTTTTCTGCAATCAGACAGGAGGCGCTGCTGCTTGATACAGAACATGGGAACCCCCAACCGGAGGTAATCTGTGCTTCTGTGTATAAACCAAATGTGCCTCCTCCATCACAGGACACCAGCTGGAGAGAGACCCTGAAAAGAGAGATCATGGAAGACGTGAAATCTCAGATGACCGGACTGACCCAGGAACTGTTGCGAGAGATTAAACCGCTCCTTCAACCAGTGTTATTGCACCACAGCCCCTAATACAGCCCTATAGGGAGCGACAACGATCGTTTCCCAGACGAACACCTGGGATGAGCAAGGTAGGCCCATTTGCCGCCAATGCAGACAAGCCGGCCACATAGCTAGATTTTGTAGGAGGCCAACTACTGCTCGGCAGGCTTTAAACTAGCTTTCCCTGCTGCTGAGGTCCGAGGGGCAGGGGTTGAAAGTACAACAGAAGAAAACGGGCCCACTGAAGCATTTATTGGAAGGTGTCCAACTATAGACGTAAACATTGAAGGAGTTACACTGTCGGGGCTATTAGACACGGGGTCCCAGGTCCCTTAATGCAGCAAAGCCTCTTTGAGCAACATTTTACCCAAGCTAAGCTTGGAAGGCTCCTATAGTTTTTAAGTTACAGGCCGCAAATGGCCTGGAGTCCATACGAGCTATGCCGTATTAGATCTGGAGCTGAGGGTGCTAAGATACCTGGAAGAGGAATTGTGATTGTGAAGGATGAACACTGTAACACCCACTCATCATTGGAATGAATGTTGTTACTGCTTGTTGGACTGTTTTTTTAAATGTCCCAGAGGGTCTGTTCCCCCCACAGACGTTACAGAGACAGCGGGTTTGGAGGGATGCATTTGCTACATGCAGACACATTGAGGCTACCATAACAGAGGACGGGATGTTGGGGTCGTGCGGCCAGCCAGCCGACGGGTCATCAAATTCCCCAAGAGTGAAGTACTGGTGTGGGGTCGGGCTCGGATGAGCCTGGGGGAAAAGATTACTGTGCCCTAATTGAGCGCTGCCTGAGACTTGCGGTGTGAGGGTGGCCAGGACCCTAGCAGTGATAAGAAATGGCGAGTCCCTGTGAGAGTTTTTAACCACACCCCTACTGTTTGATGCTAGATCGGTACCAGAAGCTTGGCAAACTGTCCCGGGTGGATGAGCGGATGTACATGGAGCCTGCGACCTTAACCTGTCCCTTGAAGGTGATTGTGTTGTTGGAGTGACACTGGTAAATGCTGCAGTTGACGAGGAGGACCGAAGCTGCCGATAGGGGTGAGTGAACTCTCCAACAGGCCTGATCTGTCTGAGCAGCAACAGGAGGAGCTGCGCGCCCTGCTGCTGAAATGGCAGAAGGTGTTTGCACAGCACAATGAGGACTTCGGACGTACAGACCTGGTACAACATCGCATCCATACTGGTGATGCACCACCTATCCGAACGACATCGACCTCTTCCCCTGCCATGTATAAAGAGATGAAATCCCTACTCTCAGGTATGCTGGAGCAAGGTGTCATTAAAGAGAGCTGTAGCCCATGGGCGGCACCCATAGTACTGGTGAGAAAAAGATGGCAGTTGGAGATTCTGTGTGGATTACAGGAAGTTAAATGCAATAACTCATAAAGATGCATTTCCCCTGCCCAGGATTGAAGAAACCTTGACCAGTCTGACCAGAGCAGAATGGTTTTCTACTCTTGACTTAGCCAGTGGCTATTGGCAAGTTGAGATGGACACCCAAGACCAGGAGAAGACCGCCTTCACCACACCGCTGGGGCTGTATGAATTTGAGCGTATGCCCTTCGGCCTGTGCAATGCGCCAGCTACCTTCCAACGTCTGATGCAACAATGTTTAAATGGCCAATTGTCAGAATCCTTACTGGTTTATTTGGATGACATTATCATTTATTCACCTGACTTTTCCTCCCATCTACAGCAGCTAGACGGGTGTTTAACAAACTGTGGCGGCATGGCTTGAAACTGCGCCTGGATAAGTGCAAACTCCTGCAGAAGGAAGTGAAATTCCTGGGCCATGTGGTGGACCAAAAGGGGTGAGTCCTGATCCAGACAAAATCTCAGCCGTAAAAGACTGGCCCATCCCCACCACTGTAAGACAGGTACGAGCCTTCCTTGGCTTAGCTGGCTATTACAGGCGCTTCGTTTCTGGCTTTGCAAGATTGCACGCCCCCTCAACCAACTGCTGACAGGCATCCCTGCTGATAAAAAGTCGCAAATCCGAAAGGTACAGTGGTCCTCAGAGTGCCAGACATCCTTTGATCACCTGAAAGCAGCTTTAACACAAACACCTGTTTTGGCATATGCTGATTACTCCCTGCCATTCCTCGTTTACACAGATGCCAGTAATCATGGTTTGGGAGCAGTCTTGGCCCAGGTCCAACAAGGGCGAGAACAGTGATAGCCTATGCCAGTCGCAGCCTACACCCAACAGAGCGGAATGATGCAAATTATAGCTCTTTCAAACTAGAGCTCCTGGCTCTTAAGTGGGCAGTAACCGAGAAATTTAAAGACTATCTGACTGGAGCCCGATTCACGGTGTACACTGACAATAACCCTGTGGCCCACTTACAGACAGCTCGCCTGGGTGCCGTGGAACAGCGCTGGGTCGCACAGCTTGCCTCCTTCGATTATGACATCAAGTACCGCTCAGGTAAAAGTAATGTAAATGCAGATGCCCTGTCTCGGTTCCCAATTAACCCACTGACTGCAGATGCCTCATGTGAAAACCTTGAGCTGGAAACCGTTCCAGTCACGGCAGCCATTGAACTGACCCCTGAGGGAGGTGAAGAGGAGTGGACAGGCAGAGAGTGGGAGGAGGCACAAGCTGGTGATGCGGACCTTCAAATCATTAAGAGGTATGTGGAAACCCAAATGATACCGACGAGACCAGAGCGCCTGACATTGTCCCTTAGGAGCCCAGAGACTGTTGCAACAAAGCGAAAACTTCAGGTTAAAAGCAAAATACTGTGTCGTAAAATGATTGACCCGCACACACACGAAGTGTGTTTCCAGATTGTGTGTCCAGAATCTAGGAGCCAAGAAGTTTGGAAGAGGATCCATGAAGCCGCTGCCCATGCTGGTGTGGAGAGAACCCTAAACCGGATCCGTCAGCGGTTCTATTGGCCTGATATGGAGGGGGGGGGTCGTCAGTTGCAGCAGGGTTGTGTTGCCTGTAACCTGCAGCGAGATAGGGTGGAGCCTAAGGCCCCCTAAATCCATTCACAGTATCCTACCCCTTAGAAGTGGTGGGGTTGGACTTTTTGTCCTTAGGTCGGCCCACAGACACCTACCAGAACATTCTTGTTGCTACTGATCTGTTTACCCGTTTTTCTTGGGCTATTCCCACTCGAGATCAAACAGCTCAGACTACAGTAAAGGCCCTGTGGACCCATGTGATCCAACCATTTGGTTGCCCCGCCCGTTTCCATTCTGACCAGGGACCTAATTTCGAATCTGCACTTATGAAACAATTTTGTGATACCTATGGTATAACTAAAAGCCGCACAACTCCCTACCATCCCGCAGGAAATGGCAGTGCAGAGCGTTTTAATCAGACCTTGTTAAATATGCTCCGCTCTTTAGAGACGTCTAAGCAATTTCACTGGCCCGACTATCTGCCCGAACTGACACACGCCTATAATAACACCACACACAGTGCGACTGGGTATACCCCTTCCTTCCTCATGTTTGGGCGACACCTGCGACTTCCTGTTGATGTAGGATTAGGTGTAGGTCCCCAACAGATGAGGCACGATGTAGGTGGGTGGGTACAAGACCACCAGCAGAAACTGTCCTTAGCTTATAGCCTGGCTAAACAAAGAATGGAGAGTGCAGCCACCCAGAACAAGCAGCACTATGACAAGAGGGCCAAGCGTTACCACTTTTACCGGGGAAGGGTGTGGGTGCGAGATAGGAACAGCGAGGGGCAGGAAGTTGTGTACTTGGTGGGACCCAGAGCCATGGGTGGTGTTGGAGCAGGTGGGGGATACAGGGGTTGTGTACAAGATTCAGCCAGAGAAGGGTGGCAGAATACAAAATATCCATAGGAACTCACTTAAGGTGTGTACAGTACCCCCAACCGAAGTCCCGCTACCAACCACTGAGCCGGTTGTCCAGATGCAGGGACCCATCCAGCCCATGA
The DNA here is from genome assembly GCF_905237075.1 of Dicentrarchus labrax. NCBI lineage: Eukaryota > Metazoa > Chordata > Actinopteri > Moronidae > Dicentrarchus > Dicentrarchus labrax. Next base: position 13,913,142 of record NW_026136724.1, on the reverse strand, counting down.
TCTACGGGTTCCTTCCAGCACCGGTAGCCATACCGCCTGTGAATGTGGAACCTGAGGGTGCCCTACGATGCTCCACCAGGGTAAACTTTGGACAAACTCCAGTCCGTTATAGAGACTCATAACATGTTGCAGGGACTGCTAACTTTAAAGTGTGGGGAGATGTCACGGGGGAAGTTTGATTTTATTTAAGCATGCTTTTACTTTGAATTTGCTGTGTTTTTGTCTTATTTATTATTGCATGCTTTTATTTTGAAGTGTGTTTGTGTTACGTTGGTTTTACTTCCCCACCGGAGACATACCTTAATCAAGCATAAGGACTTACACCTGGCACCCAGAGAGGGGAGTGACTGTTCTTGGATAAAAGGACACTGGAAGATACCCGGGGGACGAGGGAGGACACAGAGGGCACGAGGGAGGACACGGAGGTCCAACGGGCCGGACAGCAGGAAGCAGACAGAGAGACAGAGCAGATCATCGCACTGGACGAGGTCTGAAGAGACACCGGAGCAAACACCGACCGTTAGCGGCTATATTGGGAGAAGGTAAAACTTCTCCCTCCGCGTAAGTCCCGTTTCAGACCGGTGTTTGTGTAGTGTGTAATATATAAAGTTGTGCCTTGTTAAAGGACATTGACTGGCCCTGAGTTTCCCTCGACAGGCTGCCAAGGCGGAGCCAGGTGAAGGCAGGTGGTCGCCACCAGAGACCCGCGACTGCCGTTGTTGACTTCCCACTCCATCCGTGCCACATTATTTTAGCTGGGTTTTAGTTGTTTGTGTTCTTTGTTTAGTTTATTTGAAGGTAGAGCTTTTAGTTGTTTTTACTTATTTTAAAATAAATTGTGTTCAACTGTGTTCCACTGGCTGTACTCATTGTTTTAAAATAACACTGTTTACTGCTCTCCCCGACATAAAAGAACCTGTTTACCCTAACTTTAATTTGGTGATCCTAAGAGGTCCTAGGCCTCAGTTAAACCTAGGTGGCGTTGTCGGCACTTGTGTTTTAATTTATCCACCCTTAGCACGGCTCACAGTCACACCGCGTACCTCATTGTTGACGCAAAAAGCGAGTCATGATTTCTGTGCACCACTGTGAACAGATTTGACTGCACTGTTACTAGTACACGCTTTGGCGATGAAAGAGGTCAGAAAACAGCATGATGTTTAAAAGTATGTATGTTGCCTGGTTCAATTACAGCATGCTTACACTAGGGTCTAAAAATCTGTCATCTATCCTCCCTGCTGGCCTCAGTGCGGGCTTGCATTAGTGATGTAATACTTTAGGAAACATTTTTGATTCAACATTGAATCCCTTTGTGATTTAATAAAACATTTCTGATGATAAGGTGTATCCTTTCATAGCTACAGTCTCTCCTTCCCTAAATGGAAATTTCAGCAGGACGATATGGCAGAAATTTCAGTTCTCATATTTGAAATTAACCTTTGGATGAGGTGGAACAGGTGGTTTGCAGCATCAAATACTTTTAATAACTTGCAAAGTTTTGTTTGTTGGAATTACGGACTCCAAATTGGGGTCAAACATCACAGTGTTCCAGTATTAGTATAGGATTAATTCAGTTGGTGAGTTAAGTGAAAAAGTGCAGCTGTACTGTCAAACATTGTTGTGAGCTCACCTTTTCCCCTTTGCTGCCACGCAAGCCTTTAGGACCCTAGTAAAAAAGGGAAAAGAAACGTTGTTTTGTGAAGTGAAACTCTAATGGTAACTCGGTTGTATGGTTTTGAAAAGTGACTTACTAGATGCCCAGGAGTTCCTTTAATACCTGGAGTGCCTTTTTCACCCTGAAAATAAAATAAATAGATTACAGGAATGTACTAAATATTGTATGTCAGAAATCTAAATGGGTAGACCAGGTAGGATTAGATAATCCTTAACTGTCAAATAAACTGGTCAACACAGTGAGTGAGTGACATTTTACATTACATAAACTGAGATGAGGAATTTTCTAACCTAACCTAAACATAGACTAAACCTGTTTAAAATGTTGTTTATGTGTAAGATGAAGACAACTCACCCTTCTCCCTGGGAAGCCAGCCAACCCTCGAGTACCAGGCTCTCCAGGAATACTATCACCCTGATGATAGTAAGATAAAGTAATGATCAACCTTTTTTACACAGTACAAAAGCAACAAAAACCCAATTGTAAAATGACTATTAATGTAGCAGTATGCTGCTGCTACAAACAAAAGTTCTTATAATGTTGAATTCAGGGACCAAACAAAAAGTGCTACTCAAATATCTAAAATATACAGTGTTAGTACCTTTTCTCCTTTTACTCCAGATAGACCAGGAGGACCCTGTATTAGAGAGATGCAGTGGTAGCAGAAGAAAATATCATTGACTAGATATTTTTTTAAATATGAAAATATTGCTGAAATCAGCTGCAGTGCTCGCAAGGATCATTTAGATATTTTGTATGTTCTTACGTGAGGTCCTGCTGCTCCTCGAGGTCCAGGAGATCCAGGTGATCCGTTCTTCCCCCTTTTACCCCGGTCCCCCTGCACCAACACACAAAACATCTTCTCTTTCAAACCCAATGGCACAATTATAAAGCGTATATTTACATACTTTCACTGTCTGATATATTTTGAGTTACCTCTCTTCCTGGCTCTCCTGGGTCCCCTGGCAGACCCCTAAGGCCGGGGGAACCCTGGATGCCTGCGTTACCAAGGATACCCTGGATGCCCTGAGCACCTGGAGGCCCTGGCTCACCTGGTTCACCCTGAGGCAACAGAAGGAAGGAAGAAGAGAAAGTGACAAATGAAATGTTTGGAAGACAAACACACAGTTAAAGGTCACTTCTTTTATGTAATGTAATTATTCAGCTATTTTATTACTTTTGAATAATTGCTTTCAAATAAAGTCCTTCTTTCCTTTATCAATTTGTATGCTCAAACACAATTTTAAATGAGTGAGTGAGTCACTGAGCCAATTAAACTCCCTAAATTAAAACCGAGATGGGGTACAAAGTCAATCAAAGTGAACGTGATGGAAAAGACTGTGGGGATTAATTGATTGAGAAGGGAGGTTATAAATAAGAGATTGCTTGTATTTTTTTCTTTCTTTTACTCTTTAAGAGTGAGGAAGGAGGGAAATTTCACCTTCTGTCCTGGAGGACCAGCCTGTCCTTCTGGACCTCTATGGCCGATGCCCGGCTCCCCCTAAAAACACACACATTCTACTCAATGAAAATCTCAACTCCCAAACGAACAACGTAAATAACAGCTTATGAATAAACATTGTGTTTACCTTTTGTCCCTTTTCACCAATTTCCCCCTGAAAAAGTGTGGATGAAAAGAGCGCACATCAGTTAGAAAGTTGAAGTGCACCTCAGTCAGCACATTCTTTTTCAAGAGCCAAAATAAACCAACACAGAGGAATTTGAAAAAAAAAAAAAAACTTGTCAGCATGTTTAACAAGGGGAATTATTAATGTCTGCTTTAATCTACTGTCTCACAGTCAAACAGAAATAGAGCAGAAGGGACATCAAAGGCCTGGAGTCAACTGGCTTTACTGACAGGCAAGACGGGAGAGAAGTTCTCCCTGAGCTCTGATGTCATTCACTGATGCATTGTGGGTAGGTGGGGAGAGCAGCGATGATATTTTTATGAACTGGCGCCACATTTCGTGTGGCGACTAACATTCTCAGGATATTTAAAATGTTCAAAACATCTTTAGTCACCTTTCGTCCTGGGTTTCCACTTTCACCTGGTTGTCCCTAATGCATAAGAAATGTATAGCACATTAACAGCATTGCATAATTAAACTGAATTCAAATATTTATTTGATATTTATTGAACTGATAACATGCAAAAGTTGATTATTTTATAATGATACTAAGATCATAAGGTGAATACTTTGTGCCCTTACCTTCAGATGAAAATACTCTGGAGGGTATGGATAAGGCTGTCCAGTTTCCTCATCATAACCCCCTTCTCTCACCCTCTCCATCTCCGCCCTCCTCCTCTCCCACTCCTCCCTCTCCCTCTCTATGTCTCTTCCCCCCTCCTGCTCAGTCCTCTCCCTCTCCAGCTCCTTCTCCCTCTCCAGCCCCTTCTCCCTCTCCATTTTTTCTCTTTCCAGCTCCAGCTCGGCCTCCCTCTCTTTCTCCAGCTCCTCTCTCTCTCTCTCCATCTCCATCCTCTCCCTCTCTCTCTCCCTCTCCAGGTCCTCCTCCTCTCCTTCCCTCTCCCGATCGACGTCCTCCTCTGTCTCCCAGTGGTAGTCTCCACTCCTCTCCTCCTCTCCATAGGTTGGATCAGGGGCTGTTGTTTCTGTCTCTACTCCTTTCTGTTGTTCCATTTCCCACTCCTCCACTTCTTCGGCTTTAGTCTGCTCTTCTCCTCCACCTTGTGTTTTTGCATACATCTGTTTTTCTCTCTCCCTCCTTTCTTGCGTCTGCCTCCTGGTATGTGTTTGAAAGTCAGGGTTTTCTTGCCTCTTCCTCTAGAGAAGCAAGTTTATAACACAAAACCATGTATTTATCAGTCGCACCATCTTAATTTTGATTAATACTTTTATCTTCATCGTTGATAACAGACTTACATTCCAGCTGTTGTAACCTTGAGCTCCAGATAACGAATGCTGAAATCAAAATGAAGGGGCAAATTCATATATGCTCCACAGACAGTGACCATGAAATTGCGTTTTCATATTTTATTTGATGCAAACTCGAGTCACATGTATGACATTTTAATTTTTAAAGACTGGAAATAGTGGAAAATAATTACTTTCTGTGCCTCTTTGAAATGATTTCTTCCACCCGGGGCACCTGGCATAAATACCTAAAATATAAAAATCATCACCACTGCCATTTTTATTAGTATCAATCTGTCTTCTACAAAACCAGGTGACACTTACCATGGAATCAGGCCAGGGAGCACTTTTCTTCACCCTGATTTGGGATCGAGGTACCTGTCAAGCCCCGCCCCCGCCCAAAACCTCTCATGAGCAACAATTCTGATGCTTCCTCTCAAACAGCTGTGTGTGCTTTGATGTATATGATGGTAAAAATGTAAGAAAAAAAGACACAGACTTGCTTTGAGAGTTATTTGAACATTTTTACTGAAGGATACATGCACAGAGAGATTAAACAGACAAAATAACTGAGAAAAATTTCACCAGTGAAAAGAATGTTTGAAAATTGCTTATAGTACCACAACGTTTCGAATAAAACTGGTATTTAACGACGTTTGGTGGAGTTAAAACACAAGATATTTTCCATGTTTCAATAAATTAAATTTCAGTACAACTTGACAAAAGGAAATATGTATTTAAATTGTTGGCACAAAAGCTTTGCGATTTATCTAACGTGATATATATTTGTTACAATATTTGTCTTAATAAATAAATTAGGCGTTGCAGACAAGGCAAGTAAAGTAAAGGCTATACTGGCGTTTACATGGAAGAAAGTAAAGAAATGATGAAACAATTGTGACATTTCAAAAAAAGGTGCCTGATTTTCTATAGAACATACTCTTTAAAGCCCTCATACAAGATGTGAACTTTGTATGGCCATAGCTTTGGGTGAGTGACATCGTCTCTGTGTGGAAAGAAGTCCTTCCTCATGAAACGCTGGTCAGGTTCAGGGCTCCTCACCAGCAAAACAGTTCACACTTTATTCACACTCTCCTTGCGGTGTGTGCTTTATTATGACGGCTTAACATTCTATAGTCACAGTCTCTTGGGAATTAAGAGACGTCCTGTTTAAAAAAAACGAGAGAGAGAAAGTATTAAAAGTAACTCTCTGGACTTTTTTCTTTGCCAGCAAATCTTAACAGTCGGACGAGGCGACTATTTCTGCTCATTCCCATTCAGACAAGCTTTAAGAGAAATCACGCTGAAAGCATGCTGCTCAAAAATGCTGCCCTGTCTCATGCTTTGGTAATCTTTGTGAGTAACAAAATCTGTGATGGTATATTTCCATTCCCACAGAATTCGCATTAACCTTATATAATCATCCTTTTGCACTGGTGAAATTCTCATTAGAAGGTAGAAAGAAGAAAAGGTCTTGAAATATGATGCCAAGTGCTTAAAAAACATGGTATATTTATGGAATACTACATATTATTACAGGGAGAAAGTGAAGCCCATTTTATTCAAGCACTTGTCAATCGCTTTCCTGTGTTAGGTGTAAATAAAAGAGATTTTCATTCCAAGGCATGCAAGGATATTCAGAAACAAACAATCAACTTAAGTTCAGAACTCTACCTTGTCTGGTTCTTCTGTTGTGATGGGAGGTGTAGGCAGTGAAACTTCATCCTGGTCATAACAATGAAAGACAGATAAGAATGTGACAGGGAAAACGCCACTTCAAAAGTGAATGTTTAGTAAAAATCTATATGCGACACAAGAACCAACAGGCCCTCCATACCTTTTCTATGTCACCCATGGGTTGGGATAGTGGCTCTGTGGTTGTCAAGACAACCTAGAGGGAGAGAAATCAAAAACGGGGGATACTGAGTCATTGAATAATACATATACAGTATATACTGAATATTTCAACCCATCTGACTATGCATAAATAACTGCAGGCTGACTGCGTTTAAAATGCTTTTGTTTATATTTTGGTGTTTGAATTTTTAAGTCATCAATTTGAAAGTTAAGGCTAATATGACATAATTATGAGACCCAACAGGCTTTTTATTTTTTGTATGAATACAGTTCAAAATGGTTATTTGAAAGGAAATCAACCTTAGCTCTATGTTTTAAGAAGGGGCTCATGAGCCGTCAGACTCGTACTGTAAATTTGTTAAGTTCTGGGGTCCCATTATTGATTATATCAGAAAGCAAATGGCTTCAAATCTTAAAAATAACAATTTCATTTTGTTTTCATCACAGAAATTAAAATGCATAGCTCTTCTTATACTCCCTAAAACCCCCCTTAAAGCTTTGGGAACCACTAATGGTGGTTGGGAACCCCAGGCTGGGAATCAGTGCTGCGATGTACTGTCAGTGAGTGTATTGGCATGAGTATTTTTTTTAACAATTTTTTCTGTTTCTTGGACTTCTCTTCAGATTGATATAAACTGCTGATCACTAAAATAACTACTGACAAATCAAATACTTTGATTCATTTTGTAAAACATCATACATTAAGTGTAGTATCGGTTTCTCGACGACTGGAAGTTTCTGCCAATGTTTCTAACTGGGCAGGATCTTGTGTGGGTAATTGGTCTTCCTACAAAGATAAAAACAGCATAAATATGTTATTATTCCTCAGGTTCACCAGAGCAGCGAATAACTGAGCTCAGCTGTATCATTGCCACAGTGAATGAGTTTTTGTTATTATCCAGGCTACAGAATTATTAATGCTTACCTTTTTATCCACTGGATGGGGGAATTCATCGGTTTGGACTTCAAACTGCATATGATTAAGAACATGGAAAATATTTTACATTACCCAATCTGGCTGACACAGATGAGAGCATGCTGTTTGAAGAAAATTTACCTGTCTGTTGTCTCTCCTCTCCTGAGAGATCGAGGGCTCATCTGGGTAAAGTTCTTCCTGTTAAGAAAAAAATAAATAATAATTTCATCGTAACTTTCAAACACCTACAGACACTCCAGCAGATGATGTGCAGAGCAGACGCTGTGGGCTGTGATGACAAAGTAATTTATTTTCAATAATTAATTCAGGTAGTGGGTGTGTCATTAATCAACTCTCTCCAGCGTTTAGTGTGGGCATGGATGAGACGCTGCTATTAAAAAAAACAAAAAAAAATAGCTAGATTTGATTATGAGTTTGACAGGTCTGTTAATAAGGAGGCACCCACGTCATCAATCATCACTTTAAATTGAAGTTCCCCACAGTTCGTGAATTAGTCATTCATTGCAGTAGCTGCCCACCTCGTATTCATAACTGTATTCTTCCCCGTTATAAAACTCCTCTTCCTCCTCTTCGTCTTGCTTGTCCTCTTCACTTGTCTTCAGATAAAGGAGAAATGACAATAATTACAGGGAGATACTGTTACACATCATAATTTATCATTTGTGTCAGTGGCTGGAAGACAACAGTGCCAAGCGAGTACAAAGCAACCCATTAATCAAAAATGTTCAAACGTGTTATCAATATAATGAGAAGCACATGGACGTTGAGACAAATGCATGCTTTTAGTTTTACTAGCCACACCATTTATATAATAATTGATTAATTCTGTTTAAAATGTTAGTTTATTATGATTATTTTTATGACATTTTAGCACTAAAGTTGTTATTTCCACACAAAACTGTTATGTTATTGTAATGTTAGCAATAGCCAGTGTCAGAGTCTGTGTTTAAATTTTGCAGATAGCTGTGTTAGTTGGTTTCTTTTTGTTTAGTTGGGGCAGAAGTGAAGTTTTCAAGTTTAGTTTGACCCCTTTAAGGACATTTACCAGGCGTTGTCTCTGCCTCTTATGTCGTCCTTTATTTCCTTTGCCCTGGTTAAGAAGTTCACAGTCGGAGAGAAAAAAGATAAAGGTTTCTCATGCTTCAGACGTTGATGATCAAGTATGAAACTACGAGCTGATACTTTCAGTTGTGGGAGATATTTAAGAGGGGAATAGTTAATATATCAAAAATTAATGCAACGACTTTACATAAAAGATGTTTAGGAGCCCTTAGTGTTAAAGTTACCAAATGGTTTAGATCTACAGTATTTGTATGGGACCACACCGGTGGTTTTGCATGTTTCAGCCCACTTACAAATGTGAATATTTTAAGTCATTCTAAAAATTAATTAGATTCTAATATACTATCATGTCACCTGTTGCTGTATGTACTTTAATGTAAAGCACATAGTAATTACCTGTAATGAAGTAATGCCTATATTTCGATGTCCTTCCTTCCAGGCAGCCACTGATTCTGAGTCTTTGCATTTTCTATCTGTTTTCTGATGTTTTATGCTGAACTGGTGCACTGTGATTAATTACAATGCTTTAAATACTTGAATTTAAAAAAATACTTTTTTGAGGCTGGTAACCTATCGCAGTGAACATTTTGTTAGCATGAACATAGCTCATGAGTGCTTCAACAGATGTCTATGTGTCCTGCAGCAGTTTTCAAAAAAGGCTCTGCAGCCATATGCATTACAGCACGAACAAACAAACAAACAAACATAAAGTCTCTGTAATTCAATTTTCATACTGTAGTGGCATTGACTGAAATCAGTAAATACTTGGAAGGTAGGAAGTGTGAGCTAAAACATGCAATACTAGTATGCTCTTTTAATAATACACATTTAAGTGATCAAAAACAACAAAGAAAGATAATTATACTTGTTAAATAAAATATCCAAGTATTTTATGTTGAATATCATAGATGAAACAATACTCCTGCTTCTCCAGTCAGGGGCAAACCGAGGCATCTATAATGAGTCCATGGTAGCTTTACCTTCCCACGTTCCCTGTTCTTCTTCTTTTGTCCTGAGCTCTTATTCAGAGAGGCTTCCTGAGTAAGGAAAACAGTCTCCACCACAGTGTCTGGTAACCCTGAAACCGTCTGACACACACATTTTAACATTTTATCGTTTTGTAATCAGAACATAAATGCTATAAAGACAAACTGTTTCTGACATCTGAGTGTTTTGTAAGGTTTTCAATACCTTACATTTTTCACTGAAAACGTGGCTAACAGAATTTGTATTCATTAATAATAATGATCAATTATTTATTTTCTGTATTTAAAAAGAATAAAATGTCAAATCAGTAATGTAAGATCCCACTGTGTTCACATTTAAAAGCTGCCAGTTGTGAATATGTCAAACTCTAACTTTAATTTAAAATGTTTCTGAACTGAAAAAAGATCTAAAACCATTTCTGTATGAGCAAGAAATGATTCACATGTTAAATGAACATAGCATATTTTCAACCGTTTAGCAAAATGATTCACGTAAAGTTGGCATACTCTATTGTAAAATATCCTTACCTCCTGGGTCGTAGTATAATTGAAAGTAGAATTGACTACAGTCAGATTCATTTTGAGTGAAGATCCTCCATCACTGTTCCCATCTATTACCTCCTTCCCTCTGGATCCCTTTAACTTGGTCTCAATCCTGTCAAGCTCCTGCCGTCCGTTCAGTGCGGTGACAGTCCATAAAGTAGGACCCTCTCCCATTTCATTTAAAGGGTCCTTTACATCAAAAGACAGAAATAATGGAAGTGAGAGAATATGCAGTTTTGGACCAGTAGCCACTATTAGTGACAATATACAGTTCACAGTGGGTGTAATAACAGCAGATGATATTATGGCGTATAGACTTCATGTCCATGCTGCATTGTGATGGGAAATAATCTGAAGAGGTTAAAACAACACTTAACATAAAGAACAGCCTTTTTATTATGTTTCGGCTTGTTGCAATTGACATTTGGGGCATCATAAAGAACTTTTAAATAAAAGGGTATTTACTTGGGTTTGGTATATGGTCATATAGTTTCATATGGATGACACCATGTCATCCATTAATTTAATTAATACTCTTCTTATTTAAATGTTGCTTGTAATGTGTTGTACGATGACCCTGATGAGGGCTACAAGCCAAAATGCACCAGTCTCACAATTAAATTGTTCAGGAGTTGCTGGAGTCTCATATAATTAAAAAAGAATGGGCCAACAGCACCTTGTCTCCAGAAAAAGAATTAATCATTTCTGAGTATTTTATACCCATACTGAGCCCTGAAGATTTTTCTAACAACCTTTTATTTATAAAAAAAAAAGTCTGAGAAGGGGGGTGATACAAGGAGAACTATTTGTTATTGGTGTATACTCTTAGGGTTCAGGAATTTTCTGTCATGGGCAGTATCTTAAATCAAGATTCAGCAGATTACTGAACTACTATGAAAAATAAACTCAAAAATGTCCTTTTGAGTCAATGCAAATGTCTTGGTTTAATAATAGTTCTACAGACAGATTTATTCCCCCTTTTTTTTTTTAGGAAAATAAGATTTAAAGACTTCATATGGAGATTTTGATGTTACTTACAACTGACAAAGACTCTGGAAGCTGTCTATTTAAATTAGGGTCCTCAATGGTGTCCAACTCTGACAGCGGCTGACTGGTGATGTCAAACTTCACTGAACTCTGTTGAGACAACACAAACAAAAGAAAACAAGTATTATTATGTTTTTCACCACACTTTGTTTTTATTTCGTGATCTTTTCTTTAATGACATAAAGGATACAGGGTGAGCTGATGATAACAAATGAGTCATAACTGAAATGGTTGTTTGAAAAAGAAACCATGTAGCTCATTATTAAAAGTTATTTAGTAGATTAAGGAAAAAAACACTTAAACTGATCTGTAACTAGCACAGCTAACAGCTGTTGTCCTGTCAACATTGATGTTTTGTCAAGGTAAATTTGTTTTGAAAAATGGAATGTATTCATGTGTGAAATTACCATTTCAGACTCACACACTTTTTCCCTAGAGTCTACGTACTGTGTATTCAGTGATGACATTGGAGGTGTGAGTTCCTGTGTTTTCTTTTGTTTTCTTGGAGGTGCCGAGCACTTGAAGCAGCTCCTCTATTCCCTCCTGCAGCAGCCTGTCAATCAACACCTTCAGCAGAGGCAGCTGAGAAGAAGGTTTTATTGAGAAGGTCAAACTGGAATGCTATTGAAAATCATATGAATCTCAAAATGTATATGTCATACTCAGAGCTCACCCTAATGCCATAGGCTTCAAACATCATTTCAACGTCCTAAAGAAGAGGAAAAACATATTGCTCAAATCGCAAAATGAAAACATGTAACCCCAGAGGAGGATTTACTAAATCCTGTATTCACCTTCATCTCAAGAGATTTTCCGGGAGCTCCAGCATCGCCCTATGGAAACATTAAGTGCAGTGAAAATAATGTTATTTCCATATATACATAGCATATATAGTTTATAGTATATAGTTTTTGAGGGATAAGACTGAAGCACTACCTTGTCTCCTTTCAGGCCTATTTCTCCTTTATCACCCTGCAAAAGAACAACAGCAAATGAGCTACAGAGCCAATATTTGAGTTTTTTCATAACTGACTTTAGTATAAACCCCATTACCATCTTACCTTCATTCCTGGTGAACCCTAAACACACAGAAACAAAGGAGCAACACATTTGAACATGCATCTACAATGCATGACATCAAGCTTGCCAAGCCACAATAAAAGCACTTAGAGTCATTGGTGCCATGCGGACAGAATATAAATTTCGCCATGCCACAGCTTAAAATATAATAAATAATATAATAAATGTCTAGAAACATGTTGTGTGTAAGCGTCAGACTCACAGTAGCTCCTGGAGGACCCATTGGGATTGGAAATGCCTCTCGTATTTCGTCAATGGTGGCGCCCTGACAATGGAGCCACATAAAAATCAGTAAGTAAGTCTAAGCTGCCAGGCAGGTCTAGGTGGACCTGCTTAATGTTTTGTCTGAATCACCGGGAAACAGAAATGAGCCAAGATGATAATGATTATAGGTACAACCCTGAATACACTGCTTAATCTACTGTTATGCTTTTTGAAAGAGATTTCAAATAAGAAATCTGCTTCCCTGGTTAATAAATCACTGACCATGCAGGTGATTATTTTTACCTCAGGAGTGACAAGCACCTGCCTACCAGGCAATCCTGGAGGTCCTGGTTCCCCCTTACTGCCATCTTTACCCTGTGAAGGGGGAAAAAATGAAATAAAGTTGCAAACTCCCAAAGATAACTTATGACTTATTTTCTGTTTCTCTCGAAACTGCTTACATCTGCACCAGCATCGCCCTTGTCCCCCTGGAATGAGAGGAAAGTTAATACGTGCATTCAAAAAATAGCTTCATATATGTTTTAGTTGGTTGCAATAAATGTTAAGCACCTTTTTGCCATCTTCTCCCTTTAGTCCTCTTTCTCCCTGGGAAAACAAAATGCATTTTCAGCCTTAACAAATTTTGAAAATCTGAGCAATTTTGTTAGCAAATTGTCAAAATAGCACATAAAACACAAGCGTAAAAGTAATCCACTTTGTATCACACAGCATAGTGCTGTACTTGTTAGATGAAAATGTTCCTCACATCTTTTGCTGGCAGGCCCCTCTTCCCATCAATGCCAGGTCTCCCCTGTAGAGCAGAGGAAATTAAATAACCACAATCACTGGAGATATTTTTCAGAAACAAAAGGCTCATGCTAATTACACACCTCACACTACGATATATTTTGTTATGTAGGCTTGAATGTATTTACTGTCACTATTAGAAATGTATGAAGGATGGATAGGTAATATAATGTTTGAGCCACATGCAATGTAATTCGTAGAGACACTCACTGGAGTTCCTGGTAGACCAGGCATTCCAGCAATCCCAGCCCGGCCTTGGTCTCCTTTATCTCCCTTCTGCTCTCATGCACACATACAAAAACAATGAGGTACAAACAATGTTACAAAACACTAACAAATAAGTGGCAAAAAAGTAACCCAGAATCCAGATTACTTAGTGAAACCTTGACAGTGCTTTCTGTATGTAGTGTCCTTATGCTATGTTAAAGGACTTTAAAATCTAATTTATTATCAAATAATCAAATTATGGGCAATGGACCATATCCTCCTATTCTCCGCAACAGACAGTAATTTTTTCAGTACTTTTCCTCGACCAATGTTGCCATATATACAGACGGCTGCCAAATTAAAGGAAAAACCTCAATAAATTAGTGGAAAAATGTAACAAATGCATTTGCTTCCACACAGATGCACTGCATGGTACAATTAAGCAATTAACATCCAATCATGCTCTGTGGCATGTATAAAATGCTGAGCAAGCCTAGTGGATTCTGATTTTGTCAGAGGATATTATAGTAGGGCTGCAGTGCATAAACCTCTCATCAAAAAGATGAACGCACGTTTGAAAGTTCAGTGGTGCAAACATCATATAGGCTCTCATCTACAGAGACGTGGATAAAAGTGATATGGTCAGATGAGTCATCCTTCACCATATACTTGACAAGCGGGTGAGTACATGTGGCATACACAAGAGGATCCGGGAGCTGTTACGCTGTTGGGGGGTATTTTGCTGGCATGGTTTGGGTCCACTTGTCCCCTTAGTGGAAAGGCTTACTAAAAATCAATACAACGTTGTGAGTGATCACTTTTATCACATCTGATGAAACATTTCTGTCCTGATGGGAGTAGTCTCTTCCAGGATGGCAATGCAACCATGTGAATCATATGCTATGGCCTTCGCAGTCTCCAGAATTTAATCGAATTAAACACCTATGGGAGATTTTGGATTGACGTGTTCTCCACCAGCATCATCAAAACACCAAATGAGGCAATATGTTTTGGAAAAATGGTGTTCTGTGGCATGTGGTGTCCTAGCAGCAAGAGTGAACAAAGATAGCAAAGTTGCAAGCCATAAAAACCAAAATAACAGGCTGGAAGACGTCACAGTCATTTTATCTGATCTGATTAGTGAAGCTTCAAGTCTCCGCTCTGCTGCTTGTTTCATCTACTTTATGTTAGTCACATCTATAGGAATGCCAAAACTGAGAGAAACTCTTGCAAAATTCATGGTGCCAACTACACCTCTGATGTAGAGGTAATAAAATAAGGTGACATATATGTAATCCATTTGGGATTCAGTCCCAAAACCAAATATTCTTTGTATTTATTGCCATACTTAATGGGCATCAACCCAGCTCCCCAATTAGTCTTATACCTATAAGGAAGCACCAGTTTCTTAATTTACATATATAATACCATGATCTATAAATTAAAATGTAAGGGGGGTAAACTAAACTCTATGAAAATCTCAACAGAACTGAATTACTTTACATTTGCGTTTGTCCAATCATATCATCATAGCTTAAGCACACAGTTTGTTCACTGTGAGTTTCTTAAGTTTATAAGTCATGTCAACTGTAAAAAAAAAAACATATAGTTGGTATAAATAGAGTTATATAGCATCTGTCAAAACATCAGACAAAATGTAAAAGAATCACAACAAAAACCTGAAACATCTAAAGTGCATTGGTGCATAAAAACAAAAGTGCAATAAAAGATCTGAGTTAAATGCATAAAGATTAGAAGAAAGTGACAGCACCTTTCCTTGTCTTTCTAATAAATAAATCTGTCAGTAAGTGAGACAATATACTGTAATTCATATGACTATGTAAGAAGATGCTTGTATGTTCTGCCAACTTCATAATCAGTCTTTTGATTCAGCTTCAGTTATAGGTTGCGTCACAGCAACTGAGTCACAAACTCTGACAAGTGCTTAATGAGATCAGATGAGTTCCTACAATATGTGTGTAAGTGAATTCTGCAGTGAAGTGAATCAAATTATTTCTCCACAGTTTCCATTCATGTAATGGATTTTTAACAGCCCCCGAGGGATGATGAGCTAATCCCTTTATGAAATGACTTATAACATATTAGTTTAAAGTCCCCCTTCACTCTAAAATATGTTTTCCTTCTTGTTCCTACAGTTGGATGTTTCAGAGTTTTGAACTTCACTGTGTAGAATGATGTATGTGCAGAGCTTGACACTGGAAGGATGTTTTCACATGCATCTAATGATCTAAAGTTTCTCTGTGCTCATTGAAAACTTGATTGAAAGGGGCGGGGCTACACGTATAATTTGTGACATCACAATTAGTTTTCTTCATGTGGAGTTAACCATGTATGTATAATGTTACAATAAAAACATTGGTGCACTCACCAAACTAGGCTCTCCTTTCTGTCCCTGGTCGCCCTGCAATTATTATTAAAAATCAGTTCACATGAGCAGATTTTAATAACATGAGTAAAACTGTGCACAAATTTATATAACCTTCATCCCTGGTTTCCCTGGTAAACCATCAAGTCCATCTCTTCCAGAACCACCACCCTGCAAAGCAAATGGTTTATGTTTAAACAAATGCAAGTCCAACTGATACAAAAAGCACCAAAATACACGCAATTTAAAATGATTCATACAAATACCAGAGATGGTCCCGGTGATCCAGGTTTCCCCTCTGGACCCTGTGGAGAGAGACAAATATTCAAGTATGATGTATATTCAAGAAAAATGAATTATTAGTGTCTCTTAAAAAAATCTTGAATAAACCAAGTGTGTAAAATCAAGTGTTTAGTCTAATGAAATGGCAAAAAATAACTTCAAAACCAGCAAAATGCCACATTTGAGTAGCATATTTCTCTGACGTGTGAAGTTAGTGATACTCACTCTTGGTCCAGGCAGACCTGTATCTCCTCTTAAACCAGGCTGACCGGGATCTCCTTGTTCACCCTGAACAAAAGGAAAGGGAAGAAGAGAAGAGAAATTTAAATTTCCTTTAAAACTGAATGAAATAAAGCTGCATGTTATTCTTTAAGTTACCTTTATCACTCTGGTCAGTACATTGTTGTCTGCAACAATCTGTTGGGACAAAATTAAAAACCTGAAGTTAACTTGCTAATTGACGATTCCAGCTGATTGAGAACATAAATTAATTTCTTATGGGAGGTGTTTTTTCCTTTGTTCTTCATGAGCTTTGTTACAACGAATGCGCTTGTCAAACATGGCTGAACTGATGAGAAGCTGTCAAAAATGATAATAGAGGTTTGTTTACTTGTGCTCCCGGAGGTCCAGGTTTTCCCTTTGTGACAACAGCAGCATGATCAAAAGAAGAGCATAAGAAAACATAGTTAAAATCTAAAATGTCACACTGCTAAACACAATCCATTTTTACAGCACAAAGGAAATATAGTAGGTGCACTGATGGGTGGCACACACAAAAAGCCAAACTTAATTACTGAACATATCAAAACTGAAATCATGAAATCACAGGACGATAGGAGGTTGTGAAGATGTGACATGGTGAGTGACGCAGAAGAATGATCAGAAGGCGTCAACCAGGAGAAAAAAATAAAAATGCTCATCAATGAGAAAGAGAGATGGTGGCGAATACAAACATACCGTCTCCCCTTTATCACCTTTCTTTCCATCAGTACCCTTCAAAGAACAGAAAATCACAGGTTATCTTGAAGCACTCTCCAAAATACACTGAGCAATAACTCAGTTCAATTCAATAAAGACATAACTTCTGCAAAGAACAAAGTAAAATAAATAGTAATAAATAGTCTATTTCTTCCAAAGTTCAGTCATTTAAAAAAAATTGAATTCAAAGAACTTACTTGCAGTCCAGGCTTCCCAGTATTTCCTTTATCTCCTGGGTCCCCTGGTCGCCCTGGTAGCCCCAGTGGACCCTGGTTAATATTAAGAAAGGAATTTAAAAAAATATATAGCTTTGAATTGTTGGGTAGATCAACAGCCTTAAAGTGCCACTACAGTAAATATCAAGTTAAACATGAAAAATAAAATGCTGCTTGAGAAAATGTGTTTATAATTGCTGCAACCTTAATATAAACAAAGATAATCAAACTGCAGATTGTTTCTATGACACAGGTCATAGACATACTCATGGTGGGTAGAAAAGAAATTAGTCCTTTAGTCAGACTTGAAATCATCGCACTCAGCCACACAATTTGTGTAACTTCTTATAAATAACATACAGAGCTTATATATGCTTATATGTATATTATTTTTTACTTCTTTATATTCATTATGTTTCTGCCTTTGGTATTAGCAGTAAAACATTAAAGAAATACCCTAATTCCTCTGTCACCAGGCTCTCCAGGTGGTCCTTGTTCACCCTGTGAAAGACAAAACAACATTAACACTTAATTGAACTTGATTATAAATATATGTATAAGTGTTTGGATTATAAATGTTAATTGAACTAGCTAACCTCCTGAGCAACATCACTGACCAACAAAACAAACAAGTAAATCAAGTAAATATGCTGACTATACCTTAAATCCTAGGTCTCCTTTAGTTCCAGGTGATCCCTACACACAAAGTCAACAGTGATTTTCACCAGTATTACAACATAAATATATGTGCAAACATATACATCCGATGAAAAGGAACAAGCATAACTTCTCCTGAGCTTTAACTGAAATGTATCTTCATATCTTTACACACATACATTTATCACATTCTACTTATAATGTATGTCTTAATTAATACCATAGGCTTTCTCCTTATGTGTTATGTTTTCTAAATAAACCCTGATGAGGTAAAATACATCTGAATTGTGCTGTATTGTATGAACAACTTGTATCATTGCTGTAACAGCAACTCAGGATTTACTTACATCTTTACCTCTTAATCCTGGTTCTCCAGGATTGCCGGGTAACCCAAGATTCCCTTTGTCACCTTTAGAGCCATCCTGCCCCTGGACAAACACATAACTTCTGTTTTAGTACGTTTTTAATAGTTGCAATGAAAGCTTGTACTAGACTTTAACCAAAATACACAAAATCTTTTTACATAAATAAAGTGGTATTCAATAGTTTTTTTACCTACAGTATTTATATATTAAGCCGACACTGAACAACATCATACATTTGGAGTCATGTGTCTGGTCACCTAACCAGTCCAATAGGTATTAATGTTTTAGCTTTGGTTTGGTCTCCACCAACCCCAGCTGCTAAATGCTGCACTGTGTTTACCAACTAGTTGCTAGAACCAAAAAAAAGAGCTAAAAGAAGCTAAAAAAAAACCTTGAGAGTAGAGTTAAGGGTAACTTCAAAGTCAGGTGTTAATTCTCTGTGAGTTTGTCACTACTAGGGATGGGCCGATATATGATATTAGCATGTATCACGATCGTTGTATCCCCCACAAAAAAAAATTTCTGGAAATAGTTTAGATTCCAAAATACAGAACAGGGAGATAAGATGCCCATCTGTAGTATAATAAATATGTTTTTTTTTTAACAAAATGTAAGGTAAAGTGATTCCAGTATGTTGGTGCCATTCTAAAAGTATGAAGGATATTATCATGATTAACATGATAACATCGTGTTTTGCAATTATTTATTATTATTATAGGTAATCATGACATGAAATTTTCATATCGTTCCATGCCTAAGTGACCACTTTTACATCCCAAATAGTCATTTAACCCATTATTAATATAAAAACATTGATTAGAGCAACTTAAGTAAGTTCACTTACCTTTGGTCCTGGTTTTCCAGACAAACCAACATTTCCCTGAATTATAAAAAGGATAAAATATAAATAAAATAACAATCAACAGCTGTTTTCGGCTTCAGTATTACATGATGAAAACAAGGTGATTGTTTCAGGTGACTGACTCTCTCGCCATTTTCTCCCTTTGGTCCCCGCTGTCCTGGAATCCCAAAACCAGGACTGCCCTGCACACATGAAAACAAACCATACCAATATCTTTATATACATTTCTTCTAAACTAACAGGTATTCACTCTATTCTTATATTAGTGAATCAGAACAATTAAAAGGCAGAAATGGCTACATACAAGCATGATGTACAGTATTTCTCATTATTAACCTTGTCTCCTTTGTCTCCTTGTTCACCCTTTATTCCCTGGGGTCCTGTAGGGCCGACTGGACCAATGTCTCCCTGACAAACAGAAAATATACGCACACATGCACACAGAACACCAATCAACATGATTCTGGTCAGCGGGCCAAATTATCTCAACAGTTTCAAAACAAAACTCTTCATTTTAAATGGTACCCTGTGGACTGAGATTAAAGAGGTCCCATTCAATGGAGCATTCGGTCCCTGCTGCAAACTTAATGAGAGAAAATCTTAATTGTGTTTGATTAGCAGCCCCAGAGGACTGTGTCTGAGTCTGCAAGAATACCCCAAACAATTAATTAACAACGTTTTGACGGAGTAAAACATTAAGAGAATCACTTCCCTCCGGCTCATTTTGAGCCAGTTCAGGTAAATACAGGCAAAACAACTTAGAGTTTAAGTCTTTGGACTAATTGGACTAAAACCTAACCAGGGCAGGAAGTTACATTTTCCTATGGTGTTGCATTCTGCCCCCCAAAAAAAAAAAAAATAACCCTGAAAAAAACGTTTTCCTGAAAAACAAAACAAAACAAAAAAAGCTGACTTTGGTTACTTACCCGTGCACCCTTTTTTCCAGTTGGGCCAATTATCTGTTGTGATGGGTAAAATAAGATTTGTGTGAGTGCTGAGTATCAAGTACTTCTGTTTCTAAAGTTTAAATAAGTTAAATAGCTTTCTTACACCCTTGGCAGGATCTCCAGGGGATCCTCTTGGACCCTCGTCTCCTTTTAACCCCAATGGCCCGGTCAGTCCCTGAAAAATAAAGGTCAAATTATATTTTGTGCCAACCAACAAATCAAAACAATATTTTCTATTGTTCTATTTCTCAGTTTCAACTATAATAAATTGTAAAATACCCTATAAACAATGATCATCACTCTCTGATATCTTCTGTCAAACCAGCACTTTATTAGCTGATATTCATAGCTACACTTTTGAACCAAAAATTGGAAACTGTATTACAAAAGGAAGGAAGATGGTCCTCATGACGGCATTTTTTTATAACAGTCTCTTCCAAAGGCCTATGCTGCCTCAAATTAAAAATCAGCGATGCAGGACAGAATGGCCCATTTGCTAAAGATACCCAGTGAGGTTTGACAATTTGGCTCATGATCGTATGTAATCATTTCCATCGCTGATAGAACCTAATCTTGAACACCCAGAACAAAATGGCTTCCTCATTTATCAATCTAAATGTCTGTTTGGAGACATTAGAAAACACTTGTTAAATAGTGTATCGCTGGCTTTTCCAGACAGTTTTCAGAGTTGGTCCCAAATAAATATAATGCATTTGCCTCAGGCTTTCTTTGTAATCAAAAATGAATTAGAAAGCGTATTTTAATATGCTCAGGTGAGTAAGTGGAAGTAATTATTATAATGGTTTTGTGAGAAATGATCATATGTTCCAGCCTGCAGGCAAAATGCAAAAAAAAATAAGAAAAGATGTAATCCTCACTCACTGTGGGTCCCTGTGGTCCTATTGGTCCCATCTCTCCTCGTTCTCCCTAAAAAGACAAAAATGCATTTGTTAATTTAACAATGTTATTATTACTATTAGCCAGGCTCATGGCTGAATTAAATTGATTCTTTCACTTCACTTCTTTTTATAATCATAATAATTATAAAGGGAATATTTCCAGCTTAATGAAAAGAGAGTGGACATGTGTGGAATGAACTCACCTTGTCCCCTTGCTCCCCTTTCAATCCCTTCTTTCCCTACAGGTAAAAAATAAATCACTTTGAATCCTTTCATCACTGATTCTAACACAATATTCATCCTTGGTTAAATAGGTTTGGTTTAATATCATTAGACTAAGCTGAAATTAATTCATATGCATCTGAGGGTAAAATATGCAGGAAGTCATTGCTAGCTATTGAACAGGAGATAATGATGAAGCACGCACCCGGGGTCCGATGATTCCTTGGATGCCTTGCTCCCCATGATCACCCTTAAAAGATAAATTACGTAGCAAATATCATTCTACAAACTGTTCTTTTTTTGTTTATTTCAACAAAAACATGTCACATTTGGAGTAAAATCATGTTACCTTTGGGCCAACTGGTCCCGTTAAGCCAATATTTCCCTGCAAAATAATAGTTCAAACAGTGAAACAAAAATTGGATTTCACATTACCGCATCCAGAGCAATCCTGTTTAATTAATAATCTGCCCCATAAGACACTTAGCTTGCTGTTCTCATTATACTACAATCTAAGTTGATAGAAACCACAATTTGACACTGTGGATGTACCTTCTCTCCTGGCTCTCCACGAGGACCTTGAATACCTTGTATGCCAATTCCTTCTTGACCCTGCAAAAAACAGCAATATTTGTCAAGCTTATATTTATATATTTTTAGTAGACTGGTTAAGTGCAAAAGTTGTAATTTCTTGGTTAATAACACGTTTACCTTCTCTCCTTTCTGACCTGGTAAACCTGGCACCCCATCAATGCCAATGGGACCAGGCAAGCCCGCAATACCCTACAGTAGTTTGCGTGTGTGTGTGTATGTGTGTGTATGTGTGTGTATATGAGAGTTTGTATGTGAGAGACAGCAAGAAAGAAAAGGACAAAAAAAACACAGAAGGCAACTCTGAATCTTTCATTTCATTTGTGCAATGTCTTTGGCCATTTCTAATAATTTTATCAACTTTGTGCTTACATCTCTTCCTGACTCTCCTTTGTCACCTTTCACACCCTGCTTCCCACGTAAACCCTTTCAAAAAGAAAGTATAATCAGACAAAAATAGGTTTAATATGCAAGTAGACAACAATTTTAATGCATGATATTTATGCTGTAAATTAAGATTAAAAAAAAGGGATGCAAAGCAGCCTCCATACTTACTTTTGCTCCTGGCTCCCCAGGATCTCCCTACAAAGTGCAAACAGTACAAACTCTGGTTGACTGTATTTAGTGCTATGACACAATGTTAAAGCATTTTGTGACACTTATTTGTTTGGTCTGATATTTCATATTGTAATATGATGATGATGGTATGCCACTTGTACTATGAAACAATCATCATTGCAATATGGGGTTAAAAATGTCAGCATTACTATAAACATTAAACATCACA
This sequence comes from Dicentrarchus labrax, assembly GCF_905237075.1. NCBI lineage: Eukaryota > Metazoa > Chordata > Actinopteri > Moronidae > Dicentrarchus > Dicentrarchus labrax. The sequence goes on along the minus strand of NW_026136724.1, from coordinate 13,890,670 downwards.
TATCATAAACAGTAAGACATCATTATGTTGTGACAGTGTTCACTGATACCTTGACAGATATTCCTGATGAGCCTGGTGGTCCTGGCTGGCCAGGTAGGCCTGGAGCGCCATTGACCCCTGGTACACCAGGAGGTCCCTGGGGACCCTGTAACATGCAGTGAATAAGATTTGAATTGTCCAGAAGTTTACTGTTAAAAAAAACTGCAAAAGATGTTTTTTTAAGGACTAACTGAAGATCCCGGCTCTCCTTTTCGTCCAGGAACAAAATTTGCGTCTGTGCCAGCTATAACATATCCAGGCTCTCCCTAAGTGGAAACACAGAAATTAATTCCTTTTCATAAAAGTAGGTAAATCCAGAAGACAACTGTGTCATTAACTGAAATCATAGCAGAAAGTCTAAAATAAATGCACATGTCAGACTTACTCTCTCTCCTCTCTGTCCCTTTGGTCCAGTGAGTCCAGGTGAACCCTGTCATGGAAATACACATGAATATTAGATTAATATATTGACACAGTATAAGTAAATATGTCTTTATTCTGACAGAAGTGTAATAGTGAGCCGTCCTGATGGCCCAAAAAATAGAAGTTTGATAAAACATCCTGTCTGATGTTAAATAAAAGTTGCTTAATGCAGATGAATAATACTTCAAATATAAAATGGCAATCTCTCTTTAGCTGCCCTTTCTCTTCCTTGAATTAAGCTGACGTTTTGATACTTTATTAAGTCCAAAGTAGAAAGACAAAGAGAGCAAATGATACATGCAGCAAAGGTGCACACATGCAAAGACAGGACATAACATTTTTATGATCTGATTTCTAGCTAAGTGACCCGACATAAGGCTCCATAAAAAGTTTTTTCATAAATGTATTTGTCATTTTCATCTTACCAAATCACCTGGAATGCCTGCAGGGCCCTGAAAAAACCCAACAAATATCAAAGTCAGACCTGAATGAAATAAACTTTAACCAAGTCAGTGTAAGGTTTCGTATTTTCTGAATTGAGTTACCCGTTGGCCAGCAGAACCTGGGGGTCCGGTTCTCCCTGGTCGCCCTGGCAACCCAGGTATACCATCTGTTCCCGGAGGTCCCTGTCATATTAAAACATTATGGTCTGTGTTGGAAAATGAAATAATAGACATACGCAGCAAAGCCAGACTGACCCACACACAGTCACAGAAGGGTTATGAAGAAATGAAAAAGTTACAATATTACTTTGATACACTGGACAGAGCAGTTCACATTTACTGTAACTGACTCAAGGAATAAATAACAGCAACCTCTTATTTGAACTATTCTGTACGTATTTCAAGCTGATGAGTCATGTAGATCTCCAAACATCTGTTCATCTGTAAATCTGTCAATACTCAACACAAGGTAGAGACTTGTGTCTCAGCATGATGGAGATGTTGTAGCCTTCACCTTATATATAATGCCATCCTTTGTTGCTTCCATTTGATGCAAAGTTAGTCTTTATGGGTAAATCTACAGATTAAGGCACTAAATCCCAAACAAAGTTGTTTTTGTTGAAAACCCCGTTACAATGAAAACGGGCAACTGTTAGCTGTCATGTGGCAATTACTGCATACTGAACAAGGTTTTTAATATGGCAATTCTGATGATTATTGTTATTTTTTTCTTACTTACTCTTAATACAGTATAAACATATAGTGTATTGTGTAATGTAATGTAGTGACATTTTATTCAAATGTACAATAAAACCCATGGCCCAGTGAATGATCAAATGAAACAATACTTTTCTTATTTGTGTAATATACTGTAGCCTTATGTGATATAAAAAAAGTTTTACTATATTTTAAATTGGAGGTAGACTAAATATAAACAAATATATATATATACATATATAACAAAATGTATGACAGATATAGACAAGCAGTTAAGTAAGGTAATCTTGGCAATAAATGATTTGATGGCATTGATGACAATGGTGGTAGTGTGTGTTGTGCTTATGTTCATTCTTACCCTTTCTCCTGTTTCTCCTTTTGAAGAGGTGAAAGGGTCAAACTGTCCAGGGCTTTGCCTAAATCTCTACATACACAAAAACAGATGGCTGGTTATTCTGAAAGTTAAATGAATAATAAACATACTAAAGTTAACTAATAGCAATGAGAGTACATTAATGCAGGACAGATAGAGGATGGTGGGTAATGTAAAGTATGCATTTAGTGTAATAGGTACAATAACGTAGAGAAGAAAACTTGATCAAACCTACCAAACCTCCAGAACCAAAACCATCTCCCTGAGAAGAATGAGAGTGAGAATATTAAAAATGTGTAAAACAGCTTTTGCATACATTTCTAAATCAGTTGAATCTTCATAACATTTCATTTAACTCACCTTTTCCCCTTTCTGGCCCTGGATAAACAAACAATTAATATGATTAATAATTGGTGATAATAATGATAATAAAGATTAATCATTGTTAATGTAAGAAAAGACACATTGTGCTGAAGTTGAATCTCCATTTAAGAACAAAAAGCAATAATAATGTTGTGTATTTATAGTGAATTGTCTTGTCCTGTGGTGATTTGCACAGTCTCTCACATTTTCTTGCACCATGGTTGATATGATAATGATAGTGATGATGACAATAATGATGACAAAAGTGGTGGGGGCAGGAGAAGGTAGATTTTGTACCCACCTTCACACACTGGGGGCAGGGACCCTGAGGTTTCAGCAGCTCCTCTGGGTCTTTAGTCGGGGTGTCCAACTGAGCAGACTGGAAATGGAAATGAGAAAAGGGGTATTCATTATAGAGCAGTCAAAAGTTTCATGGACAACTGACATAATGTAGAATAAAGTGGCAGAAATGGCAGAGTGCTCCCTCCTACAGAGTCTTTGTGAGTTGATTAAAAAAGTGGTTACATTTACAGTTATGGGGTTGATACACATGCCTAACCATGTCTGGAGATGGAGATGTTTTTCTCAAGTCTTAAGTCGCATGCATGTATATAAAACTTGTCAACAAGTCTGCTTGAACTATAACATATGTCAATGTACTTAACAAGAAAGAACTATACAAACAGTAGTTTTGCTTTGTTTTTATCTTGCCTCATCATGCTGTTTGAACTCAGAGAGGAGTTCCTCACTGCATATGCTGTTGATAAATTCTCTCTCTATGGAAGGGAAGTCATCAAATGTTGGTGAGTAGAAGATATTTTTGTAGCTGGTGGGTGCTGCTATTCTATTCAGCTCCTCAATGTCTGCATTATAAACACCAACTGCCAGGACACTAACACCTACAGAGAAACAGATTAAAAACATGATCATTTATTTAATATAAGTCTTGTTTATCACATATTCATAATATGATTTTTCTCTGCTATGTCCACAAATGTTTGCTACAGGAAAACTGTATGAGCAACACCATTTTTGGAGGCTTTACAATAACTTTGACTGACCCAGAGCGCGTGCAATTCTGGAGGGTTGCACCACATTGTCCTGGGCCCTGCCATCAGTAATGAGAACCAGAACATGGGCCACATCTTGCCTCATCCCCAGAGACTCCTGGAACAGTTCCTGAAGAACATAGCTAATGCCTTTTCCTGAGGGTACACAAAAGTATTAAGAGAAAATAATTAAACTTTGGAGAGAGAGTCTTACTCTGATAAATGCTGGTAAAATAAATGTACTTGTCTGAACAGCACTGTTTCGAGTTACTGCAGCAATGTCACTAGGGATGTGCAGCATATAGAGCAATGCAAATAATACAGTTTATTTTTATTGCACTTTCCATAACACAGATGATTAACAAGCTTATCTTTTTATATATAAATATAAACAACCAAATAATTTAGAAATAATGAAACCAATAAAATAGTTAAAAAACAAATATAACACAATAAATAATTTAGGCCAATTTAATTAAAAGCTGGACTAATGAGGTACAGTCCAATTCTTTTATAAACAACAATTAATAATTCATATTTTTTTATGAATTAGTCATTATATGGGCAGATTTTCCCATTATACAGATTTTCCCGTACTTTAAGGTCTTGTCAACTCTTTGGGCTCCTAACTTCTGCTTCTAAGTTCAAGCAAAGATCGGTGCCCTCATCTATATTTATTATTGAAACAAATGTGATGAAATGTATTTGTATTTGTGCTTTTTTTTCTCCTTCACGACACAGTATACCCTTCACAGTGAAAGTTTTCGTGGATGACTTTCATAATACTAACTACGTCAGCAGCCAGTATACATCTATGAGTTAGCAAAAATAGTAATTTTTTTTGTCCACCAGCACGACAGCTGTTAGAAGCTATGACATCAGGACCCAAATAAGGTTATAGGAATAAACTGCCATCGGATGACAGGTGGCAAACAGAGGAAAAGAAGTGAGCCCATTTGTGTGATAGTCACTCACCTGTTCTGGTGTTGCCCCCTGTATAACGTAGAGCTCGGAGCGCCCTGAGCACAGAGTTTCTGTCTTTGAAGTCATTTAGACGGAATTCAATTCGAGGCTCATCGCTGTAATGAACCACAGCTATCTGAGAGAAGATTAATGGAGAAAATACACATTATCATAACATCATTATCTTGGCTAAATTGAATGTGATGCCACTTCAAGCTCCTCCTCGCACATACTACACATGCCTCTTCCTTAGCTGCCACTCTTCACTTAGCCAATCACAAGCAATTTGGCATTGTGTCTTGTTTGTCCTTTCTGCCAATGTTGGACTCAGATTCTGCCACTTGGTGAAAGAATTGCACATTGTGTTCCTGCTAATGGTATTGACGTGCACGAGAGATTCTCTGGAGCAGTTTGCTACCTTGCGGCAGCTATTATCATTTAAAATCACTGCAATCCAGTCCAGTTTATGTCCTACCACACCAAAACAAACTCTCGGCCAAAGTGATAGTATACGCCTCGAGCCATACTATCACCACAATATCAAGCTGGAACAAGATAAAACAAAGAAAGTTTTTACAGAGAGACCAACCTGTGTAGCTTGAGGACCAATGACAGGGAAGTAAGTAGCCACCCTGAATATGAAGTCTTTCATCTTGATAAAGTTGTTAGCGCCAATGCTGGAGGACTCATCCACTAAGAAGACTATGTCAGCTTTGCTCTTACCACACACTGAAAAAACACAAAAACCTAAATAAATATTCACTATTGAATGTGTATAATAAGGCAATAGTCTGTTTGATCATGTAGAAACTGTAGACACACACTTTACTTCTTAATTAAGCTATAGAATATTCTTACTGTAGATAATAGATAAAAAACTTCACAATATCCACATATATGAATGAAGCAGCATCTCTCTAAAATACCTGGTCTTGGTGCAGCTGTTGTCTCCGCACTGAATGTGGTTATTCCTGCATCTTTGGCTTTAGTGACACTTGGCTGACCCAGAGGTTTCTTGGTGGTTATGGGTTTAGTCGGTTGCATAACAATGGGGTGCCGGGTGGTCCTGATGGCTGAGTGAGTGACGATAGCATTGGTGATGGAGGCAGATGTGATATGGGGGGTGACTGTGGCTGGCAGAGACTGGACTGGAGGATCCTGTCCCACTGAGATGCACAAAGCCATAACATAACTGATTAAAAAACCTAAATCAAACTCTAAACATCTCTGGAGGGAAACAGAGTCGATGGTGTTTGCTAGGATACAGCACAGGAAAAAAGGGATTGTAAGCAAACAGCGGCTGTGTTTATCTCTGCGGGTTTAAACTTTGAAGCTCAATTTACTTTATTTATTATGTATTTATTTATTTATTAGTGAATCCATTTTAAAAGCAGAATGAGTAGGATTTGTCGGATGCGGTTTGTGAACACAACATTGATAAGTTTGCCCTTCCTCCCTCGCTCAACTGCTCCTCTTGGATGCATGCTTATGATCTGGCACCTGGTTGCTTTGCTGCACGATTTTATCTAAATTAGTTTGTACCATTAAAAATCAAAGCCCCTACAAGAACTTTCATTTTGTGTGGATTCGAGCTTGTGGACAAATGCAGCATTGTTTCACTGAATTCAATAACTAGCCAGTATTCTAGTTTGTTTATGTAGGTCATATAGAGGCAACAGTACTTTTTCATAACTAGTTAAAAACTGTGTGGTGTGTAAATCTCCACTTAAACATATGCTATATAAGTATAAACTTACAAAGATCGGCCAGATCCCATGTTAATGCAGGTATTGTACCCTGACCACTGGTGAAGAACACTGGGTATGACATTTCTCACTGAGGTTAAAATTATTGTGCAACATGCTTTTAAGTTTAAACCCACAGAAAGCAGTGTAGTGACATTTACCCTGCAGAAACAATAGAGCAAAGAAAAGCATTTAACACAATTGATGTATTAAACTAGAATATATGCATTATGAGCATATGAAATATAGATACATACAAGTACTAAGTGTATTTAAATCCTGTGCATCATTATAACGTGCTAAATTGAAAATCAAACCATTTAAGTAATGTCTTACATATTCTCTGATACACAGTGCTTAAAGGACCCTCCACTTCTCCATACAAAGGTCTGATGGTAAAAATATAGGTTCTTCCATACAGCAAATCTTTGATCTTATAGGAGTTGAAACCAGGACCCAGTTTCTCTGTTTTTGTCTCCAACACTGAAAAAAACACAAAAATAAGAACTTGATTTAGTTTCCTGGAATAATAGGAATAAGAAAACATGCTTGCCTATTCAGTGTGTCATCATATAATTATGTGTGACACAAATGATCTAACGAAAAACGACACTGTGTTCAATGAGCTTGTAAAGCATAAACATTAGTTTTGTGAATGTTTTTCTTAATATTTCCCATTTCGACAAAAGAGCGCTTATGCTGAGACTCAATACACAATGCAATATTGTGTCATGCTACATATCTACTTCCAATCCTGGAGGACCCTGAAAAACAGATTACAGTCATACTTACTTGGAAGTTATTCAAATAAATATTGATTTTTCAAACCGACGCCACTTTTAAACAAAACGGTGCTCTATACGCTCTCTTTGGATCAACCATTTGACTGACAATTACATTAATGTTAACAGGTGAAACTTTGCTGTGGTTCACCACTGACCTGAGATGTGCCTCCAGGAAAGAAGATATCCAGAGACGCCAGCCACACGTGTCCAGTTCAGAACAGTGCTGCTGTCTGTAGTGTTAAGAGCAGCAAAGCCATTCACTTTTGGAAGATCCACTGAAACAGGAAAAAACAGAACAGGAGGAAAGAAAAAAAATATTACTTTGCTGAATATAATGCAGAACTTCTGTCAATGGATTAATTAATGTTTATAGAGAAAACTATACAGACTATGGATGCATTGTTCTAACTTCCTCTCCCCTGATATTGATTTCAGTATCTCAACTCGATGTTACATTTTTTTAAAGTTATTTTTTTGGCTTTTTATTGCCTTTATTTGATATTGACAGCCGAAGAAGAAGTTGCTGTAGCAACTCCGTACATGGGTTGCCAGCTCTACCGACTGAGCTAACCAGGCGCCCAGGATACCAATTTTTAATATGATACTAGTGCTCTCTTTTTACTCAATGTGATCATTTTTAAGTAAGGTAAGAAGAAGGCAGGGATTGCTGTGATTCTATGAACTGAGTCTGCAGCTCACTGTGACCCAAGAGATAAATAAAGGGAACACTGAATTTAATTATGACACTGAGAACGTTTTTAATGTGGATCTGTTGTATCTGGCTGATACCTGATCCGCTTAAAAAGGTCAGTATTGCCCCTGCATAGGGAAGATAATGAAGTCTAACAGAGAAAAGATATCAGTGAAGACATCACTGGAGGAAAATGTTCATTCTCAATTATAAAATAAAACTGAGAAGTTCTCTGTTGTTTGCCTTACCCTGAGTTACAGAAACTCTGGATGGAAATACTAGTTCAAAGGATATTAAATATGGGAAACATTCATTATTTCAAAAGAAGAGTTATCACTAAGATTTACAATACTATTTAAACTATTTATACTATCACTTTGTGTTTCATATAATTGTATAAATATATCCCTAAAACCTCTGACTGAGAGCACATCTCATACTGTTATTGTTGTTGTTTCTAACTGTTTTGGGCAGGCAGGACTCACAGGTGCGTGCAGTGACCAGGACCGGGCTTCCCTCCCTACTGCCCACCATGGAGGTCACCTGGATCTTATAAGCTGAGCTCTCCCGCAGGTTGGGGATGGTGAAGGTGGTGGAAGCAGCAGATACCACGTGCGACTTCTCAACACCCCCTAGAGCAGGAAAAAATAAAGTCCCAGTATGTAGAATTTGAGGGTGTGTTCGCATTTACAGTCTCAAATCTCTATTGCAATAATCAACAGTCCAAACTGTGATTCGTAAGAGCTAAGAGTTATGATTAATAATGAAAAATGGTTGTTATTGTTAATTAAAAATTAGGCAAAAATCCAAGACATTTTTAATATGTTTAGTCAATAAAATTAAATATTATGTTATTGCCAGAGATAAATTTGTGAAGTGGAACTAAATGAACCCACTGCTTAGCAACACTTAAGTAGGGTTTTTTTTAAACAGTTAAATAGTTATAAGTATCCAACACATTTTGCAATGAACTGTTCTTTAAGTGTATATTAATCTGTGAAAACATAAGTACATACAACCATGCATGTATGTGAGTGTACGCACACATTGTTGACTATACATGAGGTCCCTTACCCAGGAAGGGGATCCACGAGATTTTGTACCCAGATGCCCCTGGTGTTTTCCTCCAGGACAGGGAGAAGGAGTTGACTCCAATGTCCACAACCTTCACCTCCCTCACAGCCTGGATTGGCCCTGAGTCTGACACAGCAGCTGTAAAATAACCCCATATAACCACGTCATGTAATATAATTGAATCCTAATTTTATACTGTGCAACAGTGTTCTCGAAAGAATCACAATTAAATCCCAAATCTCTGAGCTGAATGGCCAAGTGTGGCTTTATTCACATACCCTATCATTTCAGTCAGTGTAATAAACTTGGCACTTGGAGCTTGGGTGTAACACACTAACTTTGACAGTGACAGTGATAAAATGATAGCAGCTCTGCTGACTTGGACTCTGTGACACATACAACAAGTGACAACGACAGGAACTGCGGTTAAAATGGGAAGACCAAAGTACATGACATGTCAATCAAACAGAGACACCACGAGGGTGCCATGGCACGGGATGAAGAACTTCGCTGTCTCTACCCATTTAATTACAATGGGGTGCACAGCTGCACAGGGCTATTTAGAACTAAAGACAAATCATGATCAATGAAAATAAGCTGTGAGACCTCACTTCCATTCTGTACCTGTGAGCTGAGATAAGGAGATTTCTGGTCCCTCTGAGTTGCCGTACACTGCACAGATGGTGATTCTGTAGGTGGACTGTGGGTTCAGGTCTTCGATATGATGGAAGAGAATGCTGCGGTCCAGGTAACGGGACTGAGGGCTGCTATTATCTGCAGGCATGCAGGTACACGTTGCACAATAATACAAAGAGTAGAGGAATTTCTCAATTCCTATTCACTTTTTCAGACACAAAGTCAGTAAAAAGAAATTAAAAGGGATAGGTTGTCTGACAAGTACATAAACAGAACATGTGTTTGACTCATGTGTGAAAACATATAAATAATCCCAATATCTAGAAAAATGGGTAAACATATCACCTGTGTTCCAAGAGAGTTTGTACTCAGTAGCTCCAACAATCGGACTCCACTCCACGTCTATGGAGGTACTGGTGTAGGATGTCACCTTAAAGTTGGACACATAGCCCAACGGAGCTGAGAAGAGGAAGATGGAACATGAATAACCTTGTTAACGCATTGCTGATTTCATTGTTAATATGCAAAAGAAAGGAGTCCTCTTTTGGATCCAAGGAGGCAAACAAAAATACTCAGTTTGAGACATTCAATTATTGGCCAACAAAAATAAATCCAAGTGAAGCCTCTTAGCTTAGCTTAGTGATTCTCTGACAACTCTGGAGTTACTTCTCATGGTCTGGCCAGGGCGCTGCTGTCAGCTCCAGAAAACTATGAAATATAGAGTTTTTGGCTTGTTGCCAGGGGTTGGCAAGCTAAAACACATCAATACTGTTGCTCCCGCATGGGAAAGTGGCCACAGACTCCAAATTTAAGATTTACGTGGTGGTGAAAGGTTTAATCAGCATTGTGTAAACTTTTTTGGCGAAGGCTTAAATGTAACTGACATTTATTTATATATAAGCCCCTCACTCCAGCATTAAAAGAAACATAAAAGCAGCTGGACATCTTGCATTTGCTGACCTCCAGTTGTTTAACTCAACCTGCTGCAGTGATGTTGGGGGGTTGCAGGTACAACAGAGCACACTTCTGGACACACCAAACCAGAGATGGCAGTGCAACACAGTTTTTCAGCCTGGCGTTACCCTTTAAAGAGTTTTTCACAGAAGTAAAGAAAACTGCCAAAGTAAAAGTAAAAATAAAAACCCTTTGGACTTTGTTGTGAAGCCCTTCTGACTCGGGCCCACTGACACATACAACTAAGTGACAATGACAGGCATGGTGGTTAATATGGGCATATGACCTGTCAATCAAACAAAGAAGGTGTGAAACACTACAAATTCCCAATGTATCATTATATTTTTACTTGGCAGGATACTTTTGGGATGGATGAGATGACTCTACACAGAAAGAAAATAAATACATCAGGTTGTCGGAGACATATTGAATACCGGTACTCACAAGTTTTGAAGGTAGCAGAGATACCAGGCCCCACCACAGATCCAAACAGCACATAGAGAGTCAGGACATACTCAGTATCATGGGCTACATTCTTCAGCTGGTACTCTGTGGTGCTGCCGTTCAGAGCCAACTGCCTGGGACGATCCCTTCCAACAAACTCTGAAAATAATATCAACATTGACAGTACAGTCACATCATTCTTTCTTCTCAATGGATTATTCCTCTCTGTCCTGGTATTCCTCCCAACTCTGGTTCAGCATCAGAGCCACCTTCTCTGGAAAATAACATCCTCTTCCCTTTTCTCAAACATTTGTATTTCATCAAAGTAAAGCTCCATGCCACCTGTCACGTCCTCCTGGCAGAGTGGCAGTGTGGATGTGTCCATTGTAAAAGCAGCAGCATTTCAAAAGCTCTTGTCAGACTGAGTCTGTCACTGGGAGAAAGGGAGCAAGCCAACATCAGAAGAAAACCAGGGCATGCATGCATACATGCATTTAAAGCAAACGCCCTTTACCCAACACTTGCTGTGGAAGTACATCATTGGGCTGTATGGCGTTTCTTAAGAATGTATAGACATTTTATACAAGAGAAGAGAAACGTCATGAGATATCACTATAAGGACCATATCTTATCACTGTATGGAAAACAGGAAAGAGAATAAATCACCTGGCGTGGGTCCCCAGGCCAGCCTGTATCCCGTGGCTCCTGGGACACTGTTCCATGAGATGACAGCAGCACTGGTGCTCACAGCAGACACCTTCAAAGTTTGTACTGCGCTGCTTTCCACTGACACACAGAGAGAGAAAGAGAGACCTGTTATGCATCTTCAAATATAGTCATGCATATGTATATAATCCTGTAACCACTCATGCCACTATTTCTATACTTCCTAGCAAGCATCCTAGTTACATGTTTTGATTTTGGCAGTGGTGATTGGTCCCTCGGTGTCTCCAAAGATGGGGTTGATGGTGATGGTATACTCCGCACCTTGGTTGAGGCCCTGGATCATGTAAAAGTTAAAGTTGTCCCCAAGGTTTATGTTCTCTATGTGGCCATCTGAAAGACACAGAGGCACAGAGACACTGAATAGTTTAATTCCACAACAAAGATCTGGTTAAGTCTAATTTTGAGCAACTTTTGGTGATGGTACTATAATACCATAGTAAGATTTCTGGCTTAATTTCAGAGACAAGATCATTTTCCTCTTTACAACAGGAGTGAACAACAGTACCTGGGGATTCCCATGTCAGGCGGTATCCTGTGGCACCCTTAACTGAGGCCCACCTCGCCTGGACAGTGTCTGTGGTGGCGTTTTGGACCAGGAACTGCTGGACTTGTACAAGCTTTACTGTGAATCACACCCATATCCACACAAACACACACATATATTCACAAATTCACACACAGAAAATCAATATTTAATTTAAATATAGGGAATCATAGTAATGACAAAAAATAATGAAATGAAATTGAGATAATACATACTGTATGTAATAGACCTAATGCTAGTATTTTGTTCTAGAACAACATCACCCTACAGTGGATATATTATAGTACTACACCTTGGCATTTGCTTCCTTGTGTTATATCTTGTTTCATACTCTCATGACTTTGTCCAGCATTTGCTGAATGGTAACAGCTATCCAGGCTATTTTTCTCTGTAGTTGTTTGGTGTAATAACGGTGTAAAACTGTTATATATGGTTATTAACTTGAGTGTGAGAAACTTGTGGCTTCATCTTTAGCTTTTCAGTTTAGATAATTTAATATAATTATGGTGTTTTGATTAACGCCAATAAACTTACACGTCTTGCCCACAATTGAAACTGGTTCACTTGGTCCCTGGGGGTAAACAGCATAAATACTGATAATGTACTTTTTATCCTCCTCCAGGCTGTCAATCACATGAGAAGAGGTGTCTCCAGGAAGCAGGTGCTCATAAGTGAATCCTGGTCGATTGGCTGCAGAACAAAAATTTCAAAAGTATCAATATCCATGAAATACGCATCTAAACAATTTGTTACTATGAAGACTGATGCATTAAGTTACATTGAATAATAATAATTGCATGGTGTAATGTTAGCATACATCTTGGGATGAAGATCTTGAATCCGTTGAGCTTCCCTAAAGGAGGCGTCCAGCCAAGGCGCAGAGAGAACAGACCCTCCTCAATGACACGAAAGTTTGACACCTGAGGCAAAGGGGCTAAAAGACAGAAACATTTTGCTCAGGGAAGTGTGGTACAGTGAATTCCAAAAATTATATGCATACATTACTATTTGTGCATTTTCTACAAGGTGCATGTGCTGATGTGTGACACCCACTTGTCTGGACAGTGATTGTTGCAGAGTCTCCTACGAGGCTGGGGTAGATGGCATAGACAGTGAGGGAATAGTCTGTTTTTGGGCTCAGCTCTGTCACCACTGTTGTGCTCACATCTGCCTTCAGATCAATCTGTCACATACACAGAAGACAGCAGAACGAGAACACGCTTAGTGTGTGGAGACTGAAGTGAAGAGAAAGATGATTGCTCAAGAAAATGTTGAAATCAGAGCAGAATAGAAAAATACAGAGAGAAAGTGCAAAGACACGGAGATAGACTTCTAAAACGTGTACTTGAATAAAATTTTTTATCTTCACTTCCTATATAAGTGCGTCAGTAAACCACCAGCATCCTTGTGCTTTGTTGACATTTCTGTCCAATACCCTCTTCTCCATTATACGCACATTAAGTGGTGTGTTGTGCCTTATAAAATAATGCAGAAATTACAACATTTCTCTGTCTGTACCCTAACATAATTCTTTATCTCTGTCAAGGTTTTGGAGAAATGGGTATCAATACCAACTCCACTGTTCATTTGGACTAATGCAGTATTGTTGCAAACTTTGTAGAGTTACACAGAGCAATTTAGGTTTATTTTAGAATTTAGAATGAGGTGGATTGTTTTTAGTTCATATCAAAGTCTTTGAGCTTTGAGGTGAACAAGAATTTAGGGGCAGAAAACAGGCTGTGATGTGCAACAACTCCTATGTCCCAAACTGGTTTGCTGTCTAAGCTAATGTCAAAAGGTAAAACAGTAGGACCTCTAATGCTATAATAAGGTCTATGTTCTATGTCAGCTCAGCAGTAACACAACCATCCTCATGCACGTAATCCCTCACCTGTCTCTGCTGCAGTGGGAGGAGGTGTCCCTTGGAGCTGAGAGGGGTGACCAGGAGACGATATCCAGTGACATCGCTTGTGGCCTGGCTCCATGTCAGTCTGAGGGAACTGTGGGCCAACTCACTAACCTGCAGGTCTCTGGGACCCACCACACGCTCCTCAACTAGGAAACAGAAAGAGGGATGAGATGAAAAAATAAATGAGAGAAAAGGAGGAGAGGAACATAAAACGTGCAAGTTGGTCTGGTTGTATAATTTGTCTGCGAGATAAATCCATCTCAGTGAGAAAGCTGCAGGGCAAGGTGAAATAAGGGAAAACTATTATTCATTTTTATTACACTTTTCAAACTCTAGCTTGAAATTCACTTCATCAATATAAAAATGCAAACAACTGTCAGTGTGAGGGCAGCTTTTTAAGTAAATCTAGGTTTGTTATGTAGAGCTTTGCTTTCGCACTGCGTGTGTATTGACCCACCAGGCCTGGACGTTTTTATAGGACGTGGTGGTTCAGAGGCTGTAAAACACAGTCTGCGGGAGAGTTTTGGAAGGATGGTTTCAAAAAGAGAGTAGTCAGTGCCCAGCAATAGGTGCTCATCTCGTGGTTCTGACACAATCCTCCTCAGCTCTGACACATCAGCTCCCCTAACACCTGGTCACAGGATAGACAAAAAAAGAGAATGGGAGAAAGTAAATATTGCCAGGGCAGATAAAACATTTACACACAACAATAAACACAAAGAACCTGCTGTACATATTTGACAGGACTTTTGATGTCTGTGGAATTTTACTTGATTAATGCACAAAAAACGTCAATACCAAGCAATATTTATGTGGTGTTATTCCTCTCTTGCGTTTCCGCCACATACTTTCTACATACACCACTAGGGGGAGCTGTGGCATCATAAGTAATTTATTTTAAATCACAAAAAGATGTTCGTACCGATACACATGCATACTGTGGACATACACAGGCATATTCAAATTATTTCTGGCACCTATCTCAAGTTATGGAAATATGTATGCTCAAAAAGTTTTACTGTTTTAATGTAATAAAGAAGAAATAACAGAAGCAGTGTGCCAAGTCTTTTGGGAAATCAGCACGTGGATAAAAGATGTTTTCATACTAGTTATTTGTATGTACAGAACATGTATTTCGATGTATATACAATATCTGTGCCTATGTGTTATCTGTGCTACACAGGCTCTACAGGCATATTGGTATGGCACTAGTACACGAGATGCATGTGGAGCTTTTCTACAAGAGTGATGAACGAGGGGAGCAGGCCTCAGTGTCAGAGGTGCAGACGGGGGACAGTGAATCGCCTAATGAAAAATGGCTGCGATTAGCACACCATCAGCTAATGAGCAGTAATTATTGCACCGCTCCCAGCTGAAAGGAGTAAGTTGTGGGCTTGTGTGCTTATGCATGTGTGTAGGAGAAAGAGGTTAAGATATGTGTAAGTAAACCTATGGATAACAGCACACAGGCATTCGTGAGCGGGGAAAGGTGTCAGATAAAGCAGATTTGCTGATGCAACACAGTATCAGAAAGTGTACTTTACAATATAGGAGCTGAATTGTTTACTTACTTATTCTCACATACATACTGTGCAGATGTTGTTGTGTTTGTGCATACATGTACACCTGCATGAGTGCACCTAGACAAGATTCTCCTACTCTGAATCCAATGAATTAAAATCTACAGGACATGAATTTCTAACTGCAAACACTGCAGATAAGCCGGCAGAGCTCGGATAAAATCTGCGGGGCCGCTGCAGTGGGGATGTTGAAGGAATTCACAATACCAAGTTCCACACTCACCTACTGCGAAGAGAGAAATTCCATTGTCAGCTACTGCTCTGGCTGCGGCATCGACCTCATCGTCTGAACGTCCGTTTGTGATCAGTACAGCAATCTGTACACCAGTGAGACAGAAAAAAAAGACATATGCAAAGTCAGTAAACATAATAATATCTTACTCACACACACACACAGATTTAACTCTGCCATCACATAAAGCCTGTAAGCACATGATGTTAAAAATGCAATCTTTTGAGAAAATGTGCTGGTTTGCATGAATGGAGGTTTTATCCACCCTCCAAAAAACATTTTGTTTGGTTAAAGGAGCATCCTTGCAAACAGTATTATGCACAAAAAGCCACCATGGAATTTTGACATAGTTTAACTCATAATTAAATACATGAACAAAATGGAATTCAAGGATGCTGGATTGCAACTGAGACTGCTAATTTGCCCATTAAGGAAATTTTACTCAGTTCATTCAAAGTTCATCCCTCAATGAAGAAGGGGGCTGGAAAGCATCTATAGGAGAATGTAGCTGCTTTTCTGCATGTGCTTTGGCTGTACAATTCAATATATCAGCTTAATCCTCAATTCTCTTCCTTCCCACGTCAAGTGCTGCTGCAAGATGATTCACACGCACACACGCACACACACACACACACACATTCAGAGATAGAGAGATGATTGGAATGCTAACCAGCTGTGTTATACTGAGACTACACTACAGTGTTACACTGTCAGAGAAATGTAGCTGCCAGAAATGGAGAGCTGTTGGAAGGGCATTTGGATATTTGGCAAGGCACTTATAGGACAAGTTTAGTTAAGATGCTGATTATTGTATTTGGGTGTGAAGTTAAGACAACTGCCAATCTGATTCATAATTTTTAGGACCCGTTGACAAAGTAGGTCAACCTCTGTTATTGAGCATCCTTGGGTGACCATCAACTGGACTTTTTGCAGTGTGTCTGACACTGTTGGCCTTTATCGGCTGTTATTCAGCCAATTTTGCATGTAGAATCTGAGGCGGAGGCAAAATGTATTGCCTCCTTCTCCCTTCTTCTTCTTCAAGCAAACCAAAAGCAAAGCAAAATAAATCTGTTGCCAATTCTAACTGTCTTTTAGACATACTCCCAGTTTGTATTCCAAGCGCAAAGCAAGACCATTCAATCAGATTCACAGTGGAGAGAAAATGGAAGACCATTTTGTTTTGTTTGTTTTTACCCACAATGTTCTTTGGAGTACAAATACAGACTCCTGGCTAGTCATTTCCTTTTAAACAGGGCCAGAACATACAATATATGCATGTTGGTGGCCTAGCTGGAAGCAGACGCAGTGTGGGTTGTTATCTTAAATTAATCGTTTCCCTGCTGCGTGTGTGTCCACAATTTCTCATACATTTCACAAGATCTAAGCACCTCAGTTTATAATGTGTGTGGAAGACATTTAAGGACCTTTATTTTAAAGCGACATGACCACTTTTACCTTTAGTCTTTCTTGATATTACCTACAGTAAGTGTAGTCAGTTTATGCGGCCGTTTTCAGGGTACAGGATAGATTTTTCTATGCTTCAAGTCTGTGGATGTGCTAGGCACAGGCATCCTGGATTGGTTTTCATATCTCGCCAGTTGAAGCATTGTACCTTTGGGGCATGGTCTCGACTGATGGCAGGGCTGAACACAGGGTCAACCAGAAACTGGAGGGCATCACCAATCCTCCTGGATCCACCCTCATAGGGGAGGGTTCTGACGGCTCTGAGCACCTCCTCCAGTGAGCTGTAGTCCGTCAAAGCAATCTGCATCCTGCAAGGAGAGGATTACAGGGAAACTGGATTGTGAAGAAATAATGGTATAACTAAGAATTGGTGTGTATATGTTGTCTGTTTTCTCTGATTAGAGTTCCCAGGAGTCTAAATTTGAAATCTGTCTTGATGGCAATTAATTAAAGAGATCTGTACGGCGTATTTGTGATTGAGTTTTACCTCGGGACATCCCCAAAGACAGTGACTCCAAAGCGGACCCCCTCAGTTCCCACCACATTGCCCTGGAAGGAGGAGATGATGGCTGAGATGAAGTCCTTGACACTGGAAAAGCTGGTCTGGCCCACACTCCATGACTCATCCACCAGAAACACTATGTCTGCCTGCACCACCGTCCTGCATGCTGAGGGATGAAGAACTGATGAATTAGTGTTGGCACATATAGCAAGGAGAAGCAAGGGAATGCATGTTTAAAAAATCTGAGATAGGTGTATGCTCATGTCCTAAGTCTTTATAATCAAATGAGTTTGTAAAAAATCCAAAGTAATTCTTTCTTAAGGTTAAAGGGTGAGTCCTCATTTTTTATTCTTACGCTGACCACCAGATAGCAGTCTTGTTCCACCATGTCGAAGTTTTTCCTTTCACTTACTTCTGTCAGGCTGCCAGAGCACCACACAAATTCCCATGAATTTTTAATGAGACACAAGTGAGCCAAAGAGACTATCAATATTCTGAGCACTCCAGCAATAAAACTTTAGTACAGCGATGAGGAACGCTTAGAATAATAAGGTAAACACACCCAAAATCAGGGTCAGTCCCCTCGCTCAAGCAAACAATCGCATTTAACATACGGATCTGCTGCGTTTGGCAGGATTCAGATGTGTTTTAATGTGGAGTTAAAAAGCCAGGCACACAAAAAATGCACACTGATGCACTGACTACATGCACACACTTATACTCACACATACATTAGCTCTTGCAACTCTGTCTCAGATGCACACGACTGCACACAAGCCCACTAAGATATACAGTATTGTACTAGCAAACACACACACTCCACACAGAAATCTGCTTCGTGTGCAAACCCCTCCAAGTCAATATTCTTGCATTACATATGCAATAAACCACAGTGACGACAGCATTGATTAGGCTAGTGAATAAGAGATAGGCACCACTGATTGTTCTGTAAGTGATAACTCAGCTTCTCTGCTATCCTCTATTTCATTACAGAGCTTTCTCGCCTCTATTATCTCGCCCTTCTTCCTTTGGCTGCAATCCCAGGATTCACTGGGGGTGACATATGTCTCCAGCCCATGGCGACCTAACATTATGTTCCCCCCTCACACATCTATACATCTCTGACCACACACCAAGGAAACAAAATATCATTGGGAATACCATTTTTTTTGGTCCCTCTAGGACTAAGCTACTATCTTTACCTACATGCAAGCTTTAGTGTCATATAGTCAGCAATAGTGGATTCATCACCGATGAAACAAACACAGTTAAAACCACTGATGCAAATTAATAGTGTACAACATTGTTCATCCTTTCCATCCTGGGTTGAGTCTCAAATAGGCAGCCAACAACCCTAACATACACATGTGGCTTTTCCATTTATTGGGATACATTTTCTACTCCACAGATTTCTGTAAAAGCAGATAAAACATGGAGGAGGCTATGAGCAAGGAAGCAACCGGAGGCTGGTCTCTGTCAGACAGACACAGACTGAGTTGGGAAACAAGATCAATTATCCAGAAGTTTGTCTGTCTAGGCTAGCAGGTGAAAACCACATGCCAAGGATAAGGAGACAAGGCATGCTGAGGGATTAGGAACAGTTTTCTTGAAGGTTATCTATGCTGATATCTCAAAGGTTGTGTACACCTCTGTGTTAGACCACCATTGATTTACACATTAGATGTAGTTCAGTGGCAACAGCATACGCTGCAGAAAATTCTGCCAGTAAAGAAGTAGTCTAAGAAATAACGCTGCACTACTGCAATCAGCTCCAACGAGATCAAGAGAGAATATGTAAACCATCCGAGAGCACAAGTCTAAGAATCTCATAGGCCATCAGGTTCAGATATTATCCAGACAAATGAATGTAAAAGAACTCTTACTCTAAGAAGAAGAAGAAGAAACTGCAGGCCATTTGCAGGGAAGCTACAGTGTAGGACAGAAATATTTAATGATAGAAAGACCAAATATTGACAACAGTTCTCACAGTCGATGTGACAAATGCACAATCATTCCCCCAGGATTTGTTTCCAGTGCCATGTACCCGTCTCATTGGGACAGTCAGTGGGTGTAAACAAACAAGGCAGTCTACTTCTCCACTCATAATGTTGTGCTTCTAATTTGAATTTCATGCAGTACATTATGTAGTTGAAAATAAAAACATGGAGAGAACCATATAGTGTATTATTAATCAGCTGGCTGACACTAAGTTGACACCTGGATCAACCAGAGGGACCGATTCTGACATGGTTGTTTTTTCAAGTGCAACATTATCACCTTGTTACATGAACTTCATTTTTACAGTCAGGATTTATGGCATGTTTTAATAAATATATGCTGTTTTGATCTTATTTGAATAACAAGAAAGTCCACAGTCTGAGTCAATTAAAAAGATTATTTGATTGACTGAATCCCTCATAGATTTGTGTCTCTTGCATTATTACTGCCTATAATACATAAACTATTGTGTTGCTTTTGATTGATTATTCATTTTTGATTGTTGTCCTAAATATAGTTAATGATTGATTTGTGGCTGTGGACACACAGGTGCTGCATGCATACTCATATAAATCAAATCTAGAGGTGTATTTATGCAATACAAACTCAACAATGAAAGGAACCCTCAAAACACCTGCATGTACAAATGTTCCTGCTAACAATCTGATCCACAAAACAGAAAAACAAAAATTATCCAATCTCTCAAGTTTGTAAACCAGCTGCTCCAAATTTCCTCTTTGTTTCCTGTTTTGAGTGCTAATCACTTACTCATCAGTGGAGTGAGTGATTCAAGTTATGGTAGAAGCAACCTTTGTTAACAATGTAGAGGTGCAATACAATATGTATTGTAAAATAAAAAATGTTTGTATTGTCTCAATTTGGCTCCAATAGAAGCACTGGAAAAACTGCTGTAATAATTATGAATTGCTGTTGGAGCTCTTTGTGCCCTTTCACAATCAGCCATTCTGCAGACAACATTAGGCATTCATAAGGCAACCTAAGCATAAAAATATCAGTTTAAAGTGGCATTAATTTTCTTTTTTTTGTTCGCTTGGGAGAAACCAAACTCCATGACAAGCTGCCAAACCCCTTTCCATGACATATTATCATCTTAAAGCTGTGCTAATTACTTTTGTATAGACAAAGGATAAGTGACAAAGTGTAATGTGAAAGGGGTTGCTTAATGCTTGTAGCAAATTATCAGCCAACTCTGAGCTCTACCTTAGCTCTACTGAGCATTTTTTGCATCTTTTTTTCAGCTATCTGACTTTCTCATTAAAGTAAGTAACTGAGAACTTTTGCAACCAGCACATAGTGGTGCATTTATCAGTCAGATATTTCCCATTGGAGCTGGTGGAGACCAAAACATAGATATAGAGAGTGTATATTGGCCTCACATGTTCGCCACAGCTTTATAAGGTGATACGTCAGTGTTGTACGTGTGAATCTGTAATGTAGGTCGTAAAACAAAAACAGTGACCTTTAATAGAGCTAAAAATAATATAGTTGTAGAGCTGGATAATAACAACCAACACTGCACACAGTCATTTGATTCACTATTAATGTAAAAATATTGACTGATGGAGCTTTAAAGTGTCAGTTGGTTTATTGATTTGAAATCAACCACATGTGACTTCTTGTGTGTAATATGAAATACTAAGCCTTAAGGGTTGCTACAACAGTCATACGATGAGTTATGACAGCATATGAATTAACCCTGTCAAAAATAAACAACGGTACAAAGGAGCAGTAGCTGCAAATGTGGCCTTGGGCTATTTATATCCTTCTGTAATTCTGCCCAACAACTTTACCAATCACTTTCCGCCAACCACATTCCAGGTACGGTAAATCCAACTTTTGATTGGCTGATTGACCTTTTGGTGACATCCAATAGCACCTGCGGCTAAAGTTCTGTATCTAGGGGATGGGTTTGACAGGCTGGCAGACAGAGTGCTGTACTCTACATGAGGCTAGCAGATGTTTAAATTCCCTGACTAGACACAGTCTGAAGAGAAACTGGAGCTGGGTTAGTGTCTGTACCAACCCATGTGTGGAGATTTAATGATGGAGCACTCGCACAGACTGTGTTCATTGAGCACCTGCCCTTTCTTTGGCCTACGCATCCAAGTGCTCTAATTCACAGATCTGTGCACATTGCTAGAAATCCGACATATGGCTTTGACACAGAATTAAGCAACTGATGGCAACATAAGGCACTGCTGAAATTTTGAATAACTGAATGACTGAATAAGGGAGAGAGTAAAATAAGTAAAGAAAAAGCTTGATGGTGCAACATGGGTAATCATGGGTAAAACAATGTGTCTCCTTTGAGTGTAGGAATGTCAGCCGTTACCTTCAGCTTGTGCTGTGACGCTTTGATGGGAGAGAGAAAGGGACAGTAGAAAGATCCACACAGAGGAGTGACCCATACTCTTCCTCTTCTCCTATTCTTCCTTCGATCACCTGCTCCTCTTCCTAGTTCTTCTCTTCACAAATCCCCTACCTGAATTCCACTCCACAATCATCAATTCCAACTCTTCTCTCCTCTTATCTGAAAGTATACAGATGAATAGAGAGTGGAAAAAGTCATTAGAAGCACTCAAAGATAAAACATAATCAGCCCTTTTTAATTTGCAAAGGACTCATGACTGTTATGCAGAGTTGGAGAGTTAATGTTTAATGTGTTTAAAACCTGTGTTAGGTTAGTGCAATGCCATGCTTACTCCCACCCTTGTATGAGTACGTTTGCAGACAGGAGTTCCTTCCTGTAAACTGTTTTACAACGACTCCAGTAACAGCATGGAAATAAAAGCATCAAAAGGGCTTTTAAAATGTCCAATATGAACCCAGCTATTAAAAGCAGTTATTGGGAAGTCTAAACATTATGGACATACATTCACATTAAAAGTTATTACCCCAATAATCCATTATGACTACTTTACATGGCAGAGTTTCTTACCAAATCAAGCTGCAGGTTGACCTGACTGCAATGCCACTGTTTTGTTGATATAGTTCATACCATTCATCAATGAAACAAATTAAAATTTTTCCCTTGTCAAAACCAAAGGTAAATTTAGCCATAGGCTATAATACTCATTTATTTTAGTGAGGCCATTTTCGCAGAACAAATGGCTGTTGATAGGGACACGTCATATATAGGGCATATAAAAAGAATCAATCAAGTGTTTCATCATGCGTTTAACATACAAAGTGAAATGTGAATATGCTTTTTGGGCTGAAGACAAAGACGTCAAAATATGGTTGATCAATTTGTTGAACACTTTCAGTTAAAGTAGCTTGAAGAGGAGAGATGCACAGTCCAGAGTGTCGGTTCAAGGAAGCTCCTGTATGATGCCACATTTGCAACAGATGTGTGAACTGGTCAAACCTCCAACGACCACATGCACCTGTCCTTGACCGAGGATTACGCAAACTCCCGAAGGGCCTGCCATTTCCTGGAACTCACACTGCAGCAGTCATTATCTACTGAGCTAAGGCCAAGACAGCATGGCTAATTGCTTCCGATGTGTCTGCATGCTACCTTGCACTTGGTTAAAGAAATGTAGCTCCATGGCAAATCTGCAATAACGGGAAACGTGTGTGAAATTACAGTTTCCACCTGTCCTCTGTTATGTTTTGTGTACTGTATGTGTTTCATGTTTGACCATAACACAATGACACCATAAAAAAAATTGGGAAAAAAAGGCACCTGTTACAAGGGAAGAGATGGATGAATATGCAAATGACACTCACACAACTCACAGTTATTTTTACCAATACCAATAGGAAATGAGCATAATCAAATTTCAGCGGTGAATGTGTGGGAGACGAGTGAACCGAGATGGTTTTTGGCAGTGTTTCTAAAAAAATGACAGCAGGACAGGTACATTTAGACAGATGAGCCCCACTTGTGAAAGCACAGTTCTTCTTTACAGCAATCTAGATGGAAGGAGACTATTCTGTCCATGAGAGTAAATGGAGGTACAGTAACATTCTGTGATACAGAACATCCTCCTCTTTTCCTTACTTGACAGACAGAGGAAACTTCAGGTTAGCATGAAAGTGATTAGCCCCAAGGCTACAGCTTTTGACTTGGCATAATACACTGAGTGGAGGCAATTCAGTTCCTCTGAAACATTACAGCTGCTTTACTGGCATATTATCTCCCACTGAGACCCTACCTTTAAAGGTGGTATTTAAAAGCAAGTACGGAAGTATACTGCAATTATAGTAAGTTTTTTGTTGAACCGTGCTACTTAAAGGTCCTCTTCGACTTCAACTCAAGCTTCTTGCAGCCAGAATGTGTTGAGTGTTAAAACCCTAAATGTGTACTGAGGACCACAGACATGTATCAGCAGAAAGAGCTAGAACAACATTCAGTTAAGTGAGCATAATCAATGCCTAAGTAGAGTAAATCCAACACTTAAATCAGCACATGAGGCACTGGCAAAGGAATCATGCAGCAGTAACGGATTATCCCATTTGAAATGAATGAACCCCCATCAGAGAGCAACACGTTCAATGCATTAACAGTGATCTAGGAAATGGTTGGTGCTGTTATGTTTTACATTAGCTCAACACGTCTCCACACAAGTGTCTATGTGTGCCTAAGTGTCTGTGTGTGTGTGTGTGTGTGTGTGTGTGTGTGTACACTGTATGGGCATGTGCTTTTGCAAATTCATAAGCTTAACATCAAAGAGAGCTCTGCCTTCACTCAACTACTATACATGAGATGAAAACATGACAGATTTCTTTTGGCTTTTACGAATCACATTCCATCCATCGAGCTATCCACCGATACATCACTTCTAATGTTTTCGTCATGAGACTATATTTAAGCTATCAATTCATATGATGAGGACATAAAAAATAACTAAAATCAATGTGAAACTATTTGAATTCCAGAATATTACTCAGTGTGATTTGATCACATGGCCTAACAAAGTCAGAATGGCTCAAGGCATGACTACTATAGTTTACAGCTTCTGCAGATGGAAGTGAGAACAGGCAGAGCTTGAACTCTAATGTAAGAACCTGAAAACCACACTTCCCCCCCCTCACATACCAATGCAGATCTAAGCTCTGTCTCTGCATGTATCTTCTTATTACTGAGGTGCAGAGAGGACAAATGTGTGTGTTTTGATGAATGACAGCAAGTGCAGAAGTAGACAGTTACTGTAGCTATCCTACGGCGGGATTTTTAAATAGGTTTTGTATGGGTGTTCAGCAAAGCAGAGTTTTATGATAGCTTAAATGTGATGACACACTTCTTAAAACTTTTTCATGTTATCATATGCCAAAGGTGCCAGAAGTTTCCTGAAGCAAGCAGTGAATCCTAATGTTGAGCAAATGCGCAAAGGATTTTAGCTTGACATAAATGTGTAGTGCATCGAAATTATTTTGAACAGAAGTTAAAACATGACCCACCCCTATAGGTGGCCATTCCAGCAGTGTTTTGAGGTAAATGCTTACGGTACATGAAAATTTTGCAGTTATTTGGTCATAAACCATTGGGGAAAATACAAATGTTTCCTCTAGCAGCAAAAGTCACCACTAATCATATCAGAAGCCTGGGTCAGATACTCAGACAACATGCTTGTGATGATCCCACATCAAAAAAACACTTGCACAAGACTGCATCCATCACTCACACCACGCTGGGATCACAAGCACTTTCTCCAGCCTCGCCGAGGAGACAGTGTGTGTTTTGTGTCCGAGGCCTTTAGCTTATCACTGCCCCGGGAGGATTAAATAATGTTACAAAATGAACTTTACTGTCTCTGGCCCTTACACTCCCTCTCTGTTCCCTATCTCCTATTCTCACACACACTTGCTCACACATCATATGCCCTGCAAGTCTAACTGCATGTCAGCTATTTCTACATAATGGCATTTTCCACCTCACCACTTCACAGGATGGATTATCCCCGTAGGTGGGAAACTGGTAACAGTGAAAAGAGACCACACACACACACACACACACACACACACACACACACACACACACACACACACACACACACACACACACACACAGTCCATAACTACAATGTATGATAGCAGATGTCTTTGGTGCAATAAAATTCAGATCTACAGCTAAAACACACACTAACAATGAAAAGCACACACTCTTATACACAGCTCACAGGCTGCAGCATACTGTCTTAATATCACTTTGCATTTGCAGTTTGCCAACACAGACAAGTCTATGCATGAGAGGAAGAAATCCTCAATTAATTCTACATAGTTCCATCTCCTGACAACAAAACAACTTGGTATGGTCTATTTACTACTATACACTAGAACAAACCTGAGTGTAAAATGCATGACATCTTGTTTGGAAGTGTAAAATCTTTGCATTAACTTGTGCAGAGAAGCAGATAGCTCATGCCAAAGACAAACGTACACATGCATGTATGTAGGACATTTGCACTGCATGGACAGTGTGTGTATTTGTAAGTGTGTGGTTTTAAACAAAGTAGACCACATTTTAGACCATTTCTGCACCTTATCACATAAAGGCAATTCAGAGCAAACAGCAAGTACTAATATCTGATAAGTAATGATGTTTAAGGAGAAATTGGACTGTAAAGAGCTGCAGTAAAGGCTCAGTATGAAAAGTGTTGGCCTTAGTCCAGACACTTAGCCTGTAACAAAGGGTATCTGGGCAGTTAAGAATTCAAAACTCCTCTGTAAAGCACCACATTAAAGTGCAGTTAAAGTAATGGGTTTTGACTATGGCCCTAAAATGGGCCCACACATTCCCACTTACCACTGCAGACAAGTGAATCATCATTATCTTCCCAATCCACGTGACCTCTTGACGGTCGACAGGGGAAAAATACCCCCTAAAATACGCAAAAAAGTTTAATCCAATTCAGGGGGGGAAAAAAAGTCTGGAATTAATATTGTATTCCTGCAGAGGGTGTTATGAGAGATAAACGACTGAATGGTACATGAGAATCAAAGTGCGTATCTGTGTGTCTATATCTGAGTGAAAGAGGAGGTAGGTGTGTTTGAATGTGTGTAAGAGTGGATGAATGACACAGACTTGCTTTCCTGGGCTCTGCTGAAGCGTAGAAAAGTTTGGGAAGAAAGGTGGGGGTGAAGAGAGAGAGAGAGAGAGAGAGAGAGAGAGAGAGAGAGAGAGAGAGAGACACAGATAAATAGACAAAGAGAGAGACAGATTGAGAGAAAGAGAGGTGGGGGTTACTGATGAGCTTTGACCCTGCTAGGAATGCATTGCTACTGTTCTACAGTGCATGTGTGTGCATGTGTGTAGTGCATGGAGGTGTAGACACAGCCAGCCAAGCTTCCACCTCAGGGTAACAGAACAAGCAGTTAAGTGAAATGGTGTTAGGGATTGGAGGTTACGTCTACCATCACAATCATAATGTAAGTTGAAATTTCCTTGAGTAATGAATGTGAAAATCCACTAAAAACTTTCTTTGCTGCGCACAAATGCGGACAGAGGTCAACCCTTGGATGACCTGGCGCAAATAATTTCCAATATTCGACCTTACCGACCCAGTCTTTTACAGCTTGTTTGATTTGTCTATGGCTCTTGGCAATAAAATATTTTCTTCATTTTAAAAAATGACCCCTGGTGTGATTTAGGCTACATTTGCACAATGTTCTTTTCATCCTAACAATAGATTATGTAACATCAAAATGGAAAAGTACCAAACACAGCCAAGGTCAAAAGAGTTGTTGTATTCCCCACATACCTCTATATTCACGGTTTGTATACTCACACATAAACCTAACCAAAATAGCTTGTAGAGCCAACACCTTCTCAAAACAGAAAGGAGAGGAAAGAGGATAAATCTGTCATGTTTTACAAGCCCCTCTCAGTTAGTGTGTGTGTGTGTGTGTGTGTGTGTGTGTGTGTGTGTGTGTGTGTGTGTGTGTGTGTGTGTGTGTGTGTGTGTGTGTGTGTGTGTGTGTGTGTGTGTGTGTGTATTGTGTGTATGTTGAGGGGCATTGGGTCACCTTTAATGGCGCACCCCAGGAATGTGGTGACCGGTTTAATAGGGTTTAGCCAGCTGTCAGTCTTGACATGCTGTAACTCAACACACACCTACACATACACACACACACACAAACACACACACTGTCTGAGATGCAGATCGAGATGGTGTGGAGTTGTGAAGGTACAACTATAAGCAACAATGCTATAGTAATATATACTTAAGAGCATTCATTCCCACATCTCTCACCAAAGTAGTCCCCATCTCCTACCTATATACAGTAAATGCATCAGCACTACCAGATTTCCAAACAATGGTAGCAGAAATGCTGAAAACCATGCAGATAATGAATCTGCTGTTCCTGCGTCTGTAATAAATGTATTTGCATGCACAGGCCATAAAAACCTTTCAACAGAAGTACATCTGGCAAATTGCAACAATTAAACCAGGAGCTAAACAGGTAAATAAATAAACCTGACCCTGCAGCCTGGCCTCAAATACATCTGCAATAAATTGAATTGTCTTTTACTAGACAACCATTTCACCCTCTTCTTGCGATGAGACATTGCAGGCTGACCGGACTTCAAAGCTATAAGAAACTCACGTCTGAATAATTCCCAGATGCCATGAACCACATCACACATACTGAAACCATTTCATTTCCTACAAAGGAGGTACATGCTTCAAATGCAACACCCCTGCATTATATTGCTTTCTAAATGCTCACTCTGCAGTCTTTTGAGGGCTACTTCTGCTTTCACGAACATGCATAGTGTCAGCAAAGTGGTATTTCCAACAGGCACACATAAAGTTTTTTCTTATCTGTCCAATTTGATATTATGGTGACTCACTGCGAATGTTACTACAATGTGTTGAAGTGGCGCATCGATAGCTGTGAAGTTCAGAGCAAGTCAAAAGCACAAGGTTGTTAATTTAAACTACATGTGGCCATTTGTGTGAGCGATGGTATACTGATGTAGAGTAGAAGTGGTATATTCTTGTTTAGCCTCAGGGCTGTCTACACATTGCCCTGCTGCTGACCCTCGGTACATTTTAACGAAGTTCACGAGGGCGCATCAATCAGCACCACTCTCGCTGAACAGTCAAAGATGAGTGTGTCTCTGTGTGTCTGTCTCTCTCTACATTAGTGTTTTCCCCTGGCAAGATGCGCGTGAATAGAAGCTACTAGTGACTGAAGTTTGAAAACCTCACTGAATCTTTATCAACACCTTACACTGTAAACATTCACCACATTACAGTCTTGATAACTTCCCTGGCTCGATTACATCATGGCGGAACAAGCCTAACTGTCTTTCAGCAGCAGGTGTGATTAGAAATAAAAGGTGTTGCGGACCTGTTGGGGGTATTCAGATGGGGAAGATTAACTAGCCTTGTCTCAGCTAATTGCACTCCTTCTCCAACTGGGCCTAAATCCTCCCCAGTCACGAGAGGTGCCGGCGCAAAAGTGAGCTTTGATTAAATTCATGCTGTAGGCTAACCAGAAAACAATCATGTGCATTTGGGAGTCAAGAGAAAGAAGAAAAGAAAGAAAGAAGAGGCAGGGAAAACAAGCAAAAGCACAGTAAATTAGCAAAGCCATTGGGAGTTCAGAAATGAAGGATGTGTTAGTAGGGTTATTATGGCTGAGTAGGTGAACTGGGAGTAAATATGGAAGGCAAAAGAACAAAAACACAGGTATGTGTTAATATATATATATATGTGTGTGTGTGTGTGTGTGTGTGTGTGTGTGTGTGTGTGTGTGTGTGTGGTCCTCAGTCATTAGGAGTCCCATGGGCTGGACAACTTTACTGACAGCCCAATGAAAATATCAACTCACAGGTAATTACATCTTATCAAATAGCGTCTTCTAAGTGGGAATTAAACTCTCATTGCTGTCATGTCTTCTCCCAACATGCAAATGGGGGAAAAAGGTAAAAATAAAAGAAACTATCCAGACATCTTTTATGTGACAGTTCTCTTTTCTTAAAAGCCATATCAATTCCATAAATACTGTGTTACTGCCAAGGCCGATGATGTACGCAATGGAGGTACAAGTGAGTATAATTACCTATTAATATTCTGTTTGGAAGAGCCTTGGTCATTCACCATTCATGCCTCGTGGCAGCTTTTCAAGGAGCTTCTACTTCTAATTTGATGAAATACAGATTTAATGCATTTCTGAAATCTTCATTTCTCCACCTCCTTTTTTTTTGCTCCACTGGTTCCATCACAGAGGTTATGAGAATCAAACATTACTTTAGCCGCTGGTTGTAAGGCACTCTGTTAATTGTGCGATTTCTCACATGGCACTTTAATTATGTAAAGTTGAGGCATTCAGTTGAAATTCAGAATTGATTATTTTTTCATACAGTGTTACATATAATTGGTGGGTTTATTACAGTAATATCATTAGCTTGAGCTCAAAGGGAGATGGTATGGTGCTTTTTTCTGAAAGGTATTAGTAACTCTTAGATGAACTTTGACTACCTACAGTTTTGGAAAATTTTACAATTAAACTTTCAAAATTAAGACATGTGACCTGCTGCTGTAGCGTGAAATCAACCTCGGAGGCTAGTTTTCCCATGCTGGCATTTCATTTACGCTCATGCTTCCTTTTGTGCGGCGTCAATGTAACTATTGATAGACCGACAGCATGAGATGCATGTCAGACAGATTTGCATGCTTGTATCAGTTTCTGTTAAATGCTGTCAGTGTTGGCACATTTGTAGGATTTTCACACCAGGAAGATGGGCACTCTTTTCTCTGGCCAGAGGCTAATGCAGTTCTGACTCACATCCATAAACCATACAAGCTGGGCAGAGTGCCCACTGCTGCCAACCACAAAAGGTCTGCTCCGTGCCAAGCCTTTTAGCACTACAAACATACATACAAACACACACGCACACACACACAGCAGAGATGCACTGACAGGATAAGCCACAGCGTGCACAAAACAGAAACAGACCAAAGCACACACACACACACATAGATCCATACCCCTGGTGTATATACACTCAGCGCTTGCCTCTCGCAGGCAATTTTTGTAATGATAAATTCATTTCATAAATCATGCGACTTCCCGTCTCCAACTGAGATACGAGCTGTCATGGCAACAGAAGAAAACAGTGGTTGCAGCATGAGGGCTGGTTTGTTGGGACAAGCTGCACCAGAGCAGAGAATTGAGATGCAGCAGAAGTCTGGGCTGAAAGAATTAGTCATGAGTGTGTGTCCAATTACCCCTCTGAAGCCGACAAAGGATATCAAAATAATGAACAAAACCAGTTCTCCTCACTGTGCTTAAGAAGACACAGTGTCACAGTAAATCCAATATTCAACACCAAGAGAAAACTAAAGATACATGTGTAGAAATGTGAGTCAATAAGCTCACACAAACAAGAATAATGTTTTTTGGCCCTCAACTTCTTTCTTAACATAACAACAAAAGCTTCCTTCCACGTTTGTAAAATTGAAGTCCAGAGATTAAAATCAGTGATTAAGGACCTCAGATTGTATGTTATTTAGCTGTAGTAGCCTACTTAATGTCATGATTATACAGATTACACTGAAATGTAAGGCAGCAATTATCTTAATTATAGCAACGTGAAATTATAACTGGATGACTTAAAAGGCCATCCAGTCAGTAAAAATGCTACACTGTAGATCATGTAGCTACATTTTATACACTATATCATGAATATGCTGTGGCTCACGGAGATCTAAGAGATCATTTTCATTGATAACATAAAACAACCCTCTGTATCCCAGGAGTGATGAGCATGTGTCTGGCATGGAGAGATGGTTAACATGCATGTGGGATTTTTAAAAACTACACAATCTCTGAAGGTCAAAGAGCCGCAGCTGTCCACACTTGCCTTTTTGAACCTTCCAGAGACTACAGAGACAGAGGTGGAGGGAGACAGGGAATGAGGTCAAAAGAGGAGAGATGGGAGTGAACAACTTTTTGAATTCATCAGGGGTAGACATATATTTCTGCATGACTGTGTGTCTGTCAATCAGACAAAAAAAAGTTTACTACTGATGGATATGTTATCACCTTCACAGCTCAGTGCAGAGGAGGAATCTCCAAAAATCTAGTCGCATGAAGTCATGCCTACCTTTCACACATCCCTCTCTGTCTGTATACTCTAACACTCACACAGGATTTGACTGAACTTGTTGAAGCAGCGTCCGGAGAGAATTTTAAATGTGCGTATGTGATGACGATTTGCTCAAGGGGAAAACAAAAACCTTCAATAGTTAAAAAAAATATTAATGCCGTGGTGTGTGTGCGTGTACACCTTCATTCATTTATCTGTGTGTTTAGGTATTTTGCATGATTTATCAGCTGGGTGCCTGCCTGCCTGCCTGCCTGCCTGCCTGCCTGCACTGCACGCTGCACTCCATCCTACAGACTTGTACAGACTCCTCTGGCAGTCTAAACTTTTGCCTGCAAAGCACAAACAACAGAGGGGTTAAGCTACTGACTTGTAAATCCAGGTGTTTCTGTGAAATGATACTGCTTGGTAAAAGCATGGGAATTTAGAGCAAACTATGCCAATTAAACTCGACCTCATCTCAGAGAGTAGATGGGTAAAGTAGACAGAATTGACAGTGTGTTGAGGTGAATGCTTAAAACAGGCAACCTCTGTACAACCCATCTGGTAGGAAAGGACAGAAAACGTTTAGTGTGAATTACTCAGTAACCAAATTCAGCATTTAAGGTGATAAACATAGATGATCATAAAACTGTTGAAAGTTGTGGCAGTTATGTACATTAAACAACTTGCATATTTTGTGTGTCACCCAACTAATCCAGAAATCGACAGTTCGTACTGATCCCTTGTTAAAACACAATTTATATAGAAACCAAAAATGGTTTTGTTATAAAGGTTATCGTGTTGAAGGAGTTTGCTGCAAGACTTATGATTCAGTGCTTTTTCTGCACAGCTACACCTAATCCAGCTTTAGTGAGCAGAGCAGAACTGGATTTAACTGAGTTCACAGAGCAGGACTGTGAAGGACAGTACAGAGTTTATTCAGGTATGCAGTATATTCACATTAGTACTGGAATAGAGCGATTTTACAATGAAAGTACCCCAAAATGTAACTTTTAGAATGTATTAACTTTGGTTGGACAACGATCTTACTGAAGAACACTTTGGCTGCATATGAGCATCACAAGCTATCTGTGTAAAAGAGATATGAGTTCATACTTGGATTATCAAAAGTTTGGAAATATTTATGTTACTGTCCACAAATCTCATGAAAAGACAGGACATTAGTGCGTCTCTTAATACCGTCTGACTTCCCTACCCTGTGGCTCCAAGCAATTCTCAAACAGGAGTAAATTGTGCATTTGTTGGGGATATATTTGCAGCGGTGGATTAATTCACATTTGGTAGAATATTAATATTTACAGCATCAATATAGCCTCAATAACAACAATCAATCAAGGAACATTTTATGGACACAAATGGAGGTGTGTGGCACAGCTACTGGCTAGGCCTTGGTAACAGAAGCAGTATTTGTGTCATCAGACTAAACCTTTAATAGTAATGTACCTAATCTGTTGCTGATGTGAGCCATAATTGTGGGTTGTCACTTCATGGGTGAGAGTTTACCAATGTGCTCACCCGCTCCTGACTTTGACTTTAACCAGGATATGAGCTCATATCTGAGAACTGTATAAATATAAACACACTCCCTCCATCAGTCAGGAAGTGAACCCAGTGGAATGTGTCTTCTTGTATTGTATAATATTGCATGTTAGGAGAGATGACACACACAAACACACACCCACAAGCAGAGACAAGTCTGCTGTATGTCTACTGAGAGCAGGTCACTGGAGCTCTGCGGCAGTGCTCAATGGAATGGAAAATGGCCGGGGGGCGCACAGCCGCCATGAAAACCGCTGCTTCATGTGCATTATACAAAAGTGAGTGTTCGCATAAAATTTCAGGGAACTATTTTTTTGCATATAAACATGACAGCCAACAGAGACGTGGAGAGGTAAATGTGGTTCAACAATGTAGGAAAAAAAGATGGAAGCATAATTCCTAGCATTATCTACAACCTGCCGTGTTTTTTCATTAACTGCAGGTCGGGTTGCCATTTACTGACCTTCACAGTGTTCGGATTTTATGGAAACAAAAACAAAATTAATGTAAACACAAACACATGCTGTCTCTCATCCACCGACACAGGTTGTTTCTACATCAAATCCCGCTCACTGAAGTCCACTAACCCTGACTTGCTAGGAGTAAATAGAACAAATTCATTAGAGCTTGAGCATATGGTGGGGTGAAGGATTTCAAAGCAGGGACACCTGGGGGTTTTCACAACCGTCACATAACCTTTGTCCTCATAATCCACCTCTGCCTCTCCTCCCTCTGCTGTAATCGTCTCTTTTGACTCTTCTCTCCCATCATGTGCCCTTTGAAATGTCCCTCTTTGATCTAATTTAATATTGATAGCACAGTTGGGGGTACAAGGACAGTAATTTGTCGCATAGTCGGAGGCTCTTTCTTCTTTTAGGGGAAGCTATGGAGAGGAAATATGCAGTGGATCACTCGATTTGATGGGAAGTGGACTGTGGCGGTACAAGGCAACAACTTTAGGGAAATGAGAGGCTGGGATAAGAGGCAGTAAAAGCATATACAGTGACAGAGGGGGAGGAGTGGGTGATGAGAAAAGCATAGAGAGGTTGAAGTGACACAGAAATGGACTAGGCTTGAGGAAAATAGCTGTAAAATAATGCTTTCTGAAAGACAGCATGAAATACAAAGATCCTAAACAGAAAGTAAATACAGAATGAAAGGAAAAGAAAGAAAGAAATACTAAAAGAGGAAGATTATTGTTAACACATGTGGCATGGGCCAGCCTTTACTGGCTATTACCATATAGTTCAGCAGTTCTCACGGGAGAGGGAAGATAGGGAGACAGAGAAATGAAGTGATGGAGACAAATGTAGAGCTGGAGGAGTAGCAGACTGAGGAGAGTCACATCTGCAGAAAGAGAGAAACACATGGAGATGAAGGAGGAGGGGAGAAAAAGAATGAGACAGCCAGGGAGATGATATGATTGGAGGAGAAGGATGTGGGGGATGGGGGGGTTGTGAGGGGGGGAGGAGATAAAAAGGTTTATGAAAACTGCTGTCATCACCCTTTGGATAGCCGATGTCAAAGCAGAGGTCAAAAATATGATCAAAGGTCAGACCCTTAAAAATCAAAGGAAGGATCAAATAAGTGTACACATTCGCACAACCACACTTTCTCACACACACAGAGACTGTGAAATCCCACCTAACTAGAAACTCACAAACAGAATCAAACCATCTCCTTTTTCTTTCCCCTTTCTCAGCACAGCTGTAGCTCTGCTCCCTGGGGCCGCCATTCCCTGGCTCCCAGGTGAGGTCAGCCCACCCTGGAGGGGGCAGTATTGTTCCAGTAAGGGTATTTGTCTGGGCATGTCCACCCTTCACTTACTGAGATCTCCTTCCACCTGACCCACAGCCTGAGGGGACCAGCCAGATGTGGCATGACAGAGACAAAGATAGATGGATATATATTTGTGTGTGTCTGTGTGTGTGTGTTTGTCCTTTGTCCAGTTCAGTCTTCTTTCTCTGTTTGGACATTATTGCTGTGCTGGCCTGTCAGCTCGAATGTGTGCAAGCTAGCCAACAACAGCCAAAAGTTTTCAGTACCATAAAGTCAGTGTTATGTAATTTTTGCGGCACAGTTTGCGTTCTTACGTAAGAAACAGTCTGAAAAGTTTGTTTCCTCTGTAGGCCGGTGTCTTTGATGTAGTAAAAAAAAACATCACAGAGTAAAATCATGATCAACAAAGTTCTGTGAAACCAACTGGTGTCATGGTGTGACATGGTGTCAGACTTACAGTCAGCTTATTTTTCAAAACTCATACTCTGCACACAGTATGTTCTGTATCTAAAGTTCATCAAAATCCTTCAATATTTTTGATTATGTAGGCTACTTCACAAAAGTTTGAAGCACATCTCTTAAAACATGTTTCTTTTCCTATGAGATGGGTGGATAAAATGATAATTAGAGGAGGGTTTGGAAAATAATAAATATGTATGTGCACACAAGCATAAAAATAATTGTTTACAGTGTGCTTGTCATTGCACCCAGAAGAGTCTTTGAATAACAATGGCAGACAATCACAAAGCAACATTCAAATCAGATAAAGAAGCTGAAAACAGAGATGTGGGACATTTCAGAAAGAACAGCAATAACTTCTTTTTAAGAGCGAGAAAGACTCATTTGAGTGGTCACCACAACTAATGACAAGTATCTGATATGTGATTGTTTGGAGAAAGTCATGCCTGAAAGTTTTCAATACTGGTACCAAAGCAATAACAGAATTCTGGCACAGTAACAGGTAATACTTATTTTCTATACCTTACTTTGTTGTTGAATGTTTTTTGAAAGAAAATGTTTTTACAAATTACGAATCTGACCAGATATCCAATGTTTGGTTCTTGCTACAGAAACAGATATGAGAGTGAGACACTCTCAGCAAGGAAGCTGTATTTCCCATATTGTGAAACTATTCCCTTAAAGGTCAAGTGTGTAACACTTAGGAGGATCTATTGACGGAAATTGAATATAATATTCTTAGGGATGTGTATAATCACCGGAAAATAGGAATTGTTGTGTTTTCCTTACCTTAGAAATTAACCATTTTTGGGGCGCCTCACGTACCAAGGCTGAGTCCTTGTTGCAGCAGCCATGGGTTTGAACTCTGACCTGTGACCCTTTGCTGCCCCAGCCCCCAAACCCCCCTTTCCTGTCACTCTACAGCTGTTACTATCCATTAAAGTAAATAAAAGCCACAAAATAAATATGTATATATAAAAAAAGATGCCACTAAATTCTACACGCTGGCTCTTTACGGCTAATATGTGATCTGGAGTATTATATAGTAACTGCTGCATACTCTAAGTACATAAAAACACAACACAGCATTTGTTTTATGTTTGCAAATTAAAGACACTCACTATATGACCAATTACAGCCTAAATAATATGTAGATGAATGAGGGCCAAGTATCTGTTTGCTCTAAAAAACATCTTGTGTCCTCTCTCTATAACTGTATATTGATGAATGGCAAGTTCCTTAGTATGCACTGTGTATTGATTATTGCAATTACACACTATTACGGTTCTATTATCCGCACTGACTGTCTTTAATTACACTAGAGAGCAAGAGGAAGAGTGAAGGAGGAGAGAGAGACAGTGAGCGCGAGAGAGAGACACTATACAGATAGATAGATGAAGCGAGACACTGCACCGAACTAATTAAAACAGAAACTTTTTGTTTCAGCAAGTTGACAAGGAATGAATCTGGCAGGGAATTAATCTGTCCGCAGGGAACACAGTGAGGAGTTATACACACACACACACACACACACACACACACACACACACATATATATAGGGAGGTGCAGTGCAGACTGCCGTTGCCATAGTTACGGAGTGTGGCGCCACATCATGCGGCAGAGTTAATGCAGAGGTGTGTGTTGGGTGTGTGTGTCTTATTTAAGCTTTCATTATATCACCACCCTGACCTATTCCAACATCCTCTACAAAAGCACAGAGGGAGAAAGGTTGCAAAGATAAATCCAGAGTGTTCCTGTGGAAATAGCAAAGCCTTTGCCGTTAGTAACAGCTTCCAATCTGTAGCTCTCACCTTCGAGGTGAAGCATCCTTTATGCTTATGGTGGGTGATGACATACTGAAAGAAAATATTTGGCGAGGAAAGATAAGCACTTCGAGTCAAGGCCTTAATAAAGTGTTCCTTTAGTTGGTTCTAAAGGGGAGCGTGCTGTAGATAGCTCTTAAAGCAACTAATGCTTATATGTAGTTAAAAGTCCTACTTTCAGCCAGTGTTTGGTTCAACATGGTGGACTCCATGAAAGGCGACCAGCGGCGTATGTAGATAAAAATGGCTCATTCTAAGTTCACGAAAACATAACTATTCTTATTTTAAAGTAATTATACACTAATGGAAACATACCTATGAATATTATATTCCATTTCTGCCACTAGATCCTCCTAAATGTTACACACTGGACCTTTACATGAAAGTACAGATATATCATCAGGAAAATGTGTTTACTGTATTTTATGAGACATATTTGATTATTTGATCATTATAACTGCTGAATTAACAGTTGAGATGGAGCTTATTTCAATTAAAGCTGCATCACATTTTACAAACTGATCATATGTGTTGTGTGTACAGTCTTTATTTGTAAAAGTCACTAGTAAGTATAGCACCTGATAAATGCAGTTTAGTATAAAGTGATAATATTTCACTCTGGTATGTGGTCACAGAATCGAAGGATACAGTGTCATCAAACAGAAATACTAACGTAAAGAAACAACATGTTGAAACTATCTTTAAGTACAGTACTGGAGCAAATGTACGCAGTAACTTTCCACCACTGTGAGAGTCACAGAAAGGATGAAACAGAAGGATAAAGTTATGTAAGAGAGTCTTGCATGCTTCTCCAACAAACTACTTCCAGCAAATGTCCAGTAATCAAAACAAGGCAAGTTAAGCACAAATCCAAAGCATGTGGGACATGTCCGTTCTCATTGTCCTTTACCTAACCAATCTGCCCGTTCAAGTAACTGTCAAAACAGATCTGCACAAAGAGAATTACCGATGGAAGCTTACAAATAATACCAGCTCTCAGTTTCAAGAGCTATTGATTCACTGTCTGTTGTTCAAACCACATATTCTTTCCTCAAATAGAGAAAACAGCTAAAGCAGAAGACTGTAAAGATGGAGAATATCATTTCTTCTCTGTAGGCAGGATGTGTATGTTTGATCTTGAAATGAGTAGGTGTGTCCCTGCTCCTCCCTAACAGTCCACATGTGCAGAGGTTAGTGGTTTACAGCTGCAACAGTAACATATTATTGTACTTTCATAGACTATTTTCCAAGTCCATTCTGAGCCCCATAACCCTCCGTCTCACCTCCTGTTTTTTCACAAGACATTTTAAAAGGAAACCCCACAGTAGAGGAAATAGCTGTAAACACTGCCCTTGTATCCACTAACAAATCATTGTGGCTGTAAAGCAGGGCTATAATTGAAAGCAGTTTGAAATACTGTGTGGCAGCTCATAAGGCTCAATGATGGTTGCGTCCACTTGGTCAGAAGGCCTGCTGTCTGAAAATACTACAGGGACAGGCGCAAGAAGGATCTAACTGGGTAGAGAATGGAGAAATTAAGCTCTAAGTAAGTCTATACCATATTTAAACAGAGTACCGGTGTGCAGCACACTTTAGGCCCGCCACTGACAATTCGGATTGGTTAAACAAAATAATTCAAACAACCCAGATAGTTTGAGAAGTTCAGAATGACAGCAGGTTCAGCCAGAGCTATATCCTGTGCTGGCACAGTGAAATGGAGTGTGGAAATAGCTCTGGCAATGTAAGAGTATCATTATATTAAACTGCAGCTGACTGCTGAACATGACTGAATACATTAGCTGTGTAAGACCATTTCTTACAGGACAGATTAGTATTATTTTTTATCTATAAAAGACTACTCTGTAATCACACTTTCTTTGTTTAATTATTTTTCACATTTATATGTAAACATTTTACATATATTTAATAGGAATGAAATGTTGCAATAAGAACCACCATGACTCATTCACTATTTCATCATAGACACTCAAAAGTTTAAGCTAGTGAGCGATAAGTTGAGATTTCACACACTTCATCAATCATTCAGAATCCTCACTGACAAGGGTAATTCCTCAACTGTGATTAATATAATAATGGGTTGCACTTATGAGGGCACTACAGCGTACAGAATTCAGTCAGAATTTGGGTTCTCAAATAAAATGGTGGACAATAACACTGTGCTCTGTATAGGAATAGGCAGAGATTTCAAACACAGCCCATACATATGCAGGGTTTTTGTTTTGGGAATGCAAATATTCAGATACATCAGCACTGTTTGTGTCTCACAAGATCCAGGTTCTGATTTTGATGTGTCATTGCTTGATCCTTGCTTTTGTCTTTTGATCTTAATGCACAGTAGAGGAAAGAAACACAAAGGACTTGTTTCCCTGAGCAGAAACATATTTGGTCTACCTACAGCATGAACAAAGGTATGGGTAGTATAATATAGCATACCATAGTAACAAATACTATAGTATAGCATTATATAGTATAGTATAGTACCATATAGTAGGCAGTAGCTATACCTTTAGAATATCATTGTATTGTATAATGTAGTACCATACAGTATAGTATAGTACAAAACCACAGGCAATAGCTATAGAATAACATTTAGTATAGCAATTTAGTTTAATTTATTAAAGTTTAGTATAGTACAGTATAGTACAGTTAAGAATAGTATCATATATTATACTTCGTACCATATACTAGTACAGTATAGTTTTAAAATCACATACTATGAGACTGATTCACACTGACTATTAATCAAAAGGTTCACAAAAGGTGAAATCTGCTCAGTCAGTCAAACTGATGTAGTGCTGTTTCCAATTTATGTTATTTCTAACAACATCCTCGCTGGAATAAAAATATAGATTAATGCTCTTTCCTTCCATTGCTCAAGTCTCACAAATATCCTAAAAAATTAATTCATAACATTGGGCACTTGAGCTTTGTGAAAATTGATAACGTGCTTCTGCATATGTCCCATAACAACTCTTTCCTGCAGACATAAATCTAAGATTTCTTTGTTTCCCCCGAGAATGTGCTCTCCTTCTCTCTTTGGTGAAAAGTGTTGCTGTCTTGAGGAGTTATGTCTAAATGAAAGTGTGTGACATGTTTATTTTTCAGCAGCTGGTGAAGTGAGGGAAGTAGACGTGAGTGTGGCACGTTGTACACGCATACTGTATGCTGTTTAAACTTTCTTTGTTATAGAGGATGTTTTGCAATGGTTTATGATGCATAGAAACCAGCAGAGAGAGAGAGATACAGTTGTTTGTTGTTCTATTCAGTTAAACAGAATAGGCTGCAGAAGCTGCTGTAGTCATGCAATCTAACACTGCAAACAGGTAGGCACAAACACAAAGTAACAGAGTAACAGAGGCAGATGCATTAAAAATAGATTGACAAGCTCTGGTATCTACAAAGGTATGTATTGAGTGGAGACTGTCGGAGGGTAAAATATGAATACACATCCAGGACAACAAGCAAAGTTCCCAGTCACCTCTCATCTGTACCTCATATTATTCTTCTCCTAAAACAGACATATAGGCTATTGCAAACCTTCATTGTTTCAATACCTCTATCCTATGTAATGTTAAAGCACAGGAAGTCAACATGTTAGCCCATGATACGCCAGAGTAAGGGGTGCAGACTGCAGTGTAAGTAGGTTAGACCCCAGGGGCCCTAAAGACACTGTCTGGTTTCAAACTGCCAAAGAATTATGACAGGGTTGCAACATCTGCTGCCTGAGAGGAAGACAGACAGTGATGGATGGCCAGGTGTGTTTTGTGTGTACACACAAGCGTGTTAGTGTGGAAGCGCTGCATTCACATATACAGCTCAGGAACCAAGACATGCATACTGTATGTGCACATTCACATGCACCTACAAGAAGACTGGCTGTTAAATAAGAAATGCATACATCTATGGCAGATGACAATTTCCATTTACAATTAATCAAAAATGAACAATGGAGAATTCACAAACATATGGGTTCAATATGCATGGCTGTTTGCAACACACACACACACACACACACACACACACACACACACACACACACACACACACTCACAAACTGTCAAAAACACAGTAACTTGTTTGTGATGGCTCACTGTTTAATACCTGTCAACAACTTCCATATGAATGTGTTTCCAGTTGAATAAATAATCCCATCAGAAGAGATAAAGATTAATGATGTATTCATCATACAATGACAAGAGCTTCACGCTGCACATAAAAGATCAGTATCTAGATGTCAATGGCAAATCCTATTTGATGAGATTACTGAACAGTAGGAAATAAAATGCCACTTCACCGTCACGAAAATTAATGCTACATTCATAAAACATGACATGTACCACATACTTTGTAGACATGAACTTTTCCAAGATGGAAGGATACCCCCTTAAGTCATGAATCTGAACATATTAATGAAAACACAAAAGGAGCTTCAACACACATTTTGGATGACTGAAAGGCATGCTTGTCAATCTGTGTGAGCCTGAATCATAATGTGTGTCAACATTGTCTTTAGGTAATTCTACAAAGAGAAAAAAAGCAACAACTTTACCTATAATTATACTGTAGTCACCTTATATATGGTCATTAACACCATCACTTGTCATGTGTACTGTATATAGCAAGCGCCAAAGATCCGGACGTGTTAAGGCACGAGTAACAGATCACAGGGCAAGGCAAGTGCTGACAGTGTAATCTAACCTCAAGTGTTTGGCTCGGGTGTTTCAGATCACATTCTGTGTATTTTGTGGTAAGATAGCAACAAACGTGGTTTTGTGGTTGACTGTTAACATTTGATTGACTTTATCTTATTTTATTATAATGTTTGCAGGCTTCAAAAAGCAGCTACTTTGAATATTTACAAAGTTGTTAGATGACAGACACCTATAAAGCTTTAA
Organism: Dicentrarchus labrax; assembly: GCF_905237075.1. Classification (NCBI taxonomy): domain Eukaryota; kingdom Metazoa; phylum Chordata; class Actinopteri; family Moronidae; genus Dicentrarchus; species Dicentrarchus labrax. The sequence continues at coordinate 13,848,411 of NW_026136724.1, read as the reverse complement.
AGCTATCTCTCCTTGTCTGCATCAAACCCCTCTCCGGCTGCTGGGTGTGGGCTGGTTCTGGGTGAAGGAGCTGGGCTGGGTGCTGCAGGGGTCTTGCGTCCAGTGGGGATTGGTGGCAGGATGGCCTTGACGTTGGATCCAGGATGTCTATCAGAGGAGGGAGACGTGGCCACTGCTAGCTGATCTGTGTCTGGACGAGTGGCTTCAGGAGTATGGTCTGATGCCAAGTGGTATGAAATGGGAGTATTTTACTTGACTTTTCAATTACAGATAGGAAAACACATATAATAAATCTTAAGAACTTAATATAGATTAGATTATCTTATAATCATATGTACTGATTTGGTGATTTACAGACAGTAAAGATAATAGTTTTAAACTATAAACTTCTAGTGGCCCAAACATCTTTCCTCTCTTTGCTTTCTATATATAACAAAATAGAACAAATTATTTTAAAAAACAAAACAATAATAACCTTTAAGTGTTTCCAAAGTGTGTCCCAGGGCAGAGATATCTAACGGCTCCACCAGGCCAGACAAGGCACCGGCCGAACTGGGCACGGAAAGTGCTGAACTAGCACGAGACTCATCTGAGCTTCAGGAGGGAAAGAAGGGATGGAGGAAGAGACAAACCACAGAGGGTGAAGGGAAAATAGACAGACAAGGAGAGAAAAGGGAAGTTCAGGTAGTGAGAGGTGTACTGAAATGTGTGCAGTGGAACAAAACAAAAGTTGTTAGAAAGTGAATAGCTTCTGCAAAAAGAAAATATAGCAGAATGTGCTGGTGGTAGTTTCACGATCATCCTGGGAACACCAAGAGGGACTCCAGAGCTGGAGATAGGGATTGTTATTGGTACTGTACAAACAAACAGGTATATATTTTGGGCATTTAATTTACTCATATACTGTAGTCCATGAAGCAAGACGCATACACATGCACACAAACTCACATGAGTAGAAATAAACAAACCCACAAACACAAGACTATGCCAGGAAGAAGAAGAATACAAAAGGATCCTCTGTTACAGTGTGTGAGATGGATACACACAAGTAAAGACATATCCCTATTAAGAGCAGTGTAGACAGATGTCTGGAATCCACTATAGAAATACTGAAGGGCTGAGTAATGCTAGCAGTACATACTGGGGGCATTTATTGCTCCAACCACGTTGACAGAACTTGCAGATTTTCAACAAGTTTGGTGAAACTTGCCTTCTGAGAATATGTATAATACCCACAGGCAACAAATTAAATTTGACTGAACACGCATGTATCTTAAATGTCCTCTTCTGAGAGAACTAACGAAATAAATTTGATGGTAATTTGTACAGGTGAGAGAAAGCTGTGTGTGCTGTTGCATGCAGAACACACACACACATATACACACACATACACACACACATACACACACACACACACATACACATATACACACACACACACACACACACACACACACACACACACACTCACACACACTCACACACACCCACATAACCGCACATACTATGTCAATGTCTGACTGATTTAATCCATATTTGCGCAGTAAGCCTGTTTATTGAGAATAAGTGTACACACAGGGGAGTCCAAAGCTATAAAATCAGAATTTTCAGCGAGTGCATTTGTGTTTAAGCAAGTGTGTGTGCGCATGTGTGTGGGATGTGTGCTCAGATTTGTCCCCACATGGACTGTACCAGCAGAATGAGCTCTATAAAAGTGAACGCAGGCTGTAAAAACAGGCCAGGGGAGTAAGGAATACTACTACAAAAGCTGTGTCCTGCTCCTAAATCTTCAGTCTCAGATTGTTTTTTTATGAAACCACAAGACTTCCTCTGGTTTCTCTCACCTCATCTTAAATCAAAAAGCTATTATTATGAATTTAGAAACCATATACAGAGTGAAATCTTATACGACTTTGAAGTATGTATATAAATCTGTTATGGTCACACAGCAGGATCTGGCCTTGTGACTTTTGACTGCATGTGTGTGTATTCTCACCTGCTGTCCTCACTGAAATGGGAACCAGGATCGTGATTATCCAGTGATGATGGTTCTGTTTGAGCCGATCTAAGGTGAACAAAAAATGGGAATAGTATAGTATAGAAAAGTATAAATCAATTTCACATTCAGATTTGGCTAGTGGCTGGTATATTTTTAGGACGACTGAGAAGAGAGTGCCACTACACAAGCCCATCATATTAACAAACAGTTAGATTCAAATAATTTGGGCACCTGCCACTTCACCCTGAAGGTCAAACAATAACCCAAAACAAACCATCAAAATGCAGTTAGGACAAGTGCACCAATTAAACTAATTTACCAGCTGAGAGTGCCCACTTGAAATTAAGCATTGGAGTGCAGTGGAGTGTGTGCTACTTATAATGCACCTTTTGAAGAGCTGGCTGTAGACCCCTGGACTCTTTCCCACTATAGCCTCTCTCACCAGCTGCTCACGCCTGCTGATGGAAGCTAGCTCCTGCAGAGGGGAGAGACGGAGGAGGAGTTTAGAAGAATTGGGGAGGTGAGAGGAAGGGGAGACAAAAGGGAGAGTGAGGTTGATGTGGAGGGTGATTAAAAGGGAGAGGAGAAGGGGTAGGGGGTGGGATGATGATGTATGGCAGTGAGGATGGGAAAGAAAACCAGCATCTTGTTAGAAGATTGAGGATTCTTTTTGCATACATTTTATACAGTCTATTTAACATTCACTTGCAGGCGTCATTACCAATAAATTTTTCATCAGACATGTTGTAACTCACAGTGGGGCTCTTCTGAGGGCTGAGCTCTGCCTGGATCCTTGCAAAATAGTTTCTGTACGAGGGATCTGCGGGGTCAAGGGCTGTGGCAGAGTGTGACGTGACTGGGCCTGATCCTGACCTTGACGGGGGTGAATGTGGCTTCTCCTGTGGCTCATGACCTGAGTGAGAAAGAGACAGATACAGTATATCAATACTGTGTATTACTGTATATTGTTTCAGCATACATACATACACGCATGCCTGTATGAAAACAGATTAATAGACAATACTATTATTATTATTATTATTAATTTAGACAACACCAAATCTAATTTATTGCCACATTAAAGGGGCACTCCAGTGATTTAGTATTGCAATTTCATAAAGTTAAGGGAAAGATTTAAAAAGAAGGGTCTAAATTGTTGCAGCATTAGGCCAAGATATCCTATTACTCATGTGCTTTATAAATAATAATAAAAAGTGAAAACTGTGCAAGGCGCACTTGACTGCACTTTGCACCCTGTGTCTGACTTCAAAAAATGAGCTTGTCTGCTAATGATGATCTAAACAAACAAACCTGCGGAGGTGTTGTCAGGGGATGTTCTGTTCTGTTTTTCTCCTTCTTCCTGCTCCTCTAGCAACAGGTACTCCTTCACTACCTGCCTCAGTGTTTGATAAGCTTCTTCCCAGTCATCTACTCACACATCCAAGTGCGCACATACACACAGAGCACAACACACAAAAAAAAATCTGGTTGAGAACAGAGCCAATGCATCTCCCATCAAACAGCAATGAATCAAAGATATGGGGATGATGACCTTAGTGTAATGAGGTGCTAGCTCGCAGTGCATAAAAGTGATGAGGTTCCCCACTCCCTGTATGTTCATCTCATTAAGAAAACAGCTAACATGTCTGAGTGCTTTCATGAGGGAATGATAAATACAGCTATTCTGTGGCTACGTGCCCTTAATACATGTGGTAATTGGATTGAAAGTGTAGCGTATGGATTTTAGTGAAGTGTGTTAATTTATCTAAGGCTATACCAATGACACTTGTGCCGAGCAGGGCAGGGTATTTTTCGCTCTGTGAGGCATTACAATGACAAACTGCCTGTGAACAAAGCATTCACAGAAGAGACGTCAAAATTTCTCTCTTACTAACATCATACATATCCAAAGGTTGAATAAGTAGAAAGAAACAAATGTCCTCTCTGGGAATCAATTAAATGTTTTCTTAAAAAAATTGATTTTTGTTGAAAATTAATTGTGAGTATTTATAATTACACATTGTACTACAATTAAACTTTCATTAACTAATTGCAAAATGGGTCTGTTAAGCCACTAGAGGATAATAAATTTGCATAATTATACTGTGTAATGTACACTTAAATCAACAAGTACAACATCAAACAACTTAAATAAATACATTGAATGTCATAATGAAATTCTTCAATTATAAAGTGCTTCCTACCACAGGGGATAACATTATCGAAGAATCCCGGCCGATGCCTGTTGGTATTGGCGTAAAGCACTATACGTGACACCGCCGTGTCAATCTGCGCTTGGGTGTAGAGGTCACGGCTTTTCAGGTGGTCCATGTACTTCTCCAACTGGGTGGGGATAAGCAGGATGTATCGAGGCTCAAAGTAGCTGTTCTTTAGACTGAACACACCCTGCGAGGATAGACAAACAGTTTGCAGTTCTGTTACAACAAGGGTTTAATATTCTGTTTATTGCAACTTTGAATTCTATTTGAATAGTTTGAACTGATCCACACGGGGCTGTAGCAATTTTGGAGATGAAAACTGACTGTCTAACAACTCAAATCCACTGGCAACACACTTCCTCACACAGACAGGTAAAAGCAATTTAGTGTTTCATACAGTGTTTGTACGACTTCACACGGTCTTATCCTGAATCACAGAAAATATTACAATCAACTTTCATTCCAATAAAGCACCCTATTGATACAGAGAAAGCATTTTCACTCTCTGCCCCATGGGTTTAAAACAACAACAGAAGACAACCAATATGGTTTGACAAAAATTCTTCCCCCCTGGCAGTTTTCCCATTAAAAGCAGTACATAAACATTGAATATAACATTGTTTATAACACACTGTAATGTAGTTGTATGCAGATATAGGCAATATTTACTTTGTCAACAACAATTATAAATTCTCCTATGAAGACATATTTTATAATAGTACAACTGTGTTTTAATATATTGTCATTCATTATCTGTTTATACACCAGCATCTACTGATGGGTACCCATGTGAGTTTTAGTTGTTGACAAATGCATTAATAAAAACTTAGACCTGCTTACAACTACTTTATTGTGTAGAGTGTGGTATATCATTTATTCAATGTTTATACACTAATTAAACATATTTTCACATTTATTGTACATGTAACGACTGCACATTTTTATTTCACTGTGCTGTGCTTTAGAAAATGTATCTAACATATAATATAGTATACATGTATAACATTCTATACGTACTACATATATATGTATAATGTATATATATATATATATATATATGGTTGCTGGTAGATCCTCCATCTTTACTGTTAGCCAACCTACTGGCTTTAATGACCACATATGGTATATGAATTTTCCATACGCACCTCTAGCTCCATATGCACACAGCAGGCTAGTCCTTCTCTGGCTACTTCCTCGATGGCGTCTCTGGTCAGACCGTACCTGTGACCCCCGTACTGCACGGTCTGCATAAACTTACCCTAAAAGGGAATTATGAGCAGAGAACATTTTAGTGCCCTGCTTTATTGTCCTCCTACTCATCATGTTACCAGTTATGAGCAGCATTTATCTCCTAAAGTTGACATGATACTTGACATGCATACACACAAACGCCTGCATGCTCTATCAAGATTAACAACCTAAAGCCATTTGCCCACCTGTGAACTGAACTTATGACCCTGTTGTAACCTGGTTTGTTACTTCTCACACATGACCCCTGACCTTTTGTCTGACAGCTTTTGGGGCAGTTTCATTTGAAAAGCATAATTTTTAACTCTTAACAACCTCATGGCCAAATCCAATCTAAAACAAGAATGTCTTGTTCTTTGGTTTGTGGTAGCAAAAGGGAATTGAACAATGAAATAAAACTGAAAGGATTTGTTATCATTCCAAAGAAAAGTTGTACTTAATAAATGTGTATGATATCTATTAACTGTAATTTAGTAGCTGTTGTAAAATGTAAATGTAAGTTTAAAGTATTTTGTTTTGTATTGTTTTATTGAAGCTTATTTTGACTTCATGACTGTGGTTTGCTACATTTAAAATCACAGCAATTAGAGGGCCGGTCTTTGTAACATTCATGTTGAAACTGGCCTGCCAATTAAATGACCACATGTGGAGCCAGTAGCAGTAAACAACATGCCAACAAGAAACTGGTGATCTAACTTAGCTTCATTATAAAAATAGACTCAACTCTCTGCCATTTAGAGCTGCATACCATATGAAAGACTGCATGATACAAAAGTGACACCGATGAGCCACATTGTGGTATCATGTTATGACAACATTATGAGCACTGACAGGTAAAGTGAATAACACTGATTATCTGGTTATCATGGCACCTGTCAGTGGGTGGGATATATTAGGCAGCAAGTGAACATTTTGTCTTCAAAGTTGATGTGTTAGAAGCAGGAAAAATGGGCAGCATGAGGATTTTGAGTGACTTTGACAACAATTTGTGATGGCTAGAAGACTGGGTCAGAGCATCTCCAAAACTGCAGCTCTTGTGGGGTGTTCCCAGTCAGCAGTGGTCAGTACCTATCAAAAGTGGTCCAAGGAAGAACAAGCGGTGAAATGGAAACAGGGTCATGGGCAGCCAAGGCTCACTGATGGTCCATGTGGTCTGATCCAACAGACGAGCTACTGTAGCTCAAATTGCTGAAAAAGTTAATGCTGGTTCTGATATGAAGGTGTCAGGACACACAGTGCATCACAGTTTGTTGCGTATGGGGCTGCATAACATTATTACCCAACAGGGTGCCCAAGTGGTCATAATGTTATCTCTGATCGGTGTATAATACTAATGTAGAGAAAACTCATTAACCGTGAGTCACTACATTTGACATTTATTTATGTAAGATATACTACTTTTTTCAAGCTCCCTTTAACATTTTTTATGTCCCTGAACCTTCCTAAATAGGTCTGACAAGCATTCAAACACTCAATTACAAGCATCATATTTGTGATTCTGTACTACCAGACCTAAATGCTATTCAGACAAAATTGCACAGCAGGTGATCCTTGTGTTTACAACACAGTAAGGAGTATAATAAGTACCAAGGACTGCTGATTAGGGTTCATTTTGTATAAGAACAGCCACAAGAGGTTAGCTCAAAAGGTTATGATTGCATAGTTACTGAAAAGCATCTCAGAGGAAGTGAAGAGGAACAGGGCAATAGACAAATGCAAAGTGAGTAAGAAAAGGAGGGGAGAACAGTGACGAACCAAGTAACTGGCAAGAGAAGAAAATGCAGGGTGAAGAAGAAGATTGGAAAAACCAAGTAGAGAAAGGGACAGACTGTACAGTTAACCTGATTCACTTCCTCTGCTGGAGGAGACAAAAGGCATAAAATCCAGCATCAAAGCCCACGCTGTGTAAATCACTACACGACGCAGACCTCCATTCATCATCCCCAACCGCTCTTACATAACAGGCAGCTTCACTAGAGGAATAAGATGGAAAACAAATGTGTCCGAGACCTCTGACCTCAGCACACATTTTTCTGAATTAAGTCTACTCATTTGACAGTTTTGTTATCTACAAAGCATTTGAGCACACGGTTGGTGTAAAGAATGAGATCTAGTTGCTGCTGATTAACACAAATACGAACCGACCGTGCCAAATAAAATCAGAGCCTGGCACCAGCTGACTCTCAGAAAAGAAATGTATTTTAAGCAATTTTGACCAATGTTTGCATAGAGGACTGTCAGACTAATAATCATCACTACCATGGTGTTTTGAGAGATGCTGTGATAAGTCATCCTCAAAATTTTTTTAATTAATACAGCCATTACACCTTATCAGAAAAACTAAATTCAACTTAACGTATCTTTGTTAAATGAAATATCGGCCAGTTAAAGTAAAATCAATCCATCCAAGTAAAAGTAATTATCTCAACTACTCAACTCATTATCGCCAGTGAGTGAATTCAGTCTGCAATTTGCGGAGTTATGTGAATGAAGAACAGTAAAAAAAAAAAAACTTTCAAAACCCAGAGTCCATTTAATTAGTTTGTGGTGAATATTAATCTCTTTGCATGATTTATAACACTGAATGTATGAGATTATTTTGAGCCCAGAACCCAAACTAATCTTGAAACATGTATTTTGTTCTCATTTAGTCGCTCCAAGGGTAAAAAAAGCTTAATGGCAAGCTAACCTACCATGTGAATCATGTTCTGAAAATCGTCCTCACTGACAAAATGGTAATCAATTCCATTCTCCTCTCCAAAGTATGGCCCCCTTGTGGTGTGACAGGTTCTGTAGAAACAGACAGACAGACAGACACAAACACAGACACACACATGGTAGAGAAACACTCAGTCTGGAGAGTTCAGGGAAACATATTTAGCTATATAATTTATGAGGGCTAAGTATGTGAAAAATTTCAGACCTACAACCACTAAAGGGGACCAGTAGGGGGGCTATGAGCTCGGATAAGACCCTTGAATTTCTGGAATGTTTCAGAAAGTAAAACCAGCCACTAGGTGGGAGCCAGGGAGATGTCAATAAGTTTGACTTGCACAGTGCTGCGCTGTTTTGCCCCTGCATTTAAAGGGTAGGTTCAGACTTTTTCAAGTCTATTGCTCATATGCTATATGTACGTTGGAAGAGTTATACGTCGGAGTTTATTATTAATAGTTATTAATAATTAATAATTATTCCTCTTCTCCATGAAGAGATCCCATCCACAGCAGTAAGCAAAATACAAAATAGAGAAAACTGATAGAGAAAACTGTTAAAACTGTCATACCACTAGTGATATTACCAACAGTATCATTCAGTATAAGTGAAAGCTTTACTGTCACCATTAACATTTTTTTTTAACTTGTTTTACCTAAATATCTTAAATAACAATTAATTTTTTCAACAAGTACTGACTGAAGACTGACCCATAAGCAAAGTATTCGCAGAACTCCTGACACAGTCTGTGAGCCAGCTCTCTCTTCCCACAGCCTTGAGGACCAGTCAGAACCAGCATGGGATACGGGGAGTCTGCACTGGGCAAAGTACTGCTTGGAGACACACACACACACACACACACACACACACACACACACACACACATACAGTTTCTAATACATTTAAACTAGATCATTCTTAGATAAGTTCTCTCTCACAAAAGAAAAGCAAGATTTAAGTTTACAGAGCACAAACAGTCGTGAAAGCCTTTTCTACAGTCAATATAAACGGGAGCCTTGTGGGCAATATGGATGTGGTCTTTCTAGGAAGCACGGAGGAGAATGGTAAATTGACTGTAGCTGCAGCATTTTATTTGCTGATGATGGATGTTTTTCAAAAAAGTGCTGATGCATGAACAAATTTTTTTTTTTTTAGGTAGTAGATAATGTGAGCAATACAGAAACACTGCAGATAAAATGCTGCTCATGTTTTTTAACAACTTTCTTGATAGTTGATTTTAAATGATTTTATGATTATGACTAATAATGTAAACCTCTACATGCACACCTCCTGGAACAACACAGAAGACCATTCAGAAGGTAGGATATTAAACCATACTGTATATTTGTACCAACCTGTCATAGACCACCTGGGGCTGCATCAGCTGATACACCAGATGGGTCATGTGATCCCTGGCTGCTACCACATCCAAAGGAGGGTCGTACTTGTTTATTGATGACACCTGGGATTTAAGGTTAGTAATCAAGTGTCATATAATTGACTTAGGTTGGTGGCATTCATTCTAGCTTTATAAAAAAAAAAAGGCTAATTACCAAAATACATGTTTATTTGTACCTTTTCTTCAGCAGTGACCTTCTCTTGGTCCAGCATAGTCAGATGTTGAAGGAGGAAGACAACTGCCAGTCTGTAATCCGGTTGCTCCTACCAATTACATTCACATGGTATATATTACAAAAACATATGATGAATCTATAATTAAAGCACAAACTGAATACAGTAAACGGAGGTGCCTGGTTGAAACACTATTAACTTTAAAAAGCAATATACAGATGGAAGTCATCATAGAAACTTGAGTGCTTACAGGCTTGGTACAGAATGTGTGATGAGTAGCTACAGGAAAGTGGCTGTGAAACTATCATACACAGTATATCTCCACACATTAAAAGAAAGTTCTCATAATAAGACACTGTTAGTAAAAGGTTGGGTTACCTGTACAGGGTTTTCCAGCAGGTTGAAGTCCCTCAACAGGAAAAGATCATGGATGTGTTTGCACTCCTGAATTTCACTAATCTGAAACAAAACCCCAAATTTATGCTGTGTAGCCTTCGTTTATTTGTGGTTGTTTTTTTAATTAGACAATGCCTGACAGCCATGCCTCCCTTTGAAATGTCCTTAAAATACAACACTTAACATCTACATACAAAATGTCTTTTGGGGGTTTAAAGAGAATGTACAGTACTAGAACTCAAAGTTCCCTATATGGTGCATGGACTTACTCTTACTTTACTCACAGGGTAGCCTTATTATATTTTCAGTAAATTTGTGGTACAGATCTATTTTTGTTTGAATTTGAATCTCATGAATTAGCTTAATCACATGTAAGACTTAGACTGACATATTTGTGCTATTAACCAACTCTTTCTGAATATTTTTTTCAAAGCAATACCAGGTTTTTCTCTAGATTGATGGACCCCAGAAGGTGGAGATTCTGGAGGCCAGAAAGACTGTTGATGCTGTTCAGAGACAAGTCGAGATCCTGCAGACTCTTCAGATTCTCCAACCCTTCAATCCTCTCCAGCTGATTCCCCCTCTGGACACAGACAGCAAAGAGAACACATTTAAAGAGAGAAGTACGTGATACACATGAATATGCACGCATAAGTAAGTGGCTTCCAACCCACAGCTCTATTTCATATACAGTCAACGATTCCCACTAATAAATATAAAGGACATGCCATGGTCGCTCTGCAGGATGCCTGAACCTTCTTTCCCCTCAGTACCGAGTTGAGTGGCAGGCCTGCCTCTCTCTGCTAAATCCTGACAGGTGACGACTGACAGCCAAACAGCTGGCGTGGTGCTAGCACAGCACGCTAACCAACTAAAGAACCAGACCTGGGCACTCCTCCCTTGTCAGGGTCCCCAGCCTGCTTCTCACTCCATTCCACCGACTAAAGTTGTTATCCAGCCGTCTGGCCACACCTCAACCTACTCTTGCCAAGCATGTTGCCTGGCAGAGGGCTGCTGTCAGTGGGGGTGGGTGACTGCAGTGGTCCCCTGCAGTTCTAGGTCGGTGCTGTGATGGGCTGTGAAACAGGCTGGCTGACAGGGCTGCGCTGTTTAGGGAGGCAGCATGTGAGGAAGAGGGGTCAGGGATGGGATTAGATGGATGCTGGATGGACAAGGTGTGAGTGTGTGTGTGTGTATGTGCTGAACTTGGTCCAGGCTCACTCAAACACCAGCAGCTGGTCCCAAAGCAAAGCTACAGACAGGGGCAGACACAGCCAGACCGATGGCTGCTGACAATGAGGAAACACTGATAAAGGACACAACACGCATGTGCACACACATACACACGCACAACCAGAGAAGAGAGAGAGAGAGAGAGAGAGAGAGAGAGAGAGAGAGAGAGAGAGAGAGAGAGAGAGAAAAGGCCTGCTGTTGGACCATATGGTGATTCTCGAACAGGGGGCCAAGGTTTTACTGGATGTAAAAATGCAGCCAAAAACAGAGACATAAAGAGAAAGACAGAGGGGAGAGAATGGAGAGACAAAGAGAAAAAGGTGAAATTTAGCATAAATAAGGTAAATACAGGCAATCAGAAAGAACTCCAAAATAACTCCTACTGTGTGTGTGTGTGTGTGTGTGTGTGTGTGTGTGTGTGTGTGTGCGCGCGCGCATAGATACTCTACAACATGTGGAGGGAAACAACCTCTTGTGAAGCAATGCCTTCCACGTAAATGGAGGCAAAGAAAGACAAATGAGATGTCTGCTTAAAATTAATGTTTGTAAGTATGTACTTGTACTGTATGTATGGATGTTTGTGTGTGAATGTGCACTCTGTGTATCATATTTCAGATTGTAATAGAGTAGGACCTACAAGACAGAGGTGTGTGAGAGGAAGACTGTCCAGGCCGCTGATCCTCGAGATCTTGTTGTGTGCCAGGCTGAGATGGGTGAGCTTGCAACATTGCTCAAGACCAGTGATCTCACTGAAACTGTTGTCTGGGTGTGGGCATGTTAGGAATAATACACATGGGGAAGATGCAGTTGAACATAATGCATTCGTGAAGTACATTTACATGGATATTAGGTAAAGAAAGAAGCTACAGTGTGTGTGACTGACAGCGAAATATGCAAAGACAAAGGAAGTGTGTGAGTTAATGTGCACATGGATGAATGTAAATGTCTCTCAGCAAGGATACGGCCCAGATCCAGTTTGCTAAGAGATGAATAGGCTGACAAATCCTTCATTTTTGTCATACGGTTGTGGGAGAAATTGACTTCCTGAAAAAAAGCAGCACACTGTTAACCAAAGTCATCAAAGTCTTCTGTACGTCTCACAGAAGAACATTTCCAGTAAAATCCATAGAGTATGGGAAAGAATTTTCAATTTGCTAAAGTTCACTGTCATTCAAGGGCAGTTAATGCCTTGTAAGCATATCCAAAGTGACTACAGATGGGCTATGGAAATGCAAGCCTATCTTGAGGGAATAAGCACGAGAGAGTGAAGCCCAAGCCAACAATCAAATGTGCTCTTATCCTGTCAGTTCAAGGTCTTGCATTACCTTTAGGTTCTTAGGAGGCTGGAATCCAAAGAAGTTGGAGATTTCATTGTGAGAAGCGTCCAGGATGACGAGGTAGGGCATGTGGCTCACACAGGACAAATCTAGCAGTTGAGAAAAGTTAGAGAAACTGATAAAAGGATAAAGACAGCCACAGGAAACTAAGATATTCAAATGTGAATAAATAATGTCTTAATTACGTCTTTAAAGGATATCTTATTAATCTAGTAACGAAAACTCACCCTTAATTTTGTTGTGTGGCAGTTCCAGCTTTTGAAGATGGACATATTTGCATAAAACGGAGATGTCACTGAGATTGTAACTCTGGAGAAGAGAAAAATACAACCTTGGTTAAAATAAATGTGACACTAGCAAAAAGAACTGTCAACATAAAAACAACATTACACAATGTGAAGGTAGGCTGATTTGTCCGGGAATGCTGTGTCTTGGCAAATCAGACCATATAACGCATGTATAAGTGTCTTACAGGCAGAGACAGGTGGTGGTACAAGTGTTGCAGCCCTGTGCCAAAGCGTCCAAGGTTGGACATATTTCCGGAGACCATCGCAGCAGTTAAAACGCCATCCTTCTGTAAACATAAGAATAAAATAAAATTCAGTGTTTGTGGAATTTACAGCAGTGAACTATAATGATCCCTGCAATAACAATACAGGGACAGAATTTACTGGACCACTAAAAGCATCAGCTATTGTGCTCACAGCTTCCTGCCCCCCAAAAACACACATGCACATATTCATGCAGCACACACACACACACACACACACATTGTGCACACAACGAATGCACTTTAATTGCTCTTAATGAGGCTATCGCACCTTGCTGTGTTGTTTTACTTCCCCGGACCTCTCGCGCAAGGTTACCTGCTTTACCTGTTGCATAACGGAACAAATATAAAGGTTTACTCAAACTGCTCCATTAACATGCAATCACTCTTCCTTTTGTTACATTTTATCTAACCCCCATTCCACTTTGGTACAATGCCATATTCTAACTTACATTTTTGCCATGATGCAAACAATAAAAAGAGAGAAACTTAAGTAAAAAAAAAAAAAAAAGTTTATTTCTGAAAAAGTATGAAGACACACTACATGTAGCTTAGTTAAGGGTTTCTGCTCCTTACCTCCATCTCCCCGTTTTCTTCTATCGTTAGCTCATTGCAACCGGGAGCCTCAGCACCGGGAGCGTCACTGTGGGACTCTGGGGGGCAGCAGCTAGGAGACGCTACGGAAAACTGTTGACTCGTAGTTTCCGTCATTATGTTATGATGAAAACTCGACGAGGAAGGACTAACTGGCTGATAGACAGTCAAAGTCGAAATATCCGGGTTCCAGCTATAACTAGTAACGTTACTTTAGTTTTTCCACATGAAGCGTACGCCGTCGTCGCTAGGCAACGCTAAGACAAGTGTGAGACGAAAGGAATTGTGGGTGCTGTAGTTGCAAAGCGACACAGGTGCTGTGAGCATTTGTTTTCACAGGTAAAGGGAGCGTTGTTAGCTTGAAAGAGCAATTAAAGTCATTGATAGATAGCCCAGGTGATTTAACTGAATAATGACTACTAAAATTCAATAAAACCCAACTTGTTTCTTTTTTTTTTTTTTACTTTTTATGATTTGACTAATTATTTCTATATTTTCTTCCAATATTTGGGCATTTTGAAATACACAATTTAGGAGATTGACTTATAGATGTAAATTGTAATGCAATTTATTTTTTGTAGTGTCTCAGTTTCAAAAGACCTCTCAATCAACGCGAGACTACTAAGGTTTCCAATAGTGTATTTTAATGACATGACAGAGGACACAATAGGGCTTATAACGCAGCAAGACACTGAGCCCCAAAGAGTCCAACAAATATGTATTTATGCCCACAGCAACACAAGCCTTAAGATGGTATGTTGTCTGTGTTTATTTAACTGATTCCAATATTCTGCGCTTTGGCACTTCATGCTTCAAACCATGTCTCACACCTGTCAGGTAAAGTACATCTTCTAGTGTTGGTTTTGGATCTGTCTCGCTCATATGATATAAGGTGGTAACATCCCAGGTGGATCAAAACAGTGATGGACTGTGTTGTCAAGTGTAGAAGGGGTGTTACTGCGTGCATGAACTCTTGTCAGCAGCACTTCCCCCAATGGAAAATATGACTGCGATGAACCACAAAAAGAAAAACACTGTACAAAATACACAAAACAAGGTTGGAATTTGAAGGGTTTATTTTTCAGTCTATTAGTGTATGCATTGACAAATGATGTGTGCTTCATTTAGAGTCATTTTAGAGCATTTGTGACAACAACCAGAGGAACAATGAGGATGTTTAAACTTAACAGTAACAGTTTGATGTCTAGAATTCAATACATTCTTACACAGAAATTACTCAATTGAAGAGATGTGTAAATTAAATATCCATTGCAAGGAAAAAGAAACATGAAAAAGAAAAGCAAATGAGCTGAGTTTTGCCTCCAAGTGAAAAATTAATCTTTATTACATTTTACATATTTCATTCATGATTAAAAAGCGTGGACAGCTGTTGTCCAGTGGTTTGCACTTACATATACGGAGTACGCCCAATACATAAGCCTGCTGGACTTTTACTTTTTTACTTTTATGTGTGTGAAGTTTGATAACAGTATAATAGTATCTGTGTGTGACATGACAGAACCAGTTAACATTGTATTAAAGTTTCCCATGTATAACATTACAAAAGTAGCTTTTAAGTGAACAGCTGAATGAGCAGATCTTAGATTTTACACCAAGTGTACATTTCAGAGTGGTAGGCCAACCCCTCAGCAGCTCCATGGTTGTTTTCCCATCGATCCCAGCCTATGTGTCATTATGATGGATTGCTTTGTGGGCTTCAGGGAGACCAGCGCCGGGCCCGCTGTATTGACAAGGCTCCCATTCCCCTCTCCTCTTCTCGTTAAGTACTTCTCTCCCAAGTTAATGAACTAAAAACAGGGAGGGTTGCAGGGAGGGGGGGAATGATTTGTGATCGTCTCTTGAGTTTATATGTTTAGTTCACTTTAAAACACTTGAGCACATGCAGTGGGGACGACAAAGTAAAGATTCAGAATTGCATTGTTTCAGTTTGGAGAGCTAGTATGACTGATGAAATGTATTCCCACATAAATCCCCAACACAGAAAAGTGCAAGTCATTCCACTGTAGGGTGCTGGACTTAAAATATCACATTTCAAATAAAACTTGTTTAATGGAAGGATGAAACTGAAATCAGCAAAAAATATCTCCATTATTGAGTCTCTTTTGTCCAATTTGTAAAAAATTTAATAAACTCACAACTTTCCACACTAGCCGCGCAAGTTTGCGGCACAAACTATAAGAAAAAAAAGACAGACACACAAGATTTTTAACAGCCACAGATATGATACAATTCTCAGCAAGGGAAATCTTTGGGGACCAACCCAAATTGGCAGCAGGCGGAAGATGTGGCCTCATTCAGACAGTCTAATCTGGCATCTGTTATTGCAGACAGTATCAGTGGGCCCATGGGGCTGCCAGGAGAGCAGAGATAGAGGTGTAATTGAGAGCAGCAGTTTAGATCTAATAGGAAAATGAGATGAGATGGGGCCTAAGTTTTGGGTGAGTGTCCAAGACAATCGCCTTTTATCTGGAGCTGGAGTCATGGTGAGCAGGGGACTGTTGGAGTCGAAGCGCGAGTGCTGCATTTGTAGTCTCTTTTAAAAAGTGTAAATTGACAATATAGGTTACCTTGTGACACAGATGCATGGGGAACTAGACTTGCAAACTTTGCAGCTGTGTTGGTTGTCACCTACACTTCCCAATTAGAGTGAGTCAGTGCTGCATACACTTTATATATATTTTATATATATATATAAAATCTACATGCCCAGAGTTGGAAGAAAGTACACCTGTGTCAACCCTCGACTACAATGTGTTTCATCACATCAGGCAAGACGAAATGGAGAAGACACACACTCTCCATCAACAGAATGCACACACATTATGATCTAGGTCTAGCGCCTCTATTTCAGTGTTTTCTAACCCAATTCTTAAATATCACCCACAAGTTCTGTAATTCGTTACTCTTGCATACATGACCCATTTATCTGCTGTACATGTTCCTGCAAGACAGATCTGACGGAATTGAAACAGTGTAGGACAGATTGGTGATTGGGAAACACACCATTATTCTCTTTTACTGGTCATATTTATCTGATTTCCAAGCATCTCAACACCCCCCCCTCCCACCCTGTCCTGTTTTATAATTACACTGTAGTTATCTTCTTGTCCTTGGTGGCCTGTTTAATGGCGGCCTGCTCACAGATGATCTCCTTCAGCCTCTGCAGCCGGATGTTTTGGGTGCTCAGGTCCCCTACACCCGTCTGGCTGCGGTGGAGTAAGGACAGGGCATTGATGTACTCCAGCTCTGTGTAGCGAACACCCTGATCCACCACCAGATTCAGCAGCTCATCTGCAGTGTTGTACAGCATCTCGTAGTACTGCCTAGATGGAGTGATACAAGGAATGAATTGAGAGGGAAAGAAAAATGAAAGAATGAAGAAAAGCAAGGGAGAGAAAAAGCAGGGGGAAAAAAGTTAATAACTTTATATTCCTCTGTTTTGCATTATTCCAGTGGAGAATCAAAAGGAGCGACAACAACAAAGGGAAAACACAAAATCCAAACTAACTGCTGTTGCTGTCAAGTCCAATTTCCTTAAAACGGCCTTCAAGGACTTCACCCTGCCGCCACCGGGAGCTGACGGTAGAGGGAAAACATTCACCGGCTACAAACTAGTGAAACCGTTTTAATGAAACACTGTTGACAGAGCCAAAAGAGGGAGGGGGTGTGTGTAGAATTAATAGCTCTTTAACCAGGACCTAATGCCACAATGGGCCATTTGAAAAAGACCATGAAGTACATACTGTTAAAGAAGGAGCACAAAGGGAGAGTATCTGTGGAAAACACACACTTCCAACTGGTAACTAAAACATCAGACATAAAGACTGTGTGTGTATTTATTTGTATGCATGTTGTCTGTAGTTATTGTTCACTGAATATTTACAGGTAGACCTCCTATGTGTGTGAACACGGAATGTAATAGTCATTAGAACCAATTAAGAGAGGAGTAAACAATATTTGGCCATAAATATGGATTTTAGTAGGAAGAAAGCACTGCTGGAGGTAAAGTAATGCACAGAAGAGTGCTGGGATGCAGGACAGACAATTTTTCTTTGCTCGGGGGCAAAACAGGTCAACTACCTTAGAGAATGTGTGTGTGTGTGTGTGTGTGTGTGTGTGTGTGTGGTGGCCAGACAACTATGCTCCCAAACACACACTCCCAAGAACAGCAAAATGCAGGCGCACACCAGAATAGCTTTCACCACTATCTGCCCCTGGCTATGGGACAAATCCCATTCTCTAAAGATACACCAAATGTTACACTTCCATACAGTAGTTGTAGATACGGTCAGAGCAAGAGGACAAAGAGGGAACTATCTACACAATGAACTATGATAGTACACTTTCGCTGACCATTTTTGAATGCGTGCTGTGCAGATAATGAGCTTTTTAGATGTATTTTTCCTACTGTCCTAAGCAGCTATTGGCTTCCAATCCTTTCTGTATGGAAATACAGAAGTCAATAACGTTGATACTATATATATATATATATATATATAGTCTAATTCATCACAATGAAGATCAAGTCTGTGTTCACTTTTGTCAATATTACACTGTTTTTGTTTGTTAATTCAGTTAATTGATGTTTACAGTGTACTGAAAGAGGCCTGGAGCATTAGCAAAAAAATAAAAAATAAAAACCTCATGTGTAGATACGATGTTATGGCTCCGTATGAGTAGCAATATATGTATTTTAATGAGTTTGTCTCAGTGTGACACTGACTTTACTCTGAATGTTGGGCTGAAACCGTTTCAGCTTTCAGGCAAAAGAAGCTTTCTTTCCTAGCATAAACTGGCCTCCTTGGCCAAAGGCAGATGCCAGTCACTCAACAGCAGTGGCTCCTGCTGCTTTGTGAGTGTTGCCGTTCAGTGAGGAAAGATAACTGCAGCTCTGACATTGTTAGGCTGAAGAAAGGCCTTGGAAGTGCTGTGGTTGAGAAAAAAAAAACATTAGGTCCACTTGTTTTCAAATCTTTGTTGGTGCGACAGCAGACAAAAAGGCTGATATATAATCATGTCCATCAAAGCATCTGGAGAAAGAGGGTTAAGCTCTCCATTGTGCCAGAGGAAGATGAAAGTAAATGGATTCAAATCTTTAGTGATTTCTGATATGGCGCAGTAAAAAGACACTTTGGTAAGAAAAGATATTTTTATCTCATTTGTTGAGCTCCTCCACCCATCCAAGACCCATTCCCTTCTTGAGATGATCATTTTCGATGCTAACGAGGCGTTAATGAGCACTCCGGGAGCTTCTGTTCCAAGGTGTTTTATGTGCCGTCATTTTGGAGATTCAACAGTAGAACACGACGAGGGATACAATGAATGAGATGGAGATGGAGACAAAGAGGGAGGGAAAAAGAGTGAGAGAAGAGAAGAATGAGGAATACAGGTACATATCTGTTTTTTGACTTCCCCCTTACAAGTAATGCCCTTGGCCATTGAAGCATTTGCATTCTGTCTCGCTCTCCATCCTGCTCTCAATTTCTCTCCAAGGTCTTGTTCATTTTTCCATCTCTGAGCTCATTTCATGAAAAACCTTGTCAATATTGATGAGGGTCACATTGGTTCACTCCTTAACCGGGGGCAAGACAGAAGAGAGGGATAAAAAGCGTGAAAAAGATGGCTGCCACATGTGGTTTTATCTTATAATGAAATGTGCAGTTTATTTGTGTGTCAGTGCCGTCCAATGTGTCTGTTTTGTATCTGTTTGTATATGCACACTTTGCATTTAAGTGTTAACACATTTACCTCACTGCAACCAAACACCAACTCGAAAGCATTATCATTTCATTCTCTAGACCCAGAGATTACCTGCACGCTTGAGGCAAACCACCCCGTTATGGGACCTAATAGGAAAAACACACATAACCAAAAAGAAAACACACATTTCTTTTGTTGCGGGAAGAAGCGTTGAACAGAAGGCTTCCGCTCTTTCAAATATCCATCCTCAGCTCTCAATGGGAAACAGCTTAGCAGAGAAAAGCAACTGTTGATTTTTACAGGGCAATAAACAGGAGTAGAAACTGCACTTGACTACCTGAGACTGATTCATTCTAACTCTCTAAATGGGCATAATTATCTGTGCAGTAGATGTGTGTGAAGTATTTGTGTACACAGTTTAGCTTGTTTTTTTTAGTTCTACAGTTATTTGCTATGTTACAATATGTTTGGAGAGTCTAAATTGCCTGTTGGTGTGAATCTGAGTGTTTCTATCTATACGTGTCAGCCCTGTGATAGATTGCCGATTTGTCCAAGGTGCATTCGACTGTCACCCAGTGAGAGCTGGGACAGGCTGCGGGTATTGTGCATAAATAATGATTGATGGACACTTAAAACCCCCCAAAAGTAACTGTTGCCAGTACAGATTTTCTCAAAGTTCTTGTTGTTGGATTTTCTGTAGGCTGACTGACTGACCTTTTAGGGTTGGCTCCTTCTTTCAATTAAGAAAACCCTTCTGGTAGACTAGTGACTTATGCATGCAGGGGGAAATGAACAGCAAACATCCCTGTGGAAAACCGAAAATATGACTGGGGCCACTTTGACAGGCACCAAATTCTGTTTGGACATTTTCCTCCAGTCTAAAAAACAATTTGTGTGATAAAATAGTAAAAGTAGCTGGAAAGCTTTGGGATCCATCTGTTAATGCAGCAGCCGGCACGAGCAAATAAAAAATACCTCATCAGTGCTACAAAACAGGGCTTAACTACAGTATAATGGCAACTATAATTCACTTGGCAGTGATGCATTTAGGACAAATCCCACACAGGATTTGTTGAAAGCAGATCTACTGATGCTCATTTATAACTGATGACGGTGTACTAAATCCACCGTGCAGTTTCTTTCTGTACTGCTAATATCAAAACAGAAAAGCTGCATCCACGGGATGACAGTGTGCTAGACTGTCAGCAGGTTGTTAGTTTGTGTATGTGTGTGTGTTTGTGTATGTCTTAGTCCTGAGGACAGCTGGCAATCTGGCCTCTGTTCAGTAGGAAGGGGAGGGGGCTGGTTCAGCAAGAGAAAGTGAAGGAGTGTGTGTGTGTAACTGTGTGTGTGTGTGTCTACGTATGTGTCTGAGTGATGTATGTTAGTGTGTGTTGAAAACACTTTCAAACAGTTCATTACCCAAGCAGTTGGAAAGCCATTTGCCAAACAGGGTAAGGGCTGTTAATAAGATTAAAATCTCTCGGCACCCCGCCATCAAGAAAGAACCCCCAGTGACACACACACACACACACACACACACACACACACACACACACACACACACACACACACGCTAACCACACACACACACATACCTCTCTTTATCAGTTAAAGACACAGATAGTTAATGAAACCAGCATTCCTTTTTTCTACAAAATCAAAGTGAGTTGTTGTTTTGTTGGTCCTTAAAGGAAGGACCAACAAAACACAACAACAACAACAACAACTCACTTTTTTTCTCTCTATTTATGGCCCTTAGTCTACCTCTCTCTCTCCCACACACACACACACACACACACACACACACACACACACACACACACACACACACACACACACACACACACACACACACACACACACACACACACACACACACACACACACACACTAATTTGACCAATTTGGACCTGCTTCTACCACAAGCCCCCTGTATGAGTGCTTTGGTAATCAGTGCATGTGTTCATCATCATACCTCCATGGAGCGCTTTCTATTAAATTTTAATTAGCACCCCCCCTTTCATTTTTCTCATATACCAAGAGCATTAAGTAAATTTATGATGCGTGGATGCAGAATAGGACAGACAGATATGTTTGTCAATAGCACGAAAGTGAGTAAGAGAACGAAAGATAAAGGGAGAGAAACATGGAGGAAAAGACGGAGAGCAGGAGGAAAAGGAAAAAAAGTAAAGACAGAGGAGAAAAGCGAGAGAAAGACAATAATCAGCACAATTCATTCCCCCTTCATTTTCAGCGTGTACAATATTAAGGCCATTACAGGCTGCTTCTGTCAGCGTCTTTGGAAGAACACATTAGTTAGTGGGGGAGAGATGAGGTTAGGAAGGAGGAGGAGTAGAAAGGATGAGAGACGGTGGATGAACTTCTCCATCAGCTGGAACCAAGACTTGTTGCTGCAGTAACAGATACCGGGGCTACTGACACCAACAACAGGACTTTTCAATTTCTTCCTTTCGTTTTTCCCTCCCTATAACATATACGTCCACACTTTATTTGTAAGCGCTGTTTACAAGCTCTGTTTTAGCCCTCTACCCTAATTAAACTGATCTTCTTGACATCCAAAAAACAGCCACAAAAGTGGATACATTTCAAAACCCTGACCGCACAATTTTAGTGTGAATAAGTAAAACTATAGTCAGACATTCAACTTTAAAATCGTTCTGTTGCATCTAACCTCTATATGATCACTAATTTTAAATGCCAATCACACAATACAGGTGCTGTAATGAAGCTGGATGTTTTTTTTGGACAGCCAACTTTGTAACCATAGCAGTGCCTGGTTGACAGGTGGTATTTATGACCTGTGATCAAATTGCTATTCTATGCTTGTCCAGTTGTATAAAAACAGAAAAACAAAAATATGTAAATGAGAACTACTAAAACAGTATATCGTACATGTAGATGGTCAGCAGGAAGGTTTAACACAGGTTTAACCAGCTGAGACAGGTGCAATACAGATATATGTAAGCCAAGAAGCCTCCACTGTACACATTTCTATGAGCTTTGTTTACAGTAAGAAATCCTTCCATCACTGCTCTGTCAGTTATTTCTGACAACTGTGCGCCTGGAAAACTTGTGTTCCCAGAAAACGTGTTGCGTTACCATGACAACCGGCAACTGTGCACTGCCCTGACCAGCATAACTGCACATTTAACAGGGCTTCTAATATGGTGAAAACATTTATTCTTCCGCTTTGATACTTTTAAAATGTAATATGAAGATGTAGTTAATGTAAATGTTGCCATGTTTTTTACGTGATGAGAAGTGGCTATAGATTCAGGGTTTAAATTGTTTTAATAAATCTTTCAGCACCTTTGGCTCTAAAGGACGACAGAGCTTAACAAAAATGAAACTGCTATCCTGGATGCGTGACGATTTCACATGTAAAATTTGCCAGCTTATTGTGAATGTAGTCTCAGTTTATACATGCCTCTGCCTCTTTCAATCTCTCTCTGAAGTATCTCCCTTTCCCCTCCCCTCTGTCTCCCTCCCTCCAAAGCAGTGCAATCGTCTCTCCTCTGATAATGAGGAAAGGTCTGCAGAGACACTGAGACTAAAGCTTCATCAGCAAAGACCAGTCCCATCATGCTGTGCTACGCACAACACAGACACACAGATGCTAACATACGAATATACACACTCTCACTGGTCTCATCAGCAAAGACCAGCGTCATCATAAACACACACACACACACACAAAGGCCAGCGTGGATAGACAGGCTTCATCAGTAAAGACAAGTCTCATCATACTGCATCTTGCTCATGCACACACAGAAAACAGGAGCAGAGGGAGGGAGGGGCTGGAGGAAGAAGGGAAGAGAGAGAATAAGAATTCAGCAGAGGCGTCGCAGGTGTTTGGATGGTAGCAAAGAAGAGAGGACTGGAAGAGAAAAATGAAGAAAAAGGGGCCGAGAAAGGAGGAAGAGAGAGATAAAGAGAGAGACACAAGGTGACAGGAAGGGAGACAGAAGCCGAGCAAAGTGACAGTGTACCGAAGCCAGGCCTAAATACAAACAGTTTTATCTGTTGACACCCACTACCTCCTGACACGGCCGTCAACTGTACTTATTACCACATTCTCTGTAGACACACCAGCCTGTCACCTCGACACACACACACACACACACACACACACACACACACACACACACACACACACACACACACACACACACACACACACACACACAAAACCAAAGACAGTTTATTTGCAGATTCGAACACACTGAATCCTAGAGACACACAGAAGCTGGGGCAGTACACTTCGGGACAATGCACAGTACACAAGGCTCTTGTACAATTCACACCTGTACACCCTCACAGGGTTGTAATTTCCAGTAGCAGACAGGTGGGTGCAATGGGCTGAACTCTGGGGCATCTCTACAGTGAGCCTGTCAGGCTGGTGTTTAGCCAAGCTACAGGCTATGGGGCTTGCGAGTTAGCTAGGGATGTTATGACAGCCCTGCAACCTGCCTACACGGGTCGCTGGGCAGCTCAGAGCTCCACTGTATGTGTGTTTGTGTTAGTGAGTGCGTGTTATGAGTTTGTCATGTCTCAGTGTGTGACTGGAAATACATACCTTAAATTCTGGTGGGCCAGACTTAGAAGATATTTACACAGACAAACATTACATTTATATTTGGTGTATGTAAATTTTTGGGGCAAAACATGTCTGTAGTGTGTAGTGTGTAGTGCCTGTGTTTTCATAGGCTTTGTCTAATGATCCTATGCTTTGGCATCAGGGGAGATGGTTCAAGTGAATTCAGAGTTCAGCTTTCATGACATAAAATCCAAAAAGTGCTGATACAATTAGTTGATTAGCCGATCGTCAGAAAACTAATCAACAACAATTCAGCATCAGGACACGTGCAGAGCAGAATGGAACTTCATGACAGGTAAAATGACAAAAAAACAAAAAAGTTGCAACATTAAAAGCACAACTGACATTTTTTAACAGTTTTTAAAGGCTTTAAGGCCACCTGTGAGCCTAGCTGTGCAGCAAACAATATGTGCTTCGATTTCAAATCTCAGTGAAAGCTAATTATTTTAGATCTCTATTTAAGGTTACTAAATCTGTTGCCGAGCAAAATAAGTCAACAATTTCTCCATAGGCTGAAGTGGACTGTTGCCAGGCAACACTAAGTTTTTGAAAGTTGTATTGTTATGTTTTCTTTGGAACTATGGCTTCTGGTCTTTTCAAGATAAAAGACTCACAAACAAAATCACCTTCATCTCATATCTGCTTCTGTCAAGAAACCAGCAATCAGCATAAAGAAAGAGAGAGACAGAAAGAGAGAGGTAGACACACAGGATAATGGCAGCTGATCAATGGAGTGAAGGTTGAGGGCACAGTCAATACACAGATGTGACATTGCAGTGACACACAGTTCTGCAGAATAGGACCGATCCCCTGAACTGTTTCTGAGCAGATGGTCTGTGTGTGTCCACTTTTGTGTCAGTGTTTAGGTGTGTGTGTGTGTGTGTGTGTGACCTTGACCCAGGAGCTGAAATCGCTGCCAAACGTCTGACTGAGAGACAAGAGACCGCCATAGGACCATGCCATACCAACACACATGCTCACACACATACACAAAGACATACTGAGTTTTACAGACTGTGCAACCTTAACCATCGACATACTGTAGGTTTTCACAGTATTATACTATATATAAACATGGATACTGCCACAGGGGGGCACTGTTTCCCCATCCTTCTTCACAGTCTAAGAGAGAGGAGTGAGAGAGTGTGTGAGAGCGAGTGTGTGTATGTGTGTGTCTTCATGAGTTCTGCAGTGCTGGTTACTGGGCCTCTCCTTAGTTTTAACTCAGATCAATGGTTATCACTGTGCCCTTGTCCAGGTCTCTCTCGCCTCTCCCTTTCCCATACAAGTAAATAAAAAATAAACACACGCACACAAACACATATATAGGAACATAAAAGTACATGGGTTCACAGTCAAGCATCTGCAGCCTTTCTCAAAAGCAGGCTTCCTGCTGTGATCACTTCCTTTCCTCATCTACTCTTGCTTTTCCACATGTGGTAATAAAACACTGATGAGTGTTCTTCTTCTAGGCCCCTTCCTCAGACTGCTTTTTCACTGCCGATTCTGGTTGGACGATATTCTCAAAATCGTTACAGCAAAACTGTTCACGATTCAAAATACTATGTATATGCAACTCAAATAACAATCATCACATCTTTCAATGTCCATGATATGTAGAGGTTTTAGCTGCTAAGTGATTCAATTTGTCAATCTTGGGTGTTCGATGCTCATATTCTTTGAAACATATGAGAAATTCATTATACTTTTGCAGCTAATTTTATATTTGAGTGCACGTCTTCTGAAAAGGAAGCTTAAAAATATTACTTCTGGCTTTTTGGTAAATCACAAATGCATCATTTTATCTCATCCTAATCATCATACTTTCTCACACAGGCCATATGGTCACCTACACTCGCAGGTCTGAGCCACGTATCACACTTTATGAATATTCATGTCCAAAACATAAATATGGTGATTTTAAAAGGCTGATTGGCTTGGCTGAGTTGAGTGTGTGTATGTGTGTGATGTGTGTTTGCAAGAGTCGGTGTGTCTTGGAGCCGGAGGCCGGCCAATCCAAAAAGCCATGAATTTGTAAACAATGTGCTCTGCAATTCCCAATCAACACCTCCACACCACCCACGCCTCGTAATCAGGGAGAGCGGGAGAAAGAGAGAGTAGACAGAAGAGCCATCACTGGCATTTCTCCATAATCAAAGTTGACAGAGGGTAGAAATAACATACTAATCAATGGCCCTCTACATCCAGTACAGTTCAGGTCATTTCAGTGTACTTCTTTGGTTTTTTTTTCCTGGGGGAAAACTTGGCTTGCAATACTGGCAAATTACAAATGTCCCAACACATAGACACCCATCCACTTCAACATATGACACACTCATAAAGAGTCCAAGAGCTGTGAAAAGCAGCTAATTAATCCTACGACACAACATGACAACGTGGCAAACACTGGTAAACACATTTTACAACATAAATATTAAGACTGAGAAGGTTAGGAAAGGTGTGTTAACACAGATAGTTGAAATGCTGCCATAAAAACAATTTTGTTTTTAGAAACAAAAAAGTCTGTTTACTGTGTCTTTACAGTCATGTGAGAAGCATGTCACAACCAAAACTTGTTCAAAGTTTTACTTTTATAACAGAGCCACTGTTGTACTTCTACAAAATAATGTAATGTGAGGAAAAGAGAGAAAGCAAGACCAGGAGAGAAATACAAAGAAACGGATACCCACTGACAGCTGAAAACAAAGTGGTAATATCTGAAAATCAAGCAGATAAAGTTTTTTCTTCCCTTTCTCTCTGTCTGTATCTTTCTCACTTTCATCTCTCACTCTGCTGTATTCAATCTTCTATCCATGCTGTCTTCTCCAAGTCAATTCAATGCCTTTGCCTGTGAAAGACATCTTTTCTATAACTTCCTTTCACTTAGTTTTTCAATTTTCCTCCCCCTAAGCCCTCCCTTCTTTCTCCATCTTTTCCATCACCCTTTCTCTCACACATTCTCTCCTGTCAAGGACACAGGCTTCAGAAAGAGAGAAAAAAAAATCATATGAAGACTATGAATCACCCTTTTCTTTCTGTCTTCTCTCTTTCAAGCCTCCTGCTCCCCCTCTCCTTCTTTTTCACAAATATATCTGAACGCTGATTTCCCCCATGCCTGTCAGGGCTGGAGAGCACTGGGCAACAGCAGGTAGACTCACGAAATATAAACGTATGAATGAGAAATAAACACCAACAACCGTGCACACACTGACACACGGTGTGTTTGACAATCTGTTTGACCATCTGTCTGCCTCGTGCATCGACATAGTCTGAACTTGAGGACATTGTGCAGGTCTGTGTGTGTCTGTGTAGGTGTGTAGTAGGGTCGGACCAACATAAACGGATTTAAACAGAAAAACTAATCATCAGCCAGTAAGCATTGTCTTAATACAGTTCATTTGATTTTATATTTGATATATTATTTACAAATATTACACCCTTTAGGTATCAAAATTAGAATGACTGTAGTACAGATAGCAACACATGAATATGTGTTAATATTAATAATTATAAGGTTATTATTATCTTGGATTTTAAGGTAGAGTCCTGTGATATCAGAGGCTTTATCACCATGACAACAGCAAACCCAAGGGAAAAACAGCAAGCTCTTCTAAAGTACTGGCAAGAAAGTGGCATGAAAATTTAGAGACACTGACTATCTGCACGGCATCTCTTCTGCCAGCTGCTTCGATCCAAGGTTATGAGCCTTTACAAACCAATACTGGTGGAAACTGAGTGCATATACAAGTTTCTGGTTTTGGTGTTTTTCTGTTGTGAAGCCAACAAACTGCTCCAGGTGAACTGCATTATAGCTAATCCCTGTGAAAACGTGACAAGACTCATACCTGGCAAAGTCGAGGTCAGCCTCCCTGGACATGGTGATGTTGGTGAGGTTCTGCTGAAGGACAAATATGTTCCTGCACATCTTCTTTATACCAGACTCGCTGATCCTTTTAAAGTACTGGGCCCCGTTGATTAGAATACAGGAGATCAGATGACCCAGACCTAGCAAGAGGGAAGAAGAGAAAGAGAAAATAATGATAGTCAGTTCAGCACAGAGAAGAACTGAAGTAGAGAGTAGCATAAAAACAGAAAAGGTTGGTGCTGACCTTCAAAGATGTACTGGAACTTGTGCTGCTGAAGGGCAGCCCCCATGGCCTCCTCTATGGCTGAGATGTCCTTGTTAAGTTTCACCACCAGTGGGTCGTAGTCCATGCTCTCCACATTAGCCACAATGGCATAATTGCCTTGCTTAGTCAAGGGGATCAGGTAATGGAAACAATGCACCCTGGATTAGGACACAGAAGGATAGTAGAGTTAATGGAAATAAAAGAGAAGGTGGAACATTTGTTGAAGACTGTTTATATGTTTAATCTTTTTCCAGGTCTTGTCAAACATGCATCTGCTGATTTTGCCATTGATGTTGAAAAAAAAAAAGAAAAAAGCTTATATACCGTAAAGAGATGAAGTGTTTTATGACATAGTTCGAAGGTAGACTTAAGTGGGCAATGAGTGTTCTCACTTCTGAAGCCCTGGTAATATGTATACCTAACTATAACACCTATGATTCAGTACTCATAATATATCCACTTATTCAGCTACCACTACTTCACTTCTGAATACGATTCAGCCAGGAAATCTGATTAGTTAAGGGGAACCTGTGGAGCACAGTGCTAAATACAGTTTGCTGTACAACTTTCAGAGGTATAAAAAGACTTAAACATCTAGTAAATTACAGCCTACAGCCTAACAGAAAAAAGGCTTTCACTTAAACTTTTGTATTGAAATAACACAGCCTGAGGATTTCTGTGAGTTTCCTTCATTCTACAGATCCTTCATGTCCAAAACAAATATGCCTTTGAAGCATTTAATTACATTTTCAGAATATATGCCAGAGAAGCTCATCTTTATGTCTCAACGCCTAAAGTACTGTATTAAAGATGTTTCGGAATTCATTTTATCTAAAAATATTTTTGTTCAGGGACCGTTAGATAAATATGTGGTACAAACATGGATTTGTGCTCTTTGCCAGTAAGCAGTGTAATTATGGGTTAAGAACCTTGCTCAAGGGTTTTTATATTCACTTTTCTTGGCCACATTTTTTTTTGGCAGGTGAAATTACATACTGTATATTCTTTTGTACATGTGTTCATAGCCAACTGCCATGGACAAGGCTGATTTAACTTTACAAGAGACCCAACATCAGAAAATGTCAGAATGTTCAAAATAATGTTTTTTATTCTTTTTACTTTTGGTTCACTGTGCTCTACATGAAAATAACTTTAATCACGAGAAGCAAAAAAATCCTATCCTAGTGTGTCCATGGTAACATATATCTTTAATAATACTTTTACAACTGTTATGTGCAGAGGAGGTGAAATTTAACCTATCCTTTAACAAGATGCTACTTCTCTCTGTCCATTTAAACACCTACATCTTAGTCTGAGGTCCTTTTGGTCCACAGAAGGCTCATTTATGTCTAAACTACAAGGAGTCAATACTCTCATAATTCCATAATCACAGTGCCCTGAGCAGAAAGTTATAAAATTATATGGGTGAATGTCTCTTCCCCCTAAGGTGAAGCCAACAACTACACCACCGTTTCAGTGCCTCCATCCTTATCTCTCTATTCAATCATTTCTTGCACTTAGCTACGGTATCTCCCTTCTTTAACCCCCACCATCACTTTAACCTCCACAATCATCTCTCTTCCTCCCTCCCCTCTCGCTCTCTTCCTCATGGCTTCATTTAGCTGGTACCACTATCAGGGGAAATTCGCTAGATGGGGAGAGTCAATGGAGTGTAGCATATAGCTAGACATCAGCCTCAGGGAGGGTTTTCTACTGAAATCATAAACAATATTGCATAAGCTACACAATAGTCTACAGGGAAATAGTGGTTCATGGGGGGATGGAAGCAAGGGAAGAGGGATGATGGAGGACTATTAGTGGTTTGTGGGGGGAGAAAGTATATGGTGTGGTAAATTAACTTGGATATTGACATTCAAAACACATACTCAAGACATGGTATAAATTCCTGAACTTGTGCATTTAGGGGAGAAGTGTGATGCCACTGATACTTTTTGTCCATATGATTTAATGGCCTGTCCTCCTCTTAGCTTGTGTGGTATGATCATAGTAAATAATTTAAAGTTATAGAGTAATGATCTAACATGCATCAAGATGCCACCAGTGCGCGGGTTACATAGAAAGCGTTGGGTGCGGTTGTTTGGTTGCACATCACACTGGTGTGTTCTGACGTTAAAGGATCCAATCGGAAAAATATAATTTAAAAATGCTACCATATTATGTGGTTGTAACTATATAATCTTCCAACACTTATTTAGGTATACTGTTTAACTAAAGGGAAACAAATCATCACATTGAAATAATCAGCATTGCTTCAATATATGAACCAGTGCAACATATAGGCCAATTCAAGCCAACCTGCTTTGAGCACTATGTTTAGAGTATAATGCTGCTAGGACTGTGTGTGCAGTTTAACGCCTTGACTTTCAAGCATTCAATTAAATAAGAGAAATGTATGATATTAAAAAAAAATTAAAAAAAACACTTAAACATGTCAAATTGTTAGTGTTTTAACAAATAAAATCAAGATTACTGATCATTTATAGTCTTGACATTGACTTTGGAGGATTTAAAAAAAGATTCTGAGGCCATCTGTCACCTGGTAATATGATAAGATAAATGTAATAATACCATGTAGCACCCCTGTGTGTGTTTTCATTTCTGCAATATAAGTGAAGTTTGGGTGAGTTTCTCTCTTTGTCATACCTGACCTCCAGGTGCAATACCAGGAGACAGCGGTCGGCAATGTCCTGGAAGCCCCGGGACAGGTCACTTAGGGTCTGTAGAATCTGCTCCCTGGTCCGTTCGCTCTCACCAACCACCTGGCTGTCTACTGAGCATGGGGATGCACCTGGAGGGACAGAAGAGACAGGAAGACACACCATTTACAAACACAGTTGTACCAAACAGGGGCAGTAGTAATGAGTAGAAGGGTCCTCCTTTAACTAGGGGAACTATGATGAAGTTTCAATGTCTGGATGATAAATGCTGAAGAATGCTTGAGCCAACTATTATAACCCTACCAGCACCAGAGGTGGTGCTCTATAGTTGACCCTGCCCACTGACCCCCACAAATGTGTCATACACTCATTATTACTGTGACCTATCTGTGCCCACACGCACTGCACTGTCCTACAAGATAACAAGCATGTGTGTCATTTAATGTTGACATAATCAGGTACTGAAAATGACACCAGCTTATACAGTACACACAAAAGAAAACCATTAGTTGCAACGTCACACACTTCCTGAGTCCTTCAGCAGGTTCTTGTACTTTCTTCTCGCCACTTTTGCTGAGACAGCAGGAGCATGTGTCAGTGCACTGCATTGTAAACCACACAAAGGACCTGTGCGTATGTGTGTGAGAAGAGAGAGAGAGAGAGAAAGAAAGAAAAAGAGAGAGAGAGAGAGAGAGAGAGAGAGAGAGAGAGAGAGAGAGAGAGAGAGAGAGAGAGAGAGAGAGAGAGAGAGCCAGAGAGCACGAGAGCATGATGAGTGTATATAAATTCAGCCCGGTGTAGATCAATGGCCATAAATTAGCAAGGGGAGGAAAGGGAGAGAAATTGGCCCCGTCACTCATATGTAAGTCTATTTGGTCAATGAGGCGAGTGTTTGTGTGCGTGTATATGTGTGTGTGTGTGTGTGTGTACGAAGAGTGACTGTTGAGCAGGAGAACAGGAGAATGCAGGGGTCCACGATCGATGTGCCGCAGTCAGAGCCAGCTCCCCAGTTACTCTTCCTGCCCTTCCGAAGGTCACACGCGCATGCACGCAGGTACAAATGCCATCGCACACACACACACACACACACACACACACACACACACACACACACACACACACACACACACACACACACACACACACACACACACACACACACACACACACACACACACACACACACACACACACACACACACACACACACACACACACACAGCTCAGGACAGAGTGGTAGCAAGTATGAAAGAAGGCTGAAATGACCTGTTCATTTGTCTTCCATCTCTATGACTAGATGAAAGAATACTTTTGACTGATATTCCTCAAAACAGACAGGAAGTGAGATACAGGTATCTTACTCCAAAGTTGTTGGTTTCATTATTTGTACATGGATCCATTCACATAACCCTAACACACACATAGATTAGCCCTAATCAGAACACACTGAAATATTTTTGCATTCATTATTTCTTACTTCTTTCTGTTCATTCTTACTTTGAAGTGTAGCTAAAACCCAAGAGTCTGCTGAATAGTACATCTGGAACCCAATAAATGGGAAAAATTACCTCTCTAATCATAAGTAAGGTAGTAAATGCAGTGTGTTTTTGAGCTAACTCTGAGCTTTTGAATGTATTGGAGCTCAGTTCAGCAGCTAGCTGTTGCAGTAAGATACCAGGGGATCCATTAATATTTAAATCCAGTACCAGTATCCAGATACTCCAGTTAGAGGACAAACCTTTCGGTAACATCAAATAACCTAAAAAATGGATACATATAAGCGGGCACGTTTATAACAACATGGTTCTACAGGAAGGCCTTTTATTTAATTTGGACTAAAGATCCTAGAAATCTGGTTGTATATCATTTCAAATGTCCTGCAGAAATGCTTATTACATAGATACAACTGAACACTACCTAATATCCGGGTTAAGTGAGCGTGCATGAAAACGACATCAATCTATCGAGAATATAGAAAAACAACACTTAAATAATTATATATATAGATATATGTATAGAAGGATGATCGAAAGGAGCAGATATAAATATTCCTTGAACAGTTGTTTTAAAGCTTCCACAGAAATTAAGTTTTTTAATTTATATCGAGAGATTTAGGTGTTGGATATCTGTTAATTTTACAAGCATGTGTGACATCATGAGCTTCATTAATGCAATCAGCTGGCACACAAGCTTTCAGTTTTAAAGCACAACTGAAACAATGTCTCTTTTTTTGGATTAGACAATGCTATTTGAAAAGAGGAATAACTTAGCATATCCCCCACATTAATAAGGCCAATTTAAGTTTGAAACCTTACTGAACGCATATTTCTACACTGTTTGAAATCATGACACTCAATCAAAGTAATTCTTTGCTGCTTTACATGGTGAGTGCTTCTGTGTGCTAATGTTTGACCATTTTGTATCTGCTGGTGAATATGTGCTTCTGACCCTACTGTTAGTTACTTTAAATGAACCCCCGATAAGACGAGGGACCATTGGCTTAGGCAAACAGCAGTGAGGTATGTGCCATGACCATCCAATCAACAACGCAAACACATCTGGGGGGTTAGGATGTGACAGCTGCTCTTATTGTCTGTGTGTCTGACATATAGCAATAAACGCTGCAGATAGTATTTCTTATTAAAAGTGTGCATGTGATGCGTGGGGCTGTGTCTGTGGAAGTGCTAAATGAATGTACTGTATGTATGAGATTACTTGCTAATTAACTGTCTTCTTTAGTAAACCTCTTGATAATGTGTGGGAGGAAACTGCAGTGCAGAGTCATTCGCAGCAGTTACAGGCAGTTTATACTGTAACAGAGTGTTTCAGTCATCATGTTACAGTCCTGTAATGGAAAGACTTTGACTCTGGCTTCAGATAAATGCCTAAGTTATAGAAATAAAATGTGCAATTGAGAAGGAAACTGTTGACTTCAAAAGAAAACTGTGGTCAGGAAAGCACAGATTTTTGTGACAATTGTCAATAAAAGAAAAAAAAAATAGAATCAAAGCATCAATATGTGCTTGCCTTTCTCACTTCTCGCTCTACAAAGTTGTAAGTAAACCACCAATTATGAGGCTTCCTATCCTCCTTTTAATCAGTTTCATTGTTACCACTAGAACCACCAGCATGAGTT
This sequence comes from Dicentrarchus labrax, assembly GCF_905237075.1. Lineage (NCBI taxonomy): Eukaryota > Metazoa > Chordata > Actinopteri > Moronidae > Dicentrarchus > Dicentrarchus labrax. The sequence goes on along the minus strand of NW_026136724.1, from coordinate 13,814,265 downwards.
CTGAGATGATTAGGAGGTAGAGTGGCTGACATTTTAGGCTTATAATCAGTCTTTGTTTTTTGTTAATGTAATTTATTTCACATAAAAAGTGTGAAAGTAAAGACTGGCTTAATTCAACAGAGCAGTCTGACATTGCTTGATTGCATGTTTTTTTCTATATTTTCAACACTATTTTTTAAGAAAATGTCAACCAACAGTCATTACAGTATAAAATTCATATGTCCACACTAGTGACTGCCTCCTACACCAACAGAAAACAAGAGTACCAATGATTAGATCTTTAAGTTGGCAATATCAACATTAATCCAGCTAAATGAGCCACAGGAACAACAAACAAGATTGGTCTTAACAGAAAAAATCCACAATGATTTCTCAAGGGAGCGGAGCATAATGACATTAATTGACTTCATTTGATTGTATTTAGCGGATGTTGTTTATTCTCCCTGGTCATCTTATCAGATTATTAACAAATATGGAATGCAGCACTGAAACACAATACTGCCACTCAAACTAAAAAGCCACAATTACAAGAACATTACCTATACAGCTAAGTAATCTTCATATACGACACTACTGATGTCTATTGGCCGCATAGGAATGGTAACAACATCGACAAGTGTTTGGTGCAGCTAGCAGTGCGCCGACAGTTTATAAAGATATAAAACTGTCACCTTGTGCTTCCATAAAGTCTAACTTAAAACACCTGACAAAAGGTACATGTATATTTGTCTGATATAGACCATTTTGCTCTCAGTGTGTCTCTTTCCTTCTCTTAGCTTGTGGTTGTGTTATGTGTGTGAAGAAAGCGAGAGCATTTCACTTGCTCTGCCTGTGGGAGTGTTTTCCCTCCAAGTATGTGTGTATGCGCACATAGGCGTGTGTGTGAAAGTGACTCGAAGGCTTCTGCTTCCTCTCATGTGCATTACACTCACTCACTTTGGCAGCAGAAAGGGAAAAAAAAGGGCTTGCTGTGGCACACACTGCTGGAGGTCTCTCCAGGGGGTGTCCGTGAAACACACACATGCCCAAAAACACACGCGCACTGACACCCACAGAAACACAGACACACACAGATTCCTGCCGCCCCCCAGCCTGCGCTGCTTTGATGATGCGAGGGAGGCGTCACAGCATGGGGGGCACCATTAGCGTCAGGGACAGACGGGCGAAAGGAGACGACTCATTGGTCCTGACTGACAACTTTCTTGCTCTCTTTTTTTCTCTTTATGCTGATTAAATGTGAGGATATGTATGTGCTTGTCGTGTATCTATTTATGCACTCATGTGTAGGCATGCATCTATGTGTGTGTTTGCGTGTGTGTGCTGCGCTTATCCAATTATTTTCGAATCCCATCTAAGAGAAACGTCTGTTGCATGCCATCTGCAGAAGATGAGGGTGGCAGACATTAAGGGAGAAGATCAGTGATGGAATTCACATTCTCACACACATACAGCAATGCAGATGCACACATACACCGAAAGTTCATATTAACACAAACTCAATCTTGCACACTCTTGACCTGTGTGCCATTGAGGGAATAAACAATACATGAAGACACAAGACAACAGTATGACTTGACATTTTCTGTGGCATTGACAAATGCAGACGCTAAATATTTGATACAAATCATGATCTGTTTTGTTTGAGAAGTACATCATGCCCTACCCCTCAACAGAAAAGAGGAATGAAGAGAAAATGGAGAAAGATAAGCAAAGGACAGTATCCTGCAGGGGTGGAGTGATGAATGATTCATAAGTGACTGACTGAGTAAGAGACAGGAGGAGTTATTAATTATTTTGCTGCCTCTGGTAGAGGATGAACATCTGCACACGGGGATCTGAACTTCTGTCCAGAGAGAAAGAGAGAAAGCGAGTGGGGAAGAGAGAGATTAAAATTGAGAATAAGATTGAAAGATATAGATATCTGAAGACCCCAGATTGTTAAATAGTATCTTACAATGAGAGACAATAAAAACATGCTAGACATTTTTGCCAGAAACATAAGTAAAACCCACATGGATGAAACAAAATACAATATTTCAACTACTGAAAAAACAACACCATCTCCCACTGCAACTAGTCCCCCAGGCCTGTGCAGTGAATAAGAATATGTTCTTAGTCAACTTGCCTTGTTAAATGGAGTCAAGTAAAAAAAAATCATTGCTAAAGGGAAAAGACCTACAGTCACCACAGTCAAGGTTAGAAAGTGTATTCTATAAGCCTGCCATATTCAGCAGAGCAACCACTGAAGGGAGGAGGAACTTATTCCCATGATGAGAGCACATAGTTATTGTCCAGAAACCCTACAGCATAGACTAGAGGCCCGTTTCTTAGCACCTAATGATGGTCAGGCCTCTGACATGAACACACATTTGCACACAACAACATAAAGAATTATGTTGGCAATTATAAAGGCAGGAAAAAGTCTGGAAAAGAAAAGACTGTCCGTTGAGACGGCCCTTCACACGGTTCTTGATCTCCTGCAGGTCCATCTTCTGTCCACAAAGATCCAACGAGGCTGCCAGACTAACTGGCAAATATTATTAAAAATGTTTAAAATTCATACAGACACACATAGCAGTCAAAAAAACTGTCTGACATTGCCCCTCAGGCGTCTGTGTGCGAGTGTGTGTGTGTTGTCGGGTAAATATTGTCAGAGTGGATTGGAAGTCCAATGCTGCGACCAGATGGGTGATAAGACCCTTTCTGCAGCCACCTTCACGGCCAATCACCATCAGTGGTCTGTTTGCATACACACACACACACACACACACACACACACACACACACACACACACACACACACACACACAGACACACACACACACACACACACACACACACACACACACACACACACACACACACACACACACACACACACACACACACACACACAGACACACAGACACACAGACAGACACACACACACACACACGCGGGCTCAATGAGACATTCTTAATAATCAGACACACACAGATATTCAAACAGAGATGTATGAAACTGCATGTGCGCACACACCTAAATTTAATTAGGATTTAGCCCTGTGAGGAAGTTGATGGGTTCAAATGTGCGTATGTTTTATACTTCAGAGCATAGCAATGTATGTAACTATACATACAGCAGGATTCAATCACACAAGAAGGTGACCAAACCAAACGTCCACTTTACAGAATCTACCAGCCCATCAGCACTCAAAGAACAGCAAGAACAATGTTCACAGTACCAGGATGAGGAAGGGCAGAAGGAAGGAAAGACAGAGCCATGGCAGAAAGAAAGAAATACTAGGAATGAAGCAAGAGAGTTAGAAAGAGGAATGAAAGAAAGAAAAAGCAAAAAGAGGGAGAGGAAAATGAGTTGTTCATACCTGACTGCTTCTGTAATATAAAATCCAATTTGGAGAGGCATAGACGTGAGGCGGGGGGTGGGTGGAGGATGAGATAAGGTGGGGTCCTTTTCCCCTGCCGTACCCCTGTCCCATCTTACACAGTGCATGCTTATGTACACACACACACACACACACACACACACACACACACACACACACACACACACACACACACACACACACACACACACACACACACACACACACACACACACACACACACACACACACACGCGTTGACACCCATACCAACACACACGTAGTCCGTCATCAGCTCAGCAAACACTAAATAATGAACAATACGGAGGCTGTCCCAGCATGATAAGTGACTGCCCTATCCTTCCCATTAGCGCCACCCGCCAGAATTAATGATAATTATGTCACGTCCCTTCCCGTACTTTTATTGAATTCTTATCTATGAATAAACGAAGAAAGCTAGCGTCAGAGTGAGAGGGAAGGGAAGTTTAAAAAGAGATAGTGACAAAGTCAAGCCCAAATAAGAATATCTGAAATTTCTCATTTAATTATTTTATGTCAGAAAGAAAAGTTGCGATATGGAACAGCAAAATAGTGCAAGTTCAATGAGCAATCAGAGGTCTGAAGCTAGAGAGTGGTGACAATCGCTGATAAGGGTTGAAGCCCTCTCTCTATCCCTCTAGGAAAGGTGCATAATTTACCAGAACTCCGCCAGAGGACTAAGATACTGCAGTGAACACGGCTACGTTTCTCCAGAGTACAGTAACACAATAAGTACAGAGGTGAATGAAAGAGCTGCGTAAATAGGTGATCAAACAATTACATATATTCTATAATCAAATAATAAGTCGTGATATGTTGAAAATGAATCCAATGCTGTATAAATCCTATTAATAACAAATAAAAACAAATGAGGTATTATAAATATCTAAATGCAGATGTCTGACTGCGAAACAAACACGGCAGTACTTTTCCAAGAAAAACAGAATCTTTACAAGCATCATATTGTTAAGATTGGTAATATATTCCGCTTGAAGACATTTTTAAATATGTTAAATATTGAATGAGCTTCCAAGAAAGACATAAACAACAACATGACTTTTGCATGGGACTGGAATAATGAAGTCTGACATCTGTTTGTACTGCAGGAATGGGGGGGGGTTTATACTGCACAATTACGCTCTAGTTTTGATTGAAAAAGAAATGTAAAATTACAAAACAAGTTATAGTACAATAATAAACCTGACCCTACTGTAAGAGTCACTTAATGGGAGTAATAACTCCCTGATTGCTATCATATGATCTTAATAAAAAAGATAGGGACTTGAAGAAGAATATTACAAGATGCTAGAATATTTTATTGGAGATTAAACATGTTCTTAAAGTGATAATGAGCATAAAAACGTTACTGTAATTATTAGTGGTTAACAAGGCCTACTTAAAGACTATGTGTTGGATGGAAATACAGACACCTCATTTTGATCAGTGATTAATGATTCAAAAGTGATGACTGAGCAGGGAATATATGAAATGCTTTTAAGAGTCCTGATTAGGGTAGGCATTTATGCGCACGCACTTGCGGAGGCAGAGCAAAGGATAATAAGTGTGTGTGTGTGTGTGTGTGTGTGTGTGTGTGTGTGTGTGTGTAAAGTGCTCTTTGACAACTCCAGTGGAGAAGGTAATGAGTGTGTGATAATACACTCAAACAAGAACTTAATGAGGCACAGGTAAGAAGTATTCCTACAAAAGCACTGCAGCTGAGGACTTCATATACCCCCGACTGCGACTCTCCATAAACCATCCAGACAATGTTCTTAATCTGGAATGTATTCTGATCAATAACTGCTTAATGGCCTGAGAGACTTGTAGCAACGTCTTCTGGAAAAATATCCATGAATATTGCACTATACTATAATATACCAGTCAGTAGAGGATGTATGTTGTTACTGAGGCTTGTCCCCAGGTGCTTTCAGGATTTAAACTTAACTCTCATATTCATCTATGTCCACTATGAACTCACACATTTTACACAAACACACCCTCAGTATTTTCCCAAATAGTAACATTTTTGGCAGCCATGAAAGCCTCTCTGTCTGTGCCAAAGTGGGAAAAAAAAAAGAAAAAACCGAGGAAAGAAAAAGACAGAAAAGGATAATAAATTTTTGGGTGTGATGCAACCACCCAACAAGCAGAATTCATGTGTCAAAGAAAATATTCAGTTTTTTAGTCTGCAGAATAAACAGCAACAGATGTCTGGTACTGGTCCGTAGGCGCAAAATTTACTGCATATGTCAATGTTTTTGTCAAAAATATAACCAAGTTTAGCTTAATTTGATTTCATCAACAGAATAACAGTTAGTAGGAAAAGGGTTTTTAGCATCCAATCTGTGACCACTCTGTTTTTATAATCCAGTGATGTTACAGCTTCTTGCCTATATGCACAGATATGAGAGCTTAATTATGCAAACTATGAGACCTCAAATATATCTGTTTTTACCAAGAGAACCAGCAGAGAAGCAGTTGAGGTGAAGAAGTGATGTTCTTCATTAAAATAAAGAGCTCAAGGTCTCTTTTTACATTTGTTAAACCACCTTTTTGCGTTTTTGCAGAGATTGTTTGATAATGTGCACCATTATTTCTTATTTAAATAATGATCGTGCCCTTCTCTACAGTATGCTTTCGACCCCGCCATAAACTGGTCCTCAGACATGATGTAAACCGACTGGTTGCTCCAGAGACACCCCAGAAATGTGTCAACTACTTCGACACCCTAAATGATTCTTCCTCTACTTACTGGAGGCATGAGGCAGGTTGGCGAAGAACGTCTTGAGGCGACCAGCAAGCCACTCCATGCTCTCGTGAAGGTTGGCCAGAGCCTTCAGGTCACTGACGTCACGCAGGATCTCATTCTGGGGGATCAACTTGTCTCCAAGGTTTCCAGTCAGCACCTCAGACTCCTTAGCAAAAGCCGCACTGAATGATGCGGAAAGTGAGGGACGAAAGAGTTTGTGGTTAGAAGGACAGATACAATATTTTGTTGGCAAAAAAAATTGAATTTAACGATCACTCCAGCAGACATCCTTTATTAAAAATGACTGCTATCAAAAAAGTTCTAGGACAAATATATGTCTGATGACTAAGAGGAATGACTGTGAATACCCTATAATCAGTCTAGAGTATTACGTTATCTGAAGGAAATTACAAGGCCCTTTGGACTCAAAATGTCTGGTCTGCAGAGGCAGAGAGTGGCTTACATACAATGCTATAATAGAAGCCAATTTTCAAAATTTAAAAACATAAGGAATTGCTGAATGGGACGGATGTGTTAATGCATGGGTGTGTAGTTTTTTCATTATAGTCCCATGCTTATGTGTACAATAGTTGGGGACTGAATTAAAGCTGTGACCTTTACAGTGATGCATGAATGCCAAAACAAGGTGAACAGAAACAAGACAAAGACAGACAAAGACAGAAATGGGAAGAGAATAAGAACACAATAAAGTTGGACACAGTGTTTGGAGGATTTTGTAGTTATAGTCACTTTAAAAGGAGGAAGTTGCATGTAGCTAAACAGTTGGTGGGAGAGAAAAACAACAGGTGATGGAGAACATTTAGAACTGGAAGACAAACAGAAGGCAGATATTTACAGACTGGAAAAACAAAGACAACAGATCAAAACCTCTTTTTCGCTATATTTACAAGCACTCGTGGTTTTGGAGGGATAATTGACTTCGGTTACAGGCGAGAAAGAAGGAGAGGGAACAGGGAACTAAATCTCAACACCACAGTGCCGCAAACACATGGCGTGTGGACCGGCCTCCAGAGTCGCCAGGATGCTCAAAAGATCAAGATCCTTTGAACAACAAATGGGTAAAAGAAAACACCAGACACACGAGCGCACATTCTCTCACATAGGCATGTGTAGCTTATTAATGAGGCTTTATTAAAGCACTGGGTTGCCAGTCGTGCAGAAGCTAATCCCCCTTTCATAGTGATGAAAACATCTACGGCTCTCAAATCAAACAGCCTTATGGTCTCCCTCTTCTCCCGCTATCTCTGAGCTCTTAGAGTGTGTGTGTGTCTCCATGTGTGTCTGAGGGAGGGAGTGGGAGAGAGGGAGAGAGCACGCACACAACAGATTGACTTTCTTTGGACACATAACCAATTTATTTATTTACTTTACTATTCCGCTCCGATGAGCTCCAGTGTTCCCTGAAGAGTGCGCACATTCAAAGGCAATTTCGATAAGACTGACCCCCCCCCAACCTGCCTCAATCTGCTGTCCTTATATTTTCCTATTTTGTTCTTCCCTCGTTTCCTCACTTCCTTCAGATAGAGGGTGTTTAAAAGAGCAATCATTACTTATTTTGTGGGTGCATCTTAGTCAACAAGAGATGGTTCAATAATATGCGAATAAAGGAGCGAAGAGGGGAGGGAGGCATTACTTGCGTGATTGCTCAAGTGTGCCTGTGTATGTCTACTTCTGCTTGTTAGGGTTCACGAGTGAGTCTAGTTGTTACCTTACTTGTTTGAGGTTCTTTATGGCAAAATTGTAAATGTGCACAGATGGACATATGTACATTTATATAAACTATTACAAATGTGTACCGAGTAAAGTCCTCTTCATCCTCTCTCTTCTGTCGGGTCTGTCTGGGTTGGGCCATGTTAGCCCAGTTAGGGAGTGACTGGAGCAGTCGACTGATGTCCTCGTCTTTAGACCAGGAAGCACTGATGGTGAGCTTCTCCTCACACTGGACTACACCCCTGAAGACAAACAGATGCACATAATAATATGTAGACAAGTTATAAAAAGAAACAATGTATTTATAGCATTACTAAAATGCTACTTGCACTTACTATTAACTAACTTACTATGTAACCGAGGCTGAAGGGAATTCATTATTTTGTCTAAAAGGTATCTGGTCTTGAACTGAGGTGATGAAAATTTTTTAATTCTGACCTGCTGGTGGTGCTAAATAAAAAGTCAGGGAATTGCCAAAGTGAATTGGATTAACCTTCTACAGACCGAGAATGTCTGCACCAAATATCATAGCAATCCATCCAAAGGTCGTTAAGATATTTCATTTGAAAATGTAGCCATGCAGAAAGTGTAGCTAAAAGTTAATTACCTGAATAATACTCATAGCCATACAGACAGAATAGTATCACTAATAGTCCGGTAGTTGAACACGTGGTTCTTAAACATCTGTACGGGCATATGAAATAGTATTACAGCAACTCTGATTAGGTGTGAAGAGAAATTGGGGCAGACTGCCAACATGTATTTGCTTTGTGAACATGTGTCTGGGTTAGAGAGAAACTCCTTGGTTCTGCAATTAATATCATACTATAATACCTTGTTCAGGAGACATAAGCCCTTTAGGGGTTCATATCTACACTACACACACACACACACACACACACACACACACACACACACACACACACACACACACACACACACACACACACACACACACACACACACACACACACACACACCTATTTATGTGAAAATGCACACAGGAACACAAACGTACACAGCACACACGAAAACACACATACACACTGGCAGCCTCTGTTGGGCTTGTCTTTATCACTCGGAGGCCCCAGTGAGACTGAGGCTGACCTGTGACAGAGACCAGATGGATTCCCAGCAGTCTGCCAGTCCTTTCCTGCGTCTCCTGGCCCGGTCATCACTCCCTCTCCTATCCCTCCATATTCTCTGGGCCCCCCCTTTACCTGGCCAGGTGTTACATGGTCCCAGGGGAGCACAAACGTGTATTTGATTGTGTGTGTGTAAAAACCAAAAACCAATTTAAACCTATTTCCATATTGTAAATAGTAAATATTCAGTGCTGTGAGCCCTTCATAAAAATGCGCCCCTACATTTCCCCATGCTTTTATTTATTTATTTGGCTGTGGTAAAAAAAAAAACTTCAGCTGTTGGGAAACCAAGTGTCAGACAGTGTTTCTAAAGAAAGCTAAGGAAAAGCTTCCATAAAAGCTTTGCCGTTATCAAGACTGCAGCCTAACTTAGGTTAGGTTTATCTGTCAAAAGCCAAAAAGTCATTGAAACCATAACAACAAAGAATTCCAGGGGCTGTCATCCTCAAGTAAGAGAAAAAATAATAATTTCATAGGATTCTCCTATTGCAGGTGAGCTAGCCTCCCCCATATTTACCTGTAGGCTGTGTTGCAGATCTCCTTGTAGTCTTTGAGCTTGTCACAGACCATCTCGAGGAACTGGTTCGAGTAGGCACTCAGGTCTTGCATTAGGCTCATTAGATCCTGGATGGACTTCTCCACTACCACTGTGCTCTGGAGGGAGACACAGGAGGAGAGCAATGAGTGTTTGGTTGGTTTTATTTACGCATAAAAAGTTTGAACTCCAATGTTAAGGAGAGAAAAACAGACAAGACACAGAGAAAAATAAGGGAGGACTAGATTTTATGTAAGTGCCTGGTCCAGTCTGCTGTAGTGCCAATATAACAGGATATATTTTACCTACAGCTGGACTGATGAGTGGTGCTGGAGTGCTTGTCAGAAGTTGTAACACTGTAATGGTGGAATAGATGATTCTTTGTGTGTAAGTGAATCAGAGTGCATGCACATATTTGTGTGTGTTTTAAACTTCTGTGTTGTGTGTGTTCTCAGGCTGAAAGTGAGTGTGTGTGCATTTGTCACAGTGCACCCATCACCAGGAGCCACGGCAGAGCTGTGACAGCAGCCATTACAGATTAGCCACTACTGCGTGACTAATAGCTGGCCCGGGAACAGCAGAGCAGCTTCATATCCCCAGATACACTCACACATACACAAGCAGAGCAAACTTTTCAAAACACACACCTTTGAGCAATTCAAAAGCTGTTAAATGAGATTACAACTCAGTATGTTCCCGTTTGCCTGCTCCTAGCACTTTACCAATCTATCCTACATCTCCAATAATAGTGATAACTTGCTATTAGTCAGGTGATAGCCTTGCCGCATTCACTCTGAAACTCGCTATGACTACGAAAGCAGTACTGTGTGTGAAGCAAAGTAATCCCACAAAAAGATACACAGAGAAGGAATCTTAAACACATGATTTCTATTCATCATTCACAGATTCTTAATATTCATCTCACTATTCTTCCTGTGTAAACGTAACATGGAGTTTCACTGTTTAGGTGTGAAATGGAAAAATTAATAGCTTTGTCAAAGATGAATAAAATGGAAATGATCTGTGGTAGGTGCAAACAACTGCAGGGGTAGAAGGCACTGACAACCAGAGGCTATTACTTGCTTTTTCGTGCAGCCTGCCAAAACCAGGCAGAAAATACAGACAACCAGATGATCGATTCTAGAGTCGACATCTTGTTTACTAGAAGAAATGGTTAAGAGCGAAAATAAAATATGTAGGAGGGTATGTTATTAATAACATACCTAAAATTAACAAATCCCAGATCTGTGTAATATAAGGGTAAGGATGATCTCTGTTATTTTTTAACAGATTTTTTAGAAACTTACATCATATTCAAGGCCAGCAGCAAGCTGCCAAAATCACCAAAAAGACTGTAGGGGGCAGTAGTGGCTGTAATTGATCATCAAAAAATATGGAGAGACCCCTGATGTGATAGAATGACATTAATATTAATAGCTCTTTCTGTGTTTCTGTTTCCCCCTCGCTCATTCTGTCACAAGCAGGCAAGCATGCACATACACATGCGTGCACACGCGCACACGCACACACGCACACACACACACACACACACACACACACACACACACACACACAGTAGCCACTCCACTGAGGGAAGTAATGATCCATAGCAGTGCCCATGCCCATGGAGTGCTAACCAAGGCCTTGTCTCTGCCAAGGGAGCACCCTTTACTGTCCATGCCTGACTCCCTGTCAGCCTGCCAGGGAAAGAAGAAATACATAGACCCTGCAGGAGGGCTAGCTGTTAGTGTAGCACTGGCAGCATCTGTCCTCATCTTCGTGTAGGCTGGTGGTACTGTGTAACACTCAAAAAAACAAACCAACACTGGCAATGACGACTATGACTATGGTGATGATAATCTAGTGATAATAATATGCTACATTTGTGATACCTGAAGGGAAATTGTTATTTATTTATTTATTTTTTTACTTGCCTACTCCAGGAGGGTCAGGTTATAGGGTCAGCACCACTGTGGCTGAAAGGTATTTAGTGGGTGGCTGACGGAAACTGCAGTCGTGAATTGAGTCCTGTATGGTGCTACAGTTTTTATGACCCATTTGAACGATTATTAAATAATTTGAATTAGATGATCTATTAAAATGGACTGATTTTGAACATACGCAACAATCCTTTTGGAGAAACTGGACTGCTGCAACAACAAAAACTATTAGGAAACAAAAGTACTGACTTTACAAAGTAAATAAGGATAGGACAAAGGTGCAATATCCAAAAATTTTCATTTCAGTTATCTGTTATATTAGGTAAAAGTTAACTTTTACTCAAGTTTAAACATTAAAATACACAAGATTTATTATGAAAAATGTGGGCAAATATAAACGATTATGAAAAATCCTTGAAATAGTTAAAAAAAAAACATGATTTGGAAATGTAGAGATAATAATTTGCTATTTTCAAACAGTTAATGTATGAATAATGTATAATGTGTAGTCAGAATCATAATAGAGGCCCTCCACTCTTGCTGCCTCTACTTTGAGGACATGGAGCTCAATAGCAGGCCAAGCCAGTGAATGGAGGAGAGTAAACAATGGATGCCCGATCCATTACTCCTGCTCTAACAAATGCTCTTGCACTCAGCTCCCTTGTCTAATTCTGCTCATTTAACACAGCCATTTGTCTCAGGCAGCAGAAATCATTAAAAAGTAATCAAGGGACAGATTGAGAAAGGGAGGGAGAGCGTTGGAGTGAGCGTGTTCTGCTACGTCTCCTCTATCTTACTTGACCGTTACATAGGAGACAACATCCACTGTGGAGGCTTCTCTGTCTATGTCTAGCTTACACTCTCCCTCTCTCTTTCTAATGTTTCAAGCTTAAAGGTCAACATACTGCGCAATCATGCGAAAACACCCATATTTCTCTTCGCAACTCTACTTTGCAGTATTGCATTACCCCTGACACTGAGCTTGGTTGCACTTTGTACTCTTTTACATCATTACTACGTAAAAGCATTGTCATCAAGGAAAATTAGACTTGTGTCTTGCAAATGGATCTCAGAAATTTGCTGGGGTAAACTGTCATTAAGAGTGAAATGAAGGCCATAGTGGTTTAATGACAGCAACAAGCACTCCGAGTGGCGCCTCAGCGGAAAGAGCTGTTAATGCGTGGTCATCGCAACAGAAACCATCGTGAGCTGGTGCTAAAAGTTGTTATTTCCTTTGGTTGAGTGAGTAAAAAGCAAAACACAGGGGAATACATTAATACAGTATGAGTGCAGGGATGTAATCGCTAAACTCTTCATCATCCAGAGGTATAAAGGAAGGGACGAAGAGGAAGTGCATTTTATTTATTAGTGCATGCTGTGTGTGAATAGCAGTTTGTTTCACACGGTTTCTGTAAAATGTTGTCTTAGCAACGTGCTTAGTGGAGGGGGCACTTGGGGGCCTCAGGTTTGAACTGGAAACGGATCATGGATTTCCCACTTATATATAATATAATAGTGGGGTGCCCCTCAAGGTTGCACGGGGGTCAGAGTGTTTAACCCCGTGCTCTTTGCCTTTTCGCTCACACCCTGACCCCAAACCGCTGACTCGTGTAATGCCTGTGCCATGCCATTCACATGTGTGACAGAGGGCTGCCAAAATAATACACACTCAGCAGGGCGTGTACACAACGGCACACACCCACGCCAACAAGAACACATGCAAAGATAAGCCCTGTCTGCCCCCTTTCCCCGACACACACACACACACACACACACACACACACACACACACACACACACACACACACACACACACACACACACACACACACACACACACACACACACACACACACACACACACACACACACACACAGGCTGTCCCTCTCCTGGGTAAAGGGGGAACTGGTCATGAGTGGGACATCGTCTTGACAGATCATTCATCAACGTCAGAGTAGAGCCATACTTCGAAGGCTCCCCTGACACACACCGGATGGCCCTCATGCTTGTGCCTGCTCAACCACAGCACATGCTTCTTTGTATGTGTGTGCAAGGGAGCAGGTTTGTACTGAAGTTTGTTTAAGCTCTGATAAGGTGTGTTCCTTTGTTTACTGAAGTGTGTATGATGTCTTAAAAAAAAGAAAACCATATAAAACAGAAAACATAGCCCCTAATTCTCATGGGATTTTATTCAGTAAGCTTAAGAATGTTATCTAAAATCTAAATTAATCTGCAAAATTACTTTTGTATTTGTCTTTTAATTGCCTGAATTCATGGCTTCCAAGATTTAAATCGTGTTTCTCTGGAAATTAAAATGTATGCTTTCATGCAATCAACCCCTTAGAAGAGGTTTAAATCTCCCATAATTTATTTGTACACATATTTATGTTATCACACACAAAAACACCTAAGTTCTTCCTATATAACCTCAAAGCCATGAGCTGTCGAATCTAATCAAGTACAAAGAATGATCCCTCTGATGGACTGCAGTATATATTATAACCTACATATGTATTTGCATAACAAACCCTTCATCAGTTTTTGGGTAAAATCTGAGGTAAAATTGAATCCTAGACGTCATTAAATGATCCATTTTGGACTGAAGGAAGCGAAACAAAGAGAATCGAATAGATTTTAGCTTTGATTGTCACACTGTGGCATTAAAAACGTCTCACCATGAAGTAAATAGACATACACAGAGAATAGACATCACACTCTGTGTGGACCAAATTGAGTCATTAAAAAGAACACATCTTCTCTTTCACCTCCACCATCACTTCTAATGCAAAGCTTAATGCACTGTTTGTAAGTGTTCTAATTGAGAGATGACGAGCAATATCACACTTGGCTGATTACAGATGGGTTTCCATATTACACACCCCCTATTCACACCCAAACAAAAAACACAAATGCAGGCTGAAATACGGAGCTTCTGCATTATGCTAATCCTAGGAATCACCCAAGAGTTCAGAGATGCCATTTGAGTCCACATAGTAACCCAAAAGTCAATTTTACTAATCACTCCGTGATCCTCTTGGTGATTATACAACTAGCACTGTATCATTGCCTTCTGGTGGATGTGAGACGAATGTCCTTACCATTTTATATCATTATTTATCACATATCATTATCAGTTATTCTAAATTATTAATCACAAGAACTGGGTTAAGCCATCACTGGTTTGTGTGGGAGAATAAAAGTCTGTATGAGAGTGAAAGAGTAATTATGAAGTAGTTTAATGTGTTCTGTGAGGGCTATATGTTCCTCTCTGTGCCCCATTAGGCCCATATGGAGCCATCTTATTGGTGTGTGTACACACACACACACACACACACACACACACACACACACACACACACACACACACACACACACACACACACACACACACACACAGATACATGTGCACAGACACACAGGCACGAACACGATGTGTGTGTTCACAGCAACACAGAGATTGTCATTTGCAAATTCAGAGCACTGACTTGCTTCTAAAAATTCAAGCTGTAACTTTTATCAGGCGCCCACAGCCAAAACCTTCTTTCCTTCATACCAAAGGGCATGTTTGTGGTAGAGCTGACATTTCAACTTCTCTCTCTCTAACTCACTCACTCCAAAGGCAAAGATTATGTCTTGTTACACACAGAGACTCTGTCAGTGGTAGCGCTGCATGGTGTGAACCTGTACTTCCTTAGGCTGTAGTCAGCAAGGCTGTTTTCTCCGCTCATTTAAAGGCTCTCTCTTTCACTACACACAGAGAGACAAGCACATACACACATGCTATATTATGTATAATATATATATCAATTATATTGATATAAATATATAAACAGCATAAACAAAGCCCAGCTGTGTCATATTTGTGGCAAAGGAACATTTCCATGGCGGAGGCAGGTCGGAAGCCCAGGGCACCTGGGCGCAAGCCTCAGGAGTATATGTGTTTGGTGTGAGATAACCAGGCGAAGGTGGGTGGTGGAGATTGTTACACCTTGAGCGGTGAAAAAGGAGGCAGAACAGAAATAAGGCTTTGGGATGAGTTAGACTAAAAAAAAAAAAACTCAGAATTTATCAGGGTGCGAGTCAATTTAGTAGAAAAAAAAGTGACTTCTTCCACATTATTGTACTGGAACAAATAGCTTATCACCAAAGACTACTGACATACGGTATAATACGTAGGATTATTTTTTTCAATATAGATATGGAAATACACAGATCTACTAGTAAATGGTTCAAACAAACTTCATTGAATAATAAATTACGCAAATATATATCTAAGAACTGAGAACGGGCAGTACGACAGGGAATCTAGCACAAGGCGAGGTATAATGTTAACACAAATCTAAATATATGTGATGGGACATAATACGTCAATGGTATGGCTAAAACAGCATCTGGATTTCAGTACCTTTAAAAGTAACCAGTAACTACAACTGGGGGAATAATAGGAAAAAACAATTTGCCATTTGTGTTGCCAGACTTTTTTGGTGCACTTCATGTACCGGTGTAACTGTACAGTGTTCCTTTTAAAGAACATGCATGCGCAGCAAACCTCCTTGTATTATCCTCAGATTATTTTTTGTGGCTGTGACTTTCTTTAAGGACAGAGGAACAGAGCGAGGAAGCAATACAAAGTCAGGAAACTCATTCTTTCATCCTACAACCTCTTCTTGACCCTTTTAAGAGCATGGAAGTGAATCTGACCAGTTTGAGATACTGCTACATCATCCAAGCTCAAGTAAGGCTGAGATGAGAACATAAAATCAAATAATCTCTGGAAACCACGACGTCGTCTTAGTGATTACAACTTTTGTCTCTCTTGGTGGTGGAGGAAAGGGAGTTTGGAGGGACTCATTTCAAGTGCAGCCAAAACTGCTGCAAGTAAGAGTGGTATTTTTTTTTTTGTTGAGGTGCCTCATTCCTTGATAACTCTTAACAGCTGTAAAATTGTCAACTGGATGCTTAGGCACAATCCATTTCATGACAGATAATGTAGTAGAGGGCTCTAGAAACTATTTGGACTAAATGGAAAAGCATTTAGATTATTTATTTTACTGTGAACAGGCCTATTTTGGCAGAGTTAAAATGGGTGTTATGCAGTTTCCCTAAGATTCTCTTTATACTAATAAACCTGGAAATGGCTTTTGGTTTTGTTTCTGGTAATGTTTGTGGGGGTAGTGCATGTGTGTGCATGTGTGTATACGAACCACCCTAATACCTTATTTTCCTCCTTCCTCCCACTCCCACTTGTGTCCCAATCACAGGGCACGGCTGATGCAGCTAACAGGTGTATTGTGTTGTGATTGCTGTGTCTGTTGATGGGAGCAGGGTGCTGAGAGTCTCCTTAATAAAGAGAAGCCCCCCCCCCCCACACGCTCTAATCTCCAATGTGTGTGTATGTGTGGGTGTGTGATGGGGTGTTCGTGGGGGGGCAGCAGGGAGCCAATCAACAGGAAGCGATCAGCCCCCCACAAATAAACATTGCCTACACACATCATCACAAATAAAAAGGTCAGTGTCATTACAGTTACTGGAGGTGGATGTGCAAGTGCGTGTGCATGCACAAGTAGCACGTGTATATGTGTGTATGCTCTCTCACAAAGCTACATGTGAATATAAAATTTAAAAAGGTCAACTTCATTAGCAGGCCATTGGCAGCTGAACATATCTGCAATACAGTGAGCGTTCTGGCAGCTGACGGAGGGTGAATGAAATCAGTCTTTATCTGCTTCCAGAACAAGTTATGTGTGCACTCAAACACCCCAAAAAACAGGCAAATACATGCACATACTGAATGAGTAACAAATGCAGGAACACTTATTGCACAAACACAAACACACACACATACGCAGATACAAAAGGACTAGTTAGCTGCTATTGTTTGGAGACACAGGGGACAAAGCTGAATGATACTTAGCTGGAAAGAGAGGGCTAATGTGAAATGTAATTATGGCTCTGGGGTGGTCTTGGCTGATGAAGTAAACAAGCGGAATATAAACAATTCATCCGCACTTACGGACTCTTATACGAGCAGGCGTGCAGGCTCAACACCGCTGTCTTCTGGGCAAAGAAATGTGGCCACTTCGTTGTTTCGGTGCGTATTTCTCATTGTGCTTGTGTGACACTGCATGTGCACACTGTGTGTATGCTTGTATGTTAGTGTTTCACAAATTGAGCTTGTAAAGGGGACATGGGAGGCGTGTGTGTATGTGTGCATGTGAGGGGGGGGGGGTCCTACCAAGATTAATGGAGCCAATCTTCAGAGCTATCCAACAGAGTGACCATACCCTCCCTATCCTACTTTCTTCTTCTACTCTATTCCCCATCTCTCTCCCCCCTCTACCGCTTTCCCTCGATCTAACTCTAATTAAATGAATCAATCAGTGGCAACACCAAAGCTGGACAGATAGCATCACACCACTAGGGCTATGTTTGTGTGTTGGATGCAAGTCCATGGAAAAAAAAAAAAAAGGAAAGAAAAACAAGAATAAAATGTGAAAGGTAGAGAGCAACAAAGACACCAAGCAAGCAAGAAAGAAAGCCAGATATCAAATAAGCCAAAAACAAAACAAAAAAAACAAAAAAACATAAAGAAACATAAAGAAGACTTAAATTTGTGGCTTGGTTGGCTTTCCTCGTTTCTTTAACACCCCTGCTCCTTCAGAGACTTATCAGCCATGGCTACGCTATCACACAGACACATGAATGGACGTTAACCTTTCCTACTGAACTATATACTGTCCCAGTCAGCTCTTATCTCATGCTCCTAGTGGACAATATATAGCCAGTGTCAGGCACATAATCATATCATTATTATGTAATATATGTACATGATATATATATAAATGCAGTATTTGACACTGCTGGTGCCTTGTGATAGGCAAATCATTACCCATATCAATATTACTTATTAACCTAAGCCCAGACTGCATGTGTATTGCTTATTATGGGCTGTTCAAGCAAACCTAAGGCATCATATTCACCTTGACTCTTGTGCAGTTTTTATATAAAGTCATTTTGTCCATTTCTCCTGATGAGATATCACTGTCAAAAGGTCAAATAATTCATATAACAAATGTATTTAATATATGGGCCCACTCCAAAAGTTAATGCTATGGAAATCCATCCATAAATATTCTCTTCATGCAACGAGAGGGAAGCAAAAATAGGTCAGAGGTAAAACTATCCCATATGATGTAGCAGAGGGTCATAAAATAATACAAATTATATGTAAAAGCAGCGATAGTGATGGCTTACTGTTCATCCACGAGTTACAAAAAAAATATCTGTGTGCACTGGCATATGCATGTGCGCTATTACATTTGTGCTTGGTTCAAAACTCTTCAGCTCTATTCCAGAACATACAAAACCACACATGCTGAACGCTAATGTCTTCCTCAAATTCGAACTATTGCACACATTACTATGTGCTTCAGTGGTTGCAGAGAGCAGATGCGTCTATAAAATGTGCTCCCATGTGGTGTCCCGTATGTGGCTCCAGCCAAGGTGTATGAGAGAGTGTGTTTAATGTGCTGTAGCAATATTGAGCTCTCTCCCTCTCGTCAACCACAGCAGCTCTGATGCCAGCGGTGTGTGTCTCTCTCTGATAACACCTGGCACAGAGAGTATCGTGGCACTTAAAGGGAGCACATACAGTACATGTGTGCTCACGAACATGCTCACACTCAAACCCCTTCATAGATATGTAGACACAAAGACACACATAGACACACACAACCACATCTGTTCCATTATTGGAAACTCTAGCAACCATTATATTGTACTGTCACTATAATCTTTAATTATCCATTGCAGTCGCAGGGTTGCTAGATTCACCAACTGGCCAGCCAGAAGCTCCTGACATATAGTACTTTGCGTTAACCCAGTTCAAAAACCTACTTTAGTTCAGTTTCTGGATAAAAGGGTGTCAAAACCCTTTATCAAAAGCTCTCGTGACAACTAAATGAATAAAAACTACACACTGAGGAAGAGAGCAGTCTCTCATAACAGTGACACTGTGGATGAAGGCCATCAAAGAAAACAGTGGGAATGCTCTCATATTGGAGCCCAAAACACAGCCATACACAGGTAGCCAAACAGACTCACAAACAGATACAAATACACACATGAAAAACTACCAAAAATCACACACAAACGCCATCCTGACCCTCGAATGTGAATGGCAGTAGAAGAAGAGCGGAAGGCTCTTTTATTTAGCCCAATTAAAAAGGCAAAAAGCCCAAACAAAAGGAGTGTTTTATTGCACTCCCCTCTATCAGCAGAAAGGCTCATTAGCCACAGCAGCATAATTAGCAAGATGCTGCACTCCTCGTTAAGGAGGGGCCCGAGCCGTAAACAAACCCTGCTGAACTCCAAACGCCCACGGTCTCTCTCTCTGTAATGATCTGCCACCGCTGTTCCCTCCCTGTGAGAGAACCAGGCACACAGACAGGAAGGCTCTGACAGAAACAAACACACAGCAAAACACACACACACACACACACACACACACACACACACACACACACACACACACACACACACACACACACACACACACACACACACACACACACTCTCTCTGACAAACACATATCCAAGGTCTGCTACACAAACACCCACAGCACAAACAAACTACCTTTCTGGGACACTGTCTTCCTTGACAACTGCGTGGACAAAAACACACGCACACACATCACACACAGACCTGTCAAAAGAAATACGTGTGCATGAGAAACGTACATTTTTACAATACTGTTGACATAGAGAGCCATACTCCACCAAACATCCAGAATATCTGACAGCTGAGACATAGAAAAATCTTGCCAACTGTCTGGATCTTGACTTTGGCACTGCTGTAATCTTCAACCTGCCATGAGCCTGCTTTGAATAAGAAAGGCTGCCAAAATCAGCAAGATGAGCCTGTGGTTAAATGTGCTGCAGTTAATGAGGCAGTCGATATCAGTTCAGTTTTTGGTTAAATTTCTAGTTCATAGCTGAGTTTAACAGTTTTTATTTAGACTGTTTGGACTTTGGACAAACATTTCAAATGTAATTTTCAGCAGCACAAATGAAATTCCATTCATCTCAGTTGTACTGGGGTGACAGCACCAATTTCAGAGGTGGATATCTCAAAACATCAGGAGATAGAAAACAAAAACTGCTTTGCAAAATATTACTAGAAGTAAGGGCGGGAATATGTTTTTTATGTGATTTGAGTGAACTGACCGTTTTAAAGGAAAATAATGACTCTCGCGTAAATGTATACTTAGACACAAACACAGCTTGCACTGCATAGAGAGACATCTCCAAAATAAGTACAGCACAGTAAAACTATATTCCTTGTCTGCTAGTGTGGTTGTGCAGTGACACAGTCATGGTGTGTGTGTGTCATGAGGGGCTGCAGAGTGAATTCGAGCCAAAAACCCTGTACTACTTTGGTTAGGTCAGTTACTGTAATCACAGACTTGCTATCTGTAGAAAATGGCCCTGGGAAAGGGAGAATGGTAGATACAAGTGTGTATGTGTAAATAACTACCAGTTAGCAACGGCTACAAACTCAAAGATCAAGCACTATTTCAACCGCAATTATGATCCTGTGAGATAGGTGGCAGGGTGGGCATTATGATCTGAGAGCAAAACAGAGAGGGTGAAAGTATGTGTGGAAGTGTGTGAGTGTTCGCCTGCCCCTGAACTAACTGACATCACAGAGAACTGCAAGGTGAGTGTACTCAAAAGAACCCTCCTCCATTGAACACAAGTACAAAAGAGAAATGGTTCCTACATATAATTTGTAAGCCTCTCTACTGTAACTACTCACATGGGGACATGCTAAAAGTGTGTGTGTCACTAAAAGTCAAAAGTTATTCACTTCCAGTGTTCACAGTTTGAACTGTTGTATTGATACAAAGGAGACTTATAGTCTATTTTTGTTGTTTTGAGAATGTATATGTTGGATGTTTCTTTACCTGTAGCAGGGGTCTCTGGACGCCCAGGACCTTCATGGTATCAGCGTTGGCAAGGATCTTCAAGGGGTCAGCTGCCTTGCTCACTGCCTCAATTTCCTTGTTGATCTCTGTTCGCACCTAATGGTTCAGCGACAAAATGTTACATTATATTGCGTATCTATTATATTATCTGTGCTTTTTGTTTTGATTCAACATTTCCCAAAGGTGAAGATGATGTTCCCATCAGTATAAACAAAAGCCAACGTAACTTAAAATAGTTTTTAATATTTCATGTATAAAAAAATAGCTCAGCTCCAGATGGCTGTCTGGATAAAACACATTGTTAGGAAACCAAGTAGTTGAAATTTCTTTTTAAAGCCAGAGGGCCAAACAGTTGCATTAAGCAGAATTACAATTGTGCTTGTATGTAAGTTTACATCTGTTTTAAAGCTAAAGCAGCTTTAAAAACAAACAAACAACACATGAAAAGATGCAGAGGTTTTTTATGTTACAAAGAAATCTTCTGTCTTTTTATGTAAACATGTACCAACACATAGGAAGAAGAGGAGAATCATCAGCCTGGAAAATAAAATTTAGAAGAACGGGTATTCTATTGAGGTAATGTTGAGAAGATTACGTTTTACCATGATTACTAGCACTATGCCATTGTATTATATAGTTATATGAGTTTTGAGAAATCCTGCCGGGGTACAATACAGTTAGGCCAATTGATTTACAAGACTTCGAGCACCAGAATTGCGTCAGTTTTTTAAATCTAATATATTATGCAAGGTTCCAGCTATTAAGTCCCAAGAACAGACTGGGACTTGCAGTAACAAACTATGCAAATATCTTTATTTTATTTAGTGCTACCAGTGTCTCATAGCTGAGGTTTTTATGATGAAAAATGTTATTTTCTGGGAAAGCTCCAATGTTCCACTAAAACATTGCCTTGAGTGCTGGTATGCCACTCTGTCAGACAGTATAAGAGGCATCAATTTGTCATTCCACTAACCTGGTTGAGGAAGAGGTCATTGATGTAGTAAGTGAGGAATGCTCGGAGCTGGCACTGCTTGGCTTGGCCTGGCCCCATGTTCATCTCTATCTCCTGAATGAACCTGGGAAGAATAGTGAAGACAATCAAACATTAAAACAGCTAAGCTATGGCACCAACATAACACCACCTGTAAACAGAGGCTAATTCACCACCAAAATGTTTGAAATGTTATCACAGGAGCAATGAGACACAGGCTTGTGAACAGCAACACAATAACTTTGCATCAATAGGTTCGACATTAACTGGGATGTAAGATCTGCCGTGGGAACTCACTTTGGAAGGCTTTGTATGACTCTCAAGGTGCTTTTGAGCAAGGTAGTTAACCTAAAAGTGCTCCAGTGGAGCTGCTCGGTGCCACTAGTGCAAGTCGTTAGTTATACTAGGCAACGCTCAGTTGTGAGTGTGTGCTACAGTACAAAAAGTATACAGCAAAACTCCCCTGTAAAGGAAAGAGAAAATATACCAAAGCTTTTTACAGCGTTAATGATATAAAATGATCAGGGCTTCAGTACGCATGGCCTCTGAATTCCCCCAGAAAGCTGGTGTCTGGTTGGTCAGATAGGGTCAGACAGTAATATATGGGTTGGTAGAGGCACATGCACACCTCGTTTGTCAGAGAATCATTGGTCACTGGCCTCGTCTCACACACACCACAGGGCAAACCATGCAAGAGCAAGTGCCTTCTCAAGCGTTCGGCACATATAAATGCACAAATAAATCAAACTCCTCACAAAAGAATTCTTTGACCTACAAGACCTGTAATATATGACCTAAACTTAGAGAATAGAGAGGTAAAGAGAGAGAGAGAGAGAGAGAGAGAGAGAGAGAGAGAGAGAGAGTTCAAAGAGAAATGTTTTATGTGAGAAAATGATGAAAAACTGAGAATAATATAGGAAGTGAAGCTACAAGATGACTCTAGATGGTGATTGGGATAAACAAAGGCTTCTTTTTTTAAAAGCAGGAGGAAGACTCCATTGCTTGGAAACAGTGACTGTGCAGTAGGAGCCTGTAGGAGGCTGCGGCACTGCAGACAACCAGGGATAGACAGTCTATGCAGGAACTATAGATCAGTGCAGGTGGATGATTGATTAGCTTAAGTTAACGTGCGTGAACATACACATACAAACACGTGCATGCGCAGGCAAACCTAAAAACACATGCAGACAAACAAACAGGGAGAACAAGCTCTAAGTTCACACTACTCAGCATCTGTACCCAATTAGTCAGCAAGAGCTGAGGCAAGTGTGTGCGTGTGTGAGTGAGTGTGTGAGTGGTGGAGGGGATACGTGCATCCTTGTGTGTCAGAGTGAGCAAGACAGAGACAGAGTGAGCGAGGAACCTAAACCTATTCTAAATCCTTCATTGATCCCCACTGAAACTCTACCACAACAGAAAGTTAAGTAGGAGAAACTCTTCTGTGGCCTCATTAAAACCGTCAAGCTTGCAAAACAATGGGTCCAGATAGTCAGCTTCTCTGTATAAATATGTAGAGAGCACAACTTTAAACGCTCCTCCTTTACAAAAAAAAAAAATTCTGCTGACAACTTCATTTCCAAGAATCGATCTTAGGACAAAAGTTGCCAGTTTAAACGTGTACCGTGTTGTTCTGAGATCCATCTCGTGCTGTCATTATTGTCATTGTTTCAATACAAGTGTCAAGATGATGGATCTTCAAGTTAGCATGTGAGCACAGATGGATTTTTGTAGGCAGGGGTGATAACGTTTGAGTAATGTAGCAGGGACGAGGCAGTAAAACGGCTTTGTCTATCCAGACGGCCATCTGGAGCCGAGCCGCAGGCCCCTACATGAGGATATGGAGCTCATGGGTGTTGCAAGAAAGTTTAGCCAAGGTAACTGGACTAAAAGCACTGTTGGGGCCCACAATGCTAACCCCAAGAGCTTATGTCAGCGTATTTACATTTTTAAGAGTATAAGTTTAGTGAGGAAGACACATGAATTAAACATTCCGAGAAATCATTTGGAATATAGAGTTGTGAAGCTGGTTAAAATGCAAGTGGATTAATAAGATGGGGCAAAGCACAGCAGAGCTTAAAGATTTCTAAATGGATCCTGAAAGAAAATCTCTCCCAGCTCATTATCATTACAACCACATCTTCTAAACGTCTACCTCGCTGACGGCGCAACATAATGCATAGAGAATAACAGCTTCTGGTGAAGATGATGGTCGTGATAACAAATTACACCGAACAAGTCACACACACACACACACAAACACACAAAAAAACATACATACATTCAAAAGCCATCAAGTTGTCTCAACTGCAAATGAATCACAAACCACCAAAACTCAGAAGAGAGCTTTCTTTGCAGGCAGTACAAGGCCATTTGCAGAAACTCGTACTTGGAGCCAAACCTCCTACACAATAACATGGTCAGACAGCCTGACCTCTCACTGAAGAATGACAGCTAGCCTCATTTGATGTCTCAGGGCTACATCTGAGCTTGACTTTACATTGGTCTAAATTGACATCATTTCACCAGTTATCATGAGCTTCTGCACGATACATCCAAAAAAGACCTGGCTTCTCAACTTGTCTGGCTGAAGTTCCCTCAATAATAGTGGTGGGAAAAGTTTTTTTTTGGAACAAGTCTCTCTACATTAAATAGTCAAAGTACATTTCAGGCATGTTTAAAGGTCAAGATAACACTGTTGTATGAAAGCAAGTAAGGTCCTTTAAGTGTTGTTATTGTTATATTACTGGAATAAATGTGCCAGTAGAGTTATATAGGTAAAGGCCTTTATCACTTCACAAGCATACTATACCACATCAAAGCCAATTTAATGATATCATAATAAATCCATTCCTTAAATAGCCTTCATTTACTTCAAAAAACACTACGCATTTAAAGAATGCTTTCAATCCATTCAGAACCACAAGAATCCAGTAATTGTGTCCGCTTCAGCTTATGAGGCTGCTATAATTGGACCCGATGTGACATTAACAATGTCAGTTTCATTGCCAGGTGACAACAAAACACACCAGTCAACCATATGGCAGCTGTACGCAAGAGAGGTGTCAGCCAAGTCGCTAAGGAGATGCGGTGGAGGCGCTGCAGAGACACAGCAGCAACTACACAGTGTAGACTCGCCCCGTGTGTGAAATCTTAATAACCTTAAATAATCTGCTTATCTACCCACTCACTCACACACACACACACACACACACACACACACACACACACACACACACACACACACACACACACACACACACACACAAATACTGTGGCAGACATTTACACACACACTGGCACGCAGCAAAGGTTGTAACAGTAGGCGTAAATTACATGAAGAGAATTAGAATTAGATCGGAAAAAGGACAAGAAGAACAAAAGTGAGTCTGTGGCGCTAATTGATTTACTGATTACAATAATGAATGCTGCTGATCATAGTAACAATAAATACATAAATAATCTGATAGTGACATTAAAGCAGATGAGATGCTTAACACAATGAAGCTTTGTTTCATTTGGAAAATATTTTGATCACTACTTATTTAAAGGCACAATCAAGTTCATAAAAAAAACAACCCACAAAATGACAGATGCTTTAAAATGGTGGTTTGGCATCATGTGATCTCTGAGTTCCATTCCTCCTGTTGCTAAGGTTAGATTTCAGAAATTGATCTCAGACCAGAGGCACAACAACTGCATTGACCAGGCAGACATGAAACATAGAATGAAATCATTTGTCCATCTAGAAGGCTAAAAGCTTCCCCTTCACGTGTCCATCCACTCACTACTAGTCTCACAGGTGCCAAGAACTCATCACACACACTCTCAATTGCATATGCACAGGCACACTTACACACCCACCCCTATTCAAATTCAGAGGGAGTTTGTCATATCATCCCCTGTGCTCCCCTTGGGGTGTGTTGTCTCCACTGGAACCAACTTGGCTGCACCAGTTGCACTCCAAATTCAGTTTCTTAGCAGCAATTGTCGATGATTGCACTTGACAGCATGTAATTATCTGTCATTAGAAAACAGATGTCAGAGCCTAGGGTCTGGATCTGGATAATTGTAGATGCCATGGCCTATGTGTATGTACGTCAAGAAATAACATTCCTGGATGGCATAATGTATTTATACCAAGAGGGATTTGGCTAATGAGTGAACCCACTGCATCCTAATGGCTCTCTGATTATTCAGAGAAAGCCAAGGTTTGATTTTTTTTTTAAGATAACTAAAACAAATGAGAACAGACAGGGACAAAGATGTTTTATAGCAGCAGCTCTGAATTCATTTCCCACTGGGAACTAAACCTAAGGTAACAAATGCTTCTTTAAATGGAAAGGGTTGGGATCCTATCATCCATCTCTATCTGCAGCGGCGGCGTAATGATGCCGAAAGAGGAATGGGATAAAGACAAAGATTTAAGAAAGACAGCAGAATAAGAGTGTGCTAAGATCGATTAGAGAGTCAGCATTTTTAAATCTCCCAGAATTCCCCCCAGGCACGAACCTATCAGCTATGGTGAATTCTGATTTTGCCGCCCAGAGAGGAAGGCTTGTTCTGTAAAGACCTGTCACACACCAAGGACAGGACACACTGAACCTCTGCCAACCGAGACAGAAGGAGAGAGAGAGTGCAGGCGTGTGCGTGTGTACCTGTGTCCGCCTCACATAAAAATTCAGTCTGTCTTTGTCACACTGACACACACTGACACACACACACACACACACACACACACACTAACACACACACACGCTCAAAGACTGACATAAAAATGTACAGCCACATGTCAATACAATAGACCACATCTTGAAAGCACTTCTCTATATGCAATTATTCTTACTCAC
Organism: Dicentrarchus labrax; assembly: GCF_905237075.1. NCBI lineage: Eukaryota > Metazoa > Chordata > Actinopteri > Moronidae > Dicentrarchus > Dicentrarchus labrax. The sequence continues at coordinate 13,786,937 of NW_026136724.1, read as the reverse complement.
AGCACTACCCAGTCACTTCAGGAAGATTTCAAAGTCATAAAAGGATTTTAATGGATGGTGACACTTTATGGGTTTTATGGCACAACCAACATTAGCTTTCATTCCAATGGATCAGACAATAAATGCCACGATGGCAGCTTTTAATTGTTATCCATCCACACATTAAATATTGATTCTCCGGCAATATTACACACTCCAATACACACTAGTTACTTATTTCTAATAGTGGTGTTAAATTAATGAAGTCACATCCAAGAATATAAAGATCTACTCAAAAGGCTTCAAAGCACATGGCTGTAGCATGTCATGAAAGAAGAGGAAAATTGAAGATGGATGACAGAAAATGACATTCTGTAAGACTACTGGCTTGATCCAGAACACCTTTTTATCCACAAGAGGTATTGCTTAAAAATATATACATACTTCTCGGTTAAATGTTCCAAAACCTCCTGCAATTACCACCATCACCACTGGATGGCACTGTGTCAGCTTTTTCCACCAGCTCAGGCTGCAAGACTAGTTGACTGAAGTTTTTTTTTTTTTTTTTTAAATCACAAATGGTTTTTAGGAAGAATTAAGATTCCAGTTGGTGTGTACCATCTGAAACCTGTACAGGATTTTCTCTATGGGTGTGTGTGTGTGTATGTGTATGCGTGTGAGAGAGAGAGAGAGAGAGAGAGAGAGAGTAAGAAAGAGAAGGACAAAGACATAAAGAAAGAGATGGTTGAATATTTTGTTGTATTTTTTTTCCTTAGGTGACAATACTGTGTGTGATTAAGTGTACCAGCATGTGTTTTTCGTCAGTGCCTGGTGAAATGCATATGGTCCGCCCACGCACCACCTACGCCTGTGCCAGACTCCCTGTTGTTTATACCCTGCCCTTGCCCCTGATGCTGCAACACATACGCTGAAGGCTTTTGGTGTGTTTGCACATGTGTGAGATAATGCCTGTGAGAGAGAGTGTGTATATGTGTGCAGGATATGTGTGTATGTGTGTGTGTGTGTGTGTGTGTGTGTGTGTGTGTGTGTAGGAATGGGGTGGAGGGGTGGAGTGGGGGGCATGAGCGTGTTTGTTTAAGAGAACAAAAGGCAGGAAAAGAGGAGTGCGATGGGAAGGTGCAAAGATGCATTATGTAAATGATGTGAGTCCGTGTGCATCCACATGCTTACGGAAGCAGGTATAAATGGGCTTCATAATCAGGACCTTTCCTTGGGAGAGCGAGGCTAATAGGATATAAAACAGAGGTTCATCTTCCTGTAACCCAACATAGACCACAACGGATGGCACACAGAATGAACTGTCACTGTGAGATAATGCATCACTTATTTATTCCCCATTATCCGAACTTGATCCCACCACACATTAAGAAAAAGCTGTACATATTTGATTGAAAAATACAGATTTGTAGATCATTAGTGAAAGGCAACCTAAAGGCTTTTATGCCAAAGCTCCCCAATAAAATAAAAACAGGGCTACAGACTTCCATTTGGTAAGGCTTGTGTGAAGTAATGTGACAGGATACTATCCAGGTTTCTACTGAAGACAGGTATACAAGCAGTAGCAGAATTAAATATGGGATGTCGACATAGATCCAAAACTTTTATCTCGATGTTCTGCCTTGAGATGAAATATCAGCAAACTAGTCCTAAAATCGATGTTGGACTAAATGGATCCCCCTCAGGGTTTCCTTGGTCTCTGCTTACAGCCTAAAGTCTCCCAAACAGAATTTATGTTCAACTGTTCCAATGGTTTTAAAACACTGGGTAAATATCTACAAATATACTGTACACTGTATGGAATATACTGTTGTCTGTCTACCATATGTGAATAAAGCCTTTTTCAAACAACACATTTTGCCATGTAAATGTAAATGTAAACTTCCATGGCTTACTGGGAGCCATTGTTAATGTTATTAAACACTTTTTTTCCACTGTGTCGAGGTCAGAATGTCTGCTGTGAAAAAGGCCTATTACAACCAAATCAAAGCCAGAGTAGTAGATGAATGTAAGGCTTCTGACTGTAAATCTGATAATCCCAGTAAAATCACCATTGGTGCTGCCATTGTGTCCTAGGAGTGTTTAAGTACAAACTGTCTATGAAGAAGACACAGAACAGCATGTGTGGCGGAAGAGTACAACTTGTTCAGATTTAAATTGAGATGTACAATATTACAAAAGTAAGATGTGATTATCTTATTATTATTGTAGGGTAGAGAAAAAGCAGCAGTATTAGATTTAAACACTGTATCTCTTCTCCTTCTTATACAGTAGACATATTGTTATTACTATATACCTCTGCCAGACTGTAAAAATGGAAAGAATTCATAAAAACAGGATCAGACCACAATGAACAGTCAGGACTGCAGTGAGGATCATTAGTGCCATTCTGCCCTCCATTCAGGAGACCAGAGTCCAGAGTCAGGAAACAGGCAGGCAGCACCACTGCAGATCTATCACACCCTGGACACAATCTGTTCCAACTTCTCCCCTCTAGTAGGTGCAACAGAGCACTGTACGCCAAAACAAACAGACACAAGAACAGTTTCTACCCCCAGGCCCCTCACACACACAGTTAATTCCAGACACATTATCAGGAACAATCCCTGTTTAATAGCCCTGTGACTCAAACATCTACAGTATCTGTTTCAGTAACGCATAATTTTCAATACAAACATTACAAACGCATCTATGCATGCAGTGCATAATGTATATACTGTCATATCTATCTATCTCAAGTACATAAAAAACTGCACAAAAATATTTATTCCAGCATCCTTTGTTGTATATATATATATATATATATATATATATATATATATATATATATATGTGTGTGTGTGTATGTATATGTATATGTATCAGTAGAACTGATGAAGGAAAATGCTTTTGTTCTTTAGTGGTTATCTGACTGTGACACAGAGGTAAGCAGGTGTATATCTATATATTTCTCTACAGATGTTCATTCTGTGTGTGTGCGTCCACACATGTATTGCTTGCATGCACACTTATGTCTCTGCTCCTATTTCTGTCAGTGTTTGTGTGTGTGTGTGTGTGTGTGTGTGTGTGTGTGTATGTGTGTGTGTGTGTGTGTGTGTGTGTGTGTGCTGGCCCGTCGCAGTGTGGTGCAGACCAATTAAAACGGGAGAGATTGATGACCAGGGGCTCTGAGTAGCAGCAGCAGCAGTAGCGGTAGCAGACAGCTGCTTCCTGCAGACAACAGGAAATGAGATGGCCTTGTTTAGCTGACGCTGCCAACACCAAAACCACAGAGCCTCAAAGACAAATCACCACCTTACCGCTGCTACTGGCCTACTCCTCCATCTTCCTACAGCGGGATCTCCACCTTCCATCTCTTTATCTCTCTCTCTAATTCCGCCCCAGACTATCTCTCTCGTTAGTGATTTCTCTAAGAGTAATGTAGTCAAGGTATATTCAGTTAATACAGTACAGATATGAAGTACAGATGTGCAAAGATAGAAGCTGCATCTGTTATTTTATCCTAAAACTGCAACAAAAAGCCTTTAGCCATCACTAATTTGGTGATTCTTGCTGGAATTTTCACCATAGATTTGTTTCTGCCACTTTGGGAGCATTTAGGGTATTTGTGTCAACTTAAGCCCACAAGTAATGTAAAAAAATCAATCATGTAGTCAGCTCTGTTATGTTGAGGCAATGCATTATTATAAGAGTATATTTTAGTTTAGCTGGTCTGCTAAATGATAATAGCTTCCCAGTGAATTATGATCCACTGCTGAATCATTGTCTACAGACCATGTTTTAATCATTAGATTCACAGTTGTGTCTGATGGGTATGCAGTGCAGAAAACCCCAACTCCACTAAAACTTGGTTTCAAAGACACACAGCTTTCCTGGCACGTTGCCTAAGGCAAGGAAATCATAGCAGCAGGAGTACAAACCTGTCCACTGCTGGTTCATTCCCATTCACAACAGCTTTCAAATTTTCAGTGGACCAGATCTCTTTATTTCTCAAGGTTTGTCACTGGCTTATGTATTTTATATAATGGGCTGTCTCTGCTGTCAACTGAATGGTAAATAGATTTTTTAGAATAAAGACAGACTCACAGCTTTACTAATGAGTCTGTAATATGTGGTGAAAATCAGTTATTAGGACAAAAAGGAATGTCCTGACCTACCTCATAGCATAGCATATTATATTATATTATATTGTCTCCTGGGCCTGTGCAATATACCTGTGCAATTTACAATGCAATTCACACTTCTATATATGGTTTTGTGCAATTTACAATGCCCTCACTTTCCCTTTATATAGGGTTTTATGCACTTTCCTTTTATTTTTAGAGAAGTATATGTTTTATAGATTTATGTGTCTTTCTTGTGTGTCTTTTTAACTTGACTTGACTCTCTGAACAAACAACCGCACAAGAGTTCCTATGTGTGGAAGCATAAATGGCAAATAAAGTTCTTGAATCTTGAATCTTGGAATTGCAGCATCAAATAGGGGAGACAATTAAATGCTGGTTAATATTAGGTCCTAATTTGTCTTAATGTTATATGCTGTTAAGTTGAGACTTCAAGACCCATCTGCTCTTCATCAATAGCTCAAAAAGGAAAGCGCCGCCCAACCACAGAGACGATATTTTTAAACCTGAAGCATCTGATGTTGTTAAATGGGTCTTGTTATTTCCATTTAAATTAAGTGTTGTGTAAATCACCCCTACGGAACATAGAGCACATTCTTCATTCACTTTTAATGGCAGATAACGGTTGCAATTTGTTGTGTTTTCTTCTTCTACTATCCTGTGAATGGAGGGCTGTGGGAGGTTCAACTCTCTAACAGGCTACATTGAGCCATTAGGACCACAAAGTGGCAAAGATGCCTCAATGTCACAATAGGAGTCTACAAGGGCTAAATTACTGCTTTTGTGCACACTGTACAATGTCAGTCAATACAGACAGAGAGGCAGGTGACAGAACTGTTCATGACCAGTCCCATGGTGCGTATGTGTGTGGGCGTATGGCCCCTACAAATGCTTATTTTCTTAATAACAGCGACCAGGCGCACAGTTCAGACACACAAACACACACATTATTCTCTAGTCAGATAGGCAGGTGCAGACAAATAATGTATCTGGTCTGATTGTACGCTGCTCAATGCTTAAGTATTTAAGTGTTCATCTCCTCCTTATAAAACAAGTCTGATTAATAAGCCGAGCATTAAGTGGCCTCCCACAGGTGACATTTACAGAAACATGGGGAAGGGGATTGCTTTATTAAAATAAGCCAGGAAGTAAAAAGCAAAGCTGATAGAGTAAAGTACAGGAACCACCACTTATTGAAACATGTAGACAAGTGACTGCTATTCTAATCCAAACGGTATCTATGACTTATCATTGGGTCTTCACTTTGGCAGTTTAGTCTAGTCAGAGAGGTTTTTTTTAAAGAAACTATTGATTATTTTGCATTTTGAGATAATCTGCATTGGCTGATGTCTGTGCTGCAAGGCCGCTAAAGAAACAATTTTTTCAGACACGTCTACGGGCAGCCTTGTCACGATATTAGCGCTCCACCTATCTAGGAAGATGGTGAAAAAGTTGGTTTTGAGGCCTGTATTATAACTCAGTTATAGTGCGTTGCTGTAAACATGTGCCAGAATTTCCTATAGAATGGAAAAGAATAATACATGACTTTTCTTTGTTTTGATATCGGCATTCTATATCGGCCATCAGCAGCCATGCTCTCTAACTATCGGCGTCGGCCATTAAAAAACCTATATCGGTCTACCACTAAAAGGAACCATAGCAAAGTACACATGAATGAAGGGGCGTGGCATAAGATGTAACTTCTGGGTTTGAGCCCTAAAAAAACAATACAATGTGAAAACCATAGCTTTAAAAACTGTAAGGTACATTTTGTTTTTAAGTCTGGGCATCTAGAAGTGTATAAAGGTGACCGTCTGAGAGAAACTTGCCTAACATTTCCCTCTGTGAGTCACTTCTCAGTTTCAGCAAAAGCTGAAAGACTTTCGGGTCAAGGGATGAAGTAGGTATTATCTACAGTGCACGATGATTCAACAGTCCTTAACACTGAGTCGGAGAGTTTGTGTTCCCTGCCTGTCTACATGTCTAACTTTTTACACAGTAAGTTAAAGTAGTGTGAGAGCAACAGATGAAGCAGGGTAGGCAAAATGATTAAATGCGTGTTAAGTCCATCTTTTCTCACCTTTGTAACACACACACACACACACACACACACACACACACACACACACACACACACACACACACACACACACACACACACACACACACACACACACACACAGTATGTTCTTTTATAGTTGATGGTGATGATATTGTCTTTTTGAGCCATGGAAGGACACTCATGGTTCAGTGAATGACTCAGCAAGACTGAAATGGCAACTATCCCTGGGAGAGCTAAGTGCGAAAGCACTTTTCAATTCGCCTGAAAACTACTGAGAAAAACACTTAACCTGCACACAACACACAAAGCCCTGGCAGCAGAGATGCACATGACAAGTCTATTTTGGCCCAGAGGGGAGGGTGAATGGAAAGTTTCCCTGAAGAAAGCAGGAAAGTCGAGGTCAAAAGGATTGTTGTGAGGAAACGGCTATAGTTTTGATATTTTCTCAAAAATACAACGGCCATAGGTGAAGGAATGCCATTCTGCTGAGTTATATATATATAAAAACAACAGCAAAGGCTACTTTAATCTTACATTCCCATTCAGGTAAGTGTGTGTTATATACTGTATTTATCTTCACCTTCCAGCCAACACATATCGGCACAGTATACTAGCACTGCGTAGTATCATAGATGTCTGAAGGTTGATGCATTCTTCCAAACAGGTTGCTATAGCAGATGAGGCGTTTCACATCACACTCTACTCTGATTAAAAAAACACTTTATATTTATCACCTCTTCTCCTGACTGTATGCCCTTATCTCCTCCTCTGTATCTCCCACCCTTCATTTCGCTCCTTTTTCTCTCCCCCGCTGTCATCTCTGGTCTGTTATCCTCTGTAACGCTTCAGACTCTTCCCTCTCCCTCATCTTTCTCTCTCACCCCCTTTCCCCTAATTCCCCTGCCTCTCTCTATTTTTACCACTCCATTGCTGTTATCTCTCCGTGGCACCATTTCAATGCAACCCCTCCCCTTCCTTACCAAACCTTTCCTCAATCCCTCTCCTTTCTCTCTCCCTTAGCCCTCCTTTCCATTTAGACCTTTATGTTAGCGTAGGACTTTCCATCCTGTGGCGTCCAGGTAGTAAATTGAAATGGTTCTGGGGGCTCCATTGAAGCCTGATTGAATTTAAAAAGAGAAAGTGCCATAAAGAGAACTAGTGGTGAGAGGTCTGTAATACACCGAAGGGCTCCCCAAGCTATGACAGTACTGACAGGGTGAAGGGGGGGGGGCACAGGAGGTGAGGATGGGTGGAATGGGAGAGAGGTAAGAGAAGGATGAAAGGAAGGGAGGAGTGAAGAAGGACAAAGCTAAGGTAGAGGGAAGCAGTTATAGGAAAAAAAACCAGGATGAAATAGAAAAAAGTGACAGCAAGAGGATGGAAGAAGGAGAGAAAGAAATAGAGAAAACTCTTCATCGGCAGCATGAAAACCAGCCCATTACCCGTCGTGCACAAGCAGATAGACAGAAACACAAAAACCCCAAGCATGCATCCTTGATAGTGACACCTCACAGAAATGCCTCAATCACAGTTTGCATGGCCTGGAGGGAGCGAGGTGACAGGTCTCATATTGGAGACGGCCAACAAAATGCAATTCCAGGAAGTCAGCTCTAGGGCTGTGTGTCTGTCATACCTACAGCTCTGATAATACTCCCACACATCACATTACATTGCTGAAATGGCCACCTCTCAGCATACAGGGCATACACAAAATAAAGGTGCATACACACCTCACAAGTATCTGCACACGCACGGACAGACACACGCCACGTGGACATGCAAGTCCTTCTGTATACATTACTGCCAGGGGAAATATGATGTTAGAGGTTAAATTATTCATTGATCCTTTCATAGCCTGTCCGAGCCTGCTTATTGTGGTGTCATGTCTTGGTCTCTGTGTGAGTGTGTGTGTCCACTTGAAAGGGCTCTCAGGGGAGAGAGGCAACCTTGAGCTGGCACTGACCTTTAACTTTGTGTGTTCCACTTTAAAAAGTGACATGTGTGTGGGGTTGGTGTGTGGGTGGTTGTGTTTTCATGTACATGGCCATATGTGTAAATAGAGAATCCATCCATAAAAATATTTCAGGTATCAGGATGACCAAAGGGAGGAGATCCATTTCACATACCCACTGAGTGATTTGCGGTTCACATAAGATTATGGTCCGGTTTAAATTCATTAAGATAATGAACTATAATTGATATAAATAAGCCTGAAAAAAGAACAAAATGGTCCTTTATTATTTATTAAAGCAGCCAATAATTGCACAATGAACTAATAAAAGGATAGAGTGTGAAATTTATTTCACAGAAATTGAATTGGACTACATTTAATTTTGAAAGGATCAGTAGAGTGCTGCCACAGTCTGCAATGGAAGTGGCAGCCCGCTGATCAGGATCTGATGGGAATTGCTTAGTCGGGAATTGCTTGGTCAGGGATTGCTTGGAATTGATGTGAGAAATGCAGGGTGCCCTCAGAATCTAAATAAGGACCAATGCAGGAAGGAAACACATGATAATGTAAGGGTTTGTTGTAGGGGGTCTTCCTCAGAGAGCCTCTCTACTTGCTCCTGGGGATGGGTCTAATTACTGGTGAGAGTGCAAGTGTTTGCACTCTGTGTGCATTACTGGATTGGATGATCTTTCAGGTGATAAACTCAGTTTGTGGTATTTCCTGTCTTTGTTGGCACAGGTTTACAGCTTTGTTAACATATATATATTGTTTATATCACGCAGCTCTAACTGAACTACCGCCAACTCAATACAGAGACCAAAAGTATTGGGGATGTTATTATACACTGTAGTATCTCTGAGTGTTCGTCACTTGTGCCAGTTTACACTCAGCCTGCTTTGTTAGGATGAAATATTTAAAATACAGATTTGTTACAACTGATTTGCATGTGTTGCTTCTTCACCCACCACAGAGGAATCTATGCATCTACCGTACTGGTTGTAACATGACACCAGGGAGAGTGCAAGGCGTACTATCTCCCCATGGCTCTTCAACAAGCATGTCAGTGTCATTCTTCATGTATGCCGTCATTCTTGATCAGTTCCCGTGAAATACGTTGTATTTAGCCAGCTGTCTGCAGCATATGTGAGAACAGTCAAGAGCTTCTGTTGGTTTCTTAAAGGTCAGCTGAAAACGCACTACTTTTTTTATGCTGCACAGGGAGAGAAAGAAAAAACGTTTATCTGACATGAACAATTATTCTTTTATATACACACACACACACACACACACACACACACACACACACAAATGTATGCCATGTATAAAAGAATGTGAATACGGAGGGCCGTACTTCCATTTAACATTTACATGACATTTCTATAATTATTTGTTCAGAGTTACATCCATTATTAAACTAATAGTTTCCAGTAATTACAGGAATATTTCATCTTCCTGTTTTTCTAGCAGAGAGACTGAGGCCAGCAGTAAATGGCCCGGTGAGAGAAAGAGGAACAGAGGAATAAAGAGAGGAGTCAGAGAAACAAGGAGAGATGGAGAGACAAGAAAAGAGGATTAGGCATGAGGAGTCATAATAATCAGTACACAGCCTACAGCTATAGAGAGACTAGAGAGACTAGAGAGGCTGAGAGATAAAAAGAGAGAAATAAATTGAGAGACAGGGGGAGAGATGTATAAAACCCGTGCTTAACAACAGCTGAGCCAAAGTTCTTGTTCAGATAATGAGATGACCTGCAATGAACATTTGTACACAACTGTTAATTCTAAGGTAATCTGCATAAAAAGGTTATCTTTATGAAACTGACAATGCACTTTTGTAAAACAATTTCGAAATACTATATAATATACCTTACACACCTTTGACCTTGGTGTATAGTACCTATATCTGTATAAGAGAAATTGAATAATACAATAGTTACCTTATTATACAGAAACGTTTAGTTGATGAATCAACAAGTTGGTCAACAAATACTTTGATTATAATAGTAATACTATGTATAGGTAATCAGATGAATCAATAATATTAATAAATGCTATTTGCAGCCCTAGATAACATAAAGCATGGCTTGTTAAAGTTACAATTAAGCTCTCCAGGTGTGCCAGACCTGTCTGATCTCCTATTAGTCATGTCTTTATAAACCAGAATATGAGGTTTAATCTACAAGTACTGACTATTCTGCTCTAGTAATAATAGTTAACAATAGTTAAAACTTAAAGACCACTGGAAAAACAATAGCCTGACCCACCTAGCTTATTCATACTCCAAGTACGAATACTCCCAGTCTGAATAAGGCAGGTGGTTGTGTTATCGAGTCTTTAGATCAACTAGACTCAATGGACTTACTCTTAACAATTTTTATTCAGTCTTTTTCACTCTGCTATCTTTCAGTGTAACGAAGGCTTTTGCCAGCCTACGTCCTGGAATGCTCTCATTACCTTGGTGCAGTTGCCAAGGGAGCCGGCGTGATATTCAATACTTCTGTTTCCCATCCCTCCAATCTCATTTACACTTGACACCTGACATTTGCATAATGGCCTCGCTCCATCTCCCATCTACTGAAATACAGGGTGGAGGTTAGGTAGTTATATTGTGTGTGTGTGTGTGTGTGAGAGAGAGACGTGCGCATGTGTGCTCACGCTTGTTTGGTTGTGATAAGTACAGATGCCTATCTAGAGTTTGCGTGTGTGGGTGTGTGCATGCGTGTGTGTGTGTGTGTGTGTCTGTCTGTCTGTCTGTCTGTGTCGCAGGCAGGGGTTAAATGACTTCCGTCTTAATCTAGCTCATTAAGCCTGCGGAGAGCTCAGGGTGCACCACATTGGCTGATTTGGGACAATTTACGGAAATGCTGGCAGGAACACGTAAATGTGTATGCTAATAAGGGATGCTGTGACCCCAATCAGTCAGACAGATATTAGGGTGTCGGGAAAATTGAAGACGAACATGAGTCTTTGTCTTTTTTTATAACGTAAGCAGTGTCAGATAGTGGTGAAGCGGTATGAAAATGGCACTCTGTCAGAGCACCGGAGTCTTGCATCACACTGGTCTGTTCATTCATTACAAGTTCAGGTAGAAATCTTATCACAGTGTGGAAGAGTACAAGAGACAAGAATCCTAGGCTCTCCTGATCAGGAAAGAGCTGCAGCAGAATATTCTCAGTTCAACAATGTAGCAAATCAAACTAACCAATTTATCAGCAAGACTAAGCAACCTGTTTTGTATGCATTTTAACAAGCTTGACATTACTTTATTAAATTAATGAAAATAATTTGTGGCTTTCACTTTGCATCTCTGACTTTGCACATATCACATTTTGAAAGTAATGAATCCCTGCGCACTTTCAAGATGTGTGACTCTGTGCAAGGTTAGCTCAGAAGAACCCCCAGGTGGCTTCTTATCACTATAAAAAGTTTTGCATATCAACAGTGGGTCCAACGACCTTGAAATCAATGTATGATGTTATAAAATGTGGAAAAGTCATCTTTAAAGCAGCAGTGACATTTCTAAAACAGAGGATGGCGTGTCACACAAAGGGTGTTTCAGTCACGTTTTTCACTCTTCTGTCTTCTTCTGATGGAACAGATATGCTTCTATTTTTATGTTGTTGTTTTTGTTTTGTTTTTTTCATTTTACGCACGTAACTACGGTAACTGTGTGTTGGGCTCTGAGCTCTGCCAAACACGCTTGACCTGCAACTCAATACTGTGCATGAATGCATCTTCTCTGGAGCACCGAAGTTTCTGTCCTTCTCAAGCGTTGCTGTCCTTACTATTTAAGGACTGGTGGAACATGTTGATATATGAAAAGCTGTGATAGATTACCGCTCTATTCATGGCACAATACCTCTCAAGTGTATATACCTCTCCATGTCATAGGAGACCAGATTAAGTTAAACTGACAGAAGCAAAACATGAAGTCACTGGACATGTTTGTCAGGCCCTACACCGATACATCTGCATACACTGGAATTAAGGTGATGTGGTGTTGAGGGAGGATTTGATTACGGAATTTAGCATCATATTGCAGGCTGTCAGACAGGTACAAGTCCAGATGTTTGTTTGTACGTTACATTTAATTACATTTGGATTCGTAGATTGAGCAAACTATCTGCATGAACACACGCACACAAAATAAAAACAGCTGAAGAAAGTCACATTTTCTTCTCTGAATACCTTTGCAAAAAATATAGAAATAATCTCTCTCATAATATAAAAAAAGGCACATATGTTGTGCCTTGAATATTTATCATCACATCTTTATGTAGTACCCCCCACAAAAAGAAAAAAAAGAAAAAATAATATAATCCTCCCCCACAGCTCTCCTAGCCAGAAAGCTATGTGAGCTAGAGCTGAGTGAAACGTCGTACTTAGCAAATTGCATTTGAAACCAGGGGGGAATAAATACTACAGATAAAGACTGCTCTAATGTGCTCAAATCCATTAGAAATCTCATATTCACACATACCAGAAATCACATTACAAGACGCCCCTAATGTCATTTCACAGGGTTTTTCCGCCAGCATTTGCTACCAGGGTGAGACACTAACATCAAACATAATGGATTTTCGCCTTTTCCCTTCTCTTCCCACCTCCCTTCTGTTGTTAATTCCCCTCGTAGAGTCTGTTCTGTCCTCTGGTTGAAATTCCCTTCCAGTCGTCATTGTTCTGGATGTGAGCTCTATTTCGGGTGGATGTAATGAATTTAGCCAAACAGTTCTACTGAAGAGACCACTCACAGAGGGGGGGCTATGGCGAACGTGTTACACTTTTGCTACTCATCAACCCTGGAGGAGAGCTTGGCAGTTCAGTGTTGTTGCACTTTATTGCAAAAGTGTTTTCTATCCCTTGACTTACCATGCTTCACTTCACAAAAACAGGAGAGCAGAGGGGGCGATGTGGAAATACCATGTGTACTTCTGCTTGTTTGGATAACTTTAAACGTGGTGTGATCGGCATCTACATTGATTTACCCTCCTCTGAGGAAAGATTCAAAGTCTTGGAGGGGAGTAGGATTGTTGTCTTGCAGATAAGTATTAAAATTAATAACTTTTGCCTCCAAACAATGCCTTCAAAGGGAGTAGAGTAGAATAGAATAGAGAGAGTCAAGAGGAGAGGAGATGAGAGGAGAGGAGAGGAAAGGTGAGGAGAGGAGAAGAGTGACTCAATAAACAGACTCAATCAGAGCCTGCCAGTTTGACTTTTCCACTGGTTGCACACTCAGTGGGCACACCATGACTCCAGAATGACTGGTCGGGGATCAAACCATTACCGATAGGAGAGAAAGGACGAAAGGGGAGAAATATCCATCTCTTTCAAAAGTGTACGCTGTGCCCTTTCCGAGTTTCGGTTTCCTCTTCTTCTCCTCTTCTTGAATGATTAGATTTGGGCACAGGGCAGACATATTTGGTTACCATTATATCCAGATTTAGAAACCCTATCTGAAAGAAATCATCTCTACTGAGTCAGACTCAAACTGCTTTTGGGAAAATAAATATAATATACACACCAAAGAGATCCTTCAGAACTACTGGAAGATGAGCAGAGCCACAGGCCAAATTCTTCAAAATGTGAGCAGCAAATAAACTATTTTTTTCAACAAACCTTATTTATTTTGCTTCTATTCACATTGAGACCAAGTCAGTCAAGTCAAATATGTCCATTATGTGGATAGCCGGACAATAAATTAAAGCAAGCAATGTAGTTAGAGACAACATAGCGCAACACAAAAACCAACAAATCATAAACTAAGTTAGCCTGCAGAAAATGACTTTACCCCCCCCCCCAAAACACACACACACACACACACACACACACACACACACACACACACACACACACACACACACAAACACACACAGGGCAAATATTCTCCAGGCCCAAACAGTTTCAACTGTGAAACACAGTCTCTTATAAATACCTGGGGTCTGTTTAGCCACTATTGGATTAGATGCTGCATTGAGTTGAGACCATCTATCTTTGAGAATAATTAACTATCCAGAAATATGGACTAACTTATGTAACCACCAATTAGGAGATCACAAACAATCCTTTCAGAGGGAGTTTGAGAATTTTAATGAGGTCTAATGACTTGTTGATTGGTTGGTGGGGTTTGTTTTGAGAAGTACACAGGGCAGATGTACTGGGAACAGTTTAAAGAACAAACTCCTTCCACTCTCTCCCTCATCTGCTGTCCTCTGGTACCAACTGTGTATTAAAATATACAATAACAGAAGTGTGTGGGCATATGTGCATGTGTTTGCATCTGTGTAGTCTGAGGTTTGTGTGTACATGGGTTTATGTATGCTTATCTAGAGCTCCCCTCAACAATCAACCAACCCCCCACTCCAACACACACACACATACCCACCCACACATCTGCAAAGGCTACTTCAGAAGCCTAGCCCCAGACAGGGTGAGCAGATCAATCAATTACATCTCTGCTCCAGCAATCAAACAAGGTTATTATCAGGCAGCAGCTCACCGACCTGGAAAGGCCTGGCCAATCAAAGGCTGCTGTGATGTGGGGGCCGGCGCTCGCTCATGTGACAGTAACACAGAGTGGCAGCTCATGTTGTCAAGGGATAGAAGGATGGAAAGAGGAAAGACAGACGGCTGAGACTGAATTTAAAGGAGAAAACAGAGGGAAGTGGGAGAGACAGGAACAAGAGAATATCTGTAAATTGCCCATCTCTGACACACTGTCTTTACCTTGACATTACGGACATTAAGGATTAAGGACAGGAGGAGATAAGAAACAGAAAATACAGTTCTTCATAAATAGAGTGAATAATTTTTTCAGGATTTTAGAAGGTGGTAAAACTGCTGCTTTTCTATCTTTGCTCGGCTGATTACATCCCTGGAAAATGCAGGAAATTACAGAAAAAAGGAGACAAACACAAGAGCGAGGGAGAAAGCAACACATGTTGAAAACATCTTCACATTGTGGTTCAGTAATTCTCTTCTTGGCAGTAGCTCCCTCTGGCATTTATTCGATAAGCATTAAGGGCATTCTGCCTTCCCACTTCTGTCCTTTCATAGCAACAGGTCTGAAGAGCCATACTAGGCTTAATTAAATTATTGTACACTCAAACTAAATTATTGTTGGTAACACATTACAACAAGACACACACACACACACACACACACACACACACACACACACACACACACACACACACACACACACACACACACACACACACACACACACACACACACACACACACACACACACAAATCTCCAGAGAATACAATCTAATCTCTTTCAAAAACAGCCAATCAGAGACAATCAAGCACTGTGGGGGACAACATCGATGGGGACAGCATGACTGTGTGAACATCTGTGTGATTATGACCTGGTCATCTGGAAAAGCTTCAAAGACCTAACCATGTGCATGTGTTTTTTATGGTACATAAATGTTTGTCTTTGTGTCCCGGCACAATTTCGGCGTCTAAACTGACCAGGGGACAATTCCCAGTATCCTCTATTTTCCCCCCACACAGACCTAAAAC
This sequence comes from Dicentrarchus labrax, assembly GCF_905237075.1. Lineage (NCBI taxonomy): Eukaryota > Metazoa > Chordata > Actinopteri > Moronidae > Dicentrarchus > Dicentrarchus labrax. The sequence goes on along the minus strand of NW_026136724.1, from coordinate 13,771,276 downwards.
CGCAGGGACCTTCAAAGCCGACTTCATAAGAAGTCTACTGCTGAGCGTTCAGACAAACTAGACCCCCTTAAGCTCCAACTGACGACTGTCTGCTTCACATGAGCCTGTTGGACAGGTTGCCCGGGGAACCGAGTCTGATTCCATTATGGGATGGATAAACACAATCAAAGAGTTTATCCACCTTCTATAGCCAGAGAAAAGACCCCTGCAATGACGGATCTAATCTCCTGCACAATATCTGGTGTGTGTCCATTTGTGTGTGTGTTGGGGTGTGTGCCATGCCCAATGTGTGCATGTCTGTCTCCGTGCATGCGTGTGCTTGTAAGACAAGAGGAGATTGAAAACTCTGCACCTCACTGGAAAGTGGCCGAAGTTGCACTTTTGGAAAGCGATAAAGCCAGCGGTATTATTTACAACATGCGTGTGTGTGTGTGTGTATGTGGTCCTGTGAGGAGGGCATCAGAGAGATAAAAGAATAAAGATACATCGGTGCTGCAGCTAGTGACAGGTAGCAGCACCTGACAGATTCATAGCAAACTGGCATTGCGTTCTGCAGACATCCAGCAGCTTTCCATTTCTATACACGCTCTTTTTCTTTCCATCTCTCTCCTGCTGCTCTCCTTCCATGTGTATTTTTGTTTCTTTCTCTTGGTCGCCATTTTATTTTGCTTAGGTTTAGTTATAGGTTCACATAAGTTACTACATTATTTACTGTACAGTAGGAGTGTATTTGGTGTTTATGATAACTCTACTGTACATGGGCACGCCGTTGCGAATCAAATAGCTTTTTGGTTTACCTGGGAAGAGTTGGTGGTGCTATTATTTTTAGTTCCACACACAAGCCTTATATTAGTTTGCTCAAGTTGACCGCTCCTGCAGACAACTTTTCCAGAAACGCTCCACTGTTTTTGCCATGTCAGCAACTAAAAGTATTTACAACGTTGGTTGTGCCATTCGAATATTTTAGGGTAACGTTGCATGTTTTGCAAGGAGTCAAAGTACATTTGTTTCTGAAAAATTTGTAGGAACCATAGAAACACACACACACACCAACCACATAAGCCACCCATGCACCAAAAACTGCAACTCCTACTATATATTGAATATGTACAGGTTACACTCTACTGTTCAATAATCTACTTCATTGCCATCCTCTCTTTTCATTTACTCCCTAGCATATTATGGATGTATGGAGGGTGCATGTACACATAAACAACTTGAACACTTTCTTTCTTCTTCTTCGGACTTATCTCGCTCTATTCTCATCCCACCTGTCTGTTTGTTTTTTTTTATCATCTTTTCCTTTGTGTTTTTCTTTCATTGGCTCCCATCTGCTCTCTTCTCTCTGTTGTTGGTTTCTTTCTTCTCTCTCTCTCTCTCTCTCTCTCTCTCTCTCTCTCTCTCTCTCTCTCTCTCTCTCTCTCTCTCTCTCTCTCTCTCTCTCTCTCTCTCTCTCTCTCTCTGACCTTTCCAGTGTAAAATCCTCTCTCCACCTGATTCCCAGTTTTTAATGGGTGTGGGTTAGATAGAGAGAGAGAGAGGAAGGGTGCTATTTACTGAGGAAAATCCTCTTGAACAAGTGAGAAAAGATTAGAAGAGAGAGCAGGAGCTGGCAGAGCAAAGCAGTACGTGCATGTATGTGTGAGTAAGACTTAACACAAGACGTCTATGCTGCATTTTAATAGCCCATGTGCAGGCATCTTTTCGAGGTGGACTACAGACGTTATTGTTGAAGGAAAACTGTAGTCGTTACCAGTAATTATGAAGCTGCTGCCTGACTAAAAGAAGGTTAGAGTTCAACTGCAAATTATTTTTGCCATTTTCAGTTCTGCCGCAGTGGGAATTTGCATGTTTGAAACAGGTCACACACAAGGTAACTCAGTGGGCAACTACAAACACCAGTCTTGTCACGAACTGATCTCAGAAATGACTTTTCTGATCAAACAAATGTTGCTGCTGGAATGTATTTGAAAAGAATTTGATCCTGTGCTTTAGTCTGTTGTCTTCTACTGGGAATGTGGCTGTTCAGGCTGCCTAATGAACTGCGTAGTGGATCAACATCATAAAAGAATGTGTAATTGCGGGACTTATATGGATCATAAATACCTGAGTAATGGGTGCCATTTTCCTTGTTATAGTAGGGAGTGTATGGACACAGACTACTGTGGCACTACTTTGACAAAGAAAGCAATAATCAAATTTGTTTTTCTGTCTGCTCATCATTAGTAAACAATAAAAGATGGAGATACATGCAGATGACTCATAATAACTGCCTGCCTCTTAAAATCATGTCATCTTCAAGCCTTCGCAATTATTTTGACTTATGACCTATAGTGTTGCATTATTTCAAGGTGACAGCTACACTGGACCATGCTGTAGATGAGATATTTGTCTTACTTCATTATAATATTAATATAATATTATTATAATATCATTATAAGGAAATTCGGAACACCAAAGTCTTTCTCAGAGAAATACTAGACTTCTAAAATGAAAAGAAAATCTAAATGTTAAAAAAGGCTTTCTCCTTGGATGTCGTGTTTGAGAATTCAACAGTGCCAGTCTAAGCTAAATCATTTGAGTAACCTCAAAAATACTTTTTAAAAACTTCTTTAAAAAGGGTACTCCATTTCACCTCTAACTCTTGCTTTATCTATTTATCTTGGTCTGTGTGTGCTGCTCAGGAGGGGAGTTAATGAGAGTGGGAAATTAGTGCAGAATCATGGTGTGTTTCGTTTTCACCACAGGCTACAGCGGTGGGAGGCAGAGCCCTTCTGTCCATTTCCTGTCATCTCGCTTTCTATCCAATCCTCATTCCTTTCATCGCTTGTTCCATTGTCCTTCCCTCTCAGCTTCCCCCGAGCGCTCTCTGTCAATCTCCAACCTTCTGACTCCTTTCTTTCCCTCGCACTTTTCAACTCGACTATGGACACGTACAGTAGAACCAACTTCGAGTAGACCTTGTACGAATCTTTCTATCTATCTGTAACATGAGTACTTCTTAATAACCTATTGCTGTGAGTGCACATAAAGAGCTCTGTACTCAACTGACTGTTAAACAGCAGCAAAGAGATCAATCTAGTACACCTACCCATCTGACATAAACTGAACACCAGCAAGAAAAAGTCTCCTTTATGTTTTGGGACACAAATGCCAGACAATATGACACACAATGACATACACTTACATACACATAATTGGGCTTTGAGTCCTATTGGTTATGATAACATTTCACTTAATAATTAACTCAGATATGGCAACATAGCAGCTCTGCTGGACTTCACCTGTACACACAAAAACACACACTGCAACACATAACAACATAGCAAACATCTACAGGCAAGGCCATGCCTGGTCATCCTGAGGATGGTGAACAGGGAAAGATTAGGGGCCTGCTGAAGCTTTTCAAAATGCCAACCTCGTCCAGAGCAAGGGGTGTAAATACCACCCAAATGTCAGCAGGAGACCCCACGAGTCAAACTAAATTGGCTGCTACATGCACAAACACTCCCCTATGTCTGCCCCATATTGTGTGTGCGTCTATAAAGACATACATTCTTCGCTCTAACACATCAGGTTGGATTGCTATATTTGTGAGGGCAGAACAAATCTTATTCATTTGCTATCTACAAGCCCTAGGACTACTGAACCTAAAACAGACAAGAAACCGCAAGAAGTTTTAACAAACTGAATAAATGACCAACACATAGACAGACTAAACAATAAGGTTTGCTCTTTTGACACTTAGCTATTGATTTGAGGTTTGACATAACAGTAATTGTGTCTATCTCATAATATGAAGTATATAGAAGCAAAACACATACATATTGTTGCTTCAGAAAGACATATGGCCTGGGGCAATATAAGTATAAACCAAACATTAGCAGAATCCACTCCAGGCTAGTCCCCTTCTCATTATAATCCATCCATATTTTGTTGTTTAGGCAGGGCTAGATTGTGGTTGCAGCCGGCTAACCAAGGTAGCCCAGCTGTCCACTTTCCTAGCCACCTCTTCCAGTTCATCCTGGGGGAGCGCAAGGCTTTCCAAGACCAGGTGGGATATATAATCCCTCCAACATATTCTAGATCAGATGATCGACACATTCTGTCGCAAAACAGAATAGGTAACATGCCACAACCTTGGTTGAACCCAGTGCCCAAATGCATTGTTAATTACAGAGAACAGATACCACTCTCACTTGGGAATACATGAACTTGATAGCTCATTGTAATGGTGCTGGCAGTCTATATTTCTACAGTATTCCCCATAGAACATACTAGGAGGGCATTGTGAATAAAACAGGCATTTTCCAAGTCAATAAAGCACATGTAAACTGAATAGGAGAAGTCTTGAAGTACCTTTGCATGAGCAAAGACCTGCACCACTGCGCCATGACAAAAGGCCTGTATGATGAAGCAAGTTCAAATTAGTCTGGCTCTCTTTGGGTTACTTGGCTTCACTAAGCATTACATATGTCCTTAATTACAAGCCAATCAGATGCAACATCCTCTGAACCATGAGTGGAGCACTTAATATGACATAAGATGAAACGGTAATACCCACAGGGGAATTAGATTAACGTGCCAGCAGAAAGTGATATTCAGTGAGGCAAAAGATAAAATGTACACAAGTAGAATAGAGTGAGAAGCTTAGCCTTATTTTTATATCTGAAAATGCTGGGGGAATTCTTACGTAAGCTCTTTACAAGATCTGATTGGTCATTAAGCGGGTTGCTCTTAGGTTAACCCTCTCTGGAGCTGGTTATCTGTGCAGCAGAGGTTACCATGGTGATCTGTGCCAATTAAAAGTGAGTAACCTGAGTAAAGCCCACAGACAGCTGGATACAATCCAAACTGCTCCGCATGAATCTGAGGTCCAACATTACAACACAATATTTAACTCAAAAAGTACATGGATAGTTAAGTAATAAAATGTAGCATGTAACATCATATAAAAGTTTCAGAGGGTTGCAACTGCAGACGTGATTCTTTGAATATCAGATACAAACAAAGACCTGAAAAGCAGACACACAAGAACAAAATAAAGTACACTTGATTTTCAGAGAGAAAAAGAAATATACCACAATCAAACATTAAGACACTGTTGTCTTGTCCGCCCACACATTGCCACACACACCACTGATTTCCAGTGCTACAACCCCCAACTGCTTTTGTCATTAAAGCTGCCATGAGTTGCATGGTTGGCTGCAGGAGGTGTAGTGATCCATCAGCAGCGTGCCAGAGCTTTGCCATTACAAAACCATCTGCAAGAAACAGCGCTCCATTGGCACTAGAAGTCTAGAGAGGACAGGTCGGAGGGAGGTAGAGAAAGAAGAGAGAGCCCTGTGTGCGAGGCAGTTTGGTGTGATTGATATGAGCCATTACAGACAACATGGCAGAGGTTGGCAGAAAGCTAGTCACCGTTTTATTTTTGGTCATTTGTTCAGACAAAAGCTTGGCCAGACCCACGGTGAACAGGGGCTGAACTTCAGCGCGTGTGTGTGTGTAAGAGAGGGGGGTGTGAGAAGAGAGAGGGGGACTGGGAGAAAGACAAGGCTGAACCATCAGTAAAGCGACACAAACACACAAGCAAACACCTGCAAAGAAGGACATTAAAGTATGCTTGTGACACATGCATAAAAACATAGTTCTGAAACCGGTAATTGGCTTTCAAGGAGTCTCAATCAATCAAACGAAAAGGTAACATGACAACTGACAATACAGCTTAGGGCAGTGGGGATGAGGTGAAGAGCAAAATAGATCTGATAGCTGACGTGCACACGAGCTTAACTACATTAAGCTGATTTTCTTACATTCCATATTGTTTAGGTGCCAGTTCAACATTTAGTGGTCAGGGTACAAACATAAGTTAGTTCAAGTATACTTGAACAAAATTAAACAAAGATCTGTTCTGCACTGTCCGTGTTGGATTTTTTTTCCAAATGTATTCACTGACTGTAAGATAAAAAAAAATGCAAGTTAGCTAACTGATAATACAGATGGCCTGTGCAAAGCTCTCCACCAGCTGAGTAAGATTTTTACAGTCAAAACATATGTTAAACTGCCTACTTTATACAAATTTAAGGGATTAATAAAGAGTTTGCCAAAAAGGCACACTTATCCTGCCTCTATGCAATAAAACATGCTCCATGATGTTAAAATTGTAGAAATGTATGCCAAGAACTGTAGTGTGGAAGTAGGAAACATCTCTGTTTAATGGATCCTAAGGTAATGTATCACTGCATGGAGGCCAATTCAATTAAATTGCTTCACTATTAGATTTACACTACTCGCCTGGGACATCAGCGCTGTATAGAAAACTACCAGACATACAGAACATTACCACAAAGACAACCCTGCACAATACTCAAATTTAATGGGAAATAAAAGCGAGGGTGGTAGTCAATCCCAATTCCTGGATGGTATCAACAAAACATTTTGAACTGAAAGTACAGTATATTACATCACGTTTGATTAACGATATCCCGCCAAACATTAAAAAAAAAGATGAAATCGATAAATGGTCACTAAGAGGACATGTAATATAATAAGTGAACATTTTACTGGTATTGAGTCATGTCCCAGCCTTCATGTGTCTTGAGTGACTTGGTCATCCCTCTCTGACAGACCAGTATGACAGTACTGGCCCCTTTCACACGTGGACCTTGTAAAATTAATGGAATCCTGCCGAGGCTGTTCCAATAAAGACAGCGGTTCTGTTGTTCATTAACTTTATTTTAATCTGATCTGATCAAGTCACATATTGTTGGACATTGTTCTACATTAAAAAATCCTGTTGTTTAATATGCCAATAGCAGTAGTGTGCATTGCAGTACGTGTACAGCAAAATACTGTCAAATTAACGGCAAATTCTCAAAATTATGATTTGCTTATCACTTAATTTATCTTTACTTGTGACTCCACTCAGTCCACAGTCATCACACTAGTACACTACGTCAGCACTTACTTGTACAGCGAGCAGTGTATGAGTGATGAGCGACTAGAGACTTCTTGCTGTTTTGTGTTGCTGATCACATTCCCGATAAACTAAAAGCACATCTGGAAACCACATTAAATTTAGCTGGATGTTCAGTGTTTCGCTCAGTGCCGTACCTGAGAAGAGGCTGGAAGATCACGGTGATGTTCCTCGCTCCCGGTTTACACACAAACTTCATTTCTCCCCCTTCAATCAGGTTGTCATCAGCACCACCTAGAACATAAGAGATGGGACTCAATCAAAAGTGTCAAAATAGACATCGATACATAGGGTGCTTAAACTGCACAGTAAGTAAATTGGATATGTGCGGATCATATGTAGGATGACATTTGGAAGGTTCAGCTGCTTTCAGCGTGCCCATGCAGACTCAAAACCATCACCAACAATAATCACCTCTGTGTCCTTTAACAAGACACCAAATCCCAACCGACCCCAAGAGAGCTGCTCTGTAGGTGACCCTGAACTCTGATCTCCCTGGAAGGGGCATGTAACAATGATGTCCCCACTATTAATAATTTTTTTTTAAATCTTAATATTTAAATATTTGATCAGTGCAGGAGCACACATTCAGCCCTAATAAACACATCACTCAATCAGTGCAGCTCTCCATCACAAATCTAAATGCACCCCACATGCCTCTACTCCTCCATGTCCCGGCGTCACTGTGTGGGTGAACACACACAGCTAACAGGGTTAATCAGAAAATCATTGCCATGTAACACGCTCAGAAAGGAGTGGTGGAGTTAGACACTGGGGGGGGGGACAAGGGGAGATCATAGGGGAGAGAAAGAACACCAAAGCTCATTACCTCCACTCATCCTGAAGTAATCAATATAATTGATGGAGAAAAAATTGCAGCTTGTTGTCAATACAGCAAACTGCAAAGCAAAAGGATTGTGTGTGTGTGTGTGTGTGTATGTGGGTATATATAAAGGTTTTGAAAGACTACGATGCACAAGTGCATGCACAAGTTTATATATATATATGTTTATAGAGTGTTCGCAAGTAAAATGTGATAGAGAAGGAGAGGAAAGAGACATTCTAAGAGAGCATTACTGCCTTTATGTCGAGGAGAAAATGTTATTCATTAGAAATTCTTGTTTAAGGTTTATGATTAAGTCTCATGGCACTCAATAACAATATATCCATGAGACTGGAAAAAACAGACAAGGTAATAAATAACATTTTACATTCAAAACCAAAAACAAAAAAAGTTTCCAAGAAAGTAAGAATAATACCATCAACATGTTGACTGCACTTTCCTGTTGCATTCTGGTCAACTGAAACGATGTTTGATGCGATGTCAAGTGCACAGAGTAAGTAATGTGGAAACACTGGACAGAAACCAAACAAGATGGTGTTCCTTGCTACTTTGATAGGGTTTCCAAATGGGCAAAGGTGTGTGAGGATGTGTGTGTTCTGAAATGGTGAGATTTCCGTTAGGCACAAAGCCTTGCTCCGCTGTTTTCTTCCGTTTCATTTCCATGTCCAATATGGCCTTGCAAAGCTTGTGTGATATAACACAAAAGACACTTCGCCATAGTGCGAAAGCCTGTTCCGCATTACCTGTGCAGCCTGCCTAGCCTTGCATTCAAATGCATATCAACCCATTGTTCCCTGTGTCGGGCTCCATAATACACTTCTAATGGAACAAGTCTCATTTGAAAAGTATGGGAGACAACACTCTCCGTATTTTCATTAAAATGACAAGGGGGGCTTTCATTCAATCGAAAACTTTCAAATCAAGGGTTTCTGATTCTGATCTGTTGCCATGAAATTCGCCAGCACGGTAAGCCCACATGCGCGTTGCTAAGTGGAGACAGAGATGAGGTCCAATTCACTCAAACTCTCTCTCTCTCTCTCTCTCCATCCATTCATCCTTCCTTTGGTGCCAATTCAATTAAGACTCAATTACAGTCTCCTAAACAAAGCAGCCGCCAACGCACTTTCTTGCTCACCCTCCATCACATTCTCCATCTCTTGCTCTCTCTCACTGATCATCAACGTGGAAAGACTGGCTAAACTTTTGTTTGCTCGTCATCAACTTGCAAACACTCAAGTTCCCATGAATAACATCAACATGTCACAGACTCTGGGGAAGTTAGCGTTACTTGCCTGCTCTAACTGGTAACCCCACACACACACACAACCACACACACACAACCACACACACAACCACCCCCACACAACCACAACCACAACCACACACACACACACACACACACAGACACACAGACACACAGACACACAGACACACAGACACACACAGACACACAGACACACAGACACACAGACACACAGACAGACACACACACACACACACACACACACCAAATTGACTACCATGTATGTATTCCCAATGACAGTGACCAATTTAATTTCATGCTCTAAACATCTGCATCCGTGTCAAACAAAGGAGCGAGGAAGAGACCTCATTGATCCATGGGGTCTGGGACCAGCTGCCAACAGGGCATAGCACTGATGAATATTAAATAGTCCGGTATTAATATGCATAGGATTCTTCAGAGTTGTCTAGACGTGACAGGGTGGCTCCGGTTTCAGGTCAGGATGCCACTAAACTGCTGCCAGCCCTCTCTCCACATAATGTGTAAAAGTGCCATTTTGTTTGCGAGAGTTTTTGCATGTGTGTACTTCAGTATCTGTTAGTGTTGTCTGGATGAGTGTCTGTGCATTTGTGTCCCTTGGTGTGTGGTCTGATCCAGGATTAGTGGGAGGGGTGTGCGGAGGTGTGGTGCTCAGTGGGACGGCAACTGAAAGCTGGAAGGGAAGAAGTGACACATTCTAATGTGGCCAAATCTGCCTGAAATCCCCCTTGAGGACCACTGCTCCATCTGCAACACACACACACCTAAGCAGACATGACACACAACTTCTATCCCTACGAAACGTCCATGGATTAAAGGGGTACCAACAGACAGGTACAGATGTGGAATGAGTTTTAAACATCCAACAAGAACATAGACACGCACTTGTTTGCGTACTGAAATAAATCAATCAACCTAAACTACATAGATACCATATGTTCACACACCCACACCCACACCCACACTCACACAGTGACACCCATCCAGCCCCCTGTGGAACCTTAGCATGGGCTCCCCAGCCCACATGTAATCAAGTCAGGCAGTGACTTAGTGAAATTGCATTAGCTACACTTTCCTGGGTTTGATGAGAAACGGGTTTGATCCTGTGATGAATTCTGGCCCTGCCCAGATTTAGGCAGGGAAAGAATGAACGTGTGATGCCTTCTTTAACACACTCCAGTGTCTCCTGGGACCAGAGTGTTACTGTATGCATCTGTGAGTGTGTCAGAGAGGGCGAGATGAGGAAATCCAGAGAGACGGGAAAAAGGAACAGCCATAATCCCTAATTTACAAGTGGTTTTAATCTGTTTTGTGTCCACAATCAAAATGTGTGTATCTGTATGGAAAAAAGGACAGTGGCAAACATAGGCGTTATTACAAATACTCCCTACTATCACACATAAAACGAAAGATGTGGGTTCAATGTGCAAATATTTAAAAATTGCAATTGCTTTTTATTTTATTTTACAACTTCACACTTTCATCTGTAAAGCACTTTCTAATTATGTTTTTAAGAGGTGATATATCTTAAGTTTGCTTGATTTTAACTTCTCTCCATAAAACTGTACTATGACAAAATTCTCATATTGAGATTTCAATGTCTAACAGTTCTCGTGTCTAAATAAATGTTAGGTGAAGTATAATTCAAATGAAGATAGAATAAGCTGTTTCTAACATGTGGTTTTGAATGCATTAGTAAAGATAATTACATACTGATATTGAGATAATGTGATAATAACAGTAATGTTAAATTTGCCCATATGAATCATCCTTACATGCAATAGTTACATTATTGTTAATGTAGATTTGTTATATACTAATGGCTTTTCACATATTCAGTCCAGCAAACATAAAAATCCTAAATGTGTATAAGCTGTGTTTGTCTATATGACACTGTGATCGCAGCCGTAATCGCTTATTTATAGCCAGTGTGCCAAGCTGGGTTTGAATTTGTGTCAAATCAAAAGGATCAAAGATACCTGTGATCACTCTGGTTAGATTCTGATTGGGACTGGCAGGAGGGCGACTGGGTGATTGGTGTAATTGACTCACAATCATGTCACACACACACACACACACACACACACAGACACACAGACACACGCACACACACACACACACACACACACACACACACACACACACACACACACACACACACACACACACACACACACACACACACACACACACACACACACACACACACACACACACACACGGCTCACAGAAGTGAAGCTGTGTTGGTCAAGACAACACAAGCAAAATTTAACATTTGGATATAATTTTTCAAGCACACTCATAACATAATCCACATTACACTGATAGGATTCTGCAATATCTGCACCTCTCCAAGGTATGTACAGTGATTGTTGGCCAATAAACACCTAGCGAGAGGCACTGCTCTTCCTTTGATTGAGGCCCCTAATCTGTGCCGTTAGCCAGCACCGCACATTTCATGCTAAATTGTGCAAATAGAAAGCGCTATAAAGAATAATCCAATTTTCAACCTCAATGGCCTCACTTGTCTGCAGCGGTTATGCTAGGAAAATTAGTTTGGGAGTGATCAATTCAGGTAATATTCAGTGTACAAATCAGATGCATTTAATTGTGTGTGTGTGTGTGTGTGTGTGTGTGTGTGTGTGTGTGTGTGTGTGTGTGTGTGTGTGTGTGTGTGTATATATGCTTGTGAAAGAATGAGAGACAGACGGCCACATATTCACAGAGCTGAAACCTGCTGATCTAATAAGAACCATTTCCGTGTCAATAATGTATGACTCTATGGTCAATTCCTGGCAACCCATTCCACTCAGACTGTCTTCATGTCTGATTGGGTCTTAATGAGAGCCTTCTATTATTAAAATTAATTTGATGGGATGCTATCTGCTGCTCCACCCACCAAGAGACCAAATTCACCCCTCAGCTGAGAATAAACGGTATAAATAAATGATAGTATAAATAAATTGAGGTGTAAATTAAGTTGGATTAATTATTAAAACCACCACTGTGGCATACAATGTGTCTCCGTGGTCTTGAGTTTAATGAATGCACATCTGTCAGTGGTGGTATGACAACAATGCACTCCAGCAGCAGAATGAATATTAATTGTACAGGATGTCTCTTCTGAGACATGAGGACGAGTCACCTGAAATAAGGGACATTTTGGGGGAGAAAAACCCTTTGAACAGATGGAACGTATGTTGTTCGTCTTTGAAACTACAGCAATGTAGTTTCAATCTGCTGGCAAGTGGTGGCAATATTGGAAAATAAGCTTTGTACAAATTTCAGAAGTCTACCGTAATGCTAGCAGCTCTGTGAGGCTGTACTTTGGCACAGAGGTTGCTCCGAGCTAAACGCAAATGCAAAAGCAAATGTGCTGCTAACGCACTCAAGAAGTAAAAACAACATGCTGGTTGCACAACAGGAACACCAAAGTCATTACAATTTATTTTCTAGGCACCTTGAATATCTGAAGCAAAGTTCATTACAATCCAATCAGATTTTTTGAGTTGTTCCAGTCTGGAACAAAGAAGTAGACCAATAGATGTACTGGTGGACTGACAGACCGACATAGCCATAGGGCCATTCTCCTAGCATGGCTAAAAAAATACATTTCACGCAGCAAACAAAAAACTAAATCTAAATTGAGCCCAGCTCAACCAGTCACCCTAAAGAATCATATATGTACAAGTAAACCTCACATTCGTCTGTGAATTTCAATCTATACTTTATTTATTTCTCTAACACACTGAAACGTTCACTATTTGACGGAACGTTTCATGGCAGCAGATAACATGCATCTGTGTCTGGAGTACAAAAATCAGTTCAACTTTGGTGAACAGCGAGATACATATTTGAGCTGTTAACCAAGTGAAAACCATAATGACAGTGCTGACCGCTGTGGAAATGGAAACAACCAGGGAGTGCAAGTAATCACTACATCACCATACTCTGAGCACCACGTATTTAGCCAGACTTCTCAAATCAATTTCACTTTGCCACTTTCTGATATGACCAGGCACTTAGATTGGTGAGGGTGTCCCTTTTATCCATGAGAATACATCTTAGCAGGCTTCAATCTATCCTTTGAGGAACTAATGCTAGGTGTGTGTATAACAACGTGTGGGAGAAGTGACTGCTTGCTCGGTCTTTTTCATACGTCATCGAAAGGAATGGCACAGCAGCATCACTGTGTTCACTCCAGCGATAAAGGCTTTAAAAACTGCCATGGTCTCTTGAATCTGCCATAACAAGTATAACAACGAATTACATATGAGTGACTGAGCACATGCATGTATGTGTGTGTGTGTGTGCATGTATAAAGACAGACAGAACTAATCGGCCAGAAAACCATGTGTCATCACATCTTTGATTGGACCCAGCAGGGAATCAGACAACACAATGCACATACCCTTCTTTACCGGAAGAACCTGTTGCATGCTGTGAAAGCAAGAGGTGTGTGTTTATCTATCTGACCATTGAGCCTGGTACGGTGCAGGTGCCAAGGTCTCTACAGCATCAAGTCCCACATGTCCTTCTTCCACCCTTCCTCTCTCCCCCCCCCTCCCTCACTTCCTCCCTTTTGCATTTGTTCATCCCCCACCTCCCATCTTCTCCAATCAGCAGGTCTGAGATTAAAAGTAAACACAGAGGTGACAGTCAAAGCCGCCAATAATGACAAGACCAATGCTGATTAAAATTAGTCTCAGGTTGGGACAATACACCAAGCTCTTTCTCTCTGATTAAATGTCTGCACTGTGTAAACTATTACAACCTTGTTCTCCTTCTGTTGTCCTCTGCATCCACCTGTCGTTTCTATTCAAACCGCCTCCTTTTCTCACTGCGTTTAATGTCTGACTTATCTGTGCATCACCACGCCAGGGTGTCGGTCCATTCTTGATGTTGTGTGAAAATCTCATAACTTTTGGCCATTTTTATGCATTAGTCAGATAAAGCATTTTACATTTTGATTATGTGACAATATGCTTCCCTATAGCTTGCCATGTATGATATTTGGCAATTAGAAATAGTTATAATGCCAAGGCCATCACTGAATGGATGAAGTAACTGCCTGAGCCACGCATGTAGAGTCTAGTGTGGAAGTGCTGCGGTTACTGTTAATGCAGTAATTTTGGAAGACCTCCAGTTTTACTCCTGGGCTCGTACCAAGAGATGTTACTGGCTTGTATTTGGATAATCATCTATGATTCACATTTTGCCGAGAAGTGGAAAACCACAATTGCTAAATGAACTGGAAAAAAACAGGGTGCAATGTGCAAAGTAGTAGCATCAATTCTATCACACATTCTGTAAAATGTTTAGCTTTAGAAGGTTAAAAAAAAAGTATGACATAACAATGAGCCAAATGCTGGAAACTTTTATATCAGTCTTTGAATAACCACCTGCAATGTCTTTTCCATTATCATGCTCATATCCTTCAGTTTCCTAACCAGGGGCTTGGTGAGGAACAATACAGTAAAACGCTGATATTATTATTACAAGCCACAGTGCATTTTCCACACTGTCTCCATGCTCCAGTCTAATTTCAGGACCAGAGCTACTGTAATTCAATCACTGGTCCCACAACAGATGAGAAACCAACACTACATTTATGCCTGGGTGTGTGCATGTGTGCGTGCGTGTCTGTCTTCAAAGAAGAGGGGAGGAGAATCACATCTCTAATGTTTTAACCAATCAACCCTGCTGAAATCTCTGTACGAGTAAATTGAACATGATGAGCCCAAGTTAACACATACAAATAACTACTGAGAGCTACAGTAGGACATCTGCAGTAGTGTGTGTATGTGTGCCTGTTTTCCACAATATGCAGAGCTGCTCCATATTTGCTTTCATGCTGAACACAAATAAAGGCTTTTCACAGTAATAGCCTGTCAGGTAGCAGAGGTACCTCACATTTTATCAACAAACCCAGTTATGTCGCTGCTGGAACAAAGGTGTGGAACATTCATAAAGGTCTGGCACCTGAGCAAGAGGGGAAACATGTCATTTTCTTGTGACATTCTTACAGTGTACTGAAGAATAGACTGGGTTAAAACATGTCATTCAATTACAGCATGTCGTACATGTCATGTATGACATAACTTAGCATGCATACTTTATGGAGCATACGCACAGACCCACATCTGGCCAGTATGAAAGCACTCATTAGTCATTAATATGACATGTGCCTTTTCTACATCATTCAGTGTCATGGGTAATGTTCTATTAGAAATAATGGGGAAAAAAATTGTGAATGTGATGATATTCTGTATATAGAAAAGACTATTACCATGTTAATCAGTCTTTTCCTGGTCTTCTCTTTGCTGTAGGATAGGTCAATGAAAAGCAGCGTTGTCTTAAAGTTTAATAAAAGGTGCCTCTACTACTTTTCCCTACATTTTTTTAACTCTAAGACTGGGACAATGTTTCAGATGTTTGTCAGAAATGTACGACATAGTTATTATTATTATTATTGTTGAAAATACGTGTAGTAATTTTTATTTTACAGCAAAAAGATGTAAGTAATTTAGTGTTTTGAATGGCCTGGGGATTTACAGTTTATAAATCAATTAAAAAAAAAAACTTCCCTAGTCAAGTATTATTTTTGCTCAAACACAACACCTTGGAAAAACATGGACATAGAACATATTTTATGGACTTCTTTGTTTCTTTGTTTGAGAACCCTGAAATTATAAATAGATTTATTTAACTCATTTGACTGACATTTACTTATGGTGGGTCCACATGAACACTACAACACATTGCTTGTTTACTTTGACAGGATTTAATTTGCTTATGATCTGTTGTTAACCTGTTACTGAGTCTTCCATGTTGAGACACCTACGCATACTCACGTGTCTATTGAAATGTCAATCTCCAAGCAACAAAAAGCAAGAGAAAGTTAACTCCAGAAAAGACAGTAGAGCATGAAACATCCAATCTTGACAGAGCATCAGTTCACAAGCAAGAAGTAGAGAAAAGAAATAAAAATTGGAGGCATCAATCACAGCTAAGCAGGTGTCTTTGACCGGCGTCATAATCCTATAATAATTATTGACTTTTTCACCAACAGTTCAGTTCAATTTATGAATATGATAAATCATAATTGCAAGGTCAGCAGAAGTCAAGTATTGATCACTCCATAATATGAGTGAGCAACCATTATCCTTGAATGCCGACAAGAAATTAAGAGAATGTATGATTGGAAAGCGAATAATTGAAATGGCAAGTCAGGGGTTTTACAATAAAAATAACGAGTGATGAACTCCTTCTGAAAGTAGGAGTTGGGTGTAGGATAAGGATAGACCTGGAAAATGGGCTAGTTGCTTGATGAGCTATCTATATGAAAAAGGTGGAATATTAGAGTATGCTGGGGAGGGTGGTGTGTCTCTTTAAAACCTCTTCTGATGACCCCATCACCGTACTAAAATGCCCAAGCTTTCATGAAAAACTAACTTTCCCCTCAACATTAGACATTCCACCCCCCAGCAATCACAATCCCAGTTTCGTGTAACATCACACATCACTTGGCAGGAACATGCTGAACACACACACACACACACACACACACACACACACACACCACCCACACCCCCCCACACACACACACACACACACACACACACACACTTCTGTGAACGTGGCTATCAACATCTGCTAGCCCCACCCCTGATATCCCACCCCTCTTCACCTCTACCCATGTCTCCCACAAGACATTTTTTCCATTTGCACCTCTTCTTCCTCCCCTCCCCACTGGGGTGTACAAATCAGCTTGACAAGGAACACTACTTCTGGTCGCCCTCAGCCGTCACTCTCTTTCTCCTCCTCCTCCTCCTCCTCCTCCTCCCCCTCTTCCTCCTCTCCCTCATCCTCCAGTCTCACGGGAACATGATGCTATTATACATAAACAAGAAGCCGCTAATACAGCATGGGTTTTTTGTCTACTTCAGACCGAGCATTCGGTATGGGAGGGGGAGTGGTTTGTAACTAGATTGGACTCAGTCAGACTGTTCTTTTTGTTCGCCGGACACCCTGTGAACAAGTTTATTTGAATATCAAAAGCAAGATGCAATGTGTGAAATAGATTTGGAACCGAGTTGATTATGAATACATCTTAGGAGTGGAGGGAGGTTAGAGGTGGGAGACAGTTGAGAATGGAAGTATATGTTTGTGCCTGCAGGGAAGGGGGGGGGGGTTGTTTGTTTACATGCATATCCGGGGCAAGAGTGTGGTGATAGGCAGGCTTTGTGTACGGCTGTCACATGGGGGGAGGGGGTTGTCGCTTCAAATGTGCCCCGGGGCAAGGCAATATCGCACGAGACACAACGAACGGCCGTGACACAAAGAGAAATAAAATCAAAAAAAGGCTGTAAATGCATTACTGACTCGGCGTGGCGCAACACCGCAGTAGTTATTGAGATATATTCACACTTCACCTCCCGGATGACCACTGGGGCACTCCGAGTCATCCTCTGCCTACACACACACAACAGAGAGGCAATAAAAAAGCAGAGGGCGAGGATGTAAAAAGTCTAGTGGTTGGGAGACATGCAGAGGAATATGGGGGCATGGTAACACATCTATAGCTGGAAAATTGTTATTTTCATAATTTATTCATAGGGAACCTGATTGAATTTGGAAGGTTCTGTGATTCTGAAGTAGTGGTTTGCCAAGGATATAAATGCGCAAACACTATATACGCATTTATACGCACAGCTGTAAATATGAACACTGTATACATGCTCTAGCTGGCAGTGTCACTACATACATCCAGAATACATACTCCAGATGTGGCTACATATGGAGCTGTAATAGAGTCTTTAGATGAAGCATCGGATTAATTGAAGCATACCCGACGTGTTTCAGTGAAGAAGGCAAGCAATTAAGTCCCCCCCTGTGCGTTTGCATGTGTATGTGAGACATGTGCGCCTGTGTAGCTGAGTGCATGTGTGCAATGATATATGGTGGGTCCTTACAACACTCAGGAGACATAAATTACAGATATTACAGATTAATTTCAAACCCATTAGAGATATGGGACTGTGGAGCGGTTACAAAATTATTCCACGTTCTATACAAACACTGCTGCTCTGATTCTTACTTAAAGATCTGGGAGCCTGAACAAAGATATGTGAGATAATCCAGCGTCGCAGACATGAAAATATATTCTATATCGGTATGCAGTATCATTCACAAAAAGTACTATGCACCAAAGTACAGTGCAGCAAATACAGCAAAGTCATCTGCAAAAACTATGGAAACATCTGCAGTTCTGACTTTGTACTCTAGTGCATGACCATATTTCTTCCTTTGTTAACGGTGCATAGCTGGATTTAAAATGAACAATCAGAGTCTTATTTCCAAGGCTGCACTGGTGAGCATCTGAGTTAATGACTGTATTGACTTGAAGCAGGCCGTTGAGAAAAAAAGAGTTTAGGAAACTCCAAGTAGAGAGACTAAAAGACACACATGACTAAGCTTTAAGTGTTGAGTAATCCTGCAGCCAGAAGAACTCATCAACTCAATCTCTCATTCTAACTCTTTTCCTCTCCCTCCCTCCCTACAGTAAGTTTAATTTGAAGAGAGAGGAAAAAGTCCCTTTCCACACCGTCTCAATACATATTTTTCTAATTTCTTCCTTCAGAAATCTCTTAATGGCTTCTTCGCTGGACCCTGATGAAAACAATGACTTTTAACCTTCCTCTCCCTCCCTCCTTCCCTCCATCCATCTTTCCCCTCCCTCCATCACAGCCGACTTATTTCACTTTCTAAATGATTTCTTACTCCTTCAATCTCTTTGCAGCCATTCAGGCCCCGGCCTAGGCTTGTGGCCGGTGCTACGCATTGTGACAGGTGAAATGAAAGCCCAGAGAAATCTCATCTTCTTATAAACGCTCCGAGGCATTCAGCCAGTCAAAAAAATATTTTTTCCCCTTTCTTTCCGAGGCGCTGACAGATGGAAGAAAAAGAAAAAAAAAAGTGAGCTGTTATTTGAAGACCATTTGGGCTTTTCCTTTATCCACAGTTAATCAATGCTGTTCTTTTTGTGGCGTGGGGAGCTGAGGCAGTATATTTTGCATACATTTACAGACTAGCTACTGTATGAGCAGCATTTTTTTGACTACAGCGTGCATTGAAATGTCTTCAAGAGTTGTAAATCAAGTCCATCAAGTTGAACACCTAGAGAAGTCTAATTACTACTCTTTTATTTAAATAGTTTTCCCTCAAAAATCATAATTAGTTATGCAGATATTGTCAAAGGATCATTTTTGCATGTGTTATGGAGATGTCTCTACAGATTAAAAGCACTTTACTGTTATTGTCTCGCTCCATCTGCTATCTTTTCTATTTTATCCAAACAATGTCAATGAGGAGCTCGGTGTGAAAAAAGGAATAGCAGCAGACAAACAGTGCTGTCAGGCACTGCTGATTGAAACCTCAAGGTCATAGGCAGAGAAACAGAGAGCCAGAGACAGAGAGAGGGAGAGAGAGAGAGAGGGAGAGAGAGAGAGAGAAGCAGGAGCAGAAGAACAGCTTAGAATCTCCAGGGTCTGGCTGTGCAGCTCACTCACTCTGCTGTTTTGTGTGTCTGTGTCTGTGTCTGTGTGTGTGTGTGTGTGTGTGTGTGTGTGTGTGTGTGTGTGTGTGTGTGTGTGTGTGTGTGTGTGTGAGTGAGTGAGTGAGTGAGTGAGTGAGTGAGTGAGTGAGTGAGAGGTTTTCAAGGCCTCTCCCTGTAGGCGGATTCTGCAAAGTCACCCTGCTCTCTGCCTCTTGTCAATCTCTTTCTCTATCGCTGGCTCCCTCTCCACACTCCTGTTGTCTGCCTTTCTTTTTCCAGAAGTGTAACTTCTCGTCCAGCAACATGCCCCTTCCTATCTCTGCTGCACCTTTTGTTATACTGCTCCCTCATGCTCTCATTCAGATTCTCCATCTCCCCAAATACCCACCATTACACTCTGGCTAGATCCCTCCACAACCCAGCCTCTAACTTCTCTCCATCCTGTTCCCACTTGAGGAAAGACAGACACCTGTTTGCCATCTTGTAATAATCTCATAATCTCTCTTGTCATGTATCCATCTGTATTTATCTATTATTCCTGTCTTTTCAATAAGTTTGTAAGTCATTATTTTTCAACTTGGATCTCTTGGGGTTTTTTATGTTTTTTATTTTTTACCCTGCCCTAGGATTGCCCCCAAAAAGTTGATGATTCAAGTCATCAATCGTGAAGACCCAGAGTCGACTCGCATTTTGTCAGTTGAATCCCTGCACTTTTGTTTTTTAGCTGCGTCATTGTACACAGATCAATGCAGGAGTAACAGCATGGCAGGCTTTAAACTTTATAAACTGATGCTCTCTGCTCCGGTGATGACTGTCAATGAAGTCTGCTCAATAACTTTTGAACCAGACGGTGGAACAACTTCCTCTACTGTCGTCTACTGTGACTTTTCGGCTAGGGACTGGGATTTTATAACTGTACTGTGAACAGGACGCGCACTTTCTCTGACTGCGTGAAAATCCGATGCTTTCACATCACAGATGACGAAGAAAGCCATTCAAATGTGAGATAAAACATGAGAGTCATGTGGGCTAATATAGGAGTTTAGTGTGGTGCTGAACTGAAAAGAAAGGAAAAAAATAGAGGAATCTTCGTAACGAAAAGACAAATCCAATGTGACAAAAGTCTGAGTCGGGTACAGCCCTACTCAACCCACACACCTCGAACTTCCCTCCCTCTTTTCATCCTTCCACCCGACCTCAACCTTCTCTCTGTGTTCCAGCTGCTCTTTTCTCTCCCACACACTGCAAACGCTGCTCGATTTATTCGTCCTTCTTCGTCATATTTTCCAATTGAAAACTGTTGAAAACACAGTATGTCAATACTTTTCACACCTTCTGCTCTGTGATCTCTCGTTTCCGTCCTTCATCTCACTATCCTTCCACCCATCTTCACTTCACGCCTTCATCCAGCTGTTCAGGAGTCATCTCCATCCCCACTCTCTCTTTGTCTACTCTCCATTTCTCAGTTCATCCCTCTATCCCCCTCCTCACCTTGTAATTCTCCACTCTTGCTGTAGAGCTCTCGCCTCTGTTCCCTCAAGTAGGCACTCATGCTGATGGCATGGGAAGATGATTCAAACCTACAAACACATAAAAAGGTTTGACAAGTGGGCACAAGACAGTAAAGTACACAATGCAACACAGGAGACAAAAAATAACCATTACAATGACCAATGGCCTTGGGTCTGGCCAATGTAACCCCAAATGTAATATATACAGGATCCTTTATTCTTTTATTTTCCTTCCTTTGGACAAGCACAGAGAGCAAAAGGTATGACCCTTACTTGAAGAGCGACTGCTTGGCACGCTGTGGTTTTTTCTTCGCAAAAAAGGCAGCAAACTCACTGCCAGTGCTGGCATAGGAGAGTTGAGCCGACGGTTCCGTGGCACTGCGGCTGTTCTTCACATCCAGATACTCCATAAGCAGAACCTAAACAATACACAGAGCACTGGGTGTAAAGCTGAAAAGCAAACGAATCAAGGTGTAAAAAGTACTGTTAATTGGAGAGAGTCACGGTCTAGTAGGTCTAATGGTCAAATGTGAACGCCTGTATAATACTGAATCAGTCCATGAAACATAGAGATGAAGTGAAAGAGTTGCCTGGGTCCAGACCTTGAAATCCGCCCACTCTACCGAGTTGACTCAAATGGAGTATAACGAGTTGACAATTCTGTCTGATATCAGGCAACTGAAACTGAGAATCCAAGATAATTTACTGGAATAGCACAAAGTCACAACTAGTTAAAAGTCGACTAACACATGATGTGAGACAATCATGACCAACTACGAAGCATCAATCTAATCTTAGTCCCTAATTTATCCCATGCATAGGCTTCCTCTTAATATTACTACCCCCTGATAATGTAACATAATGTGACTCAAGCTTATTAATGACTTCAAAGCTCCCACCCATAATCACATCCTGTAAGCTCTGCTCTGTTCACTTATCAACTAATTGATTAATACTTTTTTTGTATCCATAAGGCCTTTGTGCAGTATGTCTACCTCTCCACTATAGGTAAAAACAATTACTACCCACATTAACATTTATTTGCCATCATATTATGCTCCATCTCTGTGGAGCTCACTATAAAATAAAGCTCTTGGTAAGTTTAAGAAATTATTGCAGTGTAGAATTGCAAATACAAAGTTTCCCATCCTGTGTTTGTATAAAATGTTTGGATCATTAGCCTTATTAAAGTGCTAATAGAAACATGTTATCTAACTGTCTTTGATTGTATCTGTACATCCCATTTTTTCTGCCACATTGGTGATACAAGCAATGATTCAATTCTGTTGAACTGTTCCAAGACAATTTAATTGACTTATTCTTCTATTTCCACATCCCATTTAACATAAAACTGAATTAAAAGTACCTTGTTCAGCAGAGATATGTATCTATCAGATAAGCTGGACATCCCTAGCAGCAGGTTTATATTTAGTATGGCTTGTAGTATTACAATTTACAACACACTGTCTACAAAGCCAAACCTGAAAAACAAAAGAAAAACCCAACTTGAGACAGAGAAAGGCCACTGACATGCCTGGGTGCCTTAAAAATTCTTGTCCTCCATTTCCCTCATCTGTCTGCATGATCCATGGTGAAATCCATCAACGTCTTATCATGCTTCATGAAAATCTTATCAACTTCTAACAATAGCTGAGGACAATCACATTGAAACTCTGGCCAGACAGAGAAAGTTAACTTCCTCTACTCTATCATTCTATCTGCACATTCCCTCTGTTGCTTTCATTGGCTCTCATTTTTCAAAATCTCTTAGTGCTTCATCTCTCATCGCTCACATTTCTATTTTCTCTCTGTTGCTCTGTCTACCTCAGTTCATCGTCCCCTTTCTCTCTCACCCTTCTTCATTCCTCTCTCTGTGTGAATACATATGTTCTAAAATAGCCTCCCATATCTAATAGCTTCATAATTTAGCAGGCCCATTTAGCCCGTGTGTGTCTAATTCTGAGGCACAGTGTGGGTCAGCCCAGAATGGGACAGGAGTAATGGCCAGGCAGATGGAGATCTATCCCGACCATAATGATGTAATTAACGCTGCCGAGAGCACCCCCCTCGTCATGCATGGGAAAGCCTTCACATGCTAGCATCGATGTTAATTCAAGTGCACACACATACACGTATATCCATGGAAAAATCACGCATAAGCAGGTTTTAAAACTCAATCATATTGATAGGCATATTCAGATAGTTTTGATAGACTACAAAAAACAAGTACAAATTGTAGAACAAATAACTAAAAATGTCTACTTTCATGACTTAAAATGGTTCTGATGTAAAGCTAAATGAGTCCGGTGTCATAGTACTAGGTCACAAAGGTTCATGTAAATACCCAAGTTCAGCGTGCGCACACAATCTCCCACCACATGTGTAATTACTCTCTAACACATTTCCTCACATCACAGGCAGCGCTGGAGGCCATATCACACACGCCCTCTCCAACTGGCAACACCAGGGCCTCCACTTGCCACTAGCGTCATGCTGCAGCTAATCCTATCAGTGTATTAATTACTAATGATGAGCTGATGGAGCGAAACCCCCACTTGCTTGCAAGCTAACGCCCAAGTAGACTTAATGAAATGCCAGCACTGGGCTGATGAAGGGGCTCCGACCCTACTTAAATTGCATTAGCCCAGAGACGGAGTGAACTTTGGAGCCAATTAACTGGACTGCTCGGACAGAGAGAAAGATAGAGGAAGAGAGGGATGGAAGGCAGAAAGCAACACAGATGGAGAGAGAGGAGAAAGGAGAGATAAAGAGTTGTGGAGAATAGAAAGAGCAAAGGATTATAGGTGGAGAATGAACACTGAACAGAATGCTAAAGAGAAAGGGGGAATTGAAAGAGGGAAGGAAGAGAAAAGTAAGGAAGACAAACAAACAAGAGAGACCAAGTTGGATAACCAATTGTCACTGATTTAACACCTCTAAGTGAAGTTACAAAAGAGGGTTGTTTCCCCTCGAACAGTCTCATCAATCTATCTCCAATCAGCCACAAACCATGTTACAGAGATAATAACTCACTCAACTTTTTTTTGGTTAAAGTCACCTCAAATAACAAAGCTGCTTCGGTAACAAGTGCGACATTGGTCCTAACAAAGTTACTTTGTGGCAAAGCCAAACCACTGCAAATTAGTGTTTTTTTCTAGTTACAAGTGGATAGGATGAAGCACACTAAATATATCTCAATCTCACTGTGCACCAAGCCAACTAATTATCAACAATAAAACAACAATTTCAGAAAGTGAAGACTTCATTCTTGGTTGTCTAGAAAGTATCTTAATTTAGTTTTTTTTAATAAATTGACAAGAGTATTACAATTACAGGTGCATCTTATTTAACTTGAGTCACGTCATTCTTGAAATATATTATCTTGAAGTGTTAATGTGAGCACTGTAATGTGTCAACGTCATCACCCCTTGTTACTTACTCCACTAAAATATATTCCATTTAATATTAGCAAACTACAATCAACGTGGTACTATACATATATGTGCATGGAAAGCAACAATGAATACATCCAATAAATCTAAAATAGTCTAAGGTATTTTTTGTTTCATAGAAAAGTTATCCCTCCTGTCTATGGAATACAGATGTGTTAGTCTGCTAATCACACATAAAACAATTACTCTTTTACTCTCTTATGTAGTAGATCTACTGTACTTGGTTCCATACAATGAAAAATACAATTCCCCCTTTCTTCTTTCGTCTTCCCTGTTACCCATCAGGTCAAGCATATAAATCTCATTAAAATTGCTATTACTCAAGCAACAAAGAGGCCTAGATCATATTACTGTCACCTGTCTATGACTGCACAGCTCAGTCAGTGAGGCACACTTAAAAAGGGACAAAGAAATATCAGAAATAAGGACAACAAAAAAAATAGCAAAACAAAAACTCAGGAATTATTGGATTACAAACAAAGAAAAAGGGCAGAAAGATCTCTGTTAGAAAGAATAAGACAGACCAAAAGATGACATTAGATGGATTGAGAGACAGGGATATATTTAGACATATGCAAAACTTTAATTAGGAGACAATGGGGACACAAAAGGCAAAGAAAAAGCAAGTGATGCAAGGAGGAAGAGGTCCCTCTGTCACAGCCAGCAGCATGACAGTTGCCAAAACAAGCAGCTGCCTCAGTGACTGCACCCAGAGCATCCCATCAATGCAAAACAGGACAGATCCACAAGTGACAAAAAAATAAACAAATTCATATATTCCTACAATATTAGAGAAGCTATGGTCCCCAGCGCCCGGTTCCAAACGGGAGCTCTGATAACATTTGACATAACTAACTCTGCTATCACAGGATGAGAAATGGGAATTCATGGAAATGACGCAAATATAATGACCTCCTCTTAACGCCTTCCATATTGGCAGCAGATAGAAACAGATGGAAACACCCCCACGTCTCTTTCCAGATTTCCTTCTTTGTTTCAACAGTTCAGAAAATCTGACATTCAAGCATCAAAGCACCTACTTAGCAACTACTTCACTGGCAGCCAAAAAAGTGTCTACATTTCTTCCACTAAAATGTTATACAGAGTTAATGGGAGAAACAGGAGAGAAGGAAATTAACTGCGTGAATTAAGTAAAAATCAATATTCATAGGTGTATCCGTGAAACTGTGGATGAAAAAAAGGGTGGTAAAGATGTGAGACATGGCAAATGGCTCTTCACACCAGATACTAAGACTAAGCTCAAGAGTTCACATCAACTCGAGTGTGTATGCGGGTTCGAGTGTGTATGCGGGTTCAAGAGTGTGTGTGTGTGTGTGTGTGTGTGTGTGTGTGTGTGTGTGTGAGTGGGCACACATGCAAAAATCACATCTCTCTCAAGGGCTCCACTGACAAAGACAATCATTTCCACCACAACTATTTAATGTAATTCTATCACCCAAACAAGCCTGTTCCACACTTGAGTGGCTTGGGTTCTCTTCCCAAACTTAAATCAGTCCACTGGGCTGAGTGCTAAGTTCTATTAAAAAAGGAGAAAAGCTTCATCGAAGTCTGCCTTTGTAATTCATTACCAGCACTCCCATTTATTTCTTCCAAACCGAATGTCCTGATGTCACCCTTTGTGCTCGGAGAAAGTGTATACTCATCCTCCATCCTGTCCATTAGGGCTTTAACACCCAAAAAATCAGTGCAATTAAGAAAGCATCACTCAAAGCTTTGCAGGTGAGCACTTGTAACTGTATGAACTTGGCAGTCAAACGCTTAAAATTAAAGGACTGAATATCACTTCATTTTCTTTTTCCTTGTTTTCATCCTCTCCTTCTTATTAAGTCATGTTAAAAGCAGCCTAGAGTACAATCTCCACAATTTGTTCCTTTCTCACAGCTTTATTGAAATCGGCTGTTTTGCCACTATATCCCTTGGCTGGTGTCTTGTCACAAAACATATTGACTGATATCCTTTGCTGCTAGCTTGAAGTTAAAGTCCAAAGTGTCCTTGGGCGTCAAAGAAAATGTTCTTTATACACCCTGTATTGATTGTGTTCCTGAAACTTCAATAACCTTCACAAGTTCTGACAGCGCTTCAGCCACAACTACTCCCGCAGCACTGAACTACCGCTAACCAGTGGGGGTTCCCACCTGGAGCGTTCTGCAGCTAGTCAATCTTCTGAAGGCTATCTTGTTGATGGAGGAAAGGAAGATGTGCCTGCGTGTTCACGGGAACCCATTTTATTTCTCTCCCCTGTCCTTGCTGTGTTCTCAACATGTTTTTGCTGTGAATACATTTATATGTGTATTTTATGTATTAAAACAAAGAAGATAGACAAATAACAGAATAGTTTAGAGTGTTGAATGTTGTTTCTATGGATACTGTACTTTGGGAATGCATGTGCATTAAATTGTTTTTAAAATTATTTTATAAGATAGTCAAAATAGCAATTAATATACTGAGAGAGTGAGGATTACTGTAAGTTTCAAATGCAAAAGAGAAAACAAAGCAGATTAAAACATACTTAAATACAGACCACTGGCAATATTACTATTCACGATAATTGGTTTAAATTATGGGTGAACTTTACCATTATGGCATTCCTTGAGATAAAAGTTCATTTCTCTGTTGTAGTGTCTACTGAATTTACAAGAAATTAAGTTAAGCATGGTTTTAGGTGACATATGAAAACTTTTGTTTACTTACTTTCCACCTTGTATGATATCTCTGAGAGTATGTGAGAACACTGATGGTAACAGAGCACTAAGTTCTGTGATTTAAAACTGTACAAAAAAACACCTGGCAGGGGGCGCCCTATAGCTCACCTGGTAGAGCTGGCACCCCATGTATAAAGGCAGAGTCCATGCTGCAACGGCCCAGGGTTTGAATCCGACCTTTGCTGTGTGTTATCCCCTCTCTCTTCCCCTTTTCCAGTCAATCTTCAGCTGTCCTATGCAATAAAGGCAAAAGGCCCTAAAAATATTCTGAAATAAGACCTGGCAAGTTCAGTCGCATTAGAATATCTATCTCTAAAACGATACACGTTGATGGTTTTCCAATAGTTGAGCGACTACACTAACCTTAGCTGAGACATTT
Source organism: Dicentrarchus labrax (assembly GCF_905237075.1). NCBI lineage: Eukaryota > Metazoa > Chordata > Actinopteri > Moronidae > Dicentrarchus > Dicentrarchus labrax. The sequence goes on along the minus strand of NW_026136724.1, from coordinate 13,743,551 downwards.
TTTATTTAAAGTTGAAGTCACAATAGCGTTAACTGTACAGGACATAATATTGTGTACCCTTCGGCTTCACTGAGTCACAAACTATCAACAAGTCAAGGGAATTATTGCAAAAACATGCATCAGCAGTTGATGAAGTCTCCAGTGATTTTGATGTAGTAGATATGGGTGTGGTGATGTGTGTGGTGCTGAGAGAGAATAGACTTTGCAACACCAGGGAGATGGTAGACTTCACTGCACTCCAGCGATATGTAAATATGACAGCACTTTGGAGGGCAGAATAAATGTGACACATTGATTAAAATGTTGGGCGAGAACAACGTAGCGATGTCTGTGCTTCATATCTAATTAAAAGAGATCATTGTCTTCTGGCTGCTCTCTGGCAGTTCAATTCGCCTCGTTTTCACTGTGTTGATGAACCGAGAGAAGGCACTGCATATTTAAGGCACTTGTATATTTATTTATATATTTTCTGCACAAGCATGAAAATCCTCCTTTGTTTGGATTAATCTATGGCAGTGGAATTATTAATTTATGAAGCAAGTTTATACTAAAATGTAAGTTCACTTTTCAATCAAAAAAGACAGAGAAGGGATGAATGAATGATATCAGCAATATATAAAATGGGAAAGAATACAGTAGTAGTAGTTTCTGTTAGAAATAGATGGAGGTAATGTGTTAAAAGATATCACCAAAGCTCAGAAAAATCCAAGTACCAAAAAGAGAGAGGACTTTTCTGTTCTGCCACAAAGTGTATTCTAAAGCAGGGGCAGGTACCCAGCCGTCAATTTAATCAATTGCTTTTTTCAAAATATTATTTGGAGCCCACATAAAAAAAAACCCTCAACCCTTGTAGCACGCTATCTTATCTCTTGCTACAGTAGAAAATGTTAATATGCAAACATTCCAGTTCTCTGGTGAAGTTTCTATGATTTAGAAATCCGTTCTTTCAGAAGGCAGATAGTCAGCATCTGTCCATATTTTTGAATGTAGGCTCAAAGTTCCCAGAGAAGAAGCCACTCATTAAAAGTGCGATTTGCACTCTGGTCACATACTCACGGCAGACAACGGACATGGCCAGCAGTCACCCGGCCACAAATCCTTGCAGAATGCGCAAATGGCGAGCTAATTAACAAACTTGCACGCCTCAACACAGAACGACCGACAAGGTCAAAGGGTGATGGACGTCATTGGCCAGAGACACTCAGTGCCAAATATACATTAAATATCTTCCATTGGGTGGTCTTAATGACGAATGCATGGAATTTATGAACCATGATCTTTTATGAACTATGTTGCCCAATTACCTGATAACGTATTATGACATCCATCTCGTTAATGATTCAAAGGAAACTTGTGGATTTTCTTGCTTGGCACCTAATGTTGTTTTGACAACATTTTAACTCAGAGAACATTAATCCTGCCAGTCTTAATTGTGTGACGCTACTATACTGTATTTTCTGAAGAGGAAAGATAAGCATATTAAACATTTATGGATACACACAAATTCCAGTCACTGTGATTTCTTTGATAAAACCGACTGCTTTGAAGAACAAGATAGTTTCTGATGGAAAGGGGGGGGGGACATCATAGAGATAGGGAGTAGAAAATGCAAGCAGGGGTGTACACTGGGAAATGTAAATCCAATAATGGTGTAAATAATCAATAGATATACTCACACACATTCTACAGAAAGTCAATTGAAAAATTGTGAAGTAGTATTAAAACTCTCCTTTGAGCTTCCAGCATGTTATGCTTTGAATCAATACTTCTGCACTGAAATTAACCACCAGCAGAAGCATCTCGAGCATTTCTGAACAGGGATTAGAAACTTTACATGAAGCTTGTTTACCTCCTCCCCAGTCTCAGCCTACCGGGCCTCAGTCACACACTGATGAACGGTGATTCTCTGCCGTGGCCTTGTAACTGTGTGCACCCCCTGTTTCTGTCAGGTCTTGCATCTGTCTGCTGGTATGTCATGTGGAAAGGTCAACCTGGTTTCTCCACCTCTCAAAGTGGGGAAAAAATAACACCTACCAAGAGGCTTCTGTGCATATCAAAGATGTGAACTGCACTAAGTAAGAGGCGCAAGACGCAAAAAAGATACTAAAATGCAGTGTTTTTCTGTTCAAGCCTGAATATCAATTATCACTTTTAAACTGCATACTTTGTAGGCAATAGTGAAATACTGTTTGGAAAAACACTTACACTAGTTTTTGTGGAAGCGAAGAAAAACAAAGTCAAGAGAGACACCTAATGAGGGACTAACAAAGATCATAAACCAAATTTTGACCAATGCTGTGTAGGTTCCTGCCTCTTTGAGCCTCTTAACACATGAGATAAGAACTGGCTCAGTATCCAATAAAATTTGACAGAGCCACTATGGGAGCAGTAGGAATTTAATTTCTCTCATTGCTGATATGCAGCTCTCTAGGACAGAGTGGGCTAAACGAAGGGGGTGAAACGGAGTGTGGGAGTTGTGAGAGAAAAAGAAAGCAAGATAATGAGATTAAGAAGGAAATTACAAGGAGCAAGAGGGGTATGCACAAGGTATTGGGAAATTGAGAGACTGTAATACACAGGGCAGCAGGAATGATGCTGAAGAAGGAGGGAGCAAGGGAAATGGAAATGGAGAGTGGGAGAGAAAGACGAAAGCAAGAGATGAGAGAAATGGCAAGACGGAGGGTGGGATGGACGAGGGGCCTTTATATTGATACAATCGGTCAGGAAATAATAACACGAGTGAGTGAATAAGAAAACCTCATTTCACGTAATGAGTATTCTAATCAAGAGATTACATTATCTCACATCGAAGAGACAGGGGAGAGTGGAGCCCCTGGCAACTGGGTGTTGGCAGTGATCTCATGCTGGGGAATGGCTTAATGCCTTCTATAACTGTGCTAGTACAGCAGAGCTATTACAGTACATGCCTATGCACAATCACACCCTTGGAAACACACACGCATGCGTGCACCTAAACACTCCAGTATTTCTGCATCCATGCATGCCAGCTGGAAAAAACCTCAAGCTATTAGAAGCAGACAAGTCATAGTGCAAGAGTTAGAAATAGATGGGTTTTCAATTTAACCAGGCGAAAGCAGATTCTATATTTTTACACTTTGATGATTATTAAAAAAAAAACTGCTCTGTGCAGAAAGGACATCAACAAAAAACAAAAAAAAGATTGCTGATCTTGCTATCGATTGGTATGGCTACAATCAAAACATTCAGCTAAGCTCTCAGAAAAGAATTGCTTCCTGCTGTAACTTTCTTTCTCCTAAATAGATGTCAAATTCTTATCTGTCATGTATATTTATACACAGTACATCTAAGTCATGGATAGGTGAGAAAAGCCTATTAAAATGAAGGAAGAAGCACCCCTCATCCTCTTCAACAGATTCCAGCTAGTTAAAACATGGTCAGACACATGAAATTCATCAGAAAAATAAATACAATTAAAATTACACAATTCCCAGTGAAGGAGCATCACAGAAAATGCTGTGTTCCTGGGTATAAATACAAATAGGAAGACACACACACACACACACACACGCAGATCGCTTTGAGAGCAACGACTGCCACAGATTTTCCTCCGAGAATCACCATAGGTCAGCTCAACAGCTGCTCATCCCCTTAGCCAATCAAACAGGAGTAGGGAGCAAGAAACCAGCATAAATACAAACCAATTAAAGAACCTAAAATTAGTCCAAGCAATCAAGCTTCCCCTGTCTTTTTCTCTTGCTACTTCTTGCTGACAGACTGAATGCTATCCATCACATCACTGCCAGTTTCTCTGATTAATCGACTGTAAGAGAAGGTGAATTAAATCAATGTTTTAAGAAAAGTGCTGGATGGAAAATAAATTAAGGATGAGCAAATCTCCATGGCAGTGGATGAAAAATAAAAGCCTGGGGGTATGCCAGCAAGGGAAGACGAAACAAACAACAAATTCACCATGAAAGCATCTTGTTATAAGGCACAGTGCTTCAATTTGGCCCTAAAGTAGCAAAGGTAAAAATAATTGACACTTTAAGAGTCACAATAATGCCTGATTCATAGATTACACCGCTTTTTGCTCACAAATGGAATAAATAAATTAAAATCTACTCAACTGAAAGATATGGCAAACTATGCTTTGTGTAATCCAATTTCCTTTTCACATATATCAATGGTCTGAGTCAATGGACTGACCTGCAGCACCGTCTGGATCTTGGCAGAGACGTCAGCCTGCTCGTAGAGTTTGATGCCCTCTTCGTGGGCCCCGCGCGGGCACTGCACTGCAATCTGCTGCAGGTGGGCCAACACCACACTGTGAGCCTGGGCCACTGCCTTGAACTTGTCAAACAAAAGTTCCAGCAGTTCAAGCAGCAGCCTGTAGAGGGAGCCAGAGAGAGAAGAAAGGGAGGGAAGAGATGAGAAACAAGAGGGATGGAGAGCAGAAAAGTGGGGAGTAAAGAAGAGGAGAGGGAAAGTGGGGGATCAAGGAAACTTATGAGAAGTAATACTTAATGAAAAAAGATGATACATTTTTCACTTGACTACAATAAAAAATAACATTTGTTTAATAAGCATTTTCCCAGGGTCCTGTCTATCACAATCTACAGTAATGCAGGAGCTGCGAAGCACAACATTCACTAGACAGTTTATTGGTTAGGAAAATGCATACTCCAACAGTAAATCACTTGGTCTTGGATTTCTCTATAAACACAGCAGAGAGCCACCAAGGAATTTAGCTTCTGTTTCAGTATCAGAAAGAGAGAAAAATTAGACCTAGAAAATTAGACACCAAGTGTGTGTGACTGCTAGTGCCAGACGGCACAACAGATTTTTTCATTTCACCAGCAGCAACCATAAAAAGTCTTAACAGTCCAGAGTTGCCACAGATTTGCTGAGAAACAACAGCTGAGAAATACTGATACCAATACTTGAACTTTGCATACTGGCCAATACAGAGTATTGATCTGATACATGTGTGTTAATTGTTAATAATTAGCCTGAAAAATGTATATTTCTTTAAAAAGCATACTATATGTAGTATATGCCTGTATGATTGCTATCATTGTTGTATAGCCTCACTCAGGTTAAACCCTTTATCAGAGTCAGTCAGAGTAGGGTGAGTCATTACTTTGCTATCCTGGGGGAAGGAATGGTGAAGGGGATGCTGCTGGGAAGCAGCAGGGCCCTGTTTGGGGCTAATCCATTCCATGGTATCAGATTGGTGCGCAGATAGGCATACTTGCTGATACCTTATACCGCAATTTAGGCAGTATCAGAGTAGTTTTTGAGAGTGAGATCGGTATGAGAACACCTGAAATAACAACACAGTCCCTGCAGTTCTATCAAAAATAAATGATGCTAATGTGAAGAGATTATCGTGCATCTCCAGCCTCCAATCTGCCTTGAAGGATGTATATATGCACAGATAAATTCCACTAAATTATGAAATCCTTTCTATTGCACTTGATGTAAGGAAAACTGAAGGTAAAACTATAGTTGTTCTGAAGATAATGAGGGGAAATAACATAAAATCTACCCAGAAGTCATTCCTAAGTGTATTTCACAGCACCAGTTAGGTATTGCAGTTCCTTGTTTCCATTCAAATTTCCCATTTAGCAGATACTCACAGCTATTTTAACCCAGCACCTGGGCTGGCTATCGAAAAAGTAGTGAGCTGCCTAACCTGGCCTCAAATGAACAGCTACTCTCATTAGTTCTAAATGGCTCTGGCTGAAGAAGAAAGCACAGCCAAAACCAAAGAGACCTTCCACTTGATCTGAGTGCTAAGCTCTGAATTGGAAACTCACAGTTGCCTCATCTACACTAATGCTTTCATACAGACTTTCCTATACTGGCTTTCTGCACAAGGACAAAGCTTTCAAAGTAAAGAGGGAACACAGGTTACATTAGCTGAGTCTGACTGAGTACCCAGTGCACCCATGCCAGTGAGTGCCCACTTTATTTTAGTAGAGATATTACAGTTATATAAACATAGTCACTATGTTTGTCTAACACTAGTCCTTTAGTACTTTCCTATGGCATTTTAACTGAGTTTAATTAACTGACATTTTTCTTAAAAATATTGACAATTTGAAGTCCACACAACACATTTTAAACATTGTGAGACAGTGTTAAAGTTCCCTATTTTGTGGGACCCATATCTTTCCCACTCACCCTCAACTAAACTGAATTTCTTTCCAGCATCTAACCAATCAGCTCTCCTGCTGATTTAATTAAACCTACTACAAGGTGTTTTTAATTGGTTATGAAACAGAAATGTAATACTGATGCCTCTGCATAAACAAACAAGAACATCAGCATTATTCTTAATGTCTGCCACCGGGTTGGATTCAGTTGGATTCCCCTTGAAATCAAAGAAACAAGGTTGTGTGGTAGTGGTAGTGTTTACCACTTTTGTCCACATGGGCTGCAAGAACCAACAAAAAATTACAGTTCCTTGTTACTGCTTTAAGAAAAAAACAGAAAAGCTGCAACTGCCAAAAACCATCTTCTATTAAGAATACTCAAAAGCACCTGAGCCCATACCTCATTAATGCCAAGTCAATACAAATGATCAGCAATTTAAGTGCTGCAAGAGGAGAAAGCATGCTTAAAGTGTTGGGAAGTGGCCAAGGTTTCCTGGGAAGGTATAAGGATAATGTGGAGGCAAGATGGATGTTTCACTAGGGGGCATTTTGGTTGGCTGTCTGTCACTACACTGGCAGTAGCAGTGAGTAAATGTTATTAATGGAGAGGAAAGCAGGCACAAATCACTATGAGATATAACTCAGTGAATGGAAGATGTTCGTGAGACGAAGCGAAGACCTGTGGAATGCCAACGAGTCAAGGAATTCTCCTCCCACCCTCCCATCATCCACAGACATGAAGGGCTGACAAGAGGAATACGCAAGTCAAGACCAACTTATAGAAATGGCCAAACAAAACATAATCATCTCCATTCATAGAGGTAGACACACACAGTGTCAGTCACCACCTTTTTTTGTTTTGATTTCTAAGTGCACTACAACTTACCCCCACCTCACCCTTTTCACACACACACACAGACAAATGCACACACACACAAAGAGTAGATAGCTCAGTCCTCCTCATTATCTCCCAGTGGAGGCCATCCTAATCCATATCGTCTGTTCTTTGAGACCTCACTTCTCATTTCCCCTCAGGATCGAAGCCGACACACACATGGCTGATGAGCAGTCTGGAGAGACAGCGGGGAGCACACACGTGGACGTACAGTCCCTCACAAACTGGCCGACGGTAAATCTGTGTGTGTATGTGTGTCTTTCTTTCATTTTAAGAGGACGATGATTGTGTCCGCATTAGATTAGGTTGGTTGTCAGCCACAGATAATAAAATTACTGTAAATAGAGACAGAGTGTTTAAAGAACCCCTTTGAAATATCAAATGTGCAGGGTCCTGCTGTCATACACAAATGGCCACAGAGTAGAAACACTTTCACACAAATTTGTCCCTGAGAAGTTTCCAATGACAAAAAAAGAGAGTGTACAAGTGAGACAAGCAATCAATCTCGTGATCAAAGTGCTTTTCTTGTTTTTAAATTGGATTTAAAATACTTAGCCATTTCTTTTAATGTTCCTTGGTCATTCAACCATTTCTTTATTAAATCAGCTCTCTTGCTCAGGGATTCAGATTAGATTCAGAATCTTCTACATACCAAAACCAAAGCAAAGAAATTTTGAAAATAATGAATATGACTTCAACAAGTCTGATTTGATGTAAATGAAACTAAGCTACTCACAGATCAGTGGTGCATTCTAATAACTTTGGTGCATGGAGTAGGAACCTGTATGGAGTATCTTAGTAAAAGTAATATCCAGTAAAAGCAGTTCGAAATTAAAATGCACTTCCAGTGTGGCTGATCGCAGAGGACGTGAATGAGAACATAAACCTCCAAGAGGAAACCACACCGCCCCGCATATGCTGTAAAGTGCTTAAGTGCTGCCTGCATGTCTGCAATGCTATAAAATATAGTGTGCAATATGCAAGACCATTGTTCCCTACAAGTGTTACATTGGAAGGAGTTTCCATAGCAACAAGCCCCGACTTTAAATTGAAGTGAACATAGGCAGAACTTGGTGTGTATGGATCCAAATACGTACACACACAAACCTCTAAGTGTTCGCCCAAATGCACACAGATACAGTGTTAAGCACTCACACATGCGGGCAAACTTAAAACAATCTGTAAGGAGCAGAGCTGGGAATGAGCTACACGGTGGCCTATTACATTGAGGTCAGATGAGATTCAGCAGGCAACAGGAGAAGGAAGGCAGACGAGGCCGGAGAGAACATCCCTGACAGAAAACAAGACGTTCATCTTAAATGGTTCAGGATCAGTGGACTGAGACCTGTGTTTCCCAAGTCTGCTCGCTGCATGTGTATGTCTGCAGGAGCTGATGTGACTGCTTTTAAAATGTAGCAGTCTCTACGGCAGACCTGTGTGAAGTTGTTTATGTGTGTGTGTGTCTGTATGGGTGTGTTTAACCATGACTTGTCTTGGTTTAAAGCAGCAGAGTATCTGTTTTCATGGTCTGAGGCAGGCGTGCCTCCAGTCCTAGCCTTTTACTGTGTTTCATACCTGGTTGACTGTCTGACTATGGACGCCGTGGGACTGCACTCAAAACATGGCATCCACTGCCTTTACTGTCTGCTCTAAATATACCTAAAAAGATTCACTGTGTGTGCTGACACCAAAAATCCAAGCTATAATGATATTTATCAAAAGCTGTACTGTATTAGTAAGAATCTGCAGGGAGGGTAGATAAATTCCTAACCTTTACCGACCACTAGAGAGTGTGGCCACCTTGTAAGTAATGACACTGGGGAATAGATTCTAATGGGAACACTATAATTACAGAAGAACAAGCAAGCAGGCTTGTTTAATAAAACTCATGCATCGATACAATACTGGGGGGATTACAAGTGACAGCTTTATTAAGGTTTGCTTTCACTAGTAACAACAGTAGCTGCATACTGCTGTTTACACTGATAATTATTTTGGAAACATTGCTAATGCTACTTATTATTTTTCTAACAAAACATTATCATTTCAAAAAGATGGCTGTCATCGTTCCACAGAACTGCCTATAGTTTCCTACTTATGGCTATCTACTTACTACATCTCCCTTTCCCTCTTCATTTAACTATTTATTATTAACCTCCAGTTTTCTCCATTTTTTCACTGATCTGTAGCAATCCTCACTCTTCAGGGAGTTGTTCTCAACTCTCAGGAAGCCATGAAATTTCAGCATAGTGCTTTCCTTATCTGCCATGTCCCTTTTTACTGTACCTTGGCTGGCTCTCCTGGGCCAGGTTTTCTCCTCTCTGGTAAGCATGGTCTGCTATCTGAGTGGTGGACCTCTTCACAATCTGTTTCAGCTCAGGTTCCAGCCGCTCCATTATGGCTTTGATGGTCTCAGGGATTTTCTTCAACTTGGCCAGAGCCTGAAAAAGTAAAGGACAATGCAAACGGTTTACTTGAAGCAAGAAAAGAGAGACACTGAAATAACAGCATAGGTGGTTGTAACATAATTTATAAATATATTTTATTTTTGGCCTTTTTGCCTTTATTGGCTAGGACAGCTAAAGATTGACAGAAAAAGGGGAGAGAGGGGACTCAGCCATGGTACATGGGGTGGCAGCTCTACCAGGTGAGCTATAAAGCAACCCTGGTTGTAACATAATTGAGGTGTGAATATTCACAATTAACAGTAGTGTTCATTCGTGTTCATGTATGTACCTTGATCAGGATGCCCATAAACTCAGCACTGTTCTCCTCTGGATCCACCTCAGGAAGGTCTGCTTGGTTCAACTCTTTCCCATCCTCACGTACTAAAGAAAGTATAAACATTATACATACACATAGGTTAGCACATACTGCTTATATTATATTATTATATTTACAAGCATATGGATGTAATCATGTTATGGACAACCGTAAAAATAAAAAAATAAAAGTTGTACTTGCACATTTTAAACCACTTGTTAACTATCTTATTGCTCTTAAAACAAACAGTCCTTGGAGACAGGTCATGTCACCTAGTCAAACGGCTCACGTTTACAGTATTCTACTGAGCTTTGTTACCTATTCAGAAGTTTTACAACTACATTTTCAATAACACTCTAAAACAAATACAATTATAGCTTTAATTATATTAATATACCACATCTTTCTCGTTTAAACACACACACACCTGCCACCTCCTCTTATCCTCCCCCACTTCGTGCTCTCTCAATCTGACTTAGCCACATTAGCGGCTAAATTGAGAGTGGCAGCATCGAATGATGCTCTAATTTCCATTAGATGGGGCCTCCCAATTCCCCATCAAAGCACGGTAAGAGAGTTAATGTTTATGGCAAGTTAATGGACTTTGGGTGTATTTCCTCTTTCCCCCATTCCAACTGTAGTTTGTGTAATAATTATGACAATTACTAGCTACAAATGAGGTGCTCTAATGCTATTAGATAAAATGGCAAGCTAGGCCACTGATGGAAGATGGCTGCTGTGTCGTGACCACAGTTGTTAGCATGACGGTGTATAGGCACTTACCGCCTGGTGGTAGCTAATTGCCAGTGTTCTCTTTGCATAATGTGGAGGAAAACTGTGGTTTAGCTGTTACTTTTAGGCCCACATTGAGTGGATATTTATTATATATTAGTGGTAATTCGTACATTTCAGTGTGTGTTTGTGTGTTTGAGGTCATGCTATTCACATTTATGAGGACGTGCTGAGCTGAGTGAATAAAAAGAGATGGAGTAAAAGATATAGAACTGAAAGGACAGTTGTAGCTGACATAAGCCCTACAACATTTTATTTAAAGAACCGCAGGACAACATAAAAATGTTGCCCACATCGTAGCTTTCGGTGAAAAACCAAACATATGTTAATGTTGTTAATCTTTCTCTGCCAAACTAGTAAGGTACTCGCAGCAATGAGCTGTGTGTGTGGATACAGAGTGGTATGTACAGTACATGTATGGTTGGCTGGACCCACAGAGCTAAAAAGAAACGGTGAGTTGCTAACTTAGAATGCCAATAGTGGGTGGTGAAAAAAGTGCCAGGCTTAATATAAAAACTCAGAAACACCAAGGGAACACCAAGTTATTGCAGGATTAACTTTTTTCATTATCTTCTTGTTTGCGTTCCTCTGCGCTCTGCCTTGAAGGAATGCAGTGCTGACTCTACGCCCCTACAACCAAGAGAGAATTCATACATTCCTGAATACAGTTTTAGTCTGCATTATCAGTCCCTGTTACAGTGCTGGTTACCAGTTTGAGCGTAATGACTGCTGTAACCCTGCTGTGATGACAGAGGTGCTGGGTGACTGATGGTACAGATAGGGGGGACGAGATGATTATACCGTTAGCGAGGGAAATATATATTATGCTCATAGTTGAAGATGTTATGACATATACCACGAGGAAAGAAATGTGGGCTTGTGCCTGTGTGCAAAGTTGTGCACGTGTGTGTATGTGCACAGAAGCATCAGTGGTGTGTTTTGTAGTTCAGATCAGCAGATTCTGTGTGCATTTAGTAATACTGTGTGTGTGTGTGTGTGTGTGTGTGTGTGTGTGTGTGTGTGAAGAGTTGGCAATACACACCCATAATGACATGCAAATGAATGTAAGCCAGAGTGATGCTAATGACTTCATTATCACTAAGAATATCAGCATAGTGAACATAAAATTGCAAACGGAAATCCACACACTTTGTTAGTGGAAAGAGACCAAAAACACTGCTTTGTTGATGTGTTTATCTGTATAATATTCTTAATGTACGCAATTTTAATGTAGAACAAACCATATAACTTATGGTTTTTCATGAAACACCCTCTTACAATTCCCACTTCTTTTTGCTTCTCTTTTTCCTTCATTATCATCTTTTCACCACCATCCATTATTTTCCCCATCCCTATTTAATATTATCTCAGAACCGTACCACTGCTGGATCCAGGTGTGCTGAACTGTGTCGAATCCAAAAGCTTGCGTGGGGTGGACAGGCTGCCGACATCCAACACAGGCATTGGAGATGTGTCTTTGGCCGTGGAGCTGTGCAGGTGGAAGAAATCCAGGGAGAGAGATTATCAAGATAAGTCATGTTTGTGAATATTATGCTTTCTGTCTAATATAAAGCATGATATTGCAGCTGCATGAGAGGAATGGGCTCAAATTAACTTCAAAGAGCTTGAGTAATAGCTTTTTATGCGCATATACAAGTTTAGTATGCGCTAACAGTAATGCACCTACTAACCTGCCTTTCTCTAACAAAAACAATCTACTGTTATAACAAAAAGCCTTGCATCTCTGGGTGGGATTGGTGCTGTTTTCCAATGAGCCATTTATCAAGCCTTAAGCCAGAGGTGGAAGCAATCCAGGTCCTTTAAGTTGGGCGGTATAAACACAGTGTGCCTGCTAAGTGACTGGGGTGTATGGAGGCTGGCTTGTTGTTAGAGGCGACCCAATACAGGAAGGCCAGGACCTGTCACTGGCTGACCCTCAGTAATAAATCACTGTACCTCACCGACCCACCGCCACCATAATTACTGCACCCCCCACACAGAGACACACATGTGTAAAAGCGCAAACAACACTTAAGCTGAATGCCATCCACCGAACACAACAGCACCAACTGTGTGTTCGAAGCCATTGTGCCCCATTATCCCTAATAAGTTATACGGCCACATCATGAAACTGGCCCTCAAGTCACAGAGGCATGGCTGAAGTTATTCTCCTAGCAGCTGCAAAACCTACATTTAAAGCATCACTGATGTCAACACAGAAACTGTTGATGTTATATTCTGTCATTTTCTTTATTTGCTGCTCATTATTGGCAAATGGTTTGTTACCTGCAAACTAAAAAATACAATGTTTACAGTTGCACCTATCATGACTCCAAGTGTGTATTTCTTAAATCCCAATGAGTGAATGAGGGATCTTTTCCTTTTTACAATAAATGATGTGGGGTGTTTTTCGTCTGTGTCTTTGGAACTTCACAGCACAAACTACAAACACAAAGAAGAGCAACAAGTTATACAAGGTCTAATTGTTTTTGTCAGTAATTGGCTTGGTTTCCATACAGTAAATAATTGGCAAGTTGTCCAAGCAATGGAATAACTTATAATGAAGGAACATCTATACAGTCTAAACTTTTCAAAGAAAGCAATTTGAAGGCTACATTTCAGTTGACTACATAATAGGCAAACAATAAAGGCTTTTGGAGCCTCACACTAAACAAACTGGCAAGAACGATTATTTTATAACAGTCTAGGACTTTTTTTTCGATCTCACTCCCTCGGTCTCGTTTTAAACCTTGCACACTTTAATACAGTATATTAGTGATAACTCTGTTAAGAAATTACATTACATTTATTTAATGTTTGTTGTGTGGACCCCCAACTACAGCTTTGCCGAAGTTAATAGGAATGTTAATAAAGGAAATGAAAGCAAATGTGATGAAATTAAATCTCTAATGATAATTTTTTTCAAGCATGCACCCATAAGTAAATGGCAAAGCATCCCCTGATGACACTGTTTTATTTTCACAATTCCATTCTTATGAGGACAATCAAAGTGGTATTAATATAATGTAAGAAAAATGAGAAGCTGCCCCTTACCCTAAAAGACGGGCAGCATTTTTGTCCTTGTTCTTGTGTCCCAGTCGACTTGTGGACTTGATGTAGAGGTGTCGGTGCAGCTCATCAATGAGTACAAGGTGGATGTTGAGCTTCTTGCTGTGGAGCTCCAGTCGCAGATCTCCAAGCCCCTCCACCTGCAGCAGGGGGCCTTCCAAGGATTTCACGGCTGACACCTGCACATGACAACATACTAGTCAATCACCGTTATACTCAGCTAGCTGTGCCTTTCAAGTTTCACAGTGTGTGATCCTACCACTTTTGCAGCCAGACTACCTGTTGTTTCTACTAAGACATACTTTAACTTTGGTAAATGATATCTTATGTGTTTTCTTTTAACATTCTTTTTACATTGTTTTTACTGGACAGCTACCACTCAAAATCCACAGAAATCACATGTACTGTAGAGAGAGAGAGAGAGAGAGAGAGAGAGAGAGAGAGAGAGAGAGAGAGAGAGAGAGAGGGACAACATATGACAAAGATACCTGGCTCAGAATTGAACTGAGGACACCCTACAAAATGGTAAAAATTTAAATGCAACCCATTGCTTGGCCAATTTACATAAAACTCTCATGGCCTGTGAAAAAGTAATCATGACACAACCAACACTGGATGGTGAAGGTGAGGGGGGGCACATTTGTTGTTCTTTGAGACTCGTATAAAACTCATCTCTACAAATATAGGACAGTTATGTACAGGAAAAAACTCTACAAGGGACCTCTATATGGTAATATTGAATTCTTACCCAACAAAAGCTGCTTAAGGGCTATACATTCCACTAGCCTGTGGTTAGTATTCCTCTGTTGGTGAACTTCCCAAATCTTGCAAATATGATTGTACTTGACAAAAGGCTCCAGCTTTAGATAATTCCATTTGAAATTACACTTTATATACTTCCAGTGTCCAACCGATATCAGTCCGGCTCTACTCTATTTCTCTAAATTCAACCATCCTCCTCCCTCCTCCACTCTTTCCTCAGTTTTAGCAGGAGCAGCAGCGGTTGTGGTATGTTTGCAATTAATAAATCTTCATGCCATTAAATAAAAAGTGCCAGTCTGTGTGTGTGTATGTTTGTGTGTACTCCACGGGCACTGGCCAGATGATGGCACTGCGAAGAGTATTTGCACGACCAGGGCACGCCAGAAGGGAATGGGTAGCAAGGAGGGGAGGACGCTGGGCAGGGGGCATGGGTCAAGTGTGTGTTGATGCAAATGAGAGCCACATTAGTGACAAGATGAGCTAACGCGCTGCATGATCAGCCCCCTTTGGCTTAATAGAATAACACGGCATGTCTGCAAGGCTTTGCGTGTCCTATGTGTGTGTGTATGCACTTCTCAGATGTGTCTGTGTATTATTATATGTGTGTGATTGTATGACTGTAAATCATTTAACACTTAAATGATTGGGGGGGGGGATATCTCATTACCACTGGGATGAGATGACAGAGGAAGGCTGGTTAACATCATTAGGGGGCCAGGCCTGTCAGCATAATGAGGGATATGAAGACTCTTGTGGATTTGTTTGGGAGCAAATGGAGAGGAGAGAAGAGAAGAGGATAGAAGAGAAGAGAAGACAACAGTTTATCACTAAACCCTGAGCTCAGAGGAGGGTCGGTCACCAGTTGTATTTGTGTACACCTGGGTTTTGTGATACAAGAGAATGAGAGAAGATATAGATAAGCAAAGGAGTGGAGAGGACTGGACTTTTTCTGGAGCCAAAGCCAGTCTTGTTTTTAACCAACCCCATGGGGTCTAAGACTGCCATTCAATAGCAGACAGAGAGCATAGTCTGAATTCTAATTGTCAACCCTTAGAGATAAGCCACACACACACACACACACACATAGACACACAGACACACACACACACACACACACACACACACACCCCCCCCCCCCCACACACACAGAGAGAGAGAGAGAGAGAGAGAGAGAGAGAGAGAGAAGCGAGAGAATGGCGGGAGCCAGTGAAGGAGAGAGCGAGAGGGCAGGAAGTTCATTCCTAGCTGTTCTACTCTCGCCACACCAAACAACAAAAGTCTTTAGGCACAAATCATTTAAATCTTCTGTTAAATAAAGAAGAAAAGACGATGGGGAAAAAGAAAAGAAGCAACAGAAGGTGCATGTGAAAAACAAGGAGAAAAAAACATTAATCTGACAGATGAGTAATGAGTGCCAGCATGATGGGAATAAACACACCAGAGACTCTCAGACAAGTGACACAGGCAGTAGGATGTTACAGTGGAGAGACAGAGTGAGCATGTCTTGGCAGTATAAAGTACATTAGCCAATGCAATTCCATGGGGCTGATATTATTCCTTTTGGGCAGATTGAAGTGCAACTAAAGTAAGGTTTTTCACACTCCATAATACATTTAACAAGCTGATGTGCACTAGAAACAAGTATTTTTGTTTACATTAAATCACGTCTTAAATGAGTGACCAAAACACTGACTATCCTCACAAAACCCCTTCATTAACGTGCTTGGCAGTTTGACCTCTGGTTATCCGGCATCTACTGAATGTACGGTGATATTACGCCTCACATCAAAAGTGCAGAAAACTTAAAAATAAATGTGGAAGGTTGCGCACTCAATCCCAAACTAACCAAATATGCTATTTCAAGGATGTCATACTGCCATTTTATAATCATAAATAACATCCTCTACTTCAGCTTACGAGTGGGTTATTTAAAGTGGACTTTTCACATATTATATATTCATGAACTGCATAAATATGTCGCCAAAGCTAAAGGTAGAACGAATGCATCCAACAGCATTTTGATCTGCAGAGGCAAATAAAGTTTGCTTTTTACATACCAATGAAAAGTGCACCGTCCTGATCAAGAAAAGCGCATTTGAAGTTTACAAGACAGAGGCAAAGTGTCCAACTGACTTTGAACTTTTCACAACCTTTCAAAACACGCTGTACTGACTGAGCACAGGTTGAATGAAGTTCCACTCCTCTCCACGCCCACAAAGAGGATTTTTCATGGTCCTTTGGGCGTACCATCATCTCTCTTTTTTCCTCCTCCTCAGATAACCCCATTCTAGCAAACTAATTATTACCAAAGTCTGAAGCAAGATGTGTGGGAGTGTCAGAGGAATGGAGAGAGGAAAAGGGAAGGAAAGGAGAGGTACAGAGAGATCACAGAGCCTGGTCGTTTAGTCCTCAATGCCATCCTCCAGCACCCCTGCCGAGCATACTGCAAAACACACATCAAAACAACAAAAGTACACGCATACATACACACCTGCAGCGCCCTCACTGCACTTAGATGATGTTCGCTTGAAGTAAAAGAGTTGCATCCAATGGACTGTTCAAGGCTAGAAAATGATTCTTTAAAGGGATGACAGGACATCAATCTCAGCAGCAACACTTCATAGATACCGGTGTTTATGTGTGTGTACTGTGCACACTATGGGTCTCAGAAGCATATGCATTTAAAATATGCCAGTAGGTTTTCCCACAACTTCAAAAACAAGACAACAATCTGTTCCTTTTCCCATTTCTCACTTCCATCGCCCACCATCCAAACGCTATAGATTTGAAGGACCAAATCTATCATGGAATCAATTTTTTCTCTCTCTCCCTCTCTCTCTCTTTCAGCCTCTCTATATAACTGAAATACTGTACAGCTCACACATACTCAGACATACCATAGATGCTCCTGGACAACAACATTTCTAGCCATCAGTCTACTCACCAGCATATCTGTGGCATGAAGGTAGTGCTTGCTCGCCATATAGGCCTCCAGCCGTTGAGGCACCTGCTTGATGCTTTCGATTTCATCCAGCAGCTGGAGAACGTGCTTGTGCTCGATGCCCTCTATCCACAGCTTCCTCAACTCATCCCTTTTGCAATGGAGCAGCATCTTACAAGACAGGAGGTTTTCCTTCACCTGCAGGAAAGAGTGAGTTCAAATCCAACGTAGACACAAAAAGTTTGTCTACGGGGCGTATTTTAGCTACAGTAGTTCTACAACAGTTAGTTCTGTAAGGTAGATTTTGACTGAACTGGTGTGTTAACTTGAAAATAACCTTCCCTCCTTTTTCCTGCAACAAACTGGATTTTCTTGCACACTTTCATCAAAGATACAGTACAGTCATAAAGGTGATATATACAGTAAAACAATATCAACTTCATTTAAGAAATGTATGTGTAATCAGTGTAGAGAATCTCTGAAATGCAGGGGAAATTATATCCCTTGACACTTTTTTGGGAGACATTCATATACATTTTGGATTTTTACAAGAGCGATGAAACAGTTGGCAATTACATTAAAGGCTCTGTACACCTACACAGGTGCTTCTGGCTGATTAGACCCCAGGTTCAAGTTGGCCAGAGCTATGCTGCGAGTTAAAAAATGTATTATTCTCATTTTTATTTAGCTACTTCTATTTCAGGGCTATGGTATGCTGGCTCACTGTCACATCATCACAGCTTACTGGGATACTTGAATATATCATGAATATAACATTGTTAATGTTATTAGTATCACCTGTGCCTTTCTCTCATGGAGGGGACGGAGTGGCTGACCTCCCCATTTTGAATATTTTAAGTGTGATAGAGAAAATTATGTCCGGGGGCTAAGGATTCTGACTTCAGCTGAAGATTGTTAAGTAGGCAGTTTTCTTCTTTCTTTCTTGGGTGGACAGGATTTGCGTTAATTAACTCGGGCTTTCAGTCTTGTGGAATAAAAAAAGGCTAAAAACTGAGATAAGGAACCATTTTAATGTATGAGGAAGCAAATGTAAATGAATGAAAAACGTGTTTTGTTTTTAATTACACAGCTTAGACTCACTGTTCCAAAAGCCATCAGAAACAATGTCAGCATGACTTCTTATAGTTTTTACAACCCTTCAGAGTCCAGTATCCACCTTTGTATACAAGTCTGTCCTTTCTACCTGTTTGATCTTGTTGCGGGAGCTGGTGATGCGCTCGGTGATGCTCTGGTAGGTCCTGATGGCAGTGGTAAGCTCGGCATAATGCTGAACAATCAGCTCATCTAAATCCCTGTCGCATGTCTCGAAGGCCTCTTCCAGACGACCCTTCTCCGTCTCCCTGTCCTGCACATCATCGCTGCTGGACAGAGTCCTGCATCAGAGAAGAAGGAAAGGAAAGGTAGAATTCAACTCAGTAATTACATCCATATCATCATGAGTCTGAATGAAGCATCAATGTTGGAGTGGAGAATGGACACTTTCTGGAGATGGCAATTACAAGCAAAGTTTAAGCAAAGCAGAGCTTATGTAAAGCACTTGAAGGCAGCATAAGGTACAATTAGAACAACAGGGGTATGACATTATAGGCACCATTGCAGCATGATGGTACTTCCATGCTATAACAAATGGATCCAACTACAACATAAGGAGTGGTGTTGTAAAATATAGCATCTTTTCACATACCGTAAAACTTCTAATAATAGCTTTTATTGGAAGTTTTAACGGTATTTGGCAAAATAACCTCATTCAATCATCCTAGTAAAAAAAAAAAACAACAACTAAATCATTTATTTACATTATGGAAATTAAAGCATGTCTTACATTACATAGTAAGGACCAGCTGGAGGACTTACAGGGCCCCACGGACACTCCTGATATAACGTTACACTTTTGAAACACTATAAAGGTGAAGTTTTGTTTGTTTGCATCATTTTCATATATTTCCCTCTCCCCATCAGAGTTTTACAAGAGGCAGCGAAGCTTTGAGACAAGTAGTAACAACTGAGATAGTTAAAAAGGTCAGGAGTTTTTTGGTTAAGATTACATACGAGTCAAGCTTCTGTGTTCCTACAACATAAACAATCAAGTCAAACTTTAAAATCCCAGACTTGTCGTTACACAAAACCTAGCAACTGTTGCTAAGCGCCCTCTCTTAAATCCAAGACTGCCTAAATGTGTCCCGTTGTTAGGAAAATCACTGACGTTTCTAACACGAATAATCCATGTGTGGCCAAAATTCAACCATCTTCTGTGGCTTTCTGCAACAACAATACAGGAAGGATGTTGCTAACGTGTAGCTTTAGCGTAAAAGCTAGCTGTCAACCAGCGTCTGTGCCGCAAATACGAGCACGGGTCAAGGGTTGCCTGGCAACTTACCGGCGCCGTTAAGTTAATAAACTGAATGCAACAACGCTTACCTTATCACGGAGATAAGAAGACCAGAAGGGTCTTTGTTTTTGCTAACTGCAGTCCTGTATCTCCCTGTATCAGCTGCCATTTTTCCAGCTGCGGCACCCAAACAGGAAGACAGAAGCGCGAGGTTAAAGCGAAGGAATTCTGGGAGTTGTAGTTTGAACAGGGAACCTATTTTTTTGTAACCAGTAGAGCGCATTTTCTCTGCCTTCTGCTTTAGTCACAGTCACAAATGTGAAATATATGTTGTAGCTACATTGATATAGGTAATATAAAATAGACATACATTTGAAAACAGGTTTTGTAAGTAAATTGTCTAAATTGTGGGGCTTCTCTATTTGTATGGAAAGGTATTTTACACCCCATGTTCCACATTTTAGGGGGTTAGGTTTTGCTCAGGGATAACAACAAGGTTGGTCTGGTGTGTACCTGTAGGTCTATTTTTCATTATAAAATATTTAAAAAAATAAATCAGCCATTCAAATAATAAATGATAATAAAATAATGAACATTTTAATTTTAGATCCATTCTCGACATTGATCTCCATGAACAGGGATCTCCATAATCCGGATAATAAATTGTTTCATGGCACACTTCCAGTGTGTTCTGCACAATGGCGAAGATAGTGACTCATTGGTGTGTGCAGCGTGACAAAGTTATCTTAGTATAATACTGAATTGAAACTGTAATATGATATTTTGATGTTGATATTTTAACAATACAAGTATCACAATAGAAAAAAACTGTTTTATTGTAACATTTTCAATCCAGTCCTCTTGAGACTGATAAAGAAAAGGCTGAGCAGAGAAGAAAGGGAAGAGACAGTGTGTGTCAGTGAGTTAATAGCTTTCCCCATTTAGAACATATAGTGCTGGATTTGGCAGGTCTCTCCTGCACTGTATCTCTGACAATCTCTGCTGTACCAATGAGAATGGGAGAGGGCATTGATTCTGGAGCAAAGGGGGTCGATTCCCAACAGCCTGGGCCTTGATTGATGCGCTGGTGGACCGACGAGATAACATTGTGGGTGATCTTTGTGTCTCCTCCAAAAAAAAAAAGAAACAATCGCTGTGTCATGCAGGAGCCACTGTTTTTCTTTGGAAGGCGCCTGGCCTCCCAGGTCCAAGTTTAATTTTGAAGTTCTTATCACCTTTCCCTGCAGCCCATGTCCCATCAGTCCAACTAATCTACAGGGCTTCTTTTCTCCAATAACGCAGCGCCAAGGTTATTTCTTTCAGCCTGATGTGTGTTTGGACACTAAGTAATTGCTTTGACTGACTGACCCGTGTGTGGATTAAATACAAGGGCAATAAGGTCTTTGTAGGACATGCCTTTATGATCTGTTAATGTATAGATCTAAATGCAAATGCTGCATCTCAATTACTCTGTGTCCTTCATCTAATCTTTAGTAAAGAAAGTGTAGATACTTTGAAAAAGGTAACTTTTATAGTACTTTGAATAATGGTGATGCCACTTTTCCAATACAACTTTTCAGTACATAATTACAGTATATGGTTATTGAAGAAATAGCAGATGATATGGATTAAGATAAGAGGACCTCCATTAGCAGAAGCATGCATTTAAACGGCAGTGCTTTCCTTTAGATATGGTTCTTGTGATCACTAAATAATTCATGTGTTTGGTCTTAGGAATCTAGTTTTATGTAATTTTGGGGTTCTATTTAACTGATGAGTCACTGTTAATGTATGATAATAGCTTTAATAATTATCATGAGAGAAATACCACAGAAAAACAAGAGGGTTGTGTAAATACAGTATTTACACCTCTTCAGTGACACCCCTTGGAAACTTGTAACAAAATGTCATCCCTTGGTGATTAAGAAGAAGATACTTCTTTACTTGTTTCCATGGAAATGTGGTTGAGGGAAACAGCAAAACATTGCATCTATTTTATGCCTTCTGGATTTTTCATATGATCTTGAATCAGATAAAACAAAACATGTGTCTCATATCTCCAATTTAATGCACCACCTACATTAGGATACAGCACAGCAAACATTTTATTTTATTATTTTTTTTCTTTTCTTTCCATACTCAATTTTGCTGAAATAACACAAAGATAAATCGCATTAGATAAAGACTGATGGATTCCTAATGTGGAATCAAGTCAAACATCACAAGATCAAGGCAAAATTTGATTAGATATATTGCCTAAAGGTAGTACTAAAATACTGTATATTGGTTTAGAGGATAAAGCAAGATGTAAAAGTAGATATCCACACTATGAAGTGCATAACTTGACCACGTCATGTCTGTATTATGACTTGAGTGATCTTTGAGTTGCTTTGAGGTAGCAGATTTTCAGCCAATAATAGCAACAAAAGCAATTTTCTCGGTGTTTCCCTGGAAGGTTTAAAGTAACAAAAAAAAAGGTTAACTGATTCACATAATTCAGCATGCAAGGTGTGAAAACAGGATGATAAGTAATGATGCAAATTATATTCACATCATCAAACATTTAGGTAGCAGTAACATGAGTATAATCTAATAATATACTGGACATGCAGGAAAAAATAGTTGTCTCTCTCTCCCGCGCATATGGTTACTGAATGAAGTATTGCCAATATGTTAACCAAATCACCAAGCAGCATAATTGCTCAGTATCAGAGTCAGGGATCAGTCTTAATAATAATCTTGTTTTCTATAATAATGCTGTCACAAAAAGCAAGCAAGGCTGTTTTCCACACCATAACATTCAATCATGTCTCTGTTCTATAAGCTCTGTATTCAATACAGCCTGAGGCTTTTCAGAGAGTACCCTCAGGGCATTACTGAACATTCTAATTCTTTATTATGTAATCTGTTCATGTTGTAGCTGTGAGGGATTCCCCTTGGGGAAATCTGTTCATGACAATATGACACACTTCAAATACTTTCTGTATTATCGCAGAGCACCACAGAAAATGAAAAATTAATACAACTTCATAATCTGTTCATTTGTGGGTAAATGCATATCAGTATCCCCAAATACATATCGTATACTGACCAAATTGATTGGTATGGTCCTGCCGTGCACACTTGGCCATTACCTTCTTTGTTTTCATAGTTTGAATAACTGCTTTGTGTCATCAAATTTCTTTCAAGGCATACCTCATATCTTCACATTCCTAGTGATTGATGTCCTCTAATTCACTTTAAAATCTTTATCCTTAGCTTTCTTTTCCAGTTCATATATGAATTTTATATGTTTCTTTTGCACATGCAGCACTGTCAGCCATTCTGGTAGATAGTATATTATATTAAAATATGTATTTGATCAATGTTTATATTGTGTAGAAGATCTGAATGTGAGCCCACTGTGTATATGGAATTTCTCAATAATGTTACAGTATACACAACAACAATGAATTCTTAAAAAGGTTTTGATTGATTTATGTTTGCACAGCATTGCCAACGTATGCAATGCAGAAAACACAAAACCACAAAAATCAGCAGAAAAGAGCATTATAGAAAACTGTATTAGGTTATTGTGTGTGTATAATATATCAAGTTCAGAGGATGATTCTTATGATGTGTCATGCCTTATAATATCCTTTCTTCTCGAGGCATATCAAATTTCCAGCCGCTATTTTATGTCCTGCCAGGCTGTATTAGTTTCTGAAACTGATATTTCATGAAATATATACTTTTAAATGGATTCTCTTAACACACAATAGTTTTTTTGAATCTATTTCAAAATCAATATACTGTACATCTTTAAAACGGCTGATTTATTGACTACTTGATAAAATACCTGCTGATGATGGACCTTAAGATGAATGTTCAGCAAGTACACTTGACCTTTCTGCACTGACGTGATTCACAATTGATGAAAGTATATTCTATCTTTTTTTTCATACAATATTGAATCTTGGGAAGATGCTTTTTGTCTTGTCTGGGATTGTCTTGTATCAGATGTTCCAGTGGAATAGGATTTAATAGCTTTTCTTCTCATTTTGTACTCTTTTTGTACTCTTTATAGTTAGAGTATAAGAAAAATGCAATAGCAGTAATAGCAGAATGTTATTATACAGTTGCAAACAAGCTTAATTAAGAACTGAGATGTCTGTGATTCACCAATAACTTATATAGTCAATTATCATGTTGTCTGAAGAGCGGGGCTGGTTAATGCTGTGTGTCCAAAATGCAGTCTCAGTCAAACATCTCTGTTATAGAAACTCCTTCTCTTTCCTCTCCCTCGTCTGCTGTCTCCTACTCATCTGCATATTTAATTTTGGGTTTTGTTTGCTTAACATCCCTGGTTATCCCAGACAATGTCATACTTTCTATCACCCCATCTTTTCACCTGTCTGTTGCTGCTGCCTGATAGTTTCCCAGGTTGCTCACCACTGTTGTTTGTCAAATTGTCTATGTTGCCTTAAAGCGCTCTAAGCTTGTGCATGCTTACCCCTACCACGTTTGATCTATCTTCTGTCTTTGATTATCCCTGCTTGCCTTGCTCCTTTGGATTTGTTTGTCTGTTATGACAGGCTGCCTGTTACTGAATGTAAGCCACCTCACGACCAAATAAAGCCTTCTTTTATTATATCAGTTCTGCCTCATTGTTCCACAAATTAAAATCAGCATTTGTTGTTCACACATTAATTCCCAGGATTAGATATTCTGCTATACAAATAACAAAGACACGTACTGGGAGAAATATCAATAAGGTGTTGATGGTTTAAGAGACGTCTGAAACAAAGTGAGGGAAGACAAGGATAGAGAGAAGAGAGATACACCCTTCAAAAGTGGTTTAAACGTGATATCAGTAGCAAAGAAATTAGCCATTGGTGGTAGAGAGAGACAGCAGGATATGCAATGAACTTCAGTGGCAGAGTATGTGATGCAAAAGACTGTAAGTTATTTATTTGTCAGGAACACAGACAGAACATACAAGTTGAGGAGAAAGTATTGACAGTATAGGACACAAAAGTGATCTGACTGCTATATTCTACAGCATGACAGTGAGTCTCAGGATGTTGGACCAGTTCAGAAGCTAAGGTTCTCAATCAGAACATGGGCACTGAAACCGGCTATGTAATTGGTTTCCATTTATATTCCCTTTCCTTCTTTTCTTATTGCAGCTCTATTTCAATTTCCGGGGCTGCCTTTGCTTTCCCTGTTGGGTTTGGCAACTCATTCTGCATTTTTAAAATCAATCTGACGACACTGTCCATCAATTGGGATGTATATTCTCTCCTCCTCTCATTCCATCTCTCATATTCTTACTATAATTCTACTCTTTTCTTTTCTCTTTATGTGAGCTCAAGATGAGCAACAACACGCACACACACACAAAAACAAGACCAGTATTTGTGTTGAGTTCAAACAATAACTATAATTTATTAAATATTTATTTAAAAGTATGCAACAATTGAAATTCACGTACGGCTGGATACCAAGCCAAAAATAATTTTGAGTTAATACCAAATTATTTCCTTAGAGTAGCAGAGAACTGACATTATCAAGTACTAAACTGAATATTCAGGCATAATTCTTGTACCGCTATTTGTGTTAAAATATTATATAATTTGTTATAATTAAAATAATATGTGTACATTCAAAGCATATGATTTATGTCTTATCTGAATATATATTGTTGCCTACTTCAGGCAATTTAATTAATGAATGGCACAACTTGACAATGTATGGGGGGAAAACTAGAATATACTAGTTATTTCTTTCTGGATATTGCTGTACAAAAGTCATACACCAAACATCGAGCATGCTGCTGATGAACACAGGAGAAAGTCGGTCAAGTGGCGCTCTCACACTACCACTCTATCGCTTGCAAACAACAACCAATAACAATCCCCGATGCAAAGACGCCGCCGCTTCCGTCCAATCAGCTCACACGTTCTTCAACCACGTCATGCTAAGGAAGCGTTGACGTGCCAAAGCAGTGGCGTGTGGGCCCCAGCTAGCAATACCTGGCTCTAACGCAGAACAACTGTACAAAAACAAAAAAGTGGACTGTCTCCCGTATTACATGTAGATAGCTGACCCTTTGGCAACCTGCGGTCTGACAATGGGAGCGAGTAACAGTACCCGCCGCGTCTCATTTGAGTCAGATGAGAACGAGAATATAACGGTGGTGAAGGGCATACGGGTAGGTGACAGATGATACAAACCTGCTTTAGTGTTGAGTAAACAGTGTTTCACGACTCCCTGACTAACTGAACAGTTAGTGCAATGGCGTATTCTGGCTGTGTCGTAAATGCTTTACTAACTAAGAGTGCTATATGGCGTGTCTAATAGCAGCGAGCTAAGTTAAGTTGTTATTGCGACTTTCATTCATTCTGAAAGCTTCACCGGTCAGTCTGAAGCATTAAGTGTAACAACATAATAGTTGACAAGAAGCTTATAGATTTTAGTCTGAGTAAACTTTTGAATGCCCTTGTGTGGGTGATGTTGACATTGACGTCACCAGCCTCATGCTCGGCTGTCTGTCAGTCAGCGTATGAATGAACCGGACTCGAACCGGACTCGAACCGGGCACGCTGCCGCTGTCTAGGTTGTAGATAATGTTTTTCTTTTCGCGAATTGGATTCGTGTGCATGGGAGTCGTGAGTGCTGAAAGGGAACGACTGGGAGCTGTCACAGGTTCTTCTGTGCCACTGTCAGCTGATGTTAAATATAGATTTGAGAGGCTTTAGTCGATCAGATAAGACTTCAGTTGTCATGGGTCTTGTCTATTATTACTCAGTTGGCAAGCCAACCAAGCGAGGCTAATGTTATCTTTCAATGAGGTGTAATCCTGTTTATGCCAATTATGTCATGGTTGCGTAAACAGATTGAAAACAAAGCTTTGTCTGCATCAGTTAAACACAATGTATAGTTTTCCATAGGAACGATTTAGTGAAATACCCTTACTCGCTTTCTTGCTGAGAGTTAGATGAGAAGATCTGTACCACTCGCATATCTGTGAAGTTTGAAGCTAGGAGGTGGCTTGGCTTAGCATAAAGACTGATGACAGGGGAAGTAGCTGCACCTGGCTCCCTCCAAAGTTACAAAAATCAGCATCTGTAAAGCTCATTTATTAACCTATTGTGTTGTTTGTTCAGTCCGCACACACAGTAAATGTAAAAGTGACATGGTGTGGTTTTTATGTTGAATTATTCCTTTAAATCCATCTCTGAAACTTTTCTCCCACTCTCCTTTGCAGCTCTCTGAGAATGTCATCAACCGCATGAGGGAACCTGTTACTCCACCTAAACATGAACCAGCCCCCACACCGCCACCTTCCATGGCACCTACCCTCACTCCTTCTCCTCTCCTGCGGCCAGTGCCACCCCTCTTTGACCCGGTCACCTCCTTGCCTCCTCCCCCTCCTATTGTAGAACCTGTTGCACCTCCAGCTCATCCTCCACCAGCTCCATTTGCCACAGAGACAGTGGCTGCTCCTCCACCAACACCTCCTCAGCCTCCTACAGAACAGGTAGCAGCACCCACCATAATTGACATGGTGCTCCCATCTTCATCACCCCCAGCTGCTGCCAATGCTGTTACTGCTCCTGCTTTTGAGCCTGTGGCGGTACCTTCTTCTCCTCCTTCTTCTGCTGTTCCTGCTCCTGCTCCTGCTCCAGCTACTGTTGAGCCGGTAATTTTGCCTACACCTCTGCCCCCTGCTCCTCCTCCTCCCGCTCCCATTGTCCCCCTGATACCTGCTCCCTGCCCTGCTCCAGCTGTGGTGGAAGCGATCACTCCGCTTGCTCCTCCTCCCCATGTTATTGAACCATCTCCTCCTCCCATAAATCAATCCGTTGCTTCTTCTCCTCCAGTAATTGAACCCATTGCTCCTCCACATGTGATTGAACCCATTCCTGCTTCACCTGTAGCTGAACCCATACCACCTCCTCTTCCTGTCAAGATTGAACCCATCATTGCTCACCCTCTTCCTGAGTCGGAACCCCTCTCTTCCCCTCCTGTTTTTGAGCCTGTCGCCATCCTGCCAGTCCTACATCATTCAGGGGACACTTTATCCCCGCAGCCTGCTGAGCCATTTGCTGCACCTCCCCTTCCTGAGTTTACTGCTCCTTGTGACCCAGTTGCACCTCCTCCCCAGCCCCAAGTGGAGCCAGTATCCCCTGCTCCTGTCCCTGAGCCAGTGGTAGTGCCTGAGTCAAGTTTGGTCCCACCACCTCCTGCTGCACCGCCCGGTGAGTTTTATTCCAGTAGGCTGAAAAAATTTTTTGTAATACATTTCACAAACAAATGCTGATGGAAACAGTTGTGGCAAATGAGAAAAGCACCAGATTTATTGCTTTATGACTGGATGTTGTTCACTAATATTGTATTGATCGGAACGGTATAATATTCCGATGGTCAAGGGTAGCTTAATCAATGTAAAGACATAGACAAACCTATTATGAATCCTCTTTGTTTATGGACAATAGAGAAGTTGTGTGAGAATTTACTAAATGCTTTTTTGCTAGTTTTTGCTGCATTTGTGCGGTGGTCCTTTTTGACAGGCTGCTGTACCAACGTTTTTCATGCTGGTTCTAACAGGAGTGAATGCTCATTTATAAGAACTGAAGAAATGATTTGTTCTTGGTAATGGCTCATTTTATCCTGAAATATATGGGGTGCTTCTTCAGTAGCATGGTTAATTAGAAGGTAAAGGTTGGGATGGAATGAACTGTCCAAGGATTTATTTTAAGTCCAACTATATTGAATTTTAATCATTTTTATTGTGTGGGTGTTTACTTTAAACCACCTTAAGCTTTATGTCTCCAACTTTTTTTGGACAATTTGTAATTAGTCTTCATTTTAAAAATGGGCCTCGCAGTAGCCTTGGTCGTATTTTGATTTGTTGCCATTTCCAAATTGTTAATGAAATGATTAATTCTTTCTTGTAATAATGTTAATAAATTGATGCTGTAATTAGTGGCCCTCCATTCTGACTTGTCACTGTGGAACTCAAGCTGTCATGATAGCCCTTCACCTTCCTGCAGTCAGTGAGAGCACTCAAAATCATGAGGCTAAACAGTAGTTTTCTTCCTCTCAACATTTAATCTCCCCTCCATTTTTATTCCAACAATGGATCATATGACCACATATATGTGAAAGCTGTGACTTGCAGTGATAAACCCACAGAGAATTATAATATAATAATTAGAATAAACTGGGATTACTGTTTACCACAACCTTGCCAAAAATAGAATACAAAGGAGTGATTAGGAACAGAAACATAATAAATAAAGTTTTTTGATTACCTTTTGTAAAAGGTTAGCCCAATATAAGGAAAATCTATATAATCTCTACTGAGAAGTGCAAAGGAATTTATGTACACTGTGATGGTAGCAGGGAGTTTAATAACATTTGAACCCTGTCACTATAGATAATATAGTATCACACTACACTGATATTGCATATTGAGTTAAATGTGTACATAAGGACTCAAACACATGGATAAACTCACTCTATCTTTTTAGCTTTATTGTCTCTTTAGTGTGTGAGCACGCCCCTTATCTCTTGACATATCCTGCAGAGGACATTTGAATGTTACCTGTTCATTACAAAGTACAGAATGGGGCGTGGGTGCTGGTTCTTCAGAGGGTGGCATCCAGGGTGTGGGCAGGCTTCCCCATCCTTGACTGTGCTCAATCAGTAAGGTAATTAAAAAAGGCCAACTTATGCCACGCCACACTGACTCCAGTGATTAAAACGACACCTCCGCAGTTTCACACAACAAACCACCAGGCCTCATTAAGGGAAGTGTGTGTGTGTGTGTGTGTGTGTGTGTGTGTGTGTGTGTGTGTGTGTGTGTGTGTGTGTGTGTGTGTGTGTGTGTGTGTGTGTGTGTGTGTGTGTGTGTGGAGATAAACTTTTATTTGGCCATAGGGCTTCTCCGATATGACACTAAATTTGTGTGAGCTACCTGCCTTTTTGTCTAGTACATTCGTAACACAATGGGACAATTAAATTTATTCATTTATATTCCACAAAAACACTCACTCAGTCTGTTTTTCCATTTGCTCCAGGGCCACTTTCACAACAGTTTTATTTTTCTCCATGTTAAATAAAGTTTTTCCTCCATTGTTTGTGCTAATTAATTTTCATATTACAAGATAAATGTGACAATATCTCACTTAGTTTTGTGCAGTTGTGGAGTTTGTTTAGTGCATTTAGAAACTGCAAGCTGCTTTCACAGCACTAACAGTGTTTTTGTCAGATTACATACAAATCTATGCATCCTGAAGTGGTCAGTTTTGGATGTAGGTTCTACATTTTGTGTTGGAGGACATGAAGTAGTCATTGCTGCTGCCAAGTCCTTCAATATCCATTCTTTTTAAAAACACAGTTTGAGAAAAAGCAGAGCTCTTTCAGAATAAATAAAGACCTCTCCATGATTACTCCATTCAGATATGTGCAGATACAACACAACAGTGTTAAGGATTGTGATTATGTGTTTGTATTTTTGTTGTTGCTCCATAGTCACCATTGTTTGCAGTTCTATCCACGGCTGACTCCTACCAGGCATTGGCCCTTATATTTACCATATCACATAGCAGTGGTGTTGGTTGACATTTGCTCAGGTATTTTGCATATGCTGCCCTTGCAAGGTCATCTCACAGGCTGATATATACAAAGCTCACCAAATATTATGAAAGAGAGAAAAGAAAAGTCAACTTGGATGATTGATCAAGCATGCTCTTTTTAAGGAACCCCCCCCCAAAAAAAGGTACAATAAATGTAAATGTGAATCTCGTTAAAAAGTTGCAAAGTTCAGCCCAATCCTGAAAGGGTACGACCTTAATGAGGCTGACATTGATTATGTGTGTCCATGAGAGTCGGGTATCGAGTGAGGCTCTCAGCAGGTCGGCTGTCTCTAAATCATGGCCTGAGCCAGTATGTGTGCTGATTACACCATAGTCAAGGTTGAACCTCCTACACCTTCTCCCATGTGCTATAAATATTCATATGCCATAGCCCACACACTGCACTGGACTAATAGCCTGCTTAAAGATGTCTTCCAGGTGCTGGAAAATGGGAAAATGGGAAAGACGAGCAAGAACAATAAAACAAATATGGGTGACTTAGTGTGTGTGTGTTCATAAATGTGAGTGTGAAACTTGTATCACGCTCCATTTGAAACTGACTTTTCCTGTTCTCTTGTGAAAATGTGAAATGATCAGTTAGGTTGCATTTCATAACATGAGATTGAATTATCAGGAATGAGTGTGAATAAAAGAGAAAATCAGAAATGGCACCGGCCTGCCAGGACTGGAAGCCCGGTGCGTTTCTTTTTTTTTTTTCTTCTTTCCTGTTTTGAACATAGTGAAAGGTGTGCAGTGACTTGACTAAGCGCGAGCTGGAAACGTGAGGAAGTGGTAATGTTACAGATTATGCCCTCCACGCGGGTCCTGGGGTTAATGAAACTTCTGATGAGAAACGCAATTTGCCTTCGTCTATTATCTCCACTGCCAATAGCCTGTGCTCCACCGCCTCTCCTCCTCCTCTATGGGTTTTTCCACAGGGTTTAGTGATTGGTGGAAAAGGAAAGGAGGGAGACACGTCTAAAAAGATGATGAGTTTTTAATCTTTTTAACATTTACATGTCCTACTCAGGATTGACACAGGCTCTGTCGATCTGGAATTGTCTCTGACCCAACCAGCCTCCTTCGAGGACCCCAGACAGTGTTTATCATATCAGAACCTGTTCTCTGACTGACCCTGCAGGCCCGCTAGCTATCTGAAGCCTCTCTCTGCAGGGCTGAAGAGGATGTGGTGATAAATGCGAAGTTGCTGAGGCTTGCCTGAACTTGGAGGACTTTTAAAATTTTACTTTTCATTGTGCACTGCTAAAGGGGGTATATTTTTACTGTGAGATATTTTAAAGGGCGGTTGATACAGAAATGCCAGTCTTACCTGATTGAAAAAAGTTCATAATGGCAAGGCTTGACCTCTGATGTGCCTCTTGAGTGTGGTATCCAATATGCAGTGTTTTCATGTACTCTAAAGATCTTTGGAGGGAATAGTAAGTAATTGAGTTTTCTGCACAGCTCTCTTGTACAGCTGCTGGTTTTATAATCAGCTTCATTATTGGAAGAGGCAGCTAGTGTTATCACAACACTACTAAGGCACCATTGCAGTCTTCAGAAGATAGAATGAAGCATTAGTAATATGGATATTTATTTAAAGCTGCATCAATTGATTTATTTTTTTTGCTTTGGCAGTGGTACAAGCAGTTAAAACAACATTGACATGCAGCAGTGTCGCCTTATAAAGCTATTGAGTCCAATATTCACTCTCGTTTTAGCTCTGGTTTGGTTTCCACTAACTTCTGAGGGAAACATATGGCTTTTTAATGGCTAGCTCTTAACTTTGTTTGTCTGCCGTTTAGTGCTGAGTAGTGTACAGGGGCTTTTTCAGAGCTTTATCACTAAAAACAGCTGCCTGGTGTGGCTGAAACAACTCTGATGGGAGCCCTGAGACCGAACCAAAACTGTGAAGTTGCACGATGTAAGACCAAAACAATGAGCCTAAAGACACTAAAGTATTGAGAGTTTATCTTCAACCCCTTTCACATTACACCTAGTTGTTTGATCTATTGTTAATATAAACTGTAAGCTGTTGTATTTCATGATTTCTATGAGGACTCTTTACGAAGTCATTGTTGACAATATCATCATAGCCAATCACATGTTAAATTCCAGCAGCATTATTTTTTTTGACAGAAGACAACCATAACATATTATCTGACATTTTCATATTAACCTAATGTAAAATAGTATTATTACTTGTTACTTTATGGATGTACCAACAGAAAAGTCAGGATTTTAACCCTACAGGTTGTCTTTCTGTCGTAGTTCTTAACAGAGTTGTAATTAGACTCCCCTCTGCAGTGAGATCAATGGTGCTTGTGAGTGCTGTCAGACATGATGGATATTATTTTCTCATGCTCTGGACAGTAGGTGACAGCAGTCTCTGTCTTTGAGGATACACTATGTAGCAAAACGTTGTCAACTGTCAATCACCGCTTCTGTTTGCACTAGTGTTTCTTCTGAAGCCCTGTCATACCAAACCTCCCTCTACCTGACGCTTATTCATTCTCTTTACTGTAGCAAATAGTTGTCATACTGGGAGTTCTTGTTATATGTCGTTTGCTGCAGAGAAGAAAAGGCTATAGAGGTTGGAAATTAGAGAAGGGAATAAGTTAAACCATATTCTGGTTTTGTGTGTTTAAGCATGAATGTCACTTGAGAGCAAATTATTAACAATGTGGGTGTGACAAAGCTGCTGAAGGAGGTCGAAATTACTGAAATGACAGGTGGACTTGTTAACAAGCCGATATTTTATGCATCCATGACAGCTGTTGCATTGACTTTAGCCATGTCTTACTAACTAGTGTCCATCAATCTAGCGGTATCACTGACTGTTTTTTTTTTGAAGACTGAAGAAAATTACAATCTTTTAATAGCTAACGATTATGGGGTTATTAGATAACAACAACAATATTCAGACTAATTAACAACTACCTACGAGATTCAAACTTTCCTGAGTGTCCCTGAAATGCCAATTACATATTACTTTTAAGTATTTCATTAGGTACAGTTTATTTCAGTCTTCACAATGAGCAGAACACATCAAAGCCACTGAGGTTCAAGCCACTACTGGCTCAAGTCAAGAAAATTAAATCCCCTAAAATGAAACTTTTTTTTTTTCTTTCCCTGGTTTGTAGTTTGTCATTCTGTCCACACGCTATCTCAAAAGACTTTTAAATAGATTTCTAAGATAAATGGTGAGGACACTTTGAGCCAAGTAACATTCAAGATACAATGTTGATCTGGAGTTGCTGCATTTACTTTTAGACAATTAATCTTTTTGTTTTGTTTAGTTTTTTTCCCAAAACAGAGAAACTAATGGAGATATATTTTATTCCAAATCACTTGAGATTTGAATCAGCACCACATGTTCAAATTTAACAGAGACAGATGAAATCGTGACGATAATAAAAACTCCGAAGCTCCACACTTTTGTAAAACAGCCACAAAATAGGCACTGTAACTGAATGTGATTGAGCAGTTTTGCTTTAAGAAATCTTTGCCTTTTCCTGTATTTGTTTAACAGTAGGTACAAGATATTAAAAAGAAATGGCTTTGCACAGTTTTGTGTGCGTGTCCACTGGCCTGCCGTTACCACATGTTAACACGTAATAATAGACTCTGACAATAGGGATTATCCCATCTAACTAATGCAGTGGGAGAGTAATCTTGACACACTCAGACACTCCCCCCATCACTGCAGTGTCGCAGCACACCGCATGGCACTTCTGTCTTCAGAGCACGTTTTGGGCCTGGTCACAGGCTGGCATCTTTACTTTCATGCTTAATTACCTGCCAGGATAGACTGGTGGAGACATGGAATCACACATGTATGATGTCCCTGACATGAATATATGTAGATAAGGTGGCGCGGTGCTGAGATTTGAGAATGGGGGATGTGTGTGATTCTTCCTGTGTGTCTGTGTGTGTCTGTGTTGAGGCAATATAGGCATTTTTCTGTTTGAGGGTTGTGTATGATTTTGGGCTTTAATACCTTTCTGCCTTTGACAACTACACACACACTTACAAATACATAGCATTTCAGCCTGAGGGACAAGATTTCTGTCCCCCCCCCACCCTTCGTTCACTCACAGAAAGCACAGAGATGATGGCATACAGCAGTGTAACTACGATTAAATAGGATTAATCGGTCCGTTATTTTCTCAGTTAATTGTTTGGTCAGCCCAAGGTGATGTCATTTTGCTTTAGTATTTTTGACAGGACACTGAATCATGATGGTTTAAATGTTCATTTTAAACAACACATTTACTGATGAATGCATAATTTACAACTATTGTCAAAACACCCACCTTTCTCTGTCTTTTTTATTTATTTTTTACTTTTTAAACAGTATGACTCTATTCAGTGCCCCAACAAACACAATATGCCTGCAAACAACAACAGCTGTGTACTTAAAAACTCTCTTTAACTCTCTTTCTCTCGTCTCTTTTTGTCCCCAGTTGATAAGGAGGCCCTAAGGAAGAAGATCACTGATGAGCTGTACAAAAGCTTGGACCAGGACAGGGCTAAGGCAGAGCGAGAGCTGCAAGCCTGGTTAGACACACACACACACACACACACACACACACACACACACACACACACACACACACACACACACACACACACACACACACCCCAGAGAGAGTTTGGTGTTGAATGGTAAACCAGTTATCTTTATGACCTTGCACAAAAACAATGGGTTGTTGCAAAGCATTTCATTTATTTGTTTTGGAGTTGAAATTAAGATTCTTGGGTTTGCTGAAAGTTTGAATCTGTGGTCCAGTTCTCTACCCTTCTCTTTGGCCCTCTTTTCTTTTTCCTCTCTCCCATACCATCCTTTTTTTAGATCATGATCGATTGAATCAGGGCACTGCACCATTGTCAATTCCTGTTCTGCGATTTCATTAGAAAACTAAGACATTTTCACATGTGACTATTTCCCGCTTTCATTAATAGTCAAAAAGGTCAGCACCAGTCTTTTCCGATTCCCACTGTGTTTCCAATCTACCTCTCTTCCGAAGCACATCAGCACTTTTTTCTCCCTATATCACTGCCTCTTCTCTCCTTCTCTTGTTCTCTCCGGATCAATTAATCATGCCTGAGAAAGGAGGGTGCTATCCTGAGGTAATTTCCTGGGTGTTGAGTGGGTGATACATTAGCCCTGCCTGATGAAGAAACACACTCTTCATGTAAGCAGTAGATTTCTTCTATCCTATCCTCTCCTCTTCTCCTCTCCTCTCCCCTCTCCTCTTCTTTGTGACCTTAAAGAAGCAGGTGCATGTGCCATAATGTCTGATAATTGTGTTGCTCCCCCTCTTTAATAGCCTTGGATGATCTCCAGCAGACCCTAGCGAATGAACAACTGTGATTAGCCACTAAACGCACTTGTACTGTATGGGAAGAAAACACAACCTTTCTGTATCCAGGAGGAGGTAGTGTTAGCCTAGCGATTAGCCTCGTTTTTGAGGCTCATTCAAGAAGAGAGAAATTAACGAGTGGCTTTCAGAAATCATTTGTCTATTGATTTTTTTTTTTCCCTGGCTATTTTATGTTTTTTGATGTAACTGCTTCCTGCAGCTCGATTATTGATGTCTGTTCAGAGGAGTAAGTGCTTCAAAATGATGCCCTCCTTGCAAATAATTGAAATCATGGTGGCTTTCAAGGCCTCAATTTTTGTTCATGCTAGGCACGGGCTGTGTTTTCACTTAAGAAGACTTAACATGAACATGAAATGGTAAATAAGCAATCATCCTTTAGCCAACACTTGTGTGTATGTATGTGTTTTTGTGGAGAGGCATATTAATAACAGTTTAATGTGGCTTGTGTGCTCTGTGGTGGGCTTTGTCTAGACTCAGTAAGTATTATAAAAGAAATCAAAATGTAATCATGCTGAAAACATTTAATAAAATGTATATCAAACCTAATTTTAGTGATGAGAAGTGACATAAAGAAATGTTCAGATTGTGTGGAGCCAGGATTTTATCACATTTCAAGCCTGACTATATCAGAGTGTGGCTGCAGCCAGTGGTGTTTTCCTGATGTAAATAATTTTTTTCTAGCTTAGCTTTTTTTGTTTATTGCATGTTTCTGCAGAACAGACCACTACAAACATTTTCACCACCCCATTATGTTTGTAGATTAATATAAACTGGCTCCTCCAGCCTTTGATTTAAATTAACATATAACATAAACCACCATCTGTGATCACACCTTTGTCATTACTCTTGACAGTACTAGAAATTTGGTCTTTTGGGAATGCCAAATACTGTAGATCAGCCTATATCTTTCTAACCATAGGTCACCCCCTTTTGGCAGAGCCGAACACTCAATCACTGTAGTAACATTTTAGGTTGTTTTTGTTTGTATTGTGTTAGTTAAAACACTGGCTGTTTTCGTGGCCTGTGTCGACTACTGGATCTAAAATATAAGCTGAAACGCCTCCTGTGTATGCATGCCGTTACACCTGCTTGGCTTAAACATTTGAAAATATAAAATACCCTATAGTATTAATATTGCATACACAAATATAATAAAATATATATGAATAAATACAATATAAAAAAAGCACATTTATCTTGTTATTACGTGTTATCTTGTTTATAAAAACAATAAACAAAATAAACATAAAACTTTCCACCTATGCTAACACACCACTATCCATCAGGACTAAAAATGTCTTCCACAACTTTTTTTTGCCACAGTTGAACTTTTCTATTCATTTGTAGTTATTACAGATAAAGGTGACTGATGCTTTCTTTTAATTGAAATAGATGAGAGGAACACAGTGCCTTTTTTCTCATCCGTGCTGTCAAACCGTAATTAAATTGCAATGGTATTTTCACCTTCCCACAGTGCAGGCAGTAATTAAGGGGAGTTTTTGGTTGTTGAAAGCAAACGAGGCACAGTGATTGTGGCTTTTGTTGTGTTGGAAGAGACTGGATAGCTGTTGCTGCAAAACAGAAGTAAGAGGTTCATTTTTTGTGTGTGTGAGTATATCAAAGCTCAGCTAACAAGACTGCACAGTGCCTCTCTGGTTATAGAACCCTGCAGTGAAACTGTTGCACAGCTTAAACACAGGGAAATGGAAGAATATGTTAACCCCCAGGTCATTTGGACAGAACACACATACATGTACACACACACATATAAGATCCAGCCAAAATCTCAAGGTCGTGCTCAACCCCAAAAATTGCTCCTGCAGTTTGTCCGTTGTTAAAATGTCCTCACAGTGTACGCCGAATTCTTACATGCCCTTTTATTGTAAGTCATCCTAACTACTTAATAAATAAATAAGTCAAAAATAATAAATGCAGATTATAAAACAGAGCTATTAAACTGATAGATAAGCCGTTAATAAGAGTGCCAAAATAAGCCTAAAAATGATGTGTGGTTAAAGAATATTAGACCCCTTAGACATCAAATTGTTTCCACACTTAGTATAATTCCTCCATTCTATTCTATGCAATATTGCCGTGTAGGGTACACTGATCTGTGGAGTTTTGATGAACAGTGGTATTTAGATTAGGTAGTATTTCCTCTGTTTGGCTTTAGTGCCATGCTTGAACTCCAGAGATCTGGCTTTGCATGTTTTCCTCTGGTAGGAGTGAAGTACAGGCTCTGTGAGGAGTTCATTTGGGTGCAGCCTAAACTCATTTGTTGCAAGGAGCGGCTGCAGGGAGCAGATTTGCCTCTGCCGCTTCTCTGTGAGGCATCAGAGCAGAACGACTCAGAGAAAAGGATGAGAGAGAAGGAGGGACGAGGGGGAGAGAACTCTTACGCCATCCCGTCTCGCTTCCCTCAACCTAACTCATCCTGCGTCACCATTCAATCCAGGTCTTCTTCTCTCGGTTATTCTCTCAGGCTTTCCTCCATCATGCCTTCCCTGTCTTATCTTTTTATTCCTCCCTTATCCCCTTCCTTTCTGTTTCTCCGCATTTTATCCACCCATCTCCTTTGTCTGTTTCTCAATCTTCCCTCTCTATTTCTCAATCTATTTTCTTCCCTCCTTTTCATGCCTTCTTCCTGCCTCCCTCTCTCTCTCTCCCTTCCTGTGCATGAAATGCATGTGTTTGAGTGTCCAACTCGAACACTTAAAGGTTAGTCGTTGTTGTGAAACTTCTGCCCATTATTTCAGCTAGCAGTCAAACAGCTTGTGCTGGCTTGTGTGATATAATTGCATGTCAGACTTTTGAGTGAGAACACTGACCTTTTCTCAGAGCTTCTGCCTTCTCTTCCCACTAACCAGCCAGCCTCTTTCATAAATTCTTTATGGTTAGACGCAGACAGATAGTCTAAACTACGGAGTTTTACATTTAGTTTATTTTCATCTTTAATCTTTGTTCACACTGAAATAAATACACCGACGCACACACAGAACCCCTAACTCATTTTAACAGAGTTAGAAAGTTGCAAGGTTATTAAAAAACAAAAAGTTCTCAAATCCAACCTGATTTAGTTGGTATTGTGTCTGGGGAGTTGTGATTCCTTCTTTTAAAATGTGTCTGAATCAGCAACATTGCTAGTCTTTCATCAGATTCTGTGACTGCACTTTCATTTGCTATTTCTTCATGATATTCTAACTGCGGCTACTGCAAAAACATAGTACTCCCCAGCTACTTTTTGGTGGACTTTTGGTGGAAGGCTGAGTCCTTACCACAGCGGCCAGGATTTAATTCCAACCTGTGGCCCTTTGCATGTCATTCCCCTCTCTTTCTCCCCACTCCCATCTCTCTCCAGCTATCAATAATCATAATAATATTCTGTATGTGTATTGCACTTTTCAACCACCTCATGCTCCCAAACAATCAACCAGCTACCTTGCAGCTACTATGAATCTAGCTATCCCAAACACCCTAGCTATCACCCAGAAATACCCAACCCTACAGAACATCATAGCAGTTAGCAACCCCCTAATGATTTCCCACCAACCATCTGGTACTGTAAACTAACTATCTAATACCACCCTATCAATTGTGCAAAACGCTCCGACACCTACACCAAGCGCCAAAACAACACCATAGCAACTACGTGCAACCGTCTTCTCAGGCTTCAGCAGTACATTTTGTTTATTGCTTTTCTTTCTGGGGATACCCGTGTATGTGTGTGATGTGATCATCCTCGTGGTTCACTACTTGCATGAATAAATGTAATTTCCAACAAAGCACTTTCTTCCAATTCATGTTGCCTTTGTAAAACTGGTTATATCGTTGTAAATGTGCTTCCATCCCCAGTGTATAAGGCCATTTCAGCAGTTATTGAACTGTAAATATACAGTTATGAGAAGAAAAAAATTCAGCATTTTTCAATACTGTTGCCTGCTGCTGACCTTTTCAGTAGAACAGTAATGGTTATTGACTCTGTCCAATCTCCTAGCAAATCTACTGTCTGTGGTTTGTCTATTACTTGGGCTCTAACAGAACAGATAAAATCAGTTGGCAGGAGTTCTATAAACTTGAATTAATTTCTAATATCATCCCAGTGTTTAGGGTCCATACACCCTGGTAGCTATACAGAATAATAACCATCAGGCCTCTGAACCTATTCCACAACACTAAGTACTGTAGAGGGACTGTGCGCTCTGCCTCTTTCAGTGTATCAAATGACTATATGTTGGGAGCTTTATGCACTAGGTATGATATTTGAAGAGACGACAACAGAGGTGAGAGTGCCAACGTGTGATATTCACTTTTGACAGTGTGCTTGGTCGTCGCACTAAAAACATTGCTGTTATCTCTTCATAGTTGTGGTCAAAGTATAGGGGGAGTAAAAATAGGTTGTATGTCTCTTCTGCAGAGTGGGAGCCCTTCTGAATTAATTTTCTCACCACACTGTCCTTTGTTTCCCATACACTCAGTTTTATCTCTGTCCCAGCATTTCATAGCACCCATAGTCAGGTGTGGTGTATGTGTGTTTATTTGTGAGTGCATGTGTGTGTCAGGGAGAGTGCATAGCCCCATAAAATATTCATAGCCAGCATTCAGCGACATTATTCCTAACATCAATATTGCATTGGGCCTTTAAATGCCTGTGTTTCAAGGCACTTGGGCCGAGTCTGCACTGTTATGCAGGTCTGTCAGAATCCATCCTGCCAGGCAGACTGTATTAAGACACATCTTGTGTAGATGACAGGTAAACAACAGGAAACATTAATGGATGAAGAGCTGAGGAGAGAGAGAGACAGAAGGTAAAGAAATAAAGCGGGAAAGGGTAGAAGACATGAATTTATTTATTTTGTTTTGATATTTAGGGCAGTGATTTTCTGCGGATTATCAGCTAATGATATCTTAATGTACTTGTATTGGCTGTTGCAGTTTTGGCCGCACATCATTTTTGGCCATGTCTGCATTTACCATTGTTATTGGAAAGTGTGTATATACACTCACACATACACACAAGTGAAGCTTGCCCTGAATACAGTCACTTAACCCTAAACTGCAGCCTCTCAGCTACTAAACTTATGCATTTTTCATATAAACTGCCACAGATCTAATCTCTGCCAGTTTTAAGAATAGTGTCCTAAAAGAAGTATAACCAAAGTACTTCT
Source organism: Dicentrarchus labrax (assembly GCF_905237075.1). Taxonomy (NCBI): domain Eukaryota; kingdom Metazoa; phylum Chordata; class Actinopteri; family Moronidae; genus Dicentrarchus; species Dicentrarchus labrax. Next base: position 13,702,662 of record NW_026136724.1, on the reverse strand, counting down.
GTTCAAGGTCATCTCCTGAAAATAAGTGAGTTACTTTTCTGGGAAGACCGACACAGTCCGACCCACTTGCACTCCTCTCCTTTTCAAATTAATAATACCTCACCGGTTCTGTCTTTCCATCTTTCTGTTTTCGAGGCCCGATCCACTGAGCCATCAAAACACAGGTTACTGGGGCAAGATTATCCTCCCTTTCTTCCCCCGTGCCGGGCCAAACATCATCCACTTATCCTCCGAAGACATGAGATTTTTTTCTTTCCTCTTCTTTCCTGTCTTTTTCCACTCTCTGTCTGACTCAACCATTCTCTACCTCAAAGCTCCCCTTTCCTACCCAGTGCCAATCTTCTACAGTGGAATGAAAAATGCGTCCAATATCCCAGGGACAGGGCAATAATGACTGGAAAGCAATAGAGGTGAAGCAGACAGATAGCATCCAGCTAGTGATAGCAGTCTTTGCTTCGCTTAGCACTTGCCAGGAAGTCAGTAGAAGGACGTTTTTGCAAGGCTGTCTATTTCCCGGGCTTCCTTTCTTTAACTTGTCCAGGGTGCAGCTTTTGGTCACCTTAGCACTTGACATGGTTTGGTTTACTTTTAGGTATTATGTAAGTTAATAAATTTCAGTTTTTAACTGAACCCTAACCCTAACCCATTAATTAATTTAGTGCAGGCAAAGTTCTTGTAACAAAGCTTCATGAGGTCAGTTTGCTTCGGCAGAATAGTTTTATCTCATTGAACATGTATTAACTTTTTTGGCTAAAGTAGGCTTACTTACTACCAAATTCCTGCATTTTCTGCAAATTGCTACAAAGGGTCCACTTATTGTACCACCAAAGTCCTCCTCCAAAAATGCTGTATACAGTCTCTTCTCTGTCATAGTAGTAGCAACAGCTAAAGCTTCTTGAGGTAGCTTAGGTGTATTAGCAGTGTAGGCAGGCGTGGACTGTATGGAAATGGTGAATGTAAAAGGCCATTAGGAGGCTCCCTGTGTGTGTATGTGTGTGTTGGAGTTGGAGCCAGATGATGGATGGAGTGTGCTGACGTGTGCAGCCCAGTGGACTGTGAGACTGGACATGGCTGGTCTCTCTCCGTCTCCCTCCATCTCTCCCACTCTCTGCCTCACACCCTCTTTGCTTCACTTCCTCAGGGCCAAACATGTCATGTTGCCACCGCTCACTCTCGCTCCTTCCTCTCCCTCTTTCCCTCCGTCTCCACCGTCTCGTCTTGCTCTCCCCTGCTCTCTGACATTTAGTGGTGTTGCAGGGCAAATGGCAGCTTTAAGACATCAGACATATTTTTTATTAGACCTACCCTCAGCTGCTCAAAGCCAAAGGCAACGGGATGGTGATCAGTTAGACTAGTCTGTCCATCACGATTCCTCACTGTCTAAATTTTGAGTATATTCACAGGTGAGTGAAGAGATGAATGAGATTTTTTGAAATAGAATAAAAGATGAAAACCCTTCACGTTGACAGATCAGTCGGTGCTTGTAATATCAGTAAAAACAGGGCCAAGAGGAGAAAAAGCCACATACTGTATCTATGCCTGTTACCACACACTTGACAACCAGGATGATGCACTTAAATTATCATAATGAGCAATGCACAAACCTAATGAGGCTGTGAATGAGTCATGCATTTAACTTTAAGTGTTCATGAATAAAACAAAAATGTCCCACCTTTAAAGCACAACATTGAAAATTATAGAAACACAGGAAAAAATGTTATTCTAATAATTCACCATTTATAAAACAACTACTTTGGTTTAATGGTGGTTCTGCTGTAGACGTCTTACAGAAAATGATAAATAAGAGCTGTAGCAAGGGATGGATCATAGATGTTTCATTTGAATGTGAAGGAATTTCGTATTGAACCGTTTTCCAATCCCACTTCTCATCAAGGCTGTCTTAGGATTTTTCTTAGGCAGAAGTTTATTAAGACCCTCATCTTCTTCATTCAGTCTGTTATAATTCACCCAGGCACTCGCTGTCTCTGTTCTGTGTTTATTTTACCTTGCCACCACCGTTTGATTCCAGGCAGAGGAAGACTTTCAGGGACGTTCCTCCTCTTCTCCAATCAAGCACACTGTCGCCAAGTAGGGAGTGCGTTGCTAGGCAACTATGAGAACCTAGTGACAGGGTTCAAATGGTGGTCTTGTGTCTGCAGAGAGTGTACTGCCTCCGTCTATATCACTATTTCATTGGATTGATGATTCTTGTTTTGGAGAAATGGAAGTGTCTGTTACACTCTGTTTGATATTGATAGTCAAATCACTCTTCTCTGTAAATTATTTGGAAATGATATGAATTGATTTGAACTGTCTGACAGTTGTTAACTGACTGCGGTACATCAGGTTTTTGACACTGAGGCAGTTAGAGTTCAACTTAAAACTTTAGTTTCAGTGTGTGATTGAGTGTGACTTCTCAATGTTGCCCTCTATTTGCAAGCTGTGGAATAGCAAGGGCATGTTTATGGATGCATCTGACGTTAGGGTTGGAAATTAATATACAAGTATATTGGCCTATATCTATGCTTCATTAGCACCGTAATTGTGTTTTTGACCCTTTTGATTCTTTTGGGAGACACTGCAGCATGCAGTATAGCAGGCGTGTGAACGTGGGCAGTGGTAAACTTTTGATAGTTTACCAAAAAAATGTTTTCTTCTCTGAAAAATAACATTTGATATCCATGAGGCAGATATTCAATATCTGTGCCTAACAAGATGATCATTTAATGTAATTTATGTCTTTGAGCGATAGATACCTGTATGTTCTTTCAAAAGATTTTTGTTTTAAAGTAGCTTGATTTTGGATGAAATAAACAAAACCTGCAAAAGGAAGCTTATGCTTTTGACATGTTGTACAAAGGCACCTTTGTGTGCAGTGCAGTAGACAGTGCAACACAGAAATTTGATTCATGCATTATAGAGAAAGCTGCAGGGGGAAGAATAGTGAGTAGTATATACTTTAGTGGAGTAGTATATACCATGAGGTGCATTGTTACTATACCCCTCGTGCAGTCTTAAGTTCTGCTGTGTTTTTGCAAATCATAATCGTGTGATAATTTGAAAAAAAAAATTAAAAATAAAGTGTATTAATCATATAAAATGTTGATGCTCCACAGGCTGGAGGAAGAGAAGGCTCGGTCAGCAGCCCAGGCTCAGGCTGATGCCCAGTCCCAGGTCCGGGGAGAAGTGTCCAGGCTTCTGTCTGTGGAGCGCGCCGTGGCCCAGGAGAGCCTCCAGCAGGCTGTAATAAGAGAGAGGATTGCCACCGAAGATGAGAAGCTGCGCGCTCAACTCTTTGTAAGTCTGTCCACAAACAACCTCGACGTGTGGCAGCTGCTGCGAGCTTAACATCTCATTCTATCTTGCTAAACAGTTTCATACATCCTCAGCATTCAGTTGGATAATCCTGCACCACAGTATCATATAGACACTGAACATTTTAACAGTATGACCTTGCAAGCACGGACTCACTGATGGGAGCAATGTTTACATGGAGACAGGTCCCATTTTATTTTCACACATTCCTGTTCTATCACAGACACACAGAAGTGAACCTATTTGCTGTAATCGACAGGTTATGGCTGGTACAGTGACAAATGCTGTGAGAGCGTGAGCAACGCTGTGAGCAGTAATTCATAAAACCACCCTGAGTGTGTTGGCACAAACGTACATACAAAGATTTAACTGTTTTTTCATAGTTATTTCAAGACATTAAAGCTTTATCTACATTATACCAATTCTGAGCACAATTTAAGTGCATTTTAAAAAACAAACGGTAAGTAAACCCCCCTTTACTGTATCCACATCTTGCAGTTCGGTATTTTTGTCCTCTACCATATCTTTGCCTGTTCATCCTGCTGTATTATAAAAGCTACCTTCATTATAGGCAGCCTGTGTCTTTATTTCCCGTAAATTGCCCTTGTAAACATTGTCAGATGAGCGTTCCTTACCACACTCACAAAGGCAGCATATTGTTTTCAAAAAGAAAACACATTTTCCCCGGAGTGCGGCTGCTGTTTACAAACCTATGCTATTGATTATATAGCTCATTTCACACGCTCATCGCCGTAATAGAAAAATGAATCATTTTGTTGAGCAAGAGAGAGGGAGAAGGAGAGGAGCGTTGACGTGATTCCACGCCGCAGGACAAGTGTATGAGGGATTCCTCATTTGGAACGGCGATCCAGTCGAATGAAAAAAAAGGCAGACACGAGGAGAGAGAGAGAGAGAGAGAGGGATGGCAAGTGTGGGAGACACATGATGTGATGTGTTTTTCCCTTCAGCGTCTGTGAAGAAAGCCGTTTCAGTTGCAGGTGTTCTGTAATTTAATTTAGGTTGTTTTTCATGGGGAGGGAGACAGGACAAATAGAGTGGAGGAAGGGCAAGAACGTAGCACCTGCTTTGTATCTGTAATCTATGAGCAGGATCGTGGGCGGTGGGTCTCACTGAGCGGTCGCAGAGGACAGTCCTTGTGCATGTCATTGCCTGTAGTAGTAACTCCATGTACTTAAGAGAACTCCCTCCTAGACTCTATGAAGCTTTTGCTTGTGGCCCCAAGGCTAACCTACAGATAGCAGCACTGCAGTGGCTATGCATTCCATATGAGACTAAGCATAGTACACACACAGTCATATACAGTCTTTGTCTGTAACTTTTCTATTCTCCCTCCAGTTTGTCTCTACTTCCTTAAAGCACACATATTTCAGAAACAGAATAATTGTCTGAGGGTTTTACTGTTTAAAAATGTGTGTGTGTGTGTGTGTGTGTGTGTGTGTGTGTGCCTGTGTGATAATTTCCTCAGTTTGAGCAATTCTTTTGGAGTGCTGGAGTTTTAATAGAATCCGACGGGTTATCAGTTGAGGCGCAGTGCCGTTCGCACCACTCATGTAATTGTCAAGTCAGACGTTTCCACACAGCCACTGTTCTTTTCAACTGGAAATGGACTTTTCCGTTTTTTAAAAGGCAGCCTCTCGCCCGAGACGTCTCCCACCCATTGTCATTTCACTCTGTGTTTGTCAAACTCTGGGATTGTCCGCTACCCACAGTGAACTCATCTTTGATGAAACATAAAACATGTCTTGAAGGTATTTTTTTGTGTGTGTGTTTGTCCCTGTCTCTTGCCTGTCATTCTTTCTCTGCCGTGTCTTAGTGTGAGACTTTTCTTTTTACTCAAAAAGAACTAAAAAGAACCAAAAGGATTATATTGAATTTGAAATATGTGCATGTGAGCCCATTTTTGCTCATTTTCACGCAAGGTGCTTTTAACTACCCTTCTCATTAAGCACAAGACGTCCTCTTCATAGGTTGCCCAACAAATTAGATTTACATTGTTGTAAAGCACATAAGCATCAGTAATTGGGAGGTGAAATTGGTTCTGATTGCTAGGCAAAGTCAATAAGCTGATGGAGAAAGAGCTCCGGAGAGGTTGTGGTTTGCTGTACTAAGCACATAATCTGGTGGCTGATAGACCTTTCAGAGGTGATTTGTTCAGTCCTTTTTCCTGGTAAACCTGTGAACACCACAAGTATTATCTTACAGGCTGCACTGTTATGTCCTTGAGCAATTAATCAAGATATAGGTTTAAAGGTCCAGTGTGTAAGATTTAGGGATATCTTTGCAGAAATGGAACATAATATTCAGAGTGATGTTTTTATTTGTGTATAATCACCTTAAAATAAGAATTGTTGTGTTTTTGTTACAATGAGCCATTTTTGCCCATTTTAGAGGGACTGAGTCCTCTCTACAGAGTGTGTCATGTTGTAATGTCATTTTCCTACAGTAGCCCAGAACAGACAAACCAAACAAGAGACTTTCAGTTTTCTTTATTTTTACTTTCATACAATTTTTGGCTTGTTGGCTAATACTCACTACAGTGTGTAGTGCTATGATTATGCTATAGTGCTGCAACCATGATGATGATGATGATGATGATGATGATGATGATGATGATAATAATAATAATCTATTATTTGACCCTATGAAATGTGCCGCATTGCACTTACACTGGAATATACGGCTTAACAACAATCTAGTGCTGACTCCTAAAATCTTAGTGATTGATACACAATAGTCTGCTGTGTTCCCAGAAAATCTTTTTGGGAAATTGCTGAAACAAGTGAGCGTGTTTTGAAAACTGCTGGATTTATCTCAGCCTACAGGCAGTTTTAGTGTCAAGAGAAATGATATTGTTTTTGGTTTTTTTTCCAGTCTTGTGGAAAGTGACAAAGGAGAGCTTCGACTACATGAGTAAACATTGCGTCTGTCATCAATCAATCTATTTGTCCAGCTGTGGAGGGCTGTTTTCTATTGGTTTGATATAGATAGGAGAAAGAAGTAGAAAACGTGGAGACAACAAGGTTTAGTCAGAATTTCGATGTTATTCTGTCTGGGATTTTACTGCACTTCACATTGTTTTAATTGAATGTGAATTGACCTGCTTTCATGTTCATTGCCGCTGAAAAAACATTTGTCTATGGCAGCTGTAGTTCTTGTGTTCTTTGTCCAGTGCGGGATTGATTTGTCCTTCTCATTAAGACACAGGTCACGGTGAGCAGCAGGACCCCATGCATTCCCTCCTCTACTTCACACACACACACACAATGAAGGCGATGCTGTGAGCAGTTATGCTTCCCCACGCTCACCTATAATGGCCATAACCTCCGCAACCATAGCTGGACCAATTACAGTGACACCCATTCTGCAGAATTGCCTTGAGACATGCGGTTAAACTAGGGTTGGGTATCGTTTAGATTTTATTGATTTAGATTCTGCTTATAGATTCTGGTTCTTCTGTATCCTGGGTCTGATTCTTGCCATTTTAAGTACTAAAATAAAGTAAATTATATGGAAAGCCAAAGCTTAACTACGTTTAATTTCAGCATATTTTAAGAGGTCAATTTCAAGTTTAAGTTCCTTAAATAATCGGCATGCAACTATTTTCTTCCTTGTCGTGGACAAGTTGGATGTAAGACACCTGTTTCTACTTGCTCTACTTGAGTTGAATGTCCCTTTCACTTCCTGTCTTTTTATATACAACTGGTATGCCTATTGTTGCTGCGTTTTATAGAGTAATGACCACACTGTCGGCTTGCCAACCTCTAAATTAAGCTTTAAATGAAGCTCTAAATTAAGTATGTATGAAGCAAACTATTTTGCATATCTATTCCGGTAGCAACCAGTTTTAGGGCTTCTTAATGCAACATAGTATGTTTTATTATATAGTGCTGTCAAGTGTAACCTAGATGGTTCCTACCACCCTGGTGAGACTGCTTGTCCTTCAGGCTTTTCCACCACTAGTCACTCCCCTCCCTGACAGGCTGACTGGCAGTAGCCAGCCACCAAGTCTACCAGTAATTGAAACTTCACAGCAGTGTAGGCAGCTGTGTGTGTTGTCATTGTCATTGTTGTTGGGTTCCTGGGGTTCTGTTGTCTGAGGGGAACATGTTCAGTGTCAGCGCTCACACATGTTCTGCCACTCAGGGGGAACCGCAGTAAAAGAAAGGGGAACTCTGGCGTACACTAGGGGTTTATGGTAGTTAGAAGCACAGCAGTATTGATTGAGTCTCATGTTATATAAACTCGTGTTGCATGGTGTTTTCACCTTTTTTGTGTACTTTGATCAGCTATTCGGCGGATAGAAAACGAGCAGACATAATTACTGTTGAAATAATTGACGTTTAAATAAGCCTTTGATGATCTATAGTTTTTGGAAAGTTGTATTTGTGATTTTTAATTTCACTCCTTATGCTATTATGCCTGCTTGTCTAGAGCAGGAGAAAAGGCGTCATTTCCGAAATCACAGTGCCTACAAATAACAAAGGGTCAGTCTGGTCAAATTGACACTGAAAAGAAAATAGTCACTTATCACTGTGTTGTTTTGTCTTCAACGTGCTTGGCAACCTAATGAACACAGACTTTCTTCTCATCATGTGGCCATTCTGAGTAATTTCTAGATGAGTGTACCGTCTGGTGTGTAAGAACTCTGATTGGTGGCTTTATATGGTAAGGTTGGCCTCATCAAGGAGTTACTTAGTAGGCTCATTACACAGAAATATACTCTTGATTAGTTAACAGGTCAATTAGTGCTTAATTTCCTAGCAAAATCAATTAGGAATATGTGATTCTTTGTTGTGGATAGTGGCTGAAGACAAAGCAGACAAACCAAGTGAATGAGTGAGCTCAATATAATATAATCTTGACTTAATGTACTAACAAATGATGCGTTTTGACAGAGAGATGTACTAGCTCATGTCATGAACGGGTCATGTACCTCTCTTATTCACAGTCTCCATCCATCTGTCAGTCCACACATCTGTGTTTTAATGAAATCATAGACTTCACCTGTCCCCTCTTGATTTTCAACGACTCTGCTCCCTCCAGAGCCAAACTGGCCTAGTGGCCAATCAATCACGGGCCACAGGTTTTCACCCAGACACAGGCTCTAACCCCGAGGCAAACTTTTCAATCAAATCCAGAATCATCAATCTTTCTGAGCTCCGAACAGTGGCCTGGGCGGGGTCAACCTGGCGGCAATGGTTTTGTCTACTGTTGGCAACTGGTCTAAAACCCTTTTTCTTTTTTTATGAGTCCTCAAGCTAAAACTCTGATTGAGAGGCACTAGGCAACACTATAACGTATATGACTATATGCTACAGAAGGATGTGCGCAGATTTGTGTCAGTTCCTGGGTATAAACAAAATAAACTGAAGTATATTCTGTCAACTGTTAAAGGGACATGCTCAGAAACTGGAAAATGGAAGGACACAGCTGGAGACGTTCACTTTTCAGGAATTGTATAGGCTATAATTCATAAATCATTCACACATTGTAGGTAAAGCAACCACACCAAATAGTGACACTGCACATAGACCTTTTTATGAGACCTACAGTATTTCAGGTTTTTTTTTTTTTTTTTTCACCAGCCTGTGTATGTGTGTGTGCGTGTGCGTGTGCGTGTGTCTGTGCATGGTTTCACCAGTGTGTGCACTTGTCTCTATGGGTCGAAAGTGTCTCGAATCAAGCGTGGTCTGTTGTACTTGTGACCCGGTTGTGATGTAGTTGGATACTACAATCCACATTACATTACAGGGTTTGAAAAAAAAAGCATGTTGTCACCACTAGTTGGCAGTGCAAGTTGGTTTGTTAGATTGTGTATGGTTTCTCTTAAACAGGTGGTTCTTGCTCATCCAAGGGTCAGTCAGTAAAATTATTTCTTTGGTCTTCCATGGTTTGCTGATCGTATAAGTTACAGGTGGACTTGCATATATGATTGTGTATGGCTTGGATGAAAAATAAGATTTTTTTGGAGTCCTTACCTTTGTTCAAAGATGTGGGCACTGTATCACCTCTTAATAATGGATTTAGTTAGTAAGAAATATTTTCAGATATGGAAATGAGGCCAAATGAAAACGTGTGCTAATTCTGTTCAATCCAGCGCCTTGTTCCACCTGTACGCCTTGTAGTTTATCACGCTTTTGTCGCTCCCCCTGTTTCCATCTTTATCTCTCTCTCATTCACACATACACCAGTAGCTAATGTGATTTTCCCTGATTTTTCCACCACCTCTGCTTTCACAGCAAGGGATAACACAGCATACCAAGAATGTTTGTTTGCTCCCTCCGCACACTCTCAGACACACACACCATGTCCATCCTGTCAGAGCTCCTGGAGAAAATCACTACTCTACTCTTTCCTTAAACTGTGTTCCATTTGATGCTTGGCTGGCTTGAAAATGACATTGGGTAAAGCTTAAAATTTTTAATGCAACAAGCCCCCCCCACACACACACACACCCCTCTGCCCACCCCGGTACTCCTCTCAGCTTCCACCCCTCTAAAAACTGCAGTCTCTAGCAAATGTCCTGCTTTTTTTTGGAAAACCTTGTGTACTTCACTTGCACGCTGTTGCATTTTAGATACAGCCGACTGGACCCAACTGATAATAGGGCGACAATTTAATTTCCCAGGTATTAAAGGAGACTTGCTGGGTTTTGAATTGGTGCCAGTTGGTGGTATTTAAAAATTGTGGAGGAAAAAAAGAAAAATATCTTTTTCTCTCAACTTATTATTCTTTCTATCCACATCACAGAGTATGAGGAAGATTGGGGGGAGAAAAGGTCCTCATGTCTTTTACTTTTGAATGAGATAAAGAGAGGTAGTGGTACACTGTGATTTACATATATTTTTGGATTTGCTCAGCTCGCCAAGGACAAATTGCATCCTATCTTTGATTCCAGTTCTCTGAGCTGTAAGAGTAACCCCTGCCAGGCTTGATGTAACTGGATTCAAGAGAACTGTCATTCTGTTTGATTAGTATGCTCTGCAGATGTATTATAGAAAAGGGTTAGGGTGATGTGGCATAGATCGCAGGTTGGGTTAAGACTTAAAACTGAAGGTACCTTTAAACAAATGGTACCACCAGCATGCCAGAGAGGCTGAATGAGATTGTTGCTCCATTTTCCCTAGGACCAGATTTATTTGTAGGCCACATACTTTGATTAGTTAAACAATACTTCCTGTATTTCACATGGTAGTATCAAAAGTGTTAAAGAGAGTAATCTGGTCTATATTAGAATATTTATAAAAACATCCAAGGGAATATATATATATATATTTTTTTGTTGTTTAAATGTTTTTTACGTGCAAGTTTCACATGTATAACTGGACTGTATTGACACTTTTGTCAGCAATGTTCTATGGCACTGAACAAAATCTGTACTTTGCTTTTTTTTAGACAATGCTGCTGACTGTATTTTGACTTTTTTTTTTTTTTTTTAAAGAAAGAAAAATGAATGGCACCACTGCTCTCCAGCATTATCAGAATTTCATTGACTGGCCCAGAGGGGGAGCTACAATTACAGATCTAACAAACAGACACTAATAGGCCTGAAAGGGAAATATATCAGTCACTTTCTATATATTATTAAGTTTGCATGGGTCCTTACAAGCTAAATACCTTCCACAATTAGGGGCTTATTAAAGCTACTAAAAAAGTACAATCTGACAACATGAGCATCAGCTGTTTCCCCATTTATTTTCTAATTTCGTTTAAGTTGCTGAAAGCTTTCATCCTTCAGTTTAAGTGCAAGAGGTAGAGACGTGTTTTGTCTGTGTGTGAGTTCTTGTCTGTTCCCTCAATGCATACAATGTAATTATATGTTCGTGTACTGCAAGAGGTCAACTTAAATGAGCAGATATTCTGTCCACACCACTGGCCTTTTGTTTGTTTCCTGCTGACAGTGTATTGTACATACATGTGTCCATTTTCTCTCTCTCACTCTTTCTCTCTCTCCTGTCTTTTGTAATGCTGTTTCTCTCACATCTTGGAGGGTGTCCATTCAACCGTCCTTTACATATTGGCGAACGTACCTCACCCCTGCCCAGGGTGTGGTGCCCACACACCGTTCCAGTATTAGGGTTAGACGGGAGGTCAGGCTCTAATTGGCGGGGCCTGTGGCTGGCACTCTGCGCCAGGCCCTTACCCTGTCAGCTAATTGGCACTGCGAGCGGCCAGCAGCGGGGCCGGGATACAGCAGCACTTCGATTGATGGATGGATACTGGTGTCAGGAAAGCTTCTTTCTGACAAGAGAGCTTGTATAGTCAATTTATTGCCTCAGCCTCAATGGGCGGTCTATGTATTTATGTATGTGTTCACGCTCATTTGTTCTAAACATTTTGAAAAGCTGTCTGGAATTGTCTTTTGTTTGCTTTTTTACCTTTGTCTGAGCAATTGACCCATTTTAATTACCTAATAGCAATTTCAGCATACTTTGCAGAACTGAAAATTTAAAAAATTTCAAAGGTCTGACTTTTCTTTTCCTCTGTATGGTCCACATTCCTGTTAGTGAATGACACAACAGACTGCTGTGTTAAATTCAAACGGCAAGTACTGCTAAAGACACTCATACAGCAACTGTATAACTGTCATTTAGGGAAAAACTGAAGTGATATCAAACAGGGTTTGATGGATTTTACTGTTTTCTGGGAGTAGATAAGCAGTAAAAGTGACTATTTGTTGGTGCTGTAGAATTATGACAATGCCAGTTGTTTGTCATGGTGGTAATTTGTATGGATGTTTATTTGATGCTGAGATATGTCTGAATTGTATTTATAAAAATGCAGCAATGTGTTGAATCTGGCTTTTTTTTGCCTTTTTTACTTGGGACTGTAGCTAGGGATTAGTCACAATAGGCATGACCTCTTGGCAGCCTGTAGAAGTTTTGCAATTTCTCTTTCTTTGTCTCTCACTTGGCTGAGCTCAGACTTCATTGGCCAGATATTGTCTAAGTGCAAAGGTTAGAAAAGCAAGTGTACTGAGTTAACTTTGATGAAGCATTGTATGTGTGTGTGTGGCTCAGTGCAGTAGATATGTTGGATTTGTAATATGACAGGTATTTTCTTTTGAGCTTGTCCCTTTCCCTTTTCTTGGTCTTTGTCTGTGTTTTCCCTCTTGGCTCTGACAGGAGAGTGGTATTAATGAGGTGCTATAGAAGTGAACAGTCGGCTCAGCTAATGGTGCTAGAGGTAGAGATTTTGATTGAACGATGGAAAGAACTTCGACATATGGAGGGAACGGAGACAAGAGGGGAGTCAAAAAGGCAGTGAACAGCAAAAAAAATCTGGATGAGATATGGAAGTAGTGAGAGAATGGAAAGGGGATAACAGATAGAGGAATAAATAGAGGCGCATGGAAGGAGCCGACAAGAGAGAAAAAGATATTGATTCACAAAGCAGTTTTAAAAACAAGGTTACAAACTCCAATTAGGACACAAACCAATCCAAAACAGCACTTACAACTACATAAAAAAGTGTAAACTTTAAACAAAAGTCAAATAACCTGAGAAGAATATAAACAACATAGCACTTTATCTGCAAACAGGAATTCTTCTGGAATTCTTTGACATGTTTGTGTAAATGATCATGAAGCGTACAAGTCGTATATAAATAAACAGGCTGATTTAAGAGAAGGAAAGTCTCTCAAAATGTCTCTTTTCCCCTGCATCCATTTAAAGTTAGCTGCCATGAGGGCTAACAGTAGGGCATGAAGGAAAAGGGAAAAAGCATATTTTCAGCTAAAGGGGTTAGTGGATTAGAGGTGACCCTGAGTCTGCTGACATGGGCTTGATGGACAGAATCTGAAGGTGGACTGTGGCCCCCTCCTGGCTTCATCGGGTCTGGGAAGACCACCTGCTGCTGAGTGGAATGCATATGCATTAATGCACAGCATGAGCACACATGCACTGAGAAATGTACAGTGTGCCCACAGCCATAATCACACAAGGATTCAGTCACACATACCCTAGGATGGTCTTAAATATGCAGATAGATCCAGGTTAAGGCTTCACATGCTGGATGCACATGCACACAGAAAGGCCAGGCACATGCTGCTTGACTTGTCCATAAGGTCCAATGTCAACACATCCTCAGGGTGTCTCTTTTTCTCCCTGCGTGTCTTCCCCTATTGTCTTCCCTTCTGTATTCCTCTCTCCTTTCTGCTATAGGTTGTTCCTCTCTTCTCCTCCACCAACTTTCTCTCTCATTCACTTTGCTCCCTTGGGACATCTGTTGTCCAAAGACAGTATGCCTCTCTCCACTCTCAGGTCATTCACTGTGTCCTCTGCCGTCAAGTAAAAGAATTTTCCACCATTGGCTTCTGTGTCTGACTGAATGCGTAATAGCATTCTCCAAACTTGTTCTGCCACCTTCTTCTCCCTGTATCCCATTACTCTCACTGTTTGCTGCTAAACAGGGATATGGTCTGGAATTATACATGAGTGGAGGTTGTATGTCCAAAAAAAACAATACTGGATCCTAGACAAGACCGGCCCTACGTTGTTGTTCTTGGCTTGGCCATGCTCCTTTCTCCTTCTGCCTTCATGTATGTCTGTATCTATCTTTTTCTCTCTTCAAGCACCAGAGTATCTTCTCCCTTCCTTTCATCGTCAACCCCTTTGTCCCAATCTTCCCATTGTTCTCTCGGCATGCCCCCTGTTCCCATCTTGGCTGAGACTTCCTCCATACATGCCCCCCATGTCTCGGTAATGAACCCACAGCTCTTCATCTCTCCTTCGTCTTCCCCTGTGTGTTGGACATGACAGATGACTGGGGACCTCCAAAGCTTCGCTCCCCAGGGCTCAAGATAAAGGCAGCTCCGACCGCAAGATGATCAATCAATCAGTTTACACCGCAGGCGCCTGATCAGCCAATTAATCAATCTCCGAGCCAGCAGATGTTGTTGCTGTCCCTCAGCGAAAGTGCTGGCAGTGGAGTGGTGGAGGTGGTGTCTCCAACAAAGGCTGAGGGGCTCGAAGTGTCTGGGAGTAGAAAGGAAAGTGATTTTTCATGTTTCTACCAGAATTTCAACTTTCATGGGCTCACTCGTTTTCAGTGGAGAATCTTTTCTCTTTTAGCTTTTCCCATGTTATTCCCTGCTTTTCAATCCTGAGACATCATAGCACGGTCCTAGTGATCTTTGATTAGCTTATGATGATTCCTGCAAGTATCACAGTTCATATATTTCCTTAAGATAAATTGGTACATCTACAAATTTGGGACAAGTGCAAAAGGGATGTAAATGTGCGCGTGGGTTGACACCGCTGTCTCAGCATCATTAAGGCCAGCTGGTTAAGATCAAGCCCTCTGTTGACCCTTGTTCACAGTCAATGAGCTACAGACTCCACAAGGACACTTCATTTTAACTTGCCCTTAAACAGCCAGTAGTTGAGCTACATGCACAGACATTGAGACACCCACACTAACCACCTACACCTTTTGGCCTTTAGTCCCTGTCCTGGCCCCTTGGTCCCTGTCCAGGGCAGGTCAGCCCTTTGACCGACGGGGTCATTGCGTCATTACTCACTGTGCTAAGAAATCCCCAAGGGAGAGTAATTCTGTCTGCAGCCTGTGGCTTTGTTATCTTTTTCTATGGGGATGCTCCATGCTTCAGTCATTTGTTTGTCAAGTTACCAAAGTTTCCAAATGTTTTAAAGAGTGAAGTAATGACATACCTGGATATGTGTGCTTGTACAGGGATTGACAACACAGTATTTTATTTCAGCGTTTGTTTCGTGCTAGAATCAGATGCAAAAAATGAAAACTCATAAGCGTAAGTAAAATGGACTGACAAGTAACTAATTCACTGGACAGATTTGATGATCTGCCACAATTGCTACACTGCCATAATGTGTGCCAACATGCACCTGGTAAGCAGCATCTGCACACTGCTGTCGTTTGTTTCAGATTTTTCCCAGAATTAGTAAGTGTCACTGGTGATACCATATACCCAACAGGGAAAAGGACAAAACAATGTATGGATAATAGGTTAAATCTAACAACATAGTGGTCAGAAGGTAAATTGCTTCAGATAGAGCTTCTTAGTCACAGCCAGCTTGTTCTCAGTGATTAATGATAACACTGCTTTGTTTTTTTTTACTCTGTTGTGACCATTCCCAGCTCTAGCTCCACTGACATAAATCCCAGTGAAGAGTCGTCAGGATGCTGCAATATTATGTTGTGACAAGGTGGCCATGCTGTCAAATTTGTTTCAGGGCATCCTTCTGGCCCAGCGGTCTAAGATGCATGTAACTGATTTAAAATCATTCAGCAGCCTTTGTTGCAAGTCAAACTCCCGCACTTTCTCCCCATGTTTCCTGTTGTTCTCTCTCTAAAAAAGCCAACTTAACTGATCTCATAGGGATTATTTATTTTCTTTGGTGGTCTTACCATCAGAGAGTCAACACTGAACCTGCACATGATCCATCACAGATAAGAATTTGTGCTAGAAGCATCTGATACTTTTCATCATTTGGGGGCGCCCGGATAGCTCACCTGGTAGAGCTGGTGCGCCATATACCAAGGCTAAATCCTTGTTGCAGCGGCCTTGGGTTCAACTCCAACTTGTGGCCCTTTGCTGCGTGTCATCCCCTCTCTTTCCCCCCTATCCTGTCACTCTGCTGTCACTGTCGATTAAATTCAACAAAAAAAAGCCATAAAAAATGTTTTTTTAAAGAAAGAAAATGGTTGTCATCATGTCAAGACAAATCAGGAATTGTATGTTATGTTTTTTTTGTTGGTTTGTTGTTGGATGTACTTTCTTACCACAAGCCAACTTCACTTCATGAAGTCATTATGGTTCGCTGCTTGCTTTGCAGTTGGTTTGCTGCTTTTGAACGGTTTTTGTAACTTTTCCAATCCGATAAGCATGCCACCTTGTTGGCTGTGTGGAAGTGAAAAAGTAGGCAGGATTTGAACTTGAGCTGTCTTTTTTCATTCTGCCATCCAACTACTGCAGGCAGATATTGTGTGTTTTAACAATTGCAACACCATAAATTCCTTCAAGGAGAGACTGTCCAAAGGTATTAGCAGTTATCCTCCCCTATATGATTGGCACAACTCACCCCTCTCTATTATGACAGGCCGTCTGTGTGTGTGCACGTATGCACGTGTGTAAATTCATTGATATATCCATTGTGGCTGTTCTGAACAGTATAAACACTTTTTTTGCATTCAGATATACTCAAATAAGTTGTACAAACTAGTTTGTTTCAAGCACTTTCTGCATTTGCAAAACAGGACAGAGGCCATTGTCTTAATGCAGTTCCGGCTTATTTGGTGTGCAACTTCAAGGACACAATTTATCATTACAAGGTTGTTTAACAAAATAAAATTTTGGAGTTTGCACATAGCGATAATTCAAATAAAACCAGTATAGTTATTTATATACATACACGTATACACCCAGGAAATGATTCGGCAGTACATCTTTTGAATATATCTCTATGGTTTCATCTTCACATAAAAACAGTGTTCATCAGCTTTCACTGCTTTTGAGCACCAAGCATCATTGATGTAAACACAGATTCTGCCTCCTCTCGCCCTGCTCTCTTTCAGATTGGAAGCAGTTCTCTATAAAGATGTAGATGCAACTTGGTTTAAATGTCATCAGGTTCAGTTGAATCAAACCAAACAGAATAGGTATGACATGACAAAGACATGTGCAGTGTGGGCTAAGTAAAAGCTAATTTGTAATGGATTTCAAACTTAATTTTCAGTTTATGATGGCATGTCTTTTCACATATAAACAGCATAGTATATGCAGTATTATATTTTAATAATTATGTAAATAATCCTTTAGATTTATTTTGCATACAGCACATTCACTGGATGAGGGGAGATCAGGCTCAGTTGCTCAGCTAAGAAAAACATTGAATCCTGTCACAGGATTGTTAGTAATAAAAAGTGAAATTTTTCTCAGGCGTCAGTATGTGTGTGAATAAGTGTTTGACAGTGTGTTTGTCCTTAAGTATTATCAGTCAAGGTTAAGCCCATTAACTGACCACACTGACATGATTTTGTCGCCCATAACCCTACCACCTCCCATGGAGACTAATAGCTAGCCATGAAACTAAGTGTTATTGCTGATCAGTAAAACCCCATGATGCTAATTAACCAGCCAGCCAGTGAATAGTTTCCAATGGAGTTTTACAGCTACTGCTACCATGACTTATGTTTTATTAGTGACTCTAAGGGTAATGCATAATACTGCCAATAAGGTCTGTGTTAGGTGATATCATTTTACACTCCATCACTTAGATTTGATCTGCCACTGATAGCTTTTAAAGGTAGAGTTGCAATGGTTTTAGAGGCAGTTACGGGATGTGCCAAGATTTGTGGGAGGAATGTGTGTCTGAAACCATCTTTGTGTGTGAGCTTTATATGCATGTGTTTGTGGCTGCAAAAAGAGACTGTGTGTCCCTTCATAAAATATTCTTGTATCTCCAAGCTTGATATGACCAACTGTCAGAAAACCCAATTCTCCCTCCAACTATCTTGTCATCCATATTCCATCCACACATTGACCCATCTCTCTCCCTCCCTTTCATCTTTTCTACCCCATGAACTCCCCCCTCCCTTACCTCTATCCATCTCTAACCTCCCATATGCCACCTACACCTCTGCCGTGCCAATTAACACCAGAGCACGGTCACATTGTGCTGCCCTTTGACCCCCTCCCTGCCTGTCGGAGCACACAGGACCTGAGGCCCGCGGCTTCAGTATTAGTTTGTCACAGGGCGCTGTCGCGCAGGTCTGTGATAGATGGGCCGTGGTGAGCAGCTCTGACCCACCATGCTGCAGCACTCACTTGGATGGTGTGAGGGAGCATTGATTATGATGCTACCCGTGACAGGGGTGAATCAGGCCTGAGCTGATGGTGGCAGGGGAAGACAAAGGAGACCAAGGTTATGGATGAGGCGCTGTTAGTTATTGTGATGAGATTTGATTTGTGCTCTATCGATCATGGCAGCATTTTCATCTAGCATGATTTATAAGCATGTAGTGGGCAAACATGTACCAGTGAGTCACCTCGTTGTTACAATACAGAGGTCTTCACCACTGAGGTGTGAAATGAAAAATGTAATATGTACAGAATTGCTAATGGCCATAATTAGATTTTTATTCTCAAGCAATGTTTTTTTATTTTTTATATTGTGGTGCCTAGCCTAAATTTATGCTGTTGGCAACTAGTATTGTAAACCTGTCATAAATTTAATTCTATCATGAGAAGATCCACTTGTTTAAGTCAAATGGTTCTCGACCTGGGGTCAGCCCTGCCAAAAGGTGTTACAATATATATGACAGCTGTAACAAGATGATGAATGGGATAGAAAATAAATCAAAAAACGTATTTCTTCTCCACTAAATTTTGTCCATTATTTGCAGACTTGTCTCTTATGCAGTAATATACGTTTTTCTTGTCAAACACTGGATAGTTTTACCAGGCCTCTAAAAGTTGTTAAAATGAAACAATTTAAGAAGAAAAAGTAAAAGTTTGGTTAAACTGCTCAAAGCTCAAAGAAATGTTTATCGTGTGACAAGGGATTGTAGGTACAGGCCAGAAAAGCATGGAACCATACTAGAATGACCTATTACAGCGTTTTCTGATATCGGCAGAATGATGTAATTTGTCCATGCCTTCTAAAAAAATCAGTTTTATAATGTGATTTATGGTGCATCAATGGGGTAAAGTTTGGTTAAGCACAAAAACAACTTGGTTAGGGTAAGGGAAACACCATGGTTTGTGTAGTAGTAGTAGTAGTAGTAGTAGTAGTAGTAGGAGAGCAGGAAACTATAATAATATGACGTAATTGTATTATCCCTGTAAATGATTATAACAGAGTCCCATACATAGCCTTACACAGTACATACTCACACATGCAATTGCCTTAAGCCTTCTGAATGCTGCAGGCAGGAGTTATTTTTATTTCAGTCCCTTGGAATGCTTTAAAAGAATAATGTGAACAGAGAGAACACTCTCACAAAAAGAAGCAGGTGTGAAAGAAAATAGAGTGTATGGGAGCAAATCAGTGAGAGAACAGGAGGTGGGTGGTGGGCCTGACGCAGCAAAATCCACCTGTTTTCATCCCTCTTCCATCCTTCTTCCATCCTGTTCTCCTCCCCTCCTCTCCTCCTCTTCTCTCCACCCTCACTCCCAGCTCAAACTGCGGCAGTCTGCTAATTAAAAAACATGGCTGTCCTTAATTATTCAGCGGCTGGCTAATTGATATTCACAGAGGCGTTCACCTCGCCTAAACGATCCGTTTAATCTGACCACCACGGTCTCACTCTCAACCGCCTGTCACCCTCAGCCATTGTGCTACTGTACTTAATAAGAGACCAGGGGGAGATGGATACAGGAGGGTAAATGGAAAAGTTAGCTGTTGATGTTAATGTGGTTTCCTGGGCTTCAAATAGCAGTGTGTTGACAGTGGGAGGGTGTTGTTGTGAGTGCTTGTGTTTTAACTATGCTTTTTCTTTTTCATGTCAAGGGTTGCTGCACAGGAAAATTAGACAGAGTGGGGCTGAATTAGAATTAGTGAATTAGCCAAAATGAATTGCATCATCCTCTGGACTTGCAAAGTTTTGAAATTGCTCATAAAAGATAAAAAAAAAACTCAGTTTCATCATGAGAGTGATTGACAGTCATTTTTCACTTCCACCAAGAAATCATTGTCTGGGAGAAAGTCTGGATTTCAAAGCTGGAAAGTTGTAAAAGCTTCAGGTGTCCCCTTTTCTCTTGTTTCTCCACTTTACTTCTTTCTGTACTTTGTGATCATTTTCTCTCTTTAACTTCTTTCTAAAGTCATAGAGACGCACTTGGCCCAGGCTCCATGTCCCATCTAACAGCCAGTTCCCCGTTCTTGACACCTCCAATGATAAATCACCTTTTATTGTCCTCCTCCTCTCTTTGTCTCTTATCTCTCTGTTCTTTCCACTCTCAAGTTCTTTTCCATTTTCTTGTCAAATTCTGCCCTTCTCTTCCTCTTCCTTCCCCCCACCCTTACCCTAGCTCTCCTCCTCCACCCGTGACCGCCTCTTCATTAGGGGAACAAAAGGTGTATGGGCAGTGGTGAAGTCTGTCCCATTGTTTGGCCTTTAGTATGATTAGATTATCTTTAAAGTCTGCTGAATGGGGTTAATCGGTCGGAAGTAATCCTGACATAGAGTGTGTGTGTGTGTGTGTGTGTGTGTGGGTGGGTGTGTGGGTGTGTGGGTGGGGGTGTGTGTGTGTGTGTGTGTGTGTGTGTGTGTGTGTGTGTGACGTCAAAGAGGAGGGCCAACCTGCTTGCATGGAAATTGAACACATGCATGGCTACATGTACGCACACGCATACGCATTGACACAAACAAAAGTGAGCAAAAATAAAAGAAAATCCCTAGATACACATTTCTGTCACAACCTCTCCTCTTTTAATGACCCCTTTAGTCTCGCCTTCAGCACGCATTTATCTCTCCACCCGCTCTCTGTGGGTACAGCTGCTCCGGCTGGTGTGTGGATGTGTGTATGTGCTGATGTGTGCGTTTCAGATCAGTGTCTGAGCCGTTGTTTGTGTCTCGGTGTCTGTGTGCATCTTTTGTCTTTCTCTGCAAAGCTAAAGTCTTTAGTCGCCACCTATCAGCGTAACATTGAATTTGGACACACTTGTGACAGTACACCACCCCCTGCCAATCCTCTCCTCTGTCTTTCCCTCCATCCCATCATCCCTCTTCGCTTCCTCTTAAATTGAGCTGTTGGTGGGAGACAGTTTTTTGGCACCTTGGTAATCCAGTCCCTAAAACTTTGCCAATCCATCATAGGAGCTCTGATTGCATGCTTTAAATCGATAACACATTTAGAGGTCGTAATAATGCTGCTTCTAGTGTACTTATACCTTTAAGGGTGTACTTCAGGGTACAATCACCCAGCACTATCTAGATTTAAGTTCAGCTTGATTCCATCGCGAAGTGCAGGCAGCTTTGGCAACACAATAGCACTTCAGACTTTTAAAGGGGAAACAATGGAGACAATGGTGCGGCCGCAACAATATGGCTGGTTAATGTTAGTGCTGAGGACAGCTGAGAAAGCGGCAACTTGGCTCCGGTGTTGCTTTACTGAGTGATGTCAGGAATGTCATAAAGTGTTGCTGTGGAGGTTTATTTCTCTACATCTGGATCTGGAGATGACATAACTTGTGCGTTTGCAGGTGTTCGCCTGTGTAAGTAGGTTTCTGTCTTGTGTGTAGTGGGTAAGCTCGGAGTATCCCCCTTGACTTTGAAACTTCCCCCACTCATTTCATGTGAGGACAGCCCCTCGGTGACACTCGTCGCTGCTCCTCATCACAATGCATAGAGCGCCCAGCTCTGCCTGCAGTGCATTGAGTAGCCAAACACAGATGGTTATCAGTGTAGTTGGGATTGGATGGGGTAATGCAATTTCTTTTTCTCCATACGTTGTATTTTCTTCAAACTCACCCTGTGTCTCCTTCAACATCCTATAGTGCTTAAAGCAAAGGCTTGCATGGCTGCTTTCCATAGTCCTCTGCAGTAAGGTGGTGTGTGTGTGTGTGTTTGACTTTGAGCTTCAATCTATGTAACTGTGCATGTGTGCATAATGGTATATTGTTATATACCATAAATGTGTTGTGTGTCTATGCACTGGTGTGTGTTTGAGTATGCCTGTGAGGGAGGAGATTGAGAGGATGAAGTGTGAGTGTTCAAGCAGAACAATGCGGTAGCCAGTCACCCCTGGCCTCTGAATACTAAACCTTTTCCAAACGTCACAAGAAGTCCGTAGATGAATCATTGCCTCTTTACACTCTTTTTCTTTTTCTCTATCTCTTGTTTTCTTTAAATGCTCCCCTTATTCAGGAGATAGGACAGAAGGTAAGTCCAGAGGTCTTTACCTACCTTCTCCTAGACTCTACAGTTCTCTCTCTCACTGTTTCTGCATGATAGAGTCAAGAATTTCTTTCCTCTTTCAGCTGCTTCGACATGTTACATTTTTCTTTCCACCAGGTATTTCAACTGCTCAAAGTTTTGATTATCCCTTTTAACAGCTTCTCTTTTGGCTCGTTTCTGAAGAGTTATTATCAGAAGGGAGCAGTAATACAAAATGCTAAAGTTCACTGTGGCTTTCAGTAACACAGTTCCCTGTCTTGTTTAAAGGTTTTTCACCTTTTCTTTTACAGACTTTTTATAGTATATTTTAGAATACTATGAATGTTTTTGGTTTGCTTGATGCAAGTCTGAATTCCACCAGTCTATATAGCATTATCATTCATACCACAGCTATTAATGTACCTATAGACTTTGTCAAGTAAATGCTGAGAAGTAATTACCAAAATACAAAATATGTGGTCCACAAAACTGTGTTCTGTCTGTAGAGAGGATTAAACTTCTATCACTATTAATAACATTTTAATTTCAATTTTGATTTGAGTCATGGCCCTCCGTCCCAGTGTGAAGGTCTGTTTTCTTCTGTCTGGGAGCTGATACATCCAGGTCTTATCTGTTCTGTATATCACCCAGAGAGTCAGCCGTACGTTTAGTGAAGGTCACAGTAGAGGGGAGGACAGTGGAGATTGGTATGCTGGGTAAATATATACGCCAGACCATGGTGCTCCTTCGCACTGAGAACTGATCTTATCCTCTTGGCCTGATAGTGGTTTGGGTGAAGATTGAACACAAGAGGACAAAGAAGCACATACAATACATGTCAAAGCATCACACATGTATTTTCTACACATTAAGCAAAATGTGCACTTGTTCCCTTACATGCAAAACTCGCCTAAACCTCTTGCGGTGGCAGGCACACATCATGAAACATTACATTAAAGAAATCATTCACAATGTGTTTCACAGTCTATATATGCCATTAAACAGAAACCCTGTGTCTGTGTTGTATTATAATGTGTCTCTTATTTATACACACTTGTCTGAGTTCTCATTATAGGCCTCTCTCATGTGTATGTGTGTATTTTGTAATCAGTTTGTTAAAATTGTCACTGCTCCACTGATCACATAAGTAATGGTTTTTCTTCTCTTCTGCGTGTGCATGTGTGTATGCTGCATATGGGTACGTGTGTGTGTGTGTGTGTGTGTGTGTGTGTGTGTGTGTGTGTTTGTTATTTGTGCGTGTTTAGGTGAAACAGCTGGAGGCAAGAGAAGCAGATCTAAAGAAGCAGGATGCTTTCTACAGAGAGCAGGTGGCACGGCTGGAGGAGAGGGTGAGAAACAGTTTGCACCAGACACCAACATGAAAAATGACCGTATATGGACATTACATTAATCGTTATAGGTAACCCAACCTGAGTCTCCGGTAATTACCATTTTCTTACTGGGAAAATATGTTGATGTCCGACATCCAAATTCTCTACCCAACTCACAAAACAAGGCTCTTCCAATTGCTCCAAGAAATAAAGTGATGATATTTCAATCATCTTACGATAGTGGTTTATTTTAATGGTAACGGTAAAGCTTTTATCACCCTTCAATTACCTAATTACTCAGCCAAAGTTGGAGAAACACACCTAATGGATTTTCTTTTAGTTTTTATTAGATTTTTCAGGTGGTATATCAGTAATTTGTCTCCTATGACAAGGTGGGGATCTTGTCGGTGGGAATGCAGATACCAACACTTTTTGCTTTTTAAAAAGCAGAAACCAACTCAGGACAGGATGCGGCAAGTGTACTGTGCCTTTTATATGTAGAGCTTTACATATGGCACATGTCTATTTAATGGGATTCTTATGGAAGTTGGTTAATTGCACACTGGGGTAGACTAACTTGACAAAACTGCTTTAGATGTTTTGTTTTTATGGGGACCAAGCAAATCACTGAGGGGAAAACAACAGTTTTGTGCTACAACATAACCACAAAAAGGAAATTAAAAAAAGACCTTAATAATGGAACAAAACCAAACCAAACCAAAGCATCAAACTAACAAGAGCATCCCAAGGTGAAGGATGCAGTATCCAAAGGTGAAGCAAAAAGTAACTTTCCATTTTATGCAGAAGACAAAGTAAAAACTAAATGCTGCATTATATAGTCACCAAGCAAGGGCATCGTTGTTATTTTCATGAACATACATCACACACTGCCTGCAACTCTAGTTTCTGCCTGGGGAAAAGTTTTCATATCATACCTCTATTAATGTATAATGCACTCATCAACAGCAGCAGTGCACACAGAGAAAAGCACACAGATTTGTACACACAATTTAGCCAGCATGCACAGTGGGCTTGGTCACCACTGGGCTCAGCCAAAGTACAGTCACATTTATTCTTTTTCTTCATCCCTCTGCCCCACTGCTTTTGTTATCATCCTTCAACTTAAACTCTGCATGCTTTCCCCAGTGTGGTGTTCAACGCTCCCTCTGTTGTTCTCCGACTCTCTGTAATTGCCTCTCTGCCGCTCTTTTGCTCTCTGGCTCTTTTTTTCTTAAATTCACTCTCCGTCCCTCCACCTGAAGGATAAAAGGTTACATCTCATTCATCTCAGTGTGTGTCCTCCTGTCCCTGAAAATGACACTACCTCGATGTTCCTTGTCAAACCAGCGTCCTATGGAGGGGGACAAGGGTCAGCTGCCATGCTTAACCCACTTCAATTGGCAGCTCCATGCTGGTCCCAGTGAGACATGCCTGCAAGGCAGGAAACCAGGGTCAAATGCCCTGTTAAAGTGTGTTTAAAGAGGATGCCTTCATGCTGCTCTCAAATCATAAGTGTATCTTAGCAAGGATAAAATGCCCTATGTAACGTGCTTAAAATGATGCCTTCATACTGGGAAGGAGGTTTCTCCCCTTTGGAGGGTGCAAGAAGTCAAATGCCCATAGTGCAGGCAAAATGGAAATTTCGCACCATTGTGAAACCAGATTTCATTGTGAACGATTCTTATTCTTATTCTTAGAACTCTTAGAAGTTTATATAAATTCACATGCATACAAGGATAGCAAAATATCACATACTCAGTGGGTAGATTGTTCTCAAAAGAACCTTAATGTCAAATAAGTTTTTCTTTATTTAAATGGCTGGTGTTTTCTTGGTGAAAACATGGTGTCTTACCCTGTGCATGCTTTTCCGTTTGTGTGCACACCTCATCGTTACAGAGATTGCTTTAAATATTCTGTTCTTTTTTGCTATCTGAAAGTTTGTTTTAGCTGATAAGTAATTCAAATTTGCAATAACCATGCTGGTTTATTGTTTTTAGTGTGGTTTAGTTGCAAATTTTCCTTCCTTCACTGTGTATACATTCTTTGACCCAACCTCTGAGTATTGAGTATTGAGTGGTAGTGGCCTTCTGTCAGTAATTGGAAGTGCATTGGTCTGTACAGTTTTGGTTGGGTAACAGAGGATCCCTGTTTGCTGACGTCAAGGAACAGTGTGAATTAATTTATTGATCATTTGCAAAGAAAACAACTTTTGTTACAGACTTTCATTGGCTTGGTAAAAAAAACCCTAAGGATTTTAAAATAATATGAGATGCAGGCATGTTCTCTGTTTGCACTTAAACCTCACAAATCCAGTCGTATAGCTGAGCTTCTGTCTTTCAATCGTGTTGCATTATTACATCTTTGGACAGTGTAGCTCTACTGCGTTGCCTTGTATAGGAGCAAATGTGAGCTCTGATGGTAGATGTGATGAGTCCCAACTAACGCAGGCATTATCGACTTCAGGCGCTAGCCATCCATCAGCCATGTTGGCCTCTGGTCAATATTCCCTAGATCAAAGTGTCAACAAATCACCTTCACACCACAGAAAGCGACAGAAGATTGAAAGACAGAGAGACAGGGATGGACTGAAAGGAATATTGTATTGAAGATGGAAACTAAAGGAAAAAGAGAGAAACCAGAGATTCAACATGAGATAAGACAAGATAGAAAAAGGACAGTTTGAGATTCTACCTGAGAAAGTATCACAAGATATTATGATAAAGTGACATTTGTGAGTGAGTGAGTGAGGATAAGAACAAGAAAAAGACAAAAGTGGAAGAAATAGAAGAGTGGTAAAAAGATAAAATGTCACTGAATGACAAAGAACAAGAGACACTGTAAAGAAAAGGTTGAAAGAGCACTACATCACGGAAAGGTAAAATAAAATGGAAGGCGAGTGTGAGAAATGGGGAATGTGAGACGAAGAAAGGGTCTGTGAAAATGAACAGTGGGCTCACTGCTTTATTTAATGATGAATTAAATGATAAATTCATCATATTTCACAAGCACTTTGTCTTCAAAATTTGCACACAAACACCACCATTTTCGATTTGAAAATGTTCTCAGGCTCAATGGCCTGCAGAGACGAAACACAACCGAAGTGGCAAGCATGTGTGCGTTTTGTGTGATGGTGTGTGATCCCGTGTATAACTGAGGATCAATGTGGGCATATTGCATGTTGTCTTACTGTGCAGCAAGCGGCTTGGGACTCCATAGGGGGTGCAGTTTGTTTGGACTGTGTTAAATAACGCTGATTTTTCTTGTTCTGGCCACAGTGCCCCATTTGGCACCCAGTCCATCATCTCTTCACTCCCAGTCCTCTTCACCCAGAGTACGCCCTGCAGTATACCAAACAAAATCATTTTTGGCATGCTCTGTTCCCGTGTACTCACTATAACTCCTGCTTGGTTCATGGTGTCCACTCTAGGTGAATAATACAAATAGATAATAGACAGTAAATGTGAGAATTTGTTGTTTTAAATCTATAGAAATTATATATCCTTGAGTTTGAGCGTGCATCTTATCTCCTCAATTATTGGAATATAATCAACAGATTAATCTATAATGAAAACCATTGGCTGCAGCCTTGTAATGCACGTTACTGCACCACACAACAAAATTTGTGAGTAGAGTAAGATGATTTGGTGTTGCAGGGTTTAGTGCACAGGATTTGTTTTGAGACATCACATGGCTGATTTAAATATTCATGAGAGTGATAGCGTGTCAAAAGAAACTCTGTATCAGCGCCCAATGCTGTGCCTCTTCCCGCTCGCTAACCCTTTATTTTGTCAGTGAGAATGCAGTAAATTTGATTTCACTGGGAGTATACTGCTAGCTTAATATTATCTCCCATCACGTTCCTCACCCTCCCTCCATCTGCCCTCCATTCCTCCCTTTACCTCAGGATTCCCCCAGCATCTTCACACACCAACAGAAAGAGGCACCAAAAGAGAGAGAGAGAGAGAGAGAGAGAGAGAGAGAGAGAGAATATAAGTCTGATATATATTACACGTCTGTTCCAATCCAACATGGCCATTCATCAGAGGGGCTTCCAGTGACAGGCCATCACCAGGCTCCCAGGCAGCTCAGCCTGCTGTTTCGGCTGTTGCCGCTCATTGGGGCCACAGCTACCAAATAGCCCCTGAAAACAATATCTATATATTTATTACATTTTCACTCAATACCTGCCCTGCTGTAAAACAATCTCATATTTAACAATCAACTTGCCCATGTTTTTTTTTTTCTCTTTTTTCTTTCTACAATGTCTCTTTCTAGCCCTCCCTCCCCAGCACATCTGTCTCTATATTTCTCCTTTTCAGCTTTTTTTTTCTTTTCTTTTTGGAGTGGTGTTTTGTTTTTTCTTCATACCTCAATTTCTTTTCTTTCTTTTTTTTTTTTTAGAAGACATTTTTCTTCTCTTTTTTCTATCTTTCTTTTCGCCTTGTATATCGATGAAATTGGATTTTTCTGCTCTCCCATGGAGGACAATCACTGCAGCAATTGCCATCTCATAGCAAAGTTCCACAGCGCTGTGAAAGGAAGAAATACAGGGGAAAGAGCATTAAAAAAACAGTAATAGCTTCTATCTCTCTATCTCTGTCGACGTTTCTGACTTGCTATCTTCATCTCTCCCTCAGTCTATCATTTCTCTATCCCTCTCCCTCTCAGCCTTTTGCCCTCTGTCTCGCTGTCTGTAGAATGGGGCTAAAATTTCAACTGCATTATGCTTGTGGTGTTAAAAATTTAAATTAAAACAGTTGTTTTTGGCTTATCTTGTTTCTGTTTTGTAGAAGAAAGTGGGTTTTTTTAACCATGAAGCAATCAATGTTGTCTTATCTAGCTCTGCTAGTTGTATAACTGGAGACAGTAATCCAAAGAGACATGACAGTGTGCTGCAGTGTTGAATTATTGTGTCTGAGACTGTTTGCTGTTATAGCTGCATGATGGGATTCACAGGGATTTAACTGGAAGTCTTTTCAAGGAATAGTGATTTCACAACAACAGAGTGGCACATTAGTTTATGTTTTATAAAAATCCTACAGCAGTAACACTCCACAGGCTAAAAGAATAATGCTGAGATACAACTTTTTAAATGTCAGCTTATGAGGCTCAGTTTTTCTTGAAACTAAGTCACAGAGACTAACTAACTGGTGGTATTTTATTGGACTGCATTATATTGAAAGGTGTAAAAATGAAAATAAGGGTGTAACACATTTTACTTAGTTATTAAGCTAGCTGTCTTGCATTGCCTAATTTGTTGAGATATATATATATATATATATATATATATAGATAGAAGAGAGAGAGAGAGAGAGAGAGAGAGAGAGAGAGAGAGAACATCTAGTGGTTTGCTAGAAAATTGATTTAAAGAACTAAAAACTTTAAATTGCTCATATAAATGTAAGGAATAGTTGCGAAATATGCTGTTATGCTTTCTTGCCGAGAGCTAGAGGAGAAGATTGATACCACTCTCGTGTCTATATCATAAATATGAAGCTGAAGAAGCCAGCAGCGGGTTAGCCTAGCTTAGCACAAAGCGGGAAACTAGCTAGGTCTGTGAGAATGCCAGGCAGCCGGCAGGGATTCCAGGAAGTGACTGAGCCTGGTCCGGCACATAGCTCCCATAAAACTACAGTATGCCATTTTTACATTTTGTTTTTTGCTTCAAATTTGACTGCTGGACATTTGTGTTTATTCTCCCCAAACAGCCAGTTTACCGACCGCACAGACTTTAGCTGTAAACTAACTAGCATTTGACACATCAACGTGTGTTAGAGTGTGTCTGTGTGAGTTTGTGCCTCTGACTGATCTCAGAACTCATCAGAAACTATTTTCCTCCAGTCTTTCTATGTTCACAAAGTAGAATTATAAAGCCCCGGGATACGTGCAGATGTTTTGCTCAAATGGAAACAGTTTCAACTGAGTCTATGTGTCAAGTCGTACTGCTCTGGGCAAATTCGTGCCTGATCACATTTTTCTGTTTACTTTGTATGCTAGCTCCACCTCTAAAATTGGCCTTGCGTTCTGTCTGAACACATGGTGATAGGTGCTGGTAGGCAGATTTAATTACTTTAGCCTCAAAGTAGGTCCTTTAAGGAGTTTTAACATGTTGATGGCAAAAATGGACAGTTCTGGTTTTCATATCTGCGCACCTCCCCCCCAGGATGTTGTCTTGCCCCTTAAGGCAAATTTTTGTCAATGCTTAGTCAGTTCTGTGTGTGCAAGATAGGCTCAATCTCAATAACAGTTTGTCAGCCTCTTTGCTCCCCTTATGAGCGAGTTGCAGTGAGTCACACAGCAGAAGTCTCATTTTCTCTAGCTCTGCAGAACCGTAATGTTGGCCATGGTGGGGTTTCTCCCCATTTCGGCCCTCCTGCTCAGCAGCAGATAAGAGAAAGAAGCCATCAGGACAGGGAGTTATTTGTTTTATTCATTAAAAATTGGAGGCTTTTTTCTCTAAATTGAGCTGGAACCTGCGTTGGGGTGCAGCTTCTATCTTCTCCATATCGCTGCAGTGCATTAGCAGTAATGACTTAATTTGTCTATGACACCCCCCACCAGCATATTGATGGCTCCAGATGAGCTAAAAACCTAGTGGAAAGCAAATAGAGTGAATGGAAAATAAACACTGGTTTAGA
This sequence comes from Dicentrarchus labrax, assembly GCF_905237075.1. Classification (NCBI taxonomy): domain Eukaryota; kingdom Metazoa; phylum Chordata; class Actinopteri; family Moronidae; genus Dicentrarchus; species Dicentrarchus labrax. Next base: position 13,672,502 of record NW_026136724.1, on the reverse strand, counting down.
GGTAGATACTTGCACATGAGGCATACACAATACGAGGTTCTTGTAGCTACACACTTCTGTTCATCCATTGACACTGGATGATTTGGTTGACAGCAATCAAAACAAGGTTGTTTTTTCGAAGCTGGAAAAAAATTTTTTTTTTTCAGTCCAGGGAGGAATGTTTTCAACCAAACCAAGCATAGGCTCTCATCTCTGGGCTAACAAAAGGTCAGGGCTACTCTTTAAATCAGTTGGACCAACAGCTGGAAATCACAATTTGAGACCACTCAGTAATCACACAAATTACACTCTTCTCTGCCTGGTGGCGAGCGATTGAGTGACTGTTTATATCCAGCCACCAGGGTATGTGTAGACACGTTTTGCAGCATGTCCACAAATGTACTAGTGTGTTAGTACCTTTTGTGTGTAGTTGTTGGCGTGAATGCAGGTGCATTGTTTGTGTGTGTGTGTGTGTGTGTGTGAGAGTGTGTGAGTGTGTGTGAGTGAGTGTGTGTGTGTGCGTGTGTGTATTGTAAGTGGTCTGCAATCATTGTCACACATGGCCTTTTGTCCTCCCTGGTGGATTATTGCACTGATTAGTGCCAGCTCTGCCATTTAGCCAGGTATTATTACCTTATACTTAGTATTCTAGACAGAGACCCAAATCCAGTTCTTTCTGACTTTCTTTTTCTCTTCCAATGCCTCAATCTCGGCACCCAGGAGAAGTCTTATTTTCGCCTCTTTAGCAGCCCCAAAAATCTCTTTTTAGTCTTTTTATCTGTGAATAAGCTTCTCTTTTAAATCCTTTTCCTTAGCTCTTGACAGTTTCTTTGTCTACACTGAAAACCACTTGATTCAAGGCCAAGAGGGCACAGATATAGAATGAGCTTACAAGTTAACTCTTAAACTTTGGGCATACTTGTTTATAGTGTTTTACATACAAACTGATGTCTGCCTGAGGGACAACTGCAGTCAATTGTTAGAGAGTATTCAGACCCATTAATTATTTTCCACATTTTGTTCTTTTATACATTCCATGCAGGACCTTTTATATTTTCTCTTGTGTTTTTCAGTCTCTTACAATTTTTTACTAACATTTGAAATTATTGAAAATAACAGTCTCATACCCTCTTATATATTGTGGACAGGTAAGTAGGGTTTCTTGGAGATCATGACTTAATTACTCATGGGATATGGGACTCCACATAGACATAAATCATGTGTCAACTTAAGACATCTCATGAATAATCAAAAGGAAACAAAATGTATCTGAAAAACCTGAATTGTCAGAGCAAAGAGTGTAAATAAAATATGAATTAAATGTAAAATATATGTAAATGGGTGATTTGTTTCAGTTCAGTACACACATATATATATATATATATATATATATATATATATATATGTAAAGTATATAAATGCTATATACTGCATATGCTATATACTTGGTCTCCAACCTTTTTCAGATGGAGGACAACCTAAAAGGAGAAAATTGTCAGGAGGGATACTCTGTATACGAACGCCATGTTAAATTGATGCTTTCAATAGAATAACATAGCGGGAATGGAACTTATTTTTTTTTCTCTGGTTGTTGTATTAACACTGAAGGATCTTATGAGAAATCTTAATCAGTAATGTTTTTTGAATGCTTTGACACAATGGAACCCAAGTACACTCCCTTGGAAGTGTTATGCATGAAGGTTGAGAACATGCTCAGTGGGCCCCCCATAGGCTACTCGTGGCCTACGTTGGAAATCCCTGCTCTAGTGTATATATCGTGTACATAATCGTGTTTTCATGGTGAGCAGTCTGCATATTGATGTAAAAAAAAAACTTTTTTAAAATGACGTCTGTGAAAAAGTGGAGGACTCTGAATCTATTGCAAACTGTCAGAGTCCAGAGTCCATTCAAATGAAGAGGACTCAAATCTGTATCAGACCTTTTGTCAGTGTTGTCATGTCTCATCTTCTTTTAGCTCTACAACACATGACTATTGATCTTTTCAGCAGCGCAGTTCATTCCCATTGATCTTTTCTGAACTATGATGAATGTCTTTCCCGCAAGGAGGTTATGTTAGGGCAGATGGGACCAAGAGGCTTACATTTGTCACTTTTCTAATGTATCCAGTGTAATTCATGCATGACGATTGAAACATTTGGTTTCCAGTGAATTCTTTTGAAGTCTAAGGTTATTGTCAGGCCTTTGCTAAGACATGTAATTGTTGTTCTTTTAACAATGCACAGATTGTATAAAAGTATGTTTTTTAAAAATTTAAAAACTTCTCCAGAACCACCTGACAAGACCAACTTGCTTTGCACTAAATTAAAGCTTTTTTTTTTTTGTAGATTTTTTTGTGGTTCTTGTGAAGGTCTGCTTATGATTTTGGATAATTACATTCTGAATCTTTAGCTGAGCACTTCATCATGCAGTACTGATTGGCACAAAATCTCTGACCTGTCTAATTCGGAAGAAAAGTTCATGCTTGTGTGAACTATGCTTTTTTAATGAAAATATGTGTTTAAGTATGACTGTCATTAAAGTTCACAGGAAGACATTGGCATTGGTAGACATTGCCTAATTTTGCCTCTAGATCAAACCTTAGTCAAGCCATCCATCACACTTTACAACCTCTCACCATTTGATCATAAATGTGCAGAAAAGCCGCTAAGGGCTGACAAAACAGATCTTCCTCAAGTAGTATAAATGGTGTAGGAGCTAGGTTATATGGCCGTGTTTGAGTAGGTAATTCAGGTTGAGGGGTTCTGCTATGGGTTCATTTGCTATGGGTCACCAGGGGATTATGACCAGTGGTCTGTGCAATGTTGACTAGCGACCCTCTGACCCTATAGGATTGCTGCCTGTTATTACAGCAGTTGTTTGTGAGAGGATAAACACAGCCACATAAACACACAAATATCTGTAATTCCCACACTCACACAGAGAGGCAAACGTACATGGTGCACAACCACACAGAAACAAGACAAAATAGAAAAAATGCTGATATTTTTCATCGCTGCAGACTTCATACCTACAAACATAATCCCCACTTACAAACCATATACATTACAGATCACAAAGTTAGCTTCCGTGTTGTGGACAATAAGCCCAAATGGCAATAGACCTGTGCCCTTAATATCCCTCTCCATTAAGTTTTAATGGAGTTAGAGTGGTGGTCGATGAAGCATGGCTGTATAGGCTCAGCTGCACTGTACTGGACTATACCAGATCTTAACTGTTTGCTGAAATGTGGCCTTTTGCCTAAATAGCTTCAACCAAAAAGATGTGAATATATTGGATGGTCTTTTTTTATATAAGAAACACATTTTCATGCATTTGTCTCACTCACTGGCTTTTCTCTATGTCCCTCTGCAGAGCGCCCAGTTCTACAAGGTCACCACAGAGAACTACCATAAAGCTGCCGACCAAGTGAATGCCAAGTTCAAGTAAGTTAAGACGAAGTCGATCCAAAGTAGATCGAAAACTTTTAATCACATACCAGGAGTTGTACCTATTCTTTAGTAATAGCTCAGAAAATAAAACTTTCAATGTTGCTTTCTTGTTTCTTTTAAATTACTTTTTCATAAAAACACTTTTCTGGTAGAAATGGTTTTTTATAGCAAGTATTTATTTGATGACCTTCATGTGTATTTTCTAAAATTATGCATTCATTGAACATTTGAAATCCATGTGGACCAGTGAACATGCTATTGAATTATGCTAGCCACATTCTAACCTACATCTTTCAATCAGAACTGCATTAGCCCATCCCATTAGCTGATGTTGACGATGTGGTTCACTGATAAGCCTGATCGAATGTTAATGATAGCTGACAGGGCTTTTCTTGTGCCCTGTTACATTTTTCACTGTTGAAAGAGCTTAATTTAGTCTGTAAAATCTCATCTTCAACCAGACCTTGGACAAACGGGATTATGAAATAATTTGGAACAGTTTTATAACATGGTTAGTGTTTCAAGATAACCTCTGTGCTGCAGAAAAGAAGACTACATTGGCTTTCAAAAAGTTTTGCCCTCTTGTAGATTGCGAACTACTTACCACTAGTCTTGTACTCCAAGAAATATTAAATATTTTTAGCATCTACTTTTATCTAAAGTGCATTACAGTACCAGAAGTGCATATGTGGTCCTCACTCTGATAGTGCTATGCTCTAAACACATGTTACAGCCACACCTTGCAGTGAAAAGAACAATTACTTCATTGAAGCTATTAACAGGGAAGGTAATATTAAGCATCCAAGCAGTTACGGATGAAGCACATACCCAACACATATATGTAATTCAAGAAGATGCAGAATGCCCCCCCATCCGTGTTCCATCTGTCTTCTTAATAAGAGGCCATTAGGCTCCATAGTAATGTAAGGAAAGTGGATGAGGAGCCTGCAGGAGGTGGGGCAAGAATGGGCCCTGGCTCTGAGCTCTCCTCCAGGGAGGCTAGGCTAATTGTGTTAGCTTGTCATTAGCCAGCGCTAACACTGGGATCATTGTCTCCCTCAGAAATGCTGGAAACTGATTAGCCTAGCCCACTGGGGGTTTAGCGCTAGACTCATGGAAGCCGGAGTTGAGACTTCCCAAATCACATTAAAGAAAAAAAATCCTCTGGAATAACATTAGTGCCAAATGACAGCGCTAACTGCAAACGTAGGGCTAACGTGCGGGTAGTCATGTGACATAGGCTTTTGAATGAAGAGCAATGATTGGCTGATTGGATTATAGGAGGTGCATTAGAAGGGTTATGACTGGGTTGCAATTGTGGAAAGGTAGAGGATGAGAGAATCTGTGTGTGTGTGTGTGTGTGTGCTAATGAAATGGCGGGAAGGTCTGGTGTTACAAGACAGGGGCAGGGATGCATTGAGGAAATCAGAGCAGAGGGTTAATTGGATTTAACAGGGCGTGTTTGGCCCTTCCTTGTTTGTTTGTGTGAGTTCATGCGTGATGGTGTATGTTTGTATGCACTCATATGTTTGAACATCTTTTGTGAACATAACGTGTGTACCTTTCCTTTAAAGCTCTCTCTCGCTCTCTCCCTCTCTCTCTCGCTCTCTCCCTCTCTCTCTTATGACAGAGACCCCACAGAGATAAGATGCTATCTGTGGCCTCTGTTGAATAATAAAAGGAAATATTTTTTGTCTCACCCAGGCTTTTGATTTCCTCAAAGTTGAAAATGTCCCCCAGAGATAAAGGAAAAAAGAAAAGCCAGGGTCTTATCCATACTTGATAGAATTAACATTTGATATGTTAATGTAAGGGTTTGTTATAAAGTGTGGGAGATGACATCTTTCTTATTAGAATATCTTCATTTCCCCACTCTAGCTCATGTCAGTGCTACTGTAAAGAGAGTGATAGTACTCCAGGGATTGATTAGTGTTATGGCTGATATTAGGCTACGGTTCATTATAGTGAAGAAGGAAGATGTGTGGGACCAGAGCAGACTGCCTGTCATGGGTTATAACATCCATATATGTGCTTTTGGAAGTTTTAATTAGGACTGTTGGTTGGTTTGAGTTTACAGTACCATGTGCCATTACTTTGTGAGATTCAGTTGAGGACAAGATGGAAAAATCAGGTCTCCTGAGCGGATGGGATTTGGGAGGAATAGTATGTGTCATGGCTTTATACAGCACCTGTTCTTATTCAGGTTCTTTGGGTTGATGCTCAGTAATAGTCAACATGGGAAATCATGTTTCTGATTTGAAATGTGAGTAAAAGAGCTTAGATCGGGACGGGATATTTTTGGTAGCAAAAAACGATTCAGCTGAACTACACTGAGATAAAAAAGTCACTCCTGTGTCTTCCTCTTGAATGTGTCTCTCTTCCACCAGTGATACTCTTGCCCTTTTGGGTGAATTTAGTTTAATTGGTATGAGATATACGCAAGTTAACCATGTAATTTAGAAATAGGTGGTACAAATAGGCTTCAGCCAGTAGCCTGTGTGCATACGTTCATTGCAGTGGTACAACTTGGTCATTTTTCTTAGCGTTATAGAAAGAAATAAATTAAAGTATGAGAGGTAGGTACTCCAGGGAGGAGGGAAGAGTGTGTGTGTGTGTGTGTGTGTGTGTGTGTGTGTGTGTGTGTGTGTGTGTGTGTGTGTGTGTGTGTGTGTGTGTGTGTGTGTGTGTGTGTGTAGTTGTGCAGTACAGCTGTTCCTGCCGTTCTCCTGCAGTATTCCCGCCAGAGAATGATGGAGCTCTCCGAACCGGAACGCTACTGCATCACTGTGACCTCATTACATCCACAACACACAAAAATACACACATACATATGAAGAGACATACACACATCTTAATTTTAGCAATGATTTTCTACATAAAGCCAGAACCATACCAATACAGTAAAAAAGAAAAACTCGATTTCCCTTTCATCTTTTTCCATTTTTGAAAAATGTCTACTTTCCCCCCCACAAATTTAGGGATACATGAACAATATTGTCTGGAGTGAGTATGAACAAATACTGCTAAACTGTAAAAAAAAATAAATAAATAAATAAAAGTCTTGAATTGTTGCAATGAATCATAAACTGTTCTCAAAGATATAGAGAAAGACATTTGATGCACATTTCTTCCACATATACGTAAATATACACAGCATGTAACAGATAATGTAATAAGACAGTATGTTAGATACACACGCATACATGTAGCACCAAAGCTTTTACTCACTTTCCCTGTGACACTGACTGTAGATAAGAGTCGCCTGTGGAAAGGAGGCTATCTCTGCCTGTGCCTGATTTATATCCTGCCACCTTCACCACTAGTTGTTTATCCAAGTCTGATGCATTATCACACTGTCCAGCACTGAATGTGTGACCTTTACTGCACGACATGTATGTAAGACTGCACATGTGTGCGTGCTTTTGTCTGTGACGATGAATGAATTTGAGTGTGATATACGCATGTGTACGTGGATATCTGTTTTAGAATATGTGTGCGTGCCTTGACCGGCTGCAGTGACCCAACGGGGCTTTAGTTTGAAATGCAAGCTGACAGGCATGGAGAGAAATGATAGATGTGAGATTATGCGAAAAGATGGAATGGGGAATGAAAGAACGGTGGCGTGGTCCTAAGCCCTCCTGTCAGTGCTAACCTTTGGTGGGGCTTTGGGCTTCTTTGTTGAAGCTGGTCACTGTCACTGTTTGCCCAGGGTCCCTGCAGAATTGAGATGGGACAGGGACATCTTATAATGTCGAATGGGTCGGTCTGACAAGGCTGTGTAATACTGAAGGATTGAGACCATCATCTCTTATGTCTCCATCCCCCTTCTCAGGTCTCAAAAACTTGGGTTCCTCTAAGCTTTGAGCCTTGATGGTGAGATTTGTGATAAGATCAGGAAAGGCAAGATGTTTTTTCACACTTTTGTGTTCGCGTCTGAGAGTGCATTTGTGTGTCTAAGCCGTGCATTTTCCGTTTCTCCCCCATACAGTCGGCCATAGAGAATAAAATCTCATTTTAGTCTGTCACTTCACTGTCAGTCCTTTCCTCCCTCAGGCTACACACTCACTCCCTTTGTCTGTTGTTTATTTTTTTAGCTCTTTTGAATAAATCTTTTTTTAATTTAATCCAGTTGACAATAACAGCAGCCGCAGTCTTCGCCTTGTCTCTCTGTGCGCACACTCACGCACACACACGCAAAGGTGGAATGAGGAGGCGTGGAGCAAAACTTGTTGAATGTAAATGGCTTGTTGTTTTTCTTCATAACACTGGTGTGCTGTACTGCCTCGGTCAAGAGACCACACCTGACAGTCTGTCTTCTCCACACCATGTGGGAGAATTGGAGCCCACTCATCCCTCTTTCAGCCCCTTATAAACATAAACAATTTGCAGTAAACAACTTAAAAAACTCCTCATCTGCTTTATTTATTTATCTATATTAATACATTGCGCAATAATACCAGCAAACTAATTACTAAATAAGTTGCTGCTTGTTAAGTTATCACTACAGCATTTTTATGGAAATATGTCGTCAAATGAGTTGTGATGCTTTGGTTTACAATAAACAAAGACTGTAGTCAACTTTATTGCCAGTAGTGTCACTTAAATTTCAGACCACATTTCCCTTATCTTTTGTTGCAAACCATTGCTTCTTGTCACGAAGGTTGTGGAGGAAAAAAATCTGAAGAATCCTGTTCAACCCTAATGAAATCCAACACATAGCCCTGCACCGAAGCATTGCAGGACAACTGTGTTGTGTATGTTTCTTTTATCTTTCACATTACTGAAGAGGATAAATATCCTGGAGAAAATCCAGCGGAGGTTCATGCAAAAACCACCCTGCTGCTACAAACTGTAAATAAGGTGCAGGGGCAGGTAGAGGCTTTCCATTTTTCTTGGCAGTGCTCCTGTTTGTTTAACGGAATAATACCAATGTCCCGAAATTAATGAAGTAATGATTTATTGAGGTTCAATTGAGCCAAGCAGCACTTCTAATTACTAAAAATGACAGGAATTAATTTAGCAGGTAAGTTATTGCAAAGTATTTCAGTTGTAGTCACAGAGGCGAGGCAGGACAGACTGAGCAGCGCTTTGACCCCCTCTGTCAGGTGAGGGCGACCCACAATTCTGTAGCTAGGCAACCAGGGCACAGGGACAAGATGGTGGTCAGCTGAGGAGACAGAAGTCAATAACTGCTTTAAAAGCTCTTCTTTCGGTCTTAAGAGCTTCGCTGTGCTGGCTGTAAAAAGCACACACAATTTGAGAGACCTGCGTGGGAGCACACACGGAGACATGCGCATACACACCTTTTAGTGGCTGATTTAGTGACTTTGCTGCATTGGAAATGGCTGGGAAACCCACTCACAGCTTTTATTGCTTCTCTGTATTTTTTTTAGATTTTTTTATATAGTGAATAACACCAGCGACATGAGTGATGGAACAGAGAAAAACTGACATGGAGCGTTTCTTGGATATTCAGAAAAGTATAAAACGTTTTTACCAATCACAAAGCACTGCTACTCCTTGCCGTTTTGGGTGAACCTTGTGCTTTCAAGGTGTCTATCACAAATGAGGATCCCTGAATCAGTGAACATCTTTCCACTTGTAATAGTGTGTATAAAGAGGGGCCAGAAAGGACACAATCCCTTTCTCTTTCCTCTCCCTTATCCATCCTTCTTTGTCTCCCTCACTGCTCACTTAGGAACAGTGTTTTCTGTCTTAATTTAAATCTCTCTCACTCACTCGCTCTTTGTTATCGTCTGCTCACTCACTCAAACCGCTCTCTCTCTCCATTCTTTGGTAGTTTTTTATCCCACACTCTTGATTATCTTCTCTCTCTCTCTCTCTCTCTCATATATTCAATCTCTTATCCATGCTGATGGATTTCACTGCAGGGGGTCACTCAGGTCTGCTTTTAAAAAGCAGCGTGAGCGAAATGTGTGTCATTTTTCTCCTTAACTGGATCATTTGTATTTATTTACCCCCCTCAGTACTGACGCCTGCCTTAACTAGAGAGAACATGAGGGCTTTTTAAGGGTAAACCAGCACCCACCCCTTAACCCTATTAACCCCTAAGTGGACCCAAATGATGATAAATAGACAATGTGGTGATTGGGAACTCAATCTGGTGGCAGGCGAGGGTAATCCATACTGTCGATGGAGCTACAGTAGTCTGTGTGTTTTTCACGTGTGTGTGGGGCGAAAGGACAAGTTAGAGATTAGAGGGCAAAAATACTGGCAACGTGTGAAATCTAACCAAATCAGACCATAAAATGGCATCTGCCTGTTCTTGGTCAAGGGCTTTTTAATCATAATCATGGACTTTGTCCATTACAAAGTCATGTGACGGCACACTAAATGGCTTCCTCTAGCATAGGGTTGCTTGTCAAAAAGGATACTTTAACATGCAGAACATTCCTTATGTTTGTGTTTTTAGCTGCCATTATATATTTATTATTGCTCATCCACTGCTCTTTATGTTATTATGCTGGCTGGACGGAGCCAGTTCGTGTCCCCTTGGCCGCCTGTATCTGTGTGTCTTTGCCTTTGTTCAGAGTTATAATGTATCTCAAATTATGACAGATGGACGTACATGTTTCCAGATGCATCACTTTGTTCAACTATTGAAGCATGTTGTATCTTTAACAGAGATCTATGAATGCCATTTTAGTGCACAGCTCTACATTGTTACAGCAGACGGTAGTCATGGTCAATATATGTTGGTTTGAAAAATGAACTGATGCTGATCCTTAGCTCAGACTATTGGCATAACACATGCATACTGTATGAAAATCCCAACATCGATCTCAATACGTCCCCCAGCTCGCCGTCAATATGTTCTTTGAAGAATGTAGCTGTAACCATAAACCTATTCGAATATGTCCCCTCCATGGAAATGTGCTGACTTGAGCAGCAGGATGCTTGAAAGAAGGGATTTTATTAAATGATATAGGGACACCTTGAGGAGGGAGTGAGCAGGTAATCTGTTCTGCTTTATTACATGTTAAATGGGACACATTTACCCTCTCATATCATTTCTGCCCCTCCTCTCAACCCTTTTCTGTTCTTTCCTAAAGGAAAACTTTACAAAGAAAAGAGAGCTTCAGGAGTTTTTTTGTGGAGGTTTGTCTTCTGCTTCTCCAACTGTCTTCTCCAGTCTTCTTTCTTCATAGACTACCCTCTTCTCTTCTTTTCCACGCTTTCTTCTCTGACTCATTTTCTCCAATAAAGTGTATTTTCTCAATGGAGTGTCCCCCTCTCTCTGCCATATCTGTCCCCCTCCTCTCTGTCCTTTTCATATCCTCTCTTTTCGTCTCTGTTTCCTTCTCTCTGCTTTGTGATTTATGACGCAGAGCAGAGAAACTGTAATATAGATATCTAAAGCAAACGTACTCCTCCCTTTCATTCCTATCAGTGGATCAAGGCAAGAGGGACCTTGCTATGTGTATGTGTGTGGTGGGGGTTGGGGTGGATAAGGTGGTGTTATAGAGACCTTTACTGTTACTGATGGTATGAGGTGAGACCCCTATATGACTGTTTAGATTTACTGTCTCTGGGGTACAGAGGTGCAACACACACACACACACACACACACACACACACGCACACACACGCACACAGAGTGGAAATAACCAACTGTATCAGGCTAGATGTCTATATTTGTTTCAGTGTTTCCACCACATGGGGTTTTATTAAATATCCCATGAACCTCTGGGGATTGTGGGATGGAATTAAGGAGAAAGAAATTAAAGGAGGATGGAGATCATGACAAAAGGGAGAGACAAAGGGGTGTGTGGAACATTTATCGGCCATGGCTGCTTCTATAACCGGTTAACTGACGCCGTCAGTGTCCGTGTTGAGCAATGTGTGTGTGATGGCTGTATGGGTAAAGAGCAGTGTCACCAAGAGGGCTTATTTCCCTTATTCTGAGACCCAAAAAAATGTTTTTCAGACTTTTGAAAAAGTCTCTGTTTTGCATTCACCTCTAAAACGTATTCAAATTAAACAGTCTGAAAAGGAATATCAAGCCTCATTTAACTGCTCACAGCTTGCACATGCACCCTTTGATGAGGGGTTTTAAGTTAGAAATTGCTTCAATAAAAAGGGGTCAAAAGCAAAAGAGTTAACCTGTTAAGCAAAATTCTACATACAGCCTAAATAAGGGTGGTAAAAATGTCAAAGTGCCTCTGGCCTTCACCCCTTGTTTCATCTCCTATAAATCATTTAAACATAGCCAAAAAAGAAGTTTTGCTTTGGGAATGTGATATAGTCTTGGTGTTTATGAATGCCTTACTGCTCAGGTTACATGGGAACTGGATGATTCATTGTTGTTTTTGACTATATTTATAATTATACCCTATTCCCACAGTGAAGGAATCTACTGTGTGTGTGTGTGTTTTACTCCTGATACTTGGATCCATCTTGCTCTGAATTCAATACGAATAACCTAATGTTGGTCTTGTTTTTAGTGGTATTTGATATAGCTAGGGATGTAGGAATGGATTCTTGGTGCAAATTGTAATTAAATCCAAGAAACAAAATCTCCCTCTAGCTTGCCTAAAGCTGAGTACAGTAACTTGAGCGTATTTCCATAACTAGCCTGGAAGAATTTGATGATTACCTGAGGCCAATAACTGACTTTAAAAACAAAAAGCTTCTCTTTTCAGATATTATTGATAAGTTTTGAAATTACACTACAATAGTGGTTATGGTTCATGATATGTGTGTATATTTGTTTATAGCACTACAGCAGTATGCTATAGTAAATGACATGAGGACACCTAATGTAAAACTGAGGACGAGGGACATTTGTAGTCTTTCCCTACCAGCTCTGTGTGGTTGGTGGCAGGAACTTCATGTTAATCTTAATGATAGATGATAGAGGATGCAGTGTGCCGCCACCGAGTGTATGTGACAGTGTTATTGTCTCCATGATTAACTCAACCACTGTCTCAGCCCCTTCCCCAAAGAGAGAACCAGAGAGCAAGCAAAAATAGAAGTACCACTGTCTAGTTCCTCATCAAGAAGAAATGATCTTCATTTCTACCCCCCTACCAATCTCTTTCTCTCCCTCCCTCCCTTCCTCTGTCCTCCTTTCTCTCCCTCTCTCTCTCTCTCTCGGAGGCCATTACTGGTGATAAACACTGTGGTTTGTATCAGCAGGATGCACCTGGCATTAACGCAAACGCTTAAGAAAGTAATTAGTGGGTGTATGTGTCTCCCCTTGTCCCTGTAGATGCCCATAGGCGGTGTAATAAATGAGCGCCAGGATCCATAGGAATAGGATGGCAGCGATTTCTGTGAGCACTGCTGTCATCGTTCAATACCCTGACGCAGAGCAATGGCCTTGTCATGCCTCCTAGCAAATGACTGAATTTCTCCCCAGTGGATTCACAAATGCAGAACCTTCTTCACAAACCAGCAGTATAATGTTCCGGTCTGTGGAAAGACCTACCGTGGACATTTTGAGAAATATGCTTATCCACTTGCCTGAGTTTGATGAGAAGATGGACACAGCTCCCACGTCTTTGTAGTAAATACAGAACTTTTCAACTTAGCTTAGCATAAAGACTGGAAACGGGGGGTGAAACGGCTAGCCTTGCTCTGTCCATCGGTGACAAAAGTTGCCTAACAGCACCTCTAAAGCTCACTGATTCAACATGTTCTGTCTTGTTTGTTTAATCCATACATATACATACATATACAGTTGTAAAAATGGCGTGGTGGTCTTATGGCTCTCAGTGATAAGACTCAAGGACCACTGTTCCTGCTTCCAGTCTCTGGCTTTGCTAAGCTAACTGTCTCTTGGATGTAGCTTCATATTCATCATACAGATATGAGAGATATTGATCTTCTCATCTAATTCTTGGCAAGAAAGCAAATAAGCATGTCTCCCAAAATGTCAAACTATTCAATTTAGTGTCCAAACTGACTATTTGTGTTTAGTATATTCTTCAGACATTTAGCCTCTTAGCACTGTATTGGATGGTGAATGAGAAAGCCTATTGATTAATCATACTACTTTAGAAGGTGCGGAGAGCAGCTCTCACGTTGTCACAAATCGTCACTGACCTGCACTTACAAGGACTATAGATTTTTCCAGCCTCCCTAATAAATATGACCATGTGGTGATGCACATATGTACACATCTCCACTGCACCAGCTTCCTGCTGCATTTCACCCTGGGTAATGACCCATGCGACGAATCCTGTGCTTTGTATCCAACGGGGGTGTAATTTCTCACTCTGGGGGGCAAATCAAACATCTGATTCTGACTACAGGGGCTCTGCTTCACCCCCAATATTCCTTTGAGATCACCATAGTTGCTGACGGGCAAAATCTCTTTCCCTTTCACACTCATGCAAGGCATTTAGTGAGGCAGATGGAGTGTCCTGAGCACTGGTGTGAACAAAACGATGACACCACCATTAGCATAATAGCCCTAGCATGTGCATGTGTCATCATTATAGATTTTTATGGGGTGTGTGAAGAGACAGACAAAAGCAGTTAACATTGGGCAAGGCACCAGAGCTGGTGGAACATCCCTCTACTTAGATTGGCGAAAGGATCCAGTTCTAGTATACATCTAACAAAGGAGTCCAATTTTAAATGCACTGAAGTTGTAGTGTAGCATCTACCGTTAGAAGTGCTGGCATCTGGATCATGCCAGCTAAGACGGTAGCAGTAAAACTGTAGCAGACCTCAAGGACGGTCTTGAGCGTGCAAAGTTACTGATGCATGTCCTATAACCAGACATATTAGCATTCACAGACATAACAACGACCTCCTCTTGGATGCTAAAAGATTGAATTTGCTATTTAGACTAGTCCAAGGTGACAGCTACCCAGTCTTTAATGGTCGACACTCTCAGATAGCCTTCCTGCGTCAATGGATGGATTCACTGGTGCCCAATAGAGTGATCAATATTCTCTTCTGTGAGACCTTTTTAAAGGGTTTTTAGTGGTAAGACATAAAAACTGGGACTAATTTACCAGGAAGGTATACTTAGCTTGCCGGTAATTTTAACCTCATCATCATTATCATCATCACATTATAACAAGTAAGCCTTATTGCGTCTAGATTAAACCAATGCCCTTTCTTGTTCCCTTTGCGTTACACATTGATTTGCCGAGTTGGCTTCTCTTCCACGCACTCCCTTGGCACTGATGAACCTCCCTTTTCAGGAGGTGAAGCCACTGCTGGAAGCTTTATTCAACACCTCTCCGTTTTTAGAAAACCCCTGTGGCCTCTCTGTCAATATGTTGTGATGCACACATCGGCATGGTCATAGCGGCAGATTGTGGAGGCTGGACTGACCTTCGACCTTCCTTCCAGCGGTTACAGTAATGTTGATTCTTGCTTCAAGTGTTTTGGGCTGGAATGACCGTAGTAATAGAAAAGGCAGGGGGTGTCGCACACTGTCGACTTCAGTATAACTCAGTGGGCTCTAACAGTGCAGGGGCTCTCTTGAGATAAAAATGACCATCGATTTTTGCTCATTTTCTAGACCAACAATATGTCTTTGTTCCTCTTCTCTTGTTCTCTATTTCTATATCTCAAACTCATTTTCTCAATCCCCCTGCATTGCCCAAGGTTATGCCTTTTCTCTTAATTTTCTGTCCACCTTTGACTCTTTTCTCACTCACACATTTATCACTGTCCCCTTTTTTTTTACAATTTTATCCCTTTCCTATAACTCTCATCCCTCACACCGTTCCTCCTATCCCGTCCTCCCTTCCACTTTTACGCCAAATTTTCCCCCATTTTCACGCTATGTCTCTCCCCTTCTCACCCCCGCAGGCGGTATGAGATGTATCCTGTGTGCGCAGACCTGCAGGGCCAGATCCTTGCATGCTACAAAGAGAACGTTGGAAAAACCCTGAACTGCTCCAACATAGCATCCCTTTACCTACAGTGTGTCAACAACGCAAAACAGGTGCGTATTTACCAAACTAAGCTGTATGTCTTCTTCTTATCACTTTTCATATCTCATTTAGACATAATTTGCATATGAATATTCCGCATACTGTATGTGTATTGCATGCTTGTAAATTGGAATGAATGAGCATTTTATTGTGTACAACTGTACTCTTTGCACGTGAGTAAAATACTTGAAACTTGAACTTGAATCCTTAAAACCCCTCCAGAATAACATATTTTTTTCCCCATTGAAAAGAACAACAAGTATGCGCATGTACCCTCATGGACAGATGATATGTAAGTTGTAGCGCCTCCTAATCCTGTAGTGTAGCTTTCAGTTGAATTGATAGCCCCATTTGTGTTTGCTGCAGCATACGTCACTGGGCTCATAGATATGTATGGTAGCTAAAGTAGAGCTGCTTTTCCCTTTTTAAATGTCTAAATGAATTAATATAATATACACACTCTACACACACATGCACACTAGCATCCATTTACATGCGCCAGCTCTTTGCTTTTAGACAGGAGAATATAATTTCCACTGGGCTACTGGCGCCTGAATAAAGCTCCCCCTAAATAGCCAGTTTAAACCTTACGATCTATTTCCATAATACCTGCTGACACTGGCGTTCCCCCGGCTGTCTCTGTGTGTGTTTTAATGTAATAAGACCAAGGGAGTAGCCGCTGCTAGTTGGATACCATTGTCCTCTCTGGGGCTCTCTTCTTTCATTGCCAAGTGCAAATGTTTTTTTGCCCTCTGTCTCCCACGGTCACACACTGTATGGTAATAGTAATGTCACTCAGGTTGATATTAACTTGATTCCCCCTCTCTCACTGTATGTAACATCCATCGGCCCCAACAAGGCTCAATTCAGATTCATGGAGCTTTTCTATTAGATTTTTTTACAATTGCATTGTTTTGCCGGAAATGAGGAAAACTGAGTTTTGCGTCTCTAGCTCACTGTCGTGGGTATTAGTATTAGATCTAAAAGTCAGATGCTGGCAGATTTTTAAGCTATACATCATGTAAATTGCACAATGTTTTATTCATTGTATAGGTGTGTGTGTGCGTGTGTGTATAAGAGAGCTACCTGTAGCCTTGTCAAGATTCAGCAAGGGTACGTTCACAGTCCGGATGCTGTTATGATGTTGTAAATTGTTTGGAAGCAAGCCTGAAACGATATGGTAATCCGCTTGTGTTTATCACCCTGCGGCAATCACAGCACACTCCTGTTCGTCTGTGCTTATCTATCTAAGACTTGCTTTTAAAGTCATTAGGTGCAAAAAAAAAAAAAAAACAGTTCTGTGATAAGGCTTTAAAGGAATAATATGCAGAATTACACAGCCGACAAAATAGGGGGAAGGAATGAAGTAGGATTGATATGAGCTGATGCAGCTTCGTGATTAGGATGTTTACACAGCTTTATCAGAGCCAGGCAGGAAGCCGCATCGAGAACAAATGTCAAGAGGACACGACTTTGACCTCTGGAGGTCAGAAGATCCAAACGTGCCCTCTAAACAGCCGTCTCTCATCTCTTTGCCCTTTCTGTCAAAGGCACTTGATAGCATTGCTCAGACAGCTTTCAGACAGCAAAATCTCTTTCCCCTTCTTCGTCCTTCCCCTTCAAATCTTAAATTCTACTAACAACTGTGGTAGGGATGTCCAAGATGCCATCTCACTGAGGATAAAAACCAAATCCTTCCTAAATATAAGTTTTACAATATTGACCCCTCAACTGGAACCAAGACAGAGCCGTCGTCAGCAGCCCGGCCTTTGTCACTGATAATTAGCGCTCCTATCGCCGCGGTCAGTGATAACATTTAGACCCACTTTCGCTCCCTTTTGTGGCCTCTGTGCCCGCCACTATTCCTCCTTCACTCCCTCCATCCACTATCCCTTCATCCCTGGTCACATTTCTAATGCATTCAGCACTTAACAGGTCCAGATAACAAACTGTGAAGAAGAGGCAGTCGAAGGACAGATAAAGTCTCTTTCTCTCTGCCTCTCTCTCTATGAAAAAGAGTTTATCACGGAGGCCCATCTCTCCATCCACTGCTTGCCTCCTCATTCCATATTCTCGCCGCATGACCGCCTCTTGCTTCCTATCTTTTCCTTCTCCACTTCATTTTTTAGACTGACCCTTCCATCTCACTTTTACTCTCAAAGGAGCCAAGCTAGCTGACCTGTTTGTAGTTTGAGCGGTTGTTTGCAAGGATCGGAATAAAAAAGGTGCTGGCTCCTATAAAGGCCTATATTGATTTCAATCAGATTTGTAGAAAAAAAGTATATTTTAATCATTTAATTTGTCCTATTAATATTTCTAGACAATAAATGTTGTATGTCTTTGCTTTTTATTTCATAGACGTGTTTTGGTCATCTCTCTTATCCAGAATTACATTTTAGTTTATCAATATTGCAATAAGAAACGCAAGCATCTACACACCCATAGAGGTCTTAGTTAAAGTAGTTTTATAATAAAAACATGACAATCTGAAAGGGGTCGCTCGTAGTGCTTGAACCTACCCATAATTATCACCAGAATCTGCAGCTCCCCTTGGCTTTACGGTGAGTTTTAGCCCGCAGTCAGCTCATGAACTGCACCTCATAGTGCCCTTCAGATGTACCCTGCCACTGAAGGAGAGTTCAGAGACGCAGTCCACTCAGAAGTGGGATTCCTATGAGATCACTAAGCTCAGAAAATAAATCCTAACCGTGATCTTGATTACAAAATAGAGAGGAAGAGGGGTGAGGGAGAGGCAGAGTTGGGGACGGTTTTGATTTGGTTAATGTTGAGGTAAATGCAGTTTAAACATGCACTTGAATAATAATATTTGCAGCCTGCAGTGATTTTACAGTTCATTGATGGTCAAGTTCAAAATCAAGTTTGATGAACACAAACCACAACAGTCCTCACTATTGATTGCAGTAATCAGATATTTTATTAGCCATTAATAATAATAACAATCTTCCATGTGGCTCTTGTAAATCCCATCTGCAGTGTGATATCGCCTCCTTTTAGGAGGTGGAAATGTTTCCCAGCAGAGGCCCTCGACTCAGTTTTTAGTGCCACAGCAATCTCTGGCCTCGTGTTACCACCACATTATTTGTTGGTAAAAAACAAAAGTTAGGGCACCCGAAATGTCCAAAAAAAATCCCCCATTTTGTATGCATGTACTATGGCAAGTACAGTGGGTCGAATTTTAACCAGTAGAATCCCCAACATTGGTTTCCCTGTCGGTATTTATCGTACCAATGTTGCTGTGTTCCCAGATCTCAGCAGTAACTTTTGATTCAGTAAATACAATGTTACTTTAACCACTAGAAATGATGGCCAGAACTACAAAATAAAATGCCCAGGTTCTAATAAACTGGAATTATCCCTCTTTGATCTCCTCCTTGTCCTGACCTGTATTTTACAGTGTAGTAGACTGTTTGGATGGCTGTTTTTGTCAATAATAATTTCGTCGGCAGATCAATAACGCACAAAATAAACTCAGAAAATGTTACTGACATGGACTTACTTCATCCACAACACCATTATTAAGTTGGTCAGTGAGGATTTTTCTTTGTTACTTTCTGTCTACCTTATTCCCTTCCTTATGTCCCTCGCTTCGTCTCTCACTCTTCTCCTCTTAGGCAGTTTTCATCCAGTAGCATCAGCCGCAGTAAGCCAGTTCAAATGGTTATTGACAGGGAGTGCTGGGGATTTGTGGTTGCACTTATCACCAACATGGAATCCACTGCCCTCTGGTCTTTTCTCCAACTCACTCCATCCTCTTTCCTTTTATTGTACTCTCAGGCCCTCCTCTCTCTGTCTCGTCTCTCTTGTGTGACATAATATCTTACCCCGCTGTTTGTTTGGCTATTTAGATTTCTGTTTTATTTGTCTCTCTGTCTCTCTAATGCACTTTTCTCTCTTTTTTTCTTGTCTGCAGAACAAGTTGAGGACCGGGGGATAAGGACGAGAGAGAAAGAAAGAGGGAGCAATGAAGAGTTTATGGTGTGGGATTACTTATTATCGACCGACTGACAGACAGACCAAACCGGAGCGGCGGAAGCGAGGCACGAGTCAGCACCAAGACACACACTCTGTAAACCCCCGTGGAGAACCGAACCAAACCAGACTAGAGGCACCGAACACAGCACCCTGAGAGAGAAATAGACACGTTTTTCCCCTTGATTCCTGTCCCCTTTCCCCACTTCTCTTACCTTTTGTCTATCTCTCCTGTGAGTATGTAGGGAGTGACACTGTCTGCCTTTTTAAAGCGACAGCAGGGGCCGACAGGACCCAGCAGGCCTGAGCTCGGCCCGCTAAAAAGGACAGTAAAAAACGGAACCGGAACGAACACAAGAAAGCAAGCCACCTCTGTCGCAGGCCGCTTGGACCCATCCCTTCTCACTCCAGCACTGTTAGAAAATTAGAAGTTTATTTTTACTAATACAAGTCAGTCCTATTTTGTTGTCCATAAATCATTGAAATCATTGTGTTCCTGCTTCTAATGCACTATCCTGTACACAAAAACACATGTATGCGTCTGTTTCTTCTTTGCATCTGTTTCGTGTGAGTTTGTGTTATGTTAATAATGTAACGACATGCGTGTTGAGTATTCATCCAGACCAACGCTTGTGACGATGTCTGATCAGAGGAAATAAAAGACGAAACAATGCAGGAACTACTGTTGAACTTTCCTCCATAAATATTCATAATCTCTGTCTCTGGTGTGTGTATGTTATGTGTGTATTTTATGCTAATTACAGCAAGCATTGTACAACTTTGATGGATACGCGGCCCTCATGTTGTCAGGACGACATTTTGCCAAACGGAGTGAATGAGCCCAAGAGAGAGGGACTGAAGCGTGGGGGCGAAGTATTCGTCCCAGATGTTCTGGTTCATAATCTATCTTTCTCTCTGTTTCTCTATCTCTCTTTCTTTCTTTATATAGCTCTGTTGTTTGAATCCTCTGTGTGCCTTAGCTATTCAGTGAAAAAGCAGAGAGCTCTACCTCTTCCTTATCCCCTCATTGTCCCTCTTTTCTTTTACTTATCTACTTCTTTCTGTGTTTCTCTCCATCTTTCCTTCCGCTCTGGAGTGTGTTTCTTCCCTGCTCAGTCTCCCAGCCTAATGTTGCCTTGGAGGAGACGGCTTCTCTACGCTGTCTGCACTCTGCCAGACTCTCTGGGTTGGGATAGACAGACACTGTGTGTGTGTGTGTGTGTGTGTGTGTGTGTGTGTGTGTGTGTGTGTGTGTGTGTGTGTGTGTGTGTGTGTGTGTGTGTGTGTGTGTGTGTGTGTGTGTGTGTGTGTGTGTGTGTGTGTGGGGTAAGTAATGCAGCCATCCATTCACTTTTTATGCAGTATCAGTGTTTGTGTGTGTGTGAGTGGAGGTTGGGGTCTGGTTTTGATGTGGAAGCAGGTGATCGCAGACGAGGCGTTATCTTAATTCGGCATCAGAAAAAGAAAGTGTGTGTTTGTGGTGGACAGAGCAAGAGAAGAAGTGAGAGAGGCTGTGTGTGTGTGTGCAAGCATGTGATTCGTTGTGACTAATCCCCCTCTGTCTATCAGTCAGCTGTCCTTTTGCTTTTTGACTTTTGGAGTCTCGAAGGGGTGAGGGGTTGACTTCTATTATACAGCGTGTGTGTGTGTGTGTGTGTGTGTGTGTCAGTGCCTTGGAGGGGTTTTCTAAAGGTTGGGGATAATGGGTATTGGAGTTCATGGCAGGTGTTTCTCCACAGAGTAGACCATGGCCAATTTTTTTCCCCTCTTGTTTTTCCCTCTGACACAAGCTGCACGACTCCTCTATCTGACCCAGCACCTCCGAGCCAAGATAAGTGATTTAACGGTGTATTCTGTCTGTAATGAGATTATTTCCCCTCTAATATAATTAAAGGATGATTAGAATATCATGATATTCAAACAGGGCTTACCTATTCCGTTTTCAAGGCCTCCGCCCCGACCTCAAAAACAGCTTGTATATGAAGAGTTGCTTGTACTCTTTCCTTTTTTAAATTCACAAAGAAGGAGCATTTTAAGAGCATTTAATACAATGTTTTTCCCGAGAAAGTATATTAGGGAAGGGCATAATGCAATTCAAAATTAATGTAGTGCTAAATTAGCTGGAATTTATATACACGCCTCCCGAAGCCACTGTTAAAATCTTTCCTTTGTCAGGTGGTAGAAGTAATGAGATTTTGATGTAAGGTTTTCTGTATAAATAAGGTGTTAAATAATAACAGTGAGCTGAACGGGGGAAAAAAATATTTTCCCATCTCGGTGAAACAGTGTAGCTGAGGTGTCCTTGAGCACTGAGCTGCCCCTGAACACTGGAGTGACAACAGGCAGTGTTCAAATTTGTGTCAGTGTTCTTGAGGGGTCCCGAAGGCCGAGGCTACATGGTCGAGGTGATCGAGGTGATGGAGGCGGTGGAGAGCGAGGAGAACAAAAATCTGAAATGCAGGTATTTCATGTGAAGGTTACTCAAACTTAGCTTTCATATACAATTTTTTTTTCATAGAATGGACTGGGGTAACTAACATCAGGTTATAAACTGATGAAAAACACAAATCTCATTTCAGGATATCTATTTTATCAAAACTGTGACCTCTGAGCAGACATTCAGGTATTTTGCACTTTAGCGTATTAGGAATATTTTCTTTCCAATCAAAATTAAACTAATATACACACATAATATATGATATACATACATACAATATAATTCCATTTTCATTTAGAATAAGGAATTGTTTGTCATGTAGTCCCACTTTTCTGTACAAATGTTTCACTTTCCCCTTTTTGTAATTTTCCATTTCTCTTGATTTTAATAGTTAAATCTCTAGGAGGTTGCTAATACCTCAGGAAAATCTGTTATGTTATCCAAACATTTTGTGCCAAACTGATTGTTTCTTCAGTCTGTCTGCCACACATAAATGAGGTACCCGGCACCATCATGACTCACACATTTACCAACTAAAAAACACAATTTCCCTCGCCAAACTTCTCCTTCATGATCATCTGTGCTCAAGACAATGAAAATTCCTTTAATTCTTTTAGTTTAGTTGATAAGGGCATGTGCAGGAAGACATAGGAGGATCCACATTGCTGTCACACATGGAGTGTTGCACCCTGTCCCAAGAGAAAATGAGTCCAGCCAACGAATCTCATTAACAGGATGCTATCAGTGCCCACAACACCAGCTACAGTGTGCCAGAAAAGATTGGTAACTTTAGTGTCTCTAACCTGTGACTTGCTGTCCAACAAAAGACCTTGCAAAAGGCTTTAAAGAGGCATAAGAATTTGTGATTTAAATGAATGCACAGAGGAAACACGCATACAGTGCAAATGAGAGAAGGATTGGGTGGTGATCGTTCAGCCGCCATGGATATTTGCAACCAAAAAACAAAAACACTTCATTTTCCTTATTCACTGACTATCCTTTACTACTAAGACTATGTCAAAGATGTGGACGTAACCAACGTAACCAGTGCTGTAGTGCCTTAAACCTACATTCTTTCTAATTGCCAGCAGGGTGTGACTGCACTGGTTGCAAAAAGAAGTCACATCATGAAGAAGAGAGAAAATGACCCTACATTTCTCTCTAGATTTACACTTGATTTATTACCTCAGGAAACATTTTCCTCATGAGTTTATGGTCTCAATCAAATCTTCAATACAGTATGATTCTGTAAATTATGGTCCAATTTAGGGTCAAATAGACAATACAGCAGGGTATGCTTTAGGGTGTGGCTACGTTGTGATTGACAAGACCCTACCACAGCAACCTATCAATCAGGATAGAAGCGTAACAATGCGTATCCGTAGCACTGTGTGCATTTAAATATCCGTGAAATTGCTTTTGGGTGATGTCTGTGTTTTCTTCTTTGAACTTTGACCTTTTCACAGTGTGTTTTCAGTTCATGAAAGTTAATTGTAATATTTTGTTCACCTAGAAATGTATTGTTCAACATTCGGTTGTACTAAAAGACACTCTTTTTCTTTTAGTAAGAAGCTTACATTTTGTTTCAAGCCTGTTTTGATGCTAGCCACAATTATGAATTAATTCCTTAATATCACAGTTAATGTGAACTATGGATGCACTTTGCTAACCAAGGTAGCATTACCTGATATCTAGCATTTGTGTCAGATCCACCCCTCATTCCTCCCCTCTTGTCCAAATATGGTCACTTCTGGCTCCAAAAAAAGTTGTTGATGGCCAAAAATCCAGCCCCGAGGCTTCAGAACAATAGTACACCAGTCGTTGCTACATCGACGTCTTTTATACAGTCAATGCCTCCTCAAACTTTTTGGTGTCAAGGACCCCCAAACTGATACACATCAGGCTATGGACCAGTATTTAAGAAGATGTAGTCAACAGTGAAATCCAAATACAGTATTTCCCATCAGAACCACTTTTCTCTGCAACCCATGCATTATTGCCACACTCTGGCATGATTTTAAAGAATCTTTACTACACATCTCATATTGTAGGTACCCTTTATGTATAAGACATTTCACTTTGCACCTCTACCCATACTGCAGGTCTATGCTATTTTGACTGTTGTTTATATCAGCTTCTGTCAGTATGGCTTTCACTGTCTCTATAGTGCTCCATACCATCTGTCTCTGTTTAAACAGTGAGACTTTGTCGACACCAGTTCTTGTACTGGACTGTATAAAGAGATTAGAATAAAGCTACAATTTCATTTCAGTGCTTTTATGATATTTCAGCCCTATGTTGCTTCTGTTCTCTAAAGAGGCTGACTTGAAAATAACACCAGAATGCACTCAACTCTGCAATACAAAAGACAACATCCTCCACCATGATGACTAATCACATTTGATTTAATGACCTTCTCTGAAGAAAAAATAGCTTTTCCCTTTAAAGTTTTCCCCACACTCCCTCTCCGGCTCTTATCCGTCTGTGCGTCTCTTTGTGCCTTTTAGTGTCTCTCCACACAGTCTATCCTCACTCTTGTGTTTGCATTTATTCACTTTTTTGTTCTTTTGTTCTGTCTCACTTTCCTTCTGCTCTTTTTCTTACTCCCCCCCCCACTTTCTTTCTTTCTCTCACTCTCTACTCACCAAGGATACTGAGGAATAGACCGGCAGCCTGAGGGGCGGATCTGTTGGCGGTGATTGGCTCTCCTTGCTTGCCAATGAGGTGTGAAGCGTCTGCCACGCTGCTGTAACTCTTCTCTGAGGGCCACCCTCGCCTTCTTGCGTGTCCTCACAAACACATACACACACAGTGTGACACAATATGCTTCAAATAGATACAAGTGCTTGACAAATGCATTCACCCACACAAATTAAAAACGCCACAGAAGACACTTCAAAAATGCGGTTATGGTTCTGTCTAGGCAAGGACACCTCATCCTGTTTGGACTTCAGGAAGACTGAACTCGTACACATACATATAGAAATGTTCTTGGTTGCCAGCGATGCCAGTGGGGCCTGCAGATGAGAGTAGACCGTCATACACTCTATTCTAGTAATGGGCAGGCAGATGGCAGGCTGCTCTGTAGCCTCTGCTTAGGCTGATGGCTCTATTCATCAGGCTGCTCTCCCTCCCTGCAGCCCTGCACCAGGCTACAATTTATAGAGCTCTCTCTCCTTCACACTCCTCTCTCTACTATTCTCTCTTGCTGTTATTTATTTGTACTTTTTTGTTTTAGTCTGCACCTCTTCTCTTATTTTCTCTGAGTCTATGCTGGTGTCTGTCTGCTTGGCACCATAAAAGGCTGTTTCATTCCAGCTAGAATTTCTGCTGCTGGGGGAATGAGTTATTGGCTCGGTGTTAGAAAGAGCTGCTACCTTCCTGTCTTTTTTTTTTTTTTTTGGCAGACTGAAGTTTTGGTCATGCAAACACTTTTTTGAGGCAGAGCTGCTTGGTGGCAGAGGAAGTCTCATTGGAGTCAAACTTTAGTGGTTATCGAGCCAAAGCCTGTTTACTGCAGTGCAAGTTAGCTATACCTTGGAAAAAAAACAACAAGGAGTTCTTAAAGTGGTAGCTCGATATTTTTTTATTAGATTGATGCCACTTTTATATCTGTAAAAACATGAAGCTACAGCCAGCAGCTGATTAGCTTAGATAGCTTAGCATAAAGACTTTCTCTTGGGTGGGAACACTTCTGTTCACATTCCCACTTCCTTAAACCACTGCCATTCTCTTCCTGTCCACCAGATGCCCTCTGACTTTCCCTTCTTTATCTGAGTGCCCCACCCATCTACTCACCTGTTCCCACTTCTCTCACCGGCCATGCAGTTACTTGTCCTCTCCCGCCCACCTGCTCCAATTTCTTCATTAGTCCTCTTTCATTCAGCCGTTGTCAGTTAGTTCCCTGTTGCAATGTTGGTTTCTTCCATTGTTGTTTTTGCTTTTGAGCTTCTGTCAACCTGGACCTGTGCCTGCTTGCCTGTCTGCATACCTGTAGGCCATCTGAATCAATAAATCATTGAAATCATCCTGTCTGCCTTGACTGTCTGAACTCGGGTCCTCCCCCTGTTGCCACTCTCCCTCACCGTTACAGTGGCAACAAGATTTCACAAAGTTACTGCTCTTGGCCAAGAAATAGCACATAAACCACTGTAAAACAAAAAGGTTTTTCCACTTTGTTTTTTTCCACTTAAAGGTCTAGTGAGTAGGATTTAGTGGCATCTAACGGTGTAGCTGCAGATTGTGTGAAGGAAAAACTATGGTGGCGAAACATGCTAAAAATAAAAACGACTCATTCTAAGGAAAAAAAAAACATAATGATTCTTATTTTTGGTAATTATACATTAATAAAAAAAAACATACCCATAAATATCATATTCCATTTCTGCCAATAGATCCTCCTAAATGTTACACACTAGACTTTTAAACAAACAAGATATAATTTGTTATTAACGCTCCCTGTTTTCAGTTTGAATGCTAAGCTAAGCTAACTGTATGCTGGCTATGGCCATATATTTGCGAGAGAGATATGAGAGTGGAATCAGTCTCCCCATCTAACTCGAGATGGGAGGCGAGCTTGTCTCCTAAAATGTTGAAATATCTAAAAGACATAAATGATCACTGCTCCTGTTTAATTTCGCATGAATATGGTAGCCTATAGATGGAGAGGCTGCAGTGAATAGCCATGAGCTATTGCTGCTAGTTATTGGATGAAAGATTAGAAAAGGAAACAGAAAGCTGTCTAACCTGTCTGTAATACACAGTGTCTGTTGAACTAACAGCTTAGCAACTAAATATGAACATCATATATCAATGAAACTCAGCAGATTGCATGAGTAAATGTAAGTGCTTGTCTTGCCAGAGGTTAATTTGACCCTGCTACGGGTTCTTTTTAAATTGGTAACAGTTCTGTTATGAGGACAAGTACACTATGTCAGTTAAATGAGTTTTAATTATGTATAAATCACAGGCTTGCTGTCCTGTTGTGTAAAAGCTATGGAGATAAAGAATTACGTGTTGGATGGCCGTGCCTGTATGCTTGTGGCTGTGTGTGTGTTTGAGGGGAGACATAGGCAGTGAATGAGAACTTGGCTTTGACTGTCAGTTTCCCTCCAGAGATAAAGTGAGTGGTAATGAGGCCCTGAGCTGCTGTGCTGAGGAGACTGTAGGATCGCAGGGGGAGGAGGATGACCTCGAAGACCATGAACACACACAAACTTACACACACATCCACAAATCAAAACTATTTGTAAATTTAAAGGTTCACCATAAGGTAACAGGTTTGTTTCATTGTGTATATCTTTTTATTACTATACTATACGTGAGGCTAAATGGGGAAAAAATCCTTTCACTGACCAAAAAAGTGTCATGGTGCTGTGATGGTAATGGATTTTAAAGTGGAAACAGAAAACTTTTTCGCTTTAACTTATCATTATGGAGTAAATGCTAATTGCACCCTGTAATGGCTATAGAATAATGGCACCATTTGTGTTTAGATTGGTTCCCTATAAGCTAATTCTGTCCGCCACTGGGCACAATATTTCCCAGGGAAAATGAAGTCTCGATTTACAAGACTTAAACTAAATGAATGAACACGCCTTTTCTCCTACTGTCTTCCACCCCTACAACCAACTCCTGCTAAATTTACTTGTCTGTGCGATCAAATAACATAACTCAAACTATGTTATTACTACGCAACGCACATCATTACAATAGATTTTGCCTGTTCACAAATTAAATACAAAATTGCAATAACGATTACAATAACAATTTCAATTTACCTCTTCAGTGAACATGCTACTTTCTTCTCTCTTATTTCCAAAGTAGTGACGATCGCCCCCACGTCAAAATAGAGACACAAAGTACAATGACAATCCATTACAATCCATTTAAACAGACTTGCAGTCACCCATATTTCAAATTAACTTTGTGCCGAGGCTTAGTGTGGTGTTGATTCACCTTCCTGGGAGTTTTTGAAGCCATGGTCTGTGACGGTTTTACAGTCCATTTACCATAATTCCTGTTCGTGTTACCTGGTCAGTCGATGATATTTTCACCGCAAGATGGGAAATAACTTCCCCAAAAGCAGAGTAACAGCTCTACAGGCTTTTGTTTTAATGTGAGGAAAGTGACAGATTGTGGGTTTGAAGTGTGTCTGTGTTCTTTAGAGTGACAAGACTCATCATATTGCAACCAATCTTTCCCTTGCTCTTTTCTGGGCTGCTCAACTAAAAAAACTAGCTGGCTGGAAGGCTGAAGTCAGAAAGACAGAAGTTTGGTAATGAGGAAAAAAAACACAGCTGACAATGAAAACTTTGCCTTTGTTTCTTTTTGTCATATATACTTTTACTGCACAAAGAACATTTGTTTTTTTTTCCTCTGGTACATTTTCAAGTTTTTATTTAGTGATGTCTTTTTAACTACAAAAAGTAACTGGAGATGGTTGTTTGGATTTTCACGTATGAGCTGCACAGTTGCAGTAATAAATCATGTTAAAATGTTCCCGTGCCATTTCCCAATGGAAATTGTGCAGCTGCATAATAGTACTCATATGCTCACTGTATTGTATTACAGTATGTTGCTAGTTTTTCCATGATGCTCCAATGTTATAGGACCTGATTTGATATTGCAGTACTGAGGCAATGGTAATGCGGTCACTAAAATGGCAGAACACCACTATGCACTGCTACACCATAACCAAACAGTACCATGGTGCTGGTTACCTTTATTGTCATGTTGATTATAATAAACACTAATGGCTGGAAACTTCTTCTTCTTTACCAGGTGACAAACTTCTATCCCCTCATGGTGTAGGTTATATTGTCATATCACCTAACCCTAAATAGTACAGAACCAATATGGTACAGTGACAAAATTATCATGCAGTTTTGTTAACATATAACCCTGGTACCTTTTGTCAAGAAAATCCCAGTGACTAAAAGTAAGAAATGGGCTTTCAATTCAATTCAATTTTATTTGTGTAGCGCCAATTCATAACAGAAGTTATCTCAGGACACTTTCCAAATAGAGCAGGTGTAGACCGAACTCCTTATATAAGCTTTCACATGTACAATAGGTACAGCTATTCTTTATATAATAGCTATGTATTCTTTATCAGCTGATACAGACTGAATCAACTATAGGCCTAACCAAGATGTCCAGAAGTGAGGAGTTATTCACATGTGAAGGTTAGATACTCCCTACACATTAGAGAAGCATATAACGATGCCACAAGCCAGTGGCTACTAAACCTGTTACATGGCCCTGCATAAGCCTATCCATCCGTGACCTGCGAGAAGCCAGTTTAGACTAATCCCCACAACTGTAAAAAATGTTTTCTCATCCTTCAGAAGAGGATTTAAATTACTTTACACTTACAACTTGTGCTGAGGCTTGCCTGCGACGTGGCGTGTAGCTGGTGCCTGGAGCATTTCTGTCATTAATTTTGTCCACAAGCCCAGTACACTTGGGTGACCGGTGCCCATTTATATACAGTGTCCTGACATTGTCCCTTCTGAGATCTACACATGCACACACTGAAATGTATTTTACAGTAGCTTTTTTTTATTGTCATGTGAGATGCTTTAGTACACAAACACTTGCAGTTGAGGTTAAACACAAACGCACACAGCCATTCCTGCTAATACAGCACCGACAGAGGGTGAATACCGAGACACACATTGTTATTTATTAATTATAATATAACTGTAGCTCATGCACACACTGTAATCAAAGGCCTGGAGGGCATATTGCACATTAAAACACACACACACACACACACACACACACACACACACAAACACACATACACAAGCGCTCAAGCACGTATTGTGTTTGAGTTCTCATTGTCCCCAACGGTTGCATAAGGTGCCTCGAGGCATTTACAGCACAGCCACACACTCAAACATGATTATCTCCATTTGATGTCTGTGACTGGGTCATATTAGGATGGGTGACATCATCAACAATACACACACAGAGACACACACAAACATCTATATGTATAACCCAGGGGACACTAACACTTGGTCAGCACTCACTCCATCTGTGTGATTTGGAGAATTGTAATTTGGCATTGAGCTTTGGTGCTGTATTGATTGCTGTGTGTGTTTGTGTGTGTACATGCAAGTGTGTCTATTAGTACTGATGGCATAGGTTTTCATTTACTCTATATCCAGAAGACACATTTGGCCAGAAACATCTGAAACACCATTATGGCAGCTTTCAAATGAATATATACTGTAAATGTTACATATAATACACATTCTGATGTAACTTTTAGCAGGATTTTATACACTAAAAAACTTAGAACATAGTACCAGCCCATGGCCCTGCCCCACCCTCACACACAGTCTGGATTTGGTCTCCTTCAAACTCTTCTCCAATATATACCATGCATTATTCACCAGTTCTTGGCGATCACTCCTTATTCAGGGTGTCCTATGAGGTTGTTTCTGGTTTATTTATATTTAAGACATTAATTAGTCATAGCCGTTAGAAGTTGTAAAAGGAAATACCATAAAATAAAATAATAAGAATATGTTTGTTTGTTTTTTTTGTTTTTTTTTTACAGAGTTCAATATAAAGCTAAATAGAGATGATTTTCCCCTTTTCAACTCATTACATTAACATCTTCTTGCTGGAATAGTACATCTATTTATTTCCTTTCAGGGTGATATGGTGGGTATCCCATCATAATTTGGGTGGGTAAACACCCTGGAAAAGTTGTCACCACTCCATTGCAAGGCTACAAAAAACATTCACCACTTTCCACTTTACCTGACCTACATGACTTTGGACTGTAAGACAAAATCAACTAATCTATATAAATATATAAAACTTCATGCAGAGGAGTCTGGGGCCAATATTTGATCTGTGAACCTTCATGCTGTGAGGTGACAGTGCCAACCACTGAGCCCTGTGGTGTCCACAGACTAACATCTGTTAATATGATGGTAAACAGAGTCTGAGCTCACTGTGCAAAGCAATTTGGCAGTTATTTTGAGGTATGACATTTTCCCCTGCTGCATCATACATGAATGGGTCTTAGGGTTACCCAAACTAAATTTAACTCCAGTACATAATGTATTGCTATTTGGAGATTACAATATTGCACTGTGTATTTGATTATACACATACGTTTTTTATTTGTAGAAAATAAATGTTACATGTTTTTTTCTTCTCTTTTTTCATGTATTTTAGTATTTTCTTTGAAGAAATCACCTTAATAGCACAAATCATTTAAACTTTTGCCTTAATTTCTAATGTTTTTCAGTCATAATGATTGATAACATTCAAAATGTTGTCATATGTTTTACTGTATTCTTTCTTTCTTTGGTGCAATTGCAGATTGCAACTACTTTGCTTCACCCTCCACTTCCAGGCGCAAAGGAGAAACTACAGTGTCCGTGTTTGGTTTGTCCCTTCTGGGTTATTGTAGAAACAATATCAACATGGCAGCCTACATGGAAGACGACCTACAGTGTCTGTAGATAGTAATGGCTCATTCTAAGGTAACAAAAACTATATTCGGGTGATTATACATACCTGTGGATATTATATTTCACTTCTACCAATAGATTCTCCTAAATGTTACAAGCTTTAATATAGCCTCAGGTTTCAGGGATCATGGCAGAGCCAATATATCCTAACGTGCGTGGGTGTCCATATAGTCTAACCAAAGCAATGATTAAAACAGATCCTTTACCCAATAGCAACAACGTACATCCCATTTCCTGATGATCTTTGTTGAACATATACACATTGAACTTGTGTATATTCTGCCAAAAAAGTGTTGTTTTGACAAATGTGAGGCTGTTGGCAAGGAGAACATTCAGATCAATTTCATAATTTGGGTTTCCTCTATCATCCACATTTAGTCCGCTATTAGTTCAAAAAACAAAAAACGCCACCCTCTCTATTCCCCGAGCCCACACATACCCTCTCCTCGACAGCTTCCCCATCAGGCCCTGCATAGTCGCTCTTCAGTGGAGTGAGGCGTCCTGAGTGTTGACTAATCAAAGGCCCTTTCACAGGGCAAAGACTGATGGCTTAATTAGGACCGCTAATGTTAATCACACTTAAATATTTATAAGGAGGAATTCTTTTGTTTAGCCTTGACCTTTCTCTGGAGCTCATTAACATGGTTATTATTGCTGCTGGTGTTGTGCTGTTACTCTTAAACATGGCCGCAACACTCGCCCCGGGGCCATTATTGATTTTTGATGGAGCTGACATGGTGCTGTGTTAACGCTTTGTGTGAATGACATTGGCTTATCAGTGTTTGGAGGAGTTTAATCCCAGAGGTGTGTGCGTGTCTGTGTGTGTGGGGGTGTGTGTGTGTGTGTGTACGTTTGGGCAGCCTGAGGGGACGGTGGGTAATATCTTATCAATGTGGTGAGCTCATTGTGTTTAAGTGGCAGTGAAGGTAATAGAAGCAGGCCCATAAACACTAAAGGATCTTTCTTGGCTTGTGTCAGCTCAGCACTTTGACTGAATATCATGAACAAAATGGAATTGTTATTTTTAACACGCGCACACACAAACACTGAGCCGACCATCATTTTATGACGGAAATTGTTTCTTACCCATACTCACACAGAGCCAGAGGCAAAAGGTTTCATTACTATAAGATACACATTGGATAGCACAGCACTTGTAGCACTTGTGGGTTAATTGTAGAGGACACAAAGGACAACAGCTTCTCCTTCTATCTAGAGGTTCACTAGGACTATCTGTAGCATTTATATCAGCACAAATACAGCTCCTTATTACTTGCGTTCACCATTTGAATTTCTCTGTTTAAGATACCAGAACCTTATACAAATGACATGTGCTTTGGGGTAATATAATAAACATTATTGTGGTGTGCCGCTTTAATGAAAACCATTAATCAGTCATTGTTATTCTCTCAATTTAATATGTTCAGAGAGTGAGTTCCTGCACTCTCTGAACATAGCCTCTCCAACCCCAATTTTTAACAGCACCGGTACACTGCCCAAGGTACTCCACTGTTTTCATCCAATCTAATTATTTCATTTGGATGGGAACAGCCTCTTGTGCACTATTGACTATAAATGTATTATTCTACAATATTATTTTATGATCGTTTTCTGCAATTTTTATTATTTAATTGCAAAATGGAGCAAACTCTGGATCCAATTTGGTGGCAAGGTAACAAAGACGAAATTATAGTAATAAATATATTAGAATTTCTTCATAATCCATCTTTGTTCATGCTCAAATTCACATGGCATAAATTAATAATGCACACATCCACACACAGTATGTTAGATTTTATTTTATATTTATATATGATATTATATATTTTTTTTATTTTATATTTTATCCGTTTGTTGAGGCAGTAAGTACGTGGATTGGTTCTGACACACTATTTTCTCTCCTGAGCTGCTCCATCTGTTTCTCTTCGTGTTGCTTTTGATGCACTGGTGTTTTACAGGTGAGCTATCTAGAGGATGTATGAGCCTCTCTTTCTTTTGCTATAGCCAATGTAGAAGTCCTAGAGGCAGTCACCATGACAACATACTGAGTGAATACTACACATCACATTTTTATGGTCCGTAATGTAATAGTGAGAATGATATATATTGTGAGTGTGCATTTATGAATTGAATTAGAATGATGATGAGGTCTATTGAGTTTTTATACTGGCAATTGATACATCATTGCAAAGCCCTCCATGTGCATATTTTTGTTTCTGCAGGTAGGTGTGTGAGAGCGTTTGTGACAGAGAGAAAGTGTGCAGTTATTTTTGCATGTGACTGCATGAAAGAAATAAAATCCAACATCAAAATATCATCCCACTGACTTGTGTATGTTTGTGTGCATTAGAGAGTCCTAATTGTTAAATATATGTGGTTCCAGATATGTGCAAATGAGAGCAAAAGACATTTTTTAAAGAGTTATTGAATAACCATGCTACCTGATTGAAAGCAGCCACTCTGTCTCGCAGCTTTGTAATCACTAAATGCCGTTTGGGAAGTGACCGTAAGCACTTCAAACCACCTACGTGTTTCACAATCAGACCAATGAATAAAAGATTTTTTATTTTAAGTGCCTACATTTGGAATTTAAAGTAAGTGGAGATGGGGGACCGTAGAACAAAGCCAAAAAAGGACCAAATAGAGTTTGTGGCGACTCCTGCCGCCCCTCCTCATACTTCATACCACTTGTGGAGGCGGAATTGAAAAGCTGCTGTCAGTGTGTTGCTCACTGTCTCTGTCTTTAAGAGTGAGAATGAGGAGCAGGTGCAAAAGTATTTTCAATCTCAAGTTGTCTTTTTGATGTTTTTGTCATTGCTTCTAAGTCTTAGCCTTAGAATCTAAGTTCTGTGTGGGTTTTTTTTTCTTCCAATCCCACAACGGCCCACTCCCGCAGGATTTCCGACCATTACTGCCTGATCCCGCAGAGATTGTGATCTGTTTCCCACAGGGAACATAAATAATGTATGTAAACATGTATCCCTTTTAGATTTTTGCAATCTAAAGAAATGCAAATACTTTTCATCAGCTGTTTAATAAGTGTTTGAAGATGTGAGCTGGAACTATTAAACACCTTTGAAAGCATAAAAGAAACAACCTCAGGGCTGAAAGTGGATAAAAACATTACAGATGTTGTTATGTTTTTCTTATTTTCACTCATGTCCTTTCCCATAGCAACACATACAAAACCAGATGCAGGAATGTCAGATTCATAGCAGCAGCTACAGCGTCAGTGTTTACAGCTCAGGTTATATTAGGGATGGCAGTCTTTCATGTCACTGATGATTAAATGAAATTAATTTCACCAACTACGCAACTCGTTTATAAAGAGGAAGACTGCAAGTAGGCCAGCAAGAAAAACAGATGACCCTCAGACTTTATTTAGTGCTGTTTGCAGTTCATGGGACTGTGTATTTACATAAGCCCAATATAGGCCATAGAAATTTCATTTCACACTCATCTAGCAATGATAATACTCACTGCCTGCACGCATTAATTACAGAAATAAGTCTTGTGTCTGCAGGATTTGGATTGGGTCCCACCTGCTGCAGCGGTCTACGTTACTTTCCATCGACACTGAGGTCAAGACTTTGGTATTTTTTTGTGGGAAATTTTAGAAGCCTGTACGCATCACTTGGTACTATAGATACTTTAAAGACTGTCTGCAGTATTTTCTCCAACTCCATGCATGAAATTTGACAAATTTTAGGCCAAAGAAATATATTTAGAAACAAAAGATTCAATACTTCTCTACAGGAATTGTACTTGTAGGCTTTCAAACAGATCTTTATATTGGGAAAGTAAATTATTCCTAAAGATTTAATGGAAGACAGATCCAAGATAGAGGGAGAAAAAAAGGATGAAATACTGAAAGACAGAGACAAGAGTTGGTTTGTAGCATGTGGCTGTTTCAGTACCACAGAATGCTAGTGTGTGCAGTCGGCCATGTTCTGCAGGTGTTCCATGGATGCACACTGACCTGCAGGTGAATGCTCATTACACACAGACACACAGAGTAATAGACCCTAAAAGATGGGAAAGTAGCTGGGCTTAAATAGTTTTATCTCCTTATTTATCTTTTTTTCATGAGCAATTGACCGTGAATTTGTTGTAACCAGCAGCTGGACAGGTGTTGAGTGGGACACCTCTTCGTCCCTAATCACCACAGTAGGGACTGCACACATACATGCGGACAGAGAGGAAGAGAGAGAGACCCACACACCCATGAAAGGAACAGTAGGTGGCTTCCACTAACGGTGTCACTGTTCTTACTTATTGTGCTGTGAATGTATAACACAGGGACCGACATGAGGTGCATTTTCACTTCTTCTTCTCCTCCTCATCTCCTCTTGTCTAATTGTAACTGAATATTTCTTAGCTCTTTTCCACAAATTTAGAAAAAACCATGACACACTGTAAGGCAGCAAGAACAGAAGAGATGGTAAGTTTGATCTCAGCCAACAGGGGTCCATATGGTTACTAAAAGCAGGTGGATTAAATGCTATTCGATCTCTGGAAACCTCAATCCCTCTTCTCTTGTCTCCTGTTTTATTCTTTCATTTCCCTTCAACCTTCAACCATCAATCTTTCTTCTCTCTCTTTTATCTTGTCCACATGGGCAAGA
This sequence comes from Dicentrarchus labrax, assembly GCF_905237075.1. Classification (NCBI taxonomy): domain Eukaryota; kingdom Metazoa; phylum Chordata; class Actinopteri; family Moronidae; genus Dicentrarchus; species Dicentrarchus labrax. The sequence goes on along the minus strand of NW_026136724.1, from coordinate 13,636,602 downwards.
TTAACATTTCCTGAAGCAATAGCCACCTGTGAAGGTACATGAAGGTAAAGGAGAGGTCGATTTACTGCTTCTACATTTGAGCCACTTATTTCAAGACTGTATGTGTGTGTGCAGCTGCAGTTTCTCATGAAGTGAGGCACAGTTTCTGCCTCACTGAAACTCTGTAGCCAAGGCTGCAGCTACACTGACATTATAGGCCATAGAAAGATTGTCTGTGCGTGTGCATGTATCTCTTATCTGTATGTAGGATTTCAACAAGGGATGGTGGAGATTTTTTAATAAAATCTCAGATATGGCTGAGGTTATGCAACTAGAACACTTGTTTAAAAGCAAACACTGATTGCAGGTCGGACATGCTGCATGCCATCACCCATACCTGCACACCCTTACTTTCCACCTCATTACTGTTGGGAGAGGGCAGAGGTCAAGGGTGCATTTTGCAGTTGCTTCCTACCTGGCCCACCATCAGTAAAAAGAGGAACTAACCCAAAGACTGAGAAACTCAGACACTGTCCATCAGAACCAGTCAACACTACATAAAAGGTATACTACCTGCACTGACACTAAAACTTGGCACTGGACCTAAATCATAGAGGTTGTTTTTTCTCTTTTATAATTTTAAAAATGTAAACACAACCTTATCTAAGTAATAGTTCAACACCAGGAAATATGCTTATCTGCTTTCTTGCCAAGAGTTAGATGAGAAGATTGATACCCCTCTCCTACATATAAAGCTGCAGCCATTAGCTGGTTAGCTTAGTACAAAGACAGGAAACATGGGGAATAAGCTTGCCTGGCTCTGTGTGCAAAGGTAACACAAACTGCCAACCAGCATATCTAGGCTTACTAATTAACATGTTCTATCTATTTTGTTTAATCCATCCAAAATCGCAGGTATGTAAAATGACACGTTGTGGTTTTATAGGGCTGGACTATTTCTCTCACTCCAGTAAGTTACTGCCCCGGGCCAAAAATGTGTGCAAGGTGTAGCACTAGCTGTTGGTTTTATGTATGTAAATATAGAAAACTGCGGTATTCAGTCTTCATGTGACAACTTGTGTTGCAGATGTTTGGACTA